>NC_069369.1:33946500-34575500 GCF_021730395.1 Mercenaria mercenaria | reverse complement strand
TCTGGGTCGCCAACCAGTAGCGTATATGAAATATAAGTCGAGGTATCTGGTTTTAATAAACTGTATTATAAAGGATCATTATACTACTTAAATTAATTACATTTCTTGTGATTTATTATTTAGTATTTGTGTTTAACCTGTTTATTTCACCGTATTTACGCACTCCTATCATATCGGCCAGCGTATACTAAATGTGAAAGATTATTATTACATATCAAAAGACCTAATTCTTAAGGATCGCCGACAACTGACATCGTCTATCAAATATATTTCTTTAATATACATTTGTGTATAATAAATTACAAAAATAATTAAAAAGTTTATTTTAAGAATTCAAAAACACGCCAATGGCGATAACGACACTGATCATTTATTGATAACACAACAAAATATCAGCCGACGATAATATTAGTGCATAGATACGGCGAAATGAACAGGTAAATCACTAATAGTAAATGATAAATTACAAGAAATGTAATTTATTTAACTAATATAATGATCAGGGCTTCGGAAATTTGCTGGTTTGTCGGTTTTGGACCGATTTTTGACTTTTCAGACCGATTCATGAAGTGAAAAAACGAAAAAAATCGGTCCCGTAAAAATGGAGAAAAGTATAAATTTCGGTCTGATATCTCAATACACCATCATCTGCCAAGCAGGAAATTGTTGATCGCACCCTCAGATAATCAATAAACGTGTCAAACGGTCTGATTGTCACTTTGATAATCGGTCCGTAATTAGCATGTGACGCAATCAGTGCTCGCGCGGCACATCCTTTAATGTTTGCAGACAGCCGACTGCAATGTATTAAACATTTTTGACTGGTTTCCAAATATGTCTGACTGGATCCAAATCATTTCGACGGGGATCCACTTCTTTTATTTAGAATCCGACGGATGGTTTATTTCAAAAGGCTATGTTTGATCACGGTAAAAAACAAATGGTCACTGCATTTAATCAAAGAGCTATAATTGTACATTATAGGTCTTTGATTTAATGAGACATCACACGGAAAACCGATCAAAATATTTTTTATAATTACTTGATTTGAAAAAATTACAAGATTCATTTGTTGGGGCTCCAGTTGAAACAAATGCAGAAAATCGTCTTTGCAACCTGACTGTGCAAAAAAGAAAAAGAAAAAAAAAATGGACTGGCAAACACGAATGATAAAGAAAACCAGAGTGGCGCTGTTTATCAAATCGGTCTTTTAAAAAACGTTTCAAAATGAAATTTTGTTTACATCAGAAGAGAACATATAACTTTATAAAATGTAGTTGCTTATTGAAGTACAACATAAGTGAAATGAAATATCCATGGCCAACACGCGTGACCTTTTGGTACTATACATGCGGGAAATTCGATTTCAGCGTTCATATAACGTACATATTCGGTCCGCGGCAGAGTATTCTTAAAATACTGAGACTGTTTAGCAGAGAATATGTGTCGTGTAATTCACTTTGACGCATTGTATTTTATAGAATTCCGTCAAAGAATGAGGAAACATCACAAAGTATCTGCCGTGTATACGGTACCGGTCACGTGCGTTGGCTTTTAGACTAGTTACGCACACGGTGTCAATGCCTCGGTAATTTTATCCTTACAAGTATTTTCTCGGAAAAAAATCGAAATTTAAACGAAGTAACGATCACACAACACTGAATAACTGTCTTCATTGTATGTAAACACGCAGTGACCAGTAACTCAGTTTTAATGCATGACATGCTTATTTCTTTACTCTATCACGTTTTACAAAATATGAATGCGGTGGGTGGGGTAGCGCCGATGTCAGGATTTTCGTTTCGGACCGATTGAGTTATCAAAATTTCCGGAGCCCTGATAATGATCCTTTGTAATACAGTTTATCAAAGACGGCTAACTTGATTTACATGTTCATATACAATATCTATAGATGTTCATATACAATATGTATATATATAGAGAGAGAGAGCCGGCTACCTAGCCACTTCCAACGCCAAAACGGGTCCCAGAAAAGTTACAATCTAGCTAAGTCAAGCTATATATAGCTATAGAAATAGAACAACATTGCAGAATATGTCATATTTAAGGGCAAGACTGTCAATATTTCTTCCAATACTTTTATGAGACAATACACCCACAAAAGTCTCTGTCTTAACTTTAAGAGTCAGAGGATTTACAGTCAAATTGTCCCCCAGTCAACTTGTCCCCAATTAGGTAATTTCCCCCGGCAGTTTCAAATAGGTCATTTCAGCCCCCTTTTTCTTTTTCGGCCCCCTTTATTAAACATATTACCAAAATGTCTCTCTCTAAGAATGTAAAAAGTGAACAAACCCAACAAAAATGTTCCCAAAAACATAGTTAAAGGTATATTGAATATTCTATTTGATTCGATAGTGAGTGTGAAGCCAAAGCAAGCCAAGGGCGAAAAAGAAGCAAAAACTTGAATGCTGAATTGAAACTGAACTGCAAACGAATTCATGGGTGTTACACTCAATAAATATGTTATAAATCTGATTTCTGTTTTTTTTTTCCACATTTACAAATTTTCAAGAGTAAGATTACTCCTAGTCAATTTCAAACTTTACCATTTTACTCCTTCACAAAAATAATGATGAGTAAATACTCAAAAGGCCAAAACATTTATCTGGAGCCCAGGGTGGGGGTGGGAGGTGTTATAGGAATGGTCTCCTTACGTAACATTTGGTGTCTGCTCTGTATCTCCTAAACCCCTTGAAGAATTTTCATGAAACTTGGGTCAAATGATCACCTCATCAGGACAATGTGCAGAACCCATGGGTCAGCCATGTCAGCTCAAGGTCAAGGTCACAACTTGAGGTCAAATGTTTGTGCCTTCCATTTTGTGTGCGCTCTGTTTCTCCTAAACCCCTTGGAGGATAATCATGAAACTTGGATCAAATGATCACCTCATCAAGACGATATGCAGAACACATGAGTCAGCTGCGTCGGTTCAAGATCAAGGTCACAGCTGGAGGTCAACGGTTTGAGCCTTCAATTTTGTGTCCGCTCTGTATCTCCTTAACCCTTGATGGATAATCATGAATCTTGGGTCAAATGATTACCTCATTAAGACGATATGAAGAATGTATGAATCAGCTATGTTGGTTAAAGGTCAAGGTCACAACTCTGGGTCAAATGTTTGAGCCTTCCATTTCGTGTCCGCTCTGTATCTTCTAAACCCCTTGAAGGATTTTCATGAAACTTTGGTCAATTAATCACCTCATCAAGACGATATGCACAACACATGAGTCAGCCATGTTGGCTCAAGTTCAAGGTCACAGCTCAAGGTCAAAGGTTTGAGCCTTCCATTTTATGTCTGCTCTGTACATGTATCTCATAAACCCCTTGAAGGATTTTAATATTACTTGGCTGTAATATTTCCCTTATAAATCAAGACAATTTGCAGAATTCAAAATTCACCCCTGCCAGCTTAAGGTCAAGGTCACAACTGGATTGTTTAAAGCCCTGCTCCGCAGCTATTCAAATTCTGTTGTGTGCAACCCATGATTACAATACTGAATAGGTAACAGTTGAGTAGATGACCCTTATCGATTTTGGGATCCTCCGTTAAAGGTCAAGGTCACAGGGGCCCGAAAATTGAAAACCATTTCCGGTCAGTAACTTGAGAACCACTTGAAATTGACCCAGAATGATGAAACTTCATAGGATGATTGATCATGCAGAGTAGATGACACCTTATGATTTTGGTGTCACTCTGTTACAGGTCAAGGTCACAGGGGCCTAAACATGGAAAACCATTTCCAATCAATAACTGGAGAACCTCTCGACCCAGAATGTTGAAACTTCATAGGATGATTGTTCATGCAGAGTAAATGACCCCTATTGTTTTTGGGGTCACTTGATCAAAGGTCAAGGTCGCAGGGGCCTGAACATTGATAACCAGTTCTGATCAATAACTTGAGAACCTCTCGACCCAGAATGTTGAAACTTCATAGGATGGTTGTTCATGCAGAGTAAATGACCCCTATTGTTTTTGGGGTCACTCCGTTAAAGGTCAGTGTCACAGAGCAGGGTTTTTTTTCGGCCGTTTTTATAGCCGTTATTCGGCTATATTCCCAATGCCAAAAAGTATGTATTTTTCCCACAATGAGTGCAAAAATTCCCAATCTACATTCTGAAAAAAATTTCATCAAAATTGCACAAAAAATGACCAAATTATGGACAATTTTATAATGGAAGTATGTTAAAGAGGTTCTACAATGTGCAACAAGTGTATGAGAAAGTGCTAAAACATATCCTTACTATATCCTATGGGACTAAGTATTTCCCAATTTGGAACATTTACATGTCAAAATTCCCAATTTTAGGGGAATAGGCTATGTTCCCAGATTAGCCAGAAAAAACCCTGCAGGGGCCTGAACATTGATAACTAGTTCTGATCAATAACTTGAGAACCACTTGACCCAGAATGTTGAAACTTCATAGGATGATTGAACATGCAGAGTAGATGACCCCTATTGATTTTGGGGTCAGTCTATTAAAGGTCAAGGTCACAGGGGCCTGGTCATGTAAAATCATTTTTTGGAAATAACTTGAGAACCACTTGACCTAGAATGTTGAAACTTAATAGGATGATTGGACATGCAGAGTAGATGACCCCTATTTATTTTGAGGTCACTTGATCAAAGGTCAAGGTCACAGGAGCCTGAACAGTGACTTGAGAACCACTAGGCCAAGAGTGTTGAAATTTAGCGGGATGACTGGACATGCCAAGTAGATGATCCCTATTGCAGCCAACCATCAGTGTCTCTTTGACTTTCGCTCCTGACCCCTATTGACTTCATGCCTATAGGACTTTGCATTGGTGGAGACATGCGCTTTTTTACAAAAGCAATTTCTAGTTAAACATTCGTTTTCTGTTAAATTGATTTTGACTAATGAAATTATTTGCTTCTTATTAACATCCTTAACTTTTTGCCGGATATATTTTTTTGCCATTCCTCACCACAAACCCAGGTACCTTCAGCGGGGGATACCAATTCATCGAATTTGCTTGTTATATACTGGTTTGAGTTGTAAATTCGGCCACTTTTTGCGTTTTTTCGTAAATATTTCTTCCTTTATACAATTGATTTGTACAAAATTTCTACCATTTGTGCTTCAATACAAGCAACATTGATTGCTATCATTAACAGCCGTTTACTGTATGGTAAACAATAAATCCGCGCTTAAAATAACGGACAGGTTTAGCCTCCACATTTTACCTTCTGGAGGTTGTAAATAGTCGGCCACTTTTTAAACATAAAATTGGTTATATTTTCAACATTGTCTTGGAAATAAAGCGATGCTACAGTCAAAATCGTTCTGTTTTTCAACAAACTGCAATAAGTTGTCAATAGCATACCTCGTTGGAAATATTTGCCAACAGAGATGACGTAGTTCAATTTTTATGTCACTGTTTATCACACATTCTAGCATAAAAATGCTGTTCTTTTAACTTTTTGGGGTGTGATTTAACTGGAGCGTAAAGATATTCTCTCGCTCACGTGCTGTTATATCACCTTTTAATAAATGCGCGTTCCGTGTCAAAGCATGTACATATTTAATAGGGCCCCAAAATGGATAATTCAAAACGAAATGACGTGAAAAAAACAACGTAGACATGGAAATTCAGTGACATCGAGGTTTACTTGGTTTAAACTCGTTTTATGCGAGTTAGCGCATTATGTTCTTCTCGTGTTATAAGGTTTAGGTTTGAATTAACCCTTGCCGAGCCTCAGCATAAACGAGCGCGTGCAATGACGACGTCACGCGACCTGCGAGACAAAATATTTGCTATTTAGAGTACACAACTTGAGGGAAGGACAACTTTTGTTCTACTCACCTCAATTTGTTGTTTTTTGCCGACTTTGTTGCTAACGCAAGTGTTTGTAATGACACATATGAGTTCTCAAGCATCTGGCTCGAAAAAAGGCTTTAAAGTTGGTGGCCGAATATTTACGACCTGGCCGAATTTACGACTTGAACCAGTATTGTGTAGTTTTTGCTCTGTTTGCCAATCACATTTGTTTTGTTTGCATGTATGGTATATCCCTTAAAATTTTCACTTTTTCTTTCTAGAATCCTAAAAAACAGCCAAGATGACTGGAATGACAATGCCTGAAGCGGTGTCCGTAGCGAACGGACTGAACAAAGGATGGAAGAAATATTTCAATTTTGATACAATCAAGGGCAGATACGGTGTAAGTTGAATATGGAAATGATAGAAAAAAACAACTTAATTTTAGCACTGATAAAGTTCTGGAAATCTAGGAATGAACCCGCCTGCTTAGCTCAATAGGGAGAATGTTGGTCTATGGATCGCGGAGTCGTGAGTTCGAGCCTTGGGCGGGGCGTATGTTCTTCGTGATGATTTGATGAAAGACATTATGTCTGAAATCATTCGTTCTCCACCTCTGAATCACGTGGGGAAGTTGGCAGTTACTTGCGGAGAACAGGTTTGTAATGGTAGAGAATCCAGGAACACTGGGAGTGGTTAGGTTAACTGTCCGCCGTTACGTGACTGAAATACTGTTGAAAAACGGCATTAAACACAAAACAAACAAAAACCTAGAAATGCTCACAACTGCAATATTTCGAGTTTTTTGTGTCACTGACGGTGTTGCAACTATTAATGTTTGTATCTCAAAACGGATATAATACGTTTTTTTTGCTCCCTGAATATAGTCACCACTTCATCCGTATGTTTGCCCGTCCCGCATTTCTTGTCCAGAGTATTTCTCAGCAACCACTGGTTGGAATTTAGCGAAACTTCATACTTGAAGCTTTACTATCAAGAGGAAATGCACATTATTATCTTCATATTCCGGTCGGATGATTTTTCACCAAGTTATTGCTCATTGATTATTCAATAATAGTATAGTACAATTCTTGTCCAGAGTATTTCTCTGCAACCACAGGTTTGAATTTAGTGAAGTTCAAGTTTCATAGGATTTTTCATTGAGTTATTGCCCTTTGATTATTCAACAATAGTAATAGTAATAGTATCCTATAGTACAAATATTGCCTGGAATACGGAAGCTTCACTATCCAGAGGAGATGCGCATGTTTCTTCATGTTCCGGTCGGATGATTTTCATTAAGTTTTTGCCCTTTGATTATTTAACAACCATTGGGACACCATTATTGGATACAGGCTGAACACAGGTAGTTCCAACACGATTCAGTTTGTTGATGGTTAAAACGTAGGAAATAAATAAATTCGACGTGTATATTCAACAAAAGGGGGAATTTTCAAATGTGATAGTATTTTAGAAGAAAATAGTTCAAAACTCATGTCAGGGATTTTTTAAGGTCAATTTTGGGGCCGAATTTCTGCCCAGTCCCAATTGCAGAAATGTGCTTTTTTCCCAATTTTCAGGTTTAAATTTCGCAAAAATCTGTCAAAAAATAACAATTTTGCGGTAATCTCAATTTTCAGGTTTCCGATTTGATTCTTGTTCCTTATTTTTAATCAAGTTAGCGCTGTTCTGCACATCCTTGGACCAAGCCCGGTTAAAAACATTGGATAAAAGACTGTACACATGTGCAGCTGGAACTAACCCATCATAATCTGAAGGTTTTACTGATCCTTCATTGCCTTTAGGGTTTTTGTGACTTTCTTTGAACATTTTAGTAGACACTTCCAAGATACAAAAAAAAAAAAACACAACAACAGAAAAAATTACTTTTATTTGCAAACTGACCTACAATGCTGAATTAAATTTCGTATAATTGTAAACCTTATTTTTGAAATTTCCCAATTTTCAGGTTTAACGTGCCATTTTTCCCAACTGATTGGGCCCCAGGCCCCAGGTTTGAAATGTTAAAAAAATCCCTGCATGTTGTCTTTAAATGTTTTAAAAATTAATGTAAATTTATATATAGGCATACAATTTATACATTCATAAGATTGTAAGATGGAAAATGTATTTGAGCCATGCCATGGGAAAACCAACATAGTGGCTTTGCGACCAGCATGGATCCAGACCAGCCTGCGCATCTGCGCAGTCAGGTCAGGATCCATGCTGTTCACTAACCGTTTCTCTAATTGTAATAGGCTTTGAAAGCGAACAGCATGGATCCTGACCAGACTGCGCGGATGCGCAGGCTGGTCTGGATCCATGCTGGTCGCAAGGCCACTATCTTGGTTTTCCCATGGCACGGCTCATTTAATTTTTTTTTCCAAACTGGGAGAAAAGCATACTTTTTAGAGAGAGGAATAGGACAGAATCATGGTCCTCGAATGAGGGTCCTGTGATTTGATGCATGAACCTGAGTGTAAAATTTTTACATGGAGGTGCACATATTTTCTTCATTATCAATGGAATTAGTTTTCAATGAGATGTTGCCCTTTGATCATTTAGCATCGGTAAACTATAATATGCCCAGTCAGTGAATTCAACTTTTGTTCTTTTTATATGCAAATTTCGGGGAGCATCCATCAGTTTTACTGATATTTCTTGTTTTTACTCAGTAATACTGGTAACATTTTTTAGAGTGATAGCTTTATGTAATACCAAAGCACAAAAACCCTCCTGATAAGATGAACCAGTAAAGGCTGTAACCAAACAATGAACTTCTTTTAACAGACCACTGCCCTTTGTGCATAAAGCACCGGTTTGAACTGACAATATATTTTAGGGAGCACCTGAATGCTCTGGAATTCAGGTTAAAAATATATTTCAATGCCCAGCATTCCATATGCCTTTGCTTTGTGGTTCACACTTTTGTTTTAGGAACACAAGATTGAAGGTTTTAGTCCATGTTGGCTGGTTAATAAAGGAATTGTTGATTTCTTTTC
Source organism: Mercenaria mercenaria (assembly GCF_021730395.1). NCBI lineage: Eukaryota > Metazoa > Mollusca > Bivalvia > Venerida > Veneridae > Mercenaria > Mercenaria mercenaria. The sequence goes on along the minus strand of NC_069369.1, from coordinate 34,566,698 downwards.
TGCTTGATGTCTGGCATGTAAGGAGTTGTACATGTATTTTGGATGTCAGTGCGCACAAGGGGGAGGTGTCTCTTAAATGAAAATGGCTGACCCTTTCAGTATGGTAACATTATGATAAACCAGTTTTCACAACATGCTCGTCTGTTGCTATTTTTCAGGTATGCATTGTATGTATTGGCATCTACGTTGCTGTGTTTAAATTCAGCACATGGAAATACAATCGACCAAACGTTCTAGCAGCACGTCAGGCAGAACAGGACAAGAAAGACTTATTTGAAAGACAGGTCCAAGCTTGGCTGAAAAATGGGAGGAAATTTACTTAAATGATTACAACTTTTCGTACTGAATTTCATCTGAATACCATCCAGTTTCATTTTTAATGAAGAATTGTTAAAATGCTTATTACTGAATTTTTAACATCGAAAAGAATTTAAATGAGAGCACAAGAATAGTGATGTTTTGATTCAACTCAATCTCTAATCGCTTAAATCATTTAGAGTGATGGAAATGAAATATTTTTATTCTTGTTTTGAATTTGTATTGAATAAATATGTAAAAAACATTTTCTTGCAATTATTTTGTTGACTGTTTGTCCTGTATAGCCGTTGCAATTGCCTTGAATACATGTATATAGTGAACATGAATCGAGCAGATTGCTTAAGACTTTAGGGAAAAAAAATCTCAGAACAGTTGAAGAATTCTGTTTTGTTTAAAGTCAAGTAACCTTTAATTTTGCACAGATGATAACTTAAAAAAAAGAACTAGGAAAGGGGATTTAATGAAACTTTATATATTGATGACAGTGAGGGAAAGTTTGTAAGTCCCCCACTGGCAAAAACCCCCGTTTCGTAGACTATAGGATTGCACATTTTTAGCTCACATGTCACAAAGTGACAAGGTGAGCTTTTGTGATCGCGCAGCGTCCGTCGTCCGTGCGTGCATAAACTTTTGCTTGTGACCACTCTACAGGTCACATTTTTCATGGGATCTTTATGAAAGTTGGTCTGAATGTTCATCTTGATGATATCTAGGTCAAGTTTGAAACTGGGTCACCTGCGTTCCAAAACTAGGTCAGTAGGTCTAAAAATAGAAAAACCTTGTGACCTCTCTAGAGGCCATACTTTTCAATGGATCTTCATGAAAGTTAGTCAGGATGTTCATCTTGATGATATCTAGGTCAAGTTTGAAACTGGGTCACATGCCTTCAAAAACTAGGTCAGAAGGTCAAATAATAAAAAAAAACCTTGTGACCTCTCTAGAGGCCATATTTTTCATGGGATCTGTATGAAAGTTGGTCTGAATGTTCATCTTGATGATATCTAGGCCAAGTTCGAAACTGGGTCACGTGCATTCTAAAACTAGGTCAGTAGGTCTAAAAATAGAAAAACCTTGTGACCTCTATAGAGGCCATACTTTTCAATGGATCTTAATAAAAATTAGTCAGAATGTTAACTTGATGATATCTAGGTCATGTTTGAAACTGGGTCAAGTGCCTTCAAAAACTAGGTCAGTAGGTCAAATAATAAAAAAAACCTTGTGACATCTCTAGAGGCCATATTTTCCATGAGATCTGTATGAAAGTTGGTCTGAATGTCCATCTTGATGATATCTAGATCAAGTTCGAAACTGGATCACATGCGGTCAAAAACTAGGTCAGTAGGTCTAAAAATAGAAAAACCTTGTGACCTCTCTAGAGGCCATACTTTTCAATGGATCTTCATGAAAATTGGTCTAAGTGTTCACCTTGATGATATCTAGGTCAAGTTCGAACTGGGTCACGTGCCGTCAAAAATTAGGTCAGTAGGTCAAATAATAAAAAAACCTTGTGACCTCTTTAGAGGCCATATTTTTCAATGGATCTGTATGAAAATTGGTCTGATTGTTCACCTTGATGATATCTAGGTCAGTTTCGAAACTGGGTCAACTGCGATCAAAAACTAGGTCAATAGATTTAAAAATAGAAAAACCTTTTGACCTCTCTAGAGGCCATATTTTTCAATGGATCTTCATGAAAATTGGTCTAAATGTTCACCTTGATGATATCTAGGTCAAATTTGAAACTGGGTCACGTGTGGTCAAAAACTAGGTCATTAGGTCAATAATAGAAAAATCTTGTGACCTCTCTAGAGGCCATATTTTTCATGAGATCTTCATGAAAATTGGTGAGAATGTTCACCTTGATGATATCTAGGTCAAGTTCAAAACTGGATCACATGCTTTCAAAAACTAGGTCATTATGTCAGATAATAGAAAAACGTTGTGACCTCTCTAGAGGCCATATTTTTCAATGGATCTTCATGCAAATTGGTCAGAATTTTTATCTTGATGATATCTAAGTCAAGTTCAAAACTGGGTCACATGAGCTCAAAAACTAAGTCACTATGTCAAATAATAGAAAAAACGACGTCATACTCAGTTCAAAACTGGGTCACGTGGGGACAGGTGAGCGATTCAGGACCATCATGGACTATCTGTCATTCTGTCTGTCCACAATTTGGTCCGATCCAGGTCCATTATTCTTCAAGTTGGTTTGATATAACTTGGTACAAAGGTAACCCATAATTAGACAAAAAGTCATTTTCGCACCGAGATCCCTAGATGTTACTCAGCCTTTCATTAAGGGACTTTACATAAATGTACTCCATAATGATATGGGCCATGTGCATGTTTAGGACAACTAACTTGAAAGTCAGGGATACTTAAGGTCAGAGGTAATTATACCTCCACAAACGAAGTTTGGGGGGGCATATATAGGAGAGAGCTTGTCGGTACGATGGTTTTCTTGGTTTCTGGACACTAACTCATAAAAGGCTTGACATAAAGTGGAGCGGTGGTCTAGTGGATAAGGTGTTGGCCGCTCAATCCAGGGTTTGTGGTTTCGAGCCCCACTGGGGTCACAACCACGACCTCATATTACGCTAGTACTGGTTTTTTCCAGGAAGCGGACTCGAGAGTGGTTACAATAAGCTTTCATCACAATCAAGCTAAAACGTATTAGTATCAGAAACTCTTGAAATGATCTGAATTGTTTTGGATAGAACTCACGATCTCTCTGTGTTTTTAGCTCACCTGTCACGTAGTGACAAGGTGAGCTTATGTGATGGTCTGTCGTCTGTCCGTTGGTCGTGCATTCACACTTTCTTGTGTAAGAGCGTTGGTCTACAGATCTCGGGGTCACGAGTTCGATCCTCGGGCGGGGCGTATGTTCTCCCTGACTATTTGGTAAATGACATTGTGTCTGAAATCATTAGTCCTCCACCTCTGATTCATGTGGGGAAGTCGGCAGTTACTTGCGGAGAACAGGTTTGTACTGGTACAGAATCCAGGAGTACTGGTTAGGTTAACTGCCCGCCGTTACATGACTGAAATACTGTTGAAAAACGGCGTTAAACCCAAAACAAACAAACAAACAAAACTTCCTTGTGAACACGATAGAGACCACAGTTTGCATTCAATTTTAATCAGACTTGCACATAACTTGTATTGGCATTATATCTCGGTTCCTTTCGAAAACTGGCCAGATCCTATCATGAGTTCCAGAGTTATAGCCCCTTAAAGGGCCAAAATTTACTATTTTTGGCTTGTGAACATAAGAGACCACAGTTTGCAATCAACTTTAATAAAACTTGCACACAACTTGTATTGGCATAACATCTCGGTTACGAAAACTGGCCAGATCTCGTCATAGGTTCCAGAGTTATGTGCCCTTAAAGGGCCAAAATCTGCTATTTTGAGCTTGTGAACATGATAGAGACCACATTTTGCAAGCAGCTTTAATCAAACTTGCACACAACTTGTATTGGCTTAATATCTCGGTTCCTTTCGAAAACTGGCCAGATCCCATCATGGGTTCTAGAGTTATTGCCCCTTAAAGGTCCAAAATTTGCTATTTTGGCTTTTGCAGCCATATAGAGACTTCATTTATGGTTTGTTTGTTTGTTTTGGGTTTAACGCCGTTTTTCCACAGTATTTCAGTCGTGTAACGGTTGGCAGTTAACCAAACCAGTGTTCCTGGATTCTGTACCAGTACAAACTTGTTCTCCGCAAGTAACTGCCAACTTTCCCACATGAATCTGAGGTGGAGGACTATTGATTTCAGACACAATGTCGTTTATCAAATAGTCATGGAGAACATACGCCCCGCCCGAGGATCGAACTCGTGACCCCGTGATCCGTAGACCAACGCTCTACCTACTGAGCTAAGCGGGCGGGTTCATTTATGGTTTGTTTTGATACAAACTTGCAAAATATGTTCAACAACAATAAATGTTGGATTCCATGATGAATCTGTCAGAACCAGTTTTAGGTTCTGGAGTTATTTTATATCTGATTACGTCCCCTGATTTTAATCAAAATGGATTTATCTCGGTAAGTACTTATTGAACTCATTTGAAATTTTATTATTGTCATTAGTTGGACTGAGACAATCAGGATAGATAACTATGGACTGACTTTGTCAAATTACCTACTTATATTAGCTCACCTGAGCAATACTCTGGTGATATTTTGTGATCGCTCGATGTCCGTCGTCTGTCTGTCTGTCTGTCAACCTTTAGATTGTGTATGCGATAGAGGCTGTACATTTTCAACTGATCTTCATGAAATTTTGTCAGAATGATAACCTTGATGAAATCTAGGCCAGGTTTGAAAATGGGTCATCTGGGATCAAAAACTAGGTCAAATCAAAGAAAAACCTTGTGTATGCGATAGAGGCTGTATTTTTCAAGTAATCTTCATGACATTTTGTCAGAATGATTACCTTGTTGAAATCTAGGATAAGTTCGAACATGGGTCATCTGGGATCAAAAACTAGGTCACTAGGACAAATCGAAGAAAAACCTTGTGTATGCGATAGAGGCTATATTTTTAAACTGATCTTCATGGATTTTGGTCAGAATGATTGCCTTGATGAAAGCTAGGTCAGATTGGAATATGGGTCATCTGGGGGTAAAAAACTAAGTCACTTGGTCAAATCAAAGAAAAACCTTGTGTAGGATCTTCATGAAATCATTGATCAGCATGTTTGTCTGGATGAAATCTAGGTCGAGTTTGAATATGGGTCATCTAGGGCCAAAACTAGGTCACTGTGTCAAATTAAAAGAAAAACCCTTGTGTATGCGATAGAGACTGTATTTTTCCATTGATCATCATATAATTTAGCCAGAATGATAGCCTTGATGAAATTAAGGTCAAATTTGAATATGGGTCATCTGGGGTAAAAAACTAGATCGCTAGGACAAATCAAAGAATAACGTTTTGTATGTGATAGAGGCTGTATTTTTCAGTTGAGGTTTATGAAATTTGGTCAGAATGATTGCTTTGATGACATCTAGGTCAAGTTCGAAAGTAGGTCATCTTGGCTCAAAAACTAGGTGAAATTGAAGGAAATACTTGTTTACACTGAAGAGACCACATTTTTGGTTCAGTCTTAATGAAAATTTGTCAGAATATTTGTTTCCATGAAATCACTAGGTCATACATGTTTACACTGTTATGGTGTATTTCTCAGGTGAGTGACCTAGGGCCATCTTGGCCCTCTTGTTTAAAATTAAAGTGGGTATATCCCCATTACTAATGAAGATTCTGATCTGAAATTTCATTTATGCCATCAGATTGTCTTGGACAATCAGTGAAGATACATATTGACTGAATTTATGACAAATTACCTCCCTTTATTTTTATGCCCCCGAAGGGAGGCATATTAGTTTTCAACTGTCCATCCGTTCATTAGTTAGTTCGTTCGTCACAACATTAACTTTTTGCATGAAGGCACTTTACTCGCGAACCACTGCACCCAGGACCTTCAAACTTCACATGCTGATAGTACTTATTGAGTACACCACCCCTACTGACTTTGGGGTCACCAGGACAAAGGTCAAGGTCACAGGGGCTAACGTTAACTTTTTGCATGAAGGCACTTTACTCGCAAACCACTGCACCCAGGACCTTCAAACTTCACATGCTGATAGTACTTATTGAGTACACCACCCTTACTGACTTTGGGGTCAAAGGTCAAGGTCACAGGGGTCAATGTTAACTTTTTGCATGAAGGCACTTTACTCGCGAACCACTTCACCCAGGACCTTCCAACTTCACATGCTGATAGTACTTATTGAGTACACCACCCCTACTGACTTTGGGGTCACCAGGTCAAAGGTCAAGGTGCTGCGGGATCATTTGTCACCATTAGTGACAGCTCTTGTTTAAATGTAAATGAATATACCTAGCAGATTCTAATGAGACTGGTTTGAAACGTTATATGTCTTCCATGGTAAGAAATAGTCATGTTAGATAACTCTTGATTGAAGGTTTATCGATATGAATACTTTTCTAATATATTGTTGTAAAGGCTTGTACTCTGTATCTTCTACATGCATATACCAATGCATGATAACCTCCCCTGATTTCAATAAAAATGGATTTATCTCAGTAAGTATTTATAGAACTCATTTGAAATTTCATTAGTTGGACTGAGACAATCGGGACTGGGTAGAGAACTATTGACTGATTTTATGTCAAATTGCCCTCCTTTGTTTCAAATTAAAATGGGTGTATCTCAGTAACCAATGAAGATACTGATTTGGAATTTCATTTATGTCATCAGATGGACTCGGACGATCAGGGTAGATAACTTTTGACTGAATTTATGACAAATTACCTCCCTTTATTTTATATAAATGAATATACCTCAGCAGCATCTAATCAGATTGGTTTTAAATGTTATTTAAGTCTTTTAGGGTAAGAAATAGTAGTACAAAAATGCAGCGTTTGAGCCTAGGGCCCTCAAACTTGATATGGAGATTGCCCCTGACTAGTATGTGACCCACAGGTCAAAAGGGACAGTTACAAGAAAATATTTATATGATGATATTTAATATGTGTGCCTATGTGGTCTATGTCAAAACTTGATCATAGCATTAAGTGCAGTGGTACTCAGGTGAGCAATATAGGGCCATCATGGCCCTCTTGTTGATTTTTGTTATTACCTGACTGTTGGCGAACAATTCTATAAACAAATTTGTCCAAAAGTTTGCGAGAATTGTTTACGTTTCTGGTCTCTGTTCGTAGAGTTACCGTGTGCAAAATCACGCGAGACCGAGACCAAGAGCCAATCAAAACGTGGAAAATATGCTAAATTTATACGCAAGTGTATGGTTTTTCCAAAACTGCAGCAATCGAGAGGCCCTCGGTGAGTAAAACATGGATTTTATCACCTTCATTAACTTCTAGCAACAGCGTTACTTAATTATTCTTGTTTTTTAACTCACCTGAGCCAAAGGCTCATGCTGAGCTTTTGTGACCGCTCAATGTCCGTCGTGTGACGTGTGTCGTGTGTCCGTCAACATTTTCTAAAAAAATCTTCTCCTTGAAAACTACAGGGCAGAATTTCACCAAACTTTAGAGGAATGATCCTTGGGTGGCCCCCTTTCAAAATTGTTCAAAGAATATAATTCCATGCAGAACTCTGGTTGCCATGGCAACCGAAAGGAAACACTTTAAAGATCTTCTTGTCCAAAACTGCAAGACGTAGAGCCTTGATATTTGGCATGTGACATCATCTTATGGTCCTCTATCAAGATTGTCCAAATTGTGCCCCTGGGTTGAAAAGAGGCCCCACCCCTGGGGTCACAAGTTTTACATAGACATATAGGAAAAAACTTTAAAAATCTTCTTGTCTAAAACCATAAGACCTAGACCTTTGATATTTGGTATGTAGCATTGCCTTGTGGTCCTCTACCAAAATTGTTCAAATTATTACCCTGGGGTGAAAAGAGGTCCCGCATCGGGGTCCTCAAGTTTTACATAGACATATAGGAAAAAACTTTAAAAATCTTTTTATCTGGAACTACAAGACCTATGCCTTTGATATTTTGTATGTAGCATTGCCTTGTGGTCCTCTGTGAAGATTGTTCAAATTGTGCCCCTGGGGTGAAAAGAGGTCCCGCATTGGGGGTCCCAAGTTTTACATAGACTTATATAGGAGAAAGCTTTAAAAATATTCTTGGCTGAAACTGCAAGGCCTAGGCTTTTGATATTTGGTATGTTGCATTGCCTTGTGGTTCTCTACCAAAATTATTCAAATTATTACCCTGGGGTAAAAAGAGGCCCTGTCCTGGGGGTCCCAAATTTAACATAGACTTATATAGGGAAAAAAATAAAAATCTTCTTGTCTGAAAATTCAAGGCCTAGGCCTTTGATATCTGGTATGTATCATTGCCTAGTGGACCTCTAACAGGATTGTTCAAATTATGCCCCTGGGTTGAAAAGAGGCCCCACCCTGGTGGTCACTTGTTATATGAGTTATATAGGAAAAATACTTCAAAAATTATCAGATCATATTTCCTGGACAGTTTAATTATATTTACCTGTTGTATCCAAGTGATTACGTGTCACCTTATTGTAACCTTGACCTTCTGACCTACTTTCTTGTTTTTTGAGATACAGCCTTGAAATTTGGATGACATGTACAGTTTTGCATACGATCTTAAAACTGACTTTCAGTTACCATGAATGTGACCTACTGACCTACTTTCTAGTATTTGAGCATAAGTTTGCCATTCTTAAAGCTTCAGCTAGGAAATTTGTTCAAGCAAACAACTCTACTCAGGTGAGCGATATAGGGCCATTATTGCCCTCTTGTTGCTCAGTTTATACCTGAAAATGTATGCTTGCCCGCGGGCAAAAGGAATGAAAAAATGCACCAGTCCGCCAGCAAAAAGTCGGACAAGTCGGGCATAGGAATTCCACACCCCTGCCTAGTCCAATCAAAGGAAGTGCTTGTCAGCACTCCAGAGGCCACAATTGTGACCAAATATTTATGAAACTTAGAATGTTTATCTTGATGATCTCTAGACCAAGTCTGGATCTGGGTCATGTGGGGTCAAAAACTAGGTCATTAGGCCAGATCAAAGGAGAATCTTGTTAACACTAGAGACCACATCTTAAGTCTGAACTCATGAGGATTGGTCAGAATGTTTTTATTGATGACCTCTTTGTCAAGTTTGAATCTGGGTCATGTGGGGGTCAAAACTAGGTCACCTGATCAAATCAAAGGAAAAGCTTGTTAACACTCCAGAGGCCACAATTGTGACCAAATCTTTATGAAACTTAGTCAGAATGTTTATTTTGATGATCTTTAGTCCAAGATTGAATCTAGGTCATGTTAGATCAAAAACTATGTCATTAGGTCAGTTCAAAGGACAATCCTGTTAACACTCTAAGAGACCACATTTTAAGTTTGAAACAAATGAGTTTTGGTCAGAATGTTTGTCTTGATGAAATCTAGGTCAAGTATGAATATAGGTCATCTGGAATCAAAAACTAAGTCACCTGGTCAAATCAAAGAAAAATTGAGTGTGTGCAATAGGGGCTGCATTATTGACTGGATTTTCGCGAAATTTAATCAGAATGATTTTTTTTATAAAATCTAGGTCAAGTTTAAATCTAGATCATCTGGGGTCAAAAACTAGGTCACCAGGTCAAATCAAAGAAAAAACTTGTGTATGCAATAGGGGCTGCATTTTTCATTTGATGTACATGAAACTTGGTAATGGTCACATGGGGTTAAAAACTAGGTCACCAGGTCAAATCAAAGAAAAAGCTTGTTTACAATCGGCGATATATGACCATTTTGTGTCGATTCGCCGTAAAACCCAATTCACTCTAGGGGCCACATTTTTTATTCTGTCTTTATAAAACATGGTCAGAATGTTTGTTATCATTTGATGATTTCAAATCTGGTTCACCTGGTGTAAAAAGCTAGGTCAAATCAAAGGAAAGCTTTTTTACACTCTAGAAGTCACTTTTTGCTCCAATCTTCCCTAACTTTTGTCAGAATGTTTTGTTTTCATGAAATCTTGGACGGGTTCAAATCTGGGTGATGTGGGTAAAAAACTAAGTCATTAGGTCAAATCAAGGAAAATGTTTGTTTACACCTAAGAGGTCACATTTTTGGTCCAATCTTAATGAAAATTGGTCAGAATATTTGTCTCCATGAAATCACTAGGTCAAACATACTTACACTGTTATGGTGTGTTACTCAGGTGAGCGACCTTGGCCCTCTTGTTAACATTCTAGAGGCCACAATTATGACCGTATCTCCATGAAAGTTGACCATAATGTTTATCTTGACGATCCCAAGGTCAAATTGGAGTCTGGGTAATGTAGGGTTTTTTTTTATTAGATGCAGACTTGCAAAATATCTTTAACTACAATAGATCTTGGATTCACTGATGAATCCGTCAGGTCCAGTCATAGGTTCCGGAGTTAGGGCCCCTGATTAACACTTGAAAGAGCCAAAAATTGTTAATTTTTTCCTTCTGAACACGATAGAAGTGACATTTTACATTCGATTTTACCCACACTCACACAACTAAATTCACAATATTATCTCGGCTCCTTTCGAAAACCGGCTAGATTCCTCGTTGGGTTCTAGAGAAAATTTTCTATTCTGGCCCTTTCCGCCACATAGAATTTATCATGATGATCGAAACTTGGTCACGTGGGGTCAAAAATTAGGTCACCAGATCAGATCAAAGGAGAAGCTTGTTAACACACTAGAGGCCGCATTTATGCCCCTATCTTCATGAAACTTGGTCAGAGTGTTTATCTTGATGATTCCGATGCCAGGTTCAAAACTAGGTCATATGGGGTCAAAAACTAGGTCATTTGCTTAAATCAAGAAATGCTTGTTAACAGGCTAGAGACTATATCTTTGAACCTATCTTCACGAAACTTGGTCAGAAGGTTTATCTTGATGATTCCTTTCCAAGTCCGAACTGGGTCATGTGGAGTCAAAAACAAGGTCACCACTCAAATCAAAGGAAGTGCTTTTTAACACTGTAGAGGCCACATTTATGACCCTGTATTCATGAAACTTGGTCAGAATGTTTATCTTGATGATTCCAAGGACAAGTGTAACAGATGTGCGATATAGGGTCATCATGACCCTCTTGTTTTATAACTTTCTATATGAATTTTAACACAAATAGACAATATACATGTAATGAAAAGGGGTATACAAGGTTGTAAATATTTTGTAAAGAACATAAAAAATGAAAGATTCATGTATATAGCTAGGCGTACATTTAGAATTTTACCACCTATTTTCAAAACAAAAGTCAGCTTAATTGTTGAAGCCTATGTAAGTTAAGATATGCTGATGATGACAGACGTTACTAAAGTCTTTATTTGCAGTCTATATTATAATAATATCCTCGATATTGTATTTAGTTGAATTGAAAAGTTATTGTGTACTAAGTGGGCAATTTCTGTTTTACATTATTGAACATCCTTGCTTGACATGCTGCCAAATAATTTATTTACTTGAAACTCTTAGACCCAAGTTAATTGTTTACTTAAATTTTGGTACGGAACTATTTATTTACTTTTTTCTTCCAGCCCATCACTTTTCACATGGTTGTCCACTTTTTTTGTCACATTATTGATTTTGATACAGTTTTTATCAGATTAATAACATCAACATCAACAGGTTGTAAAATTGTAACATTTTATTTTGCTACATGATTGTCTCATGATAAACAGATTTCCGAGCTTTGGGTTTATGCCATTTGTGTTTAATTATCCTTGACACAAGTCTTTATTCCATCCACATGCGTTTCCTCCAGGACCTCGCTTTTGTTGAGATTTTGACTTATATTTTTGTCCTGTCTGCGGCCCTTTATTACCATCAGCAGCGATTTCATGTTGACGCTTGTAAGAGCTTTCCGCATGGGTCAAACCAGGCGCCTTTAGACCTAACGTATTAGAGCCTGTAGCAACTGACCTCCTAGAAACATATTCTTTATCATATCTGAAAGACTTCGATGATTTGTCATCACTCAGTTTGTCTTCTATCGGCAGTGATCGCTTCTTGGGTTTAATAAGAGTCCGGAAAATGCCACGAAAATCAACTTCCTGCAAAATAAAATATAGTAAAACTCACTTACAGCGAACTCGGTAATAGGAAAATCTCTGATATAAGGAACCATTTTTTTCTGGTCCGATTTCCCCCCTATATATTTTATATAAAAACCATATGGATATAACGAACTCGGATATAGTCATAACTCTGATATAAGGAACACATTTCTATGTCCCAACATGATACTAGTATTTCACTCGTTTATAACGAACTTAATCCGAAATTTCAAGATTCACTGCCATTTGTACCATACTAAAGTGTGAAAATAAACAAATTCATCGCTAAATGTGTGACTGGATTATATTTGTTTATGATAAATCCATGTATATTTTTAATGAATACAATGTTTTATTTAAAGGCCTAGATTCACTACTATATAAGTGTCCCCCCGCAAATCCAATATACAACTCCCATCTTATCTGCTGCTTATCAGCGATTATGTAATAGTAACTGATTAGAGGGCAATTAGTACAGCAGGGACCCCAACTAAACCATGAAGATGTGTGCAGTGGAGTTGAAAGAAATTAATTTTTCTTCAGTGAATGTGGAATGATAATAATAAAAGTTATTATTTTGATATTATATGATATAACAACTATTACTTTAATGTTATAATAATGATGATAATAATAATAATAATAATCATTATTATTATTATTATATTATATATAGGATGATAAAATATACAGTAATAATATTGAAAATAATAATGATAATACAACACAAGTATAGTGAAAACTTCATGAGTTCTTTGTGCTGACAAACAATATTTTTCCAATTGAAAATTGATTTTCTTGTATTCCTGTAATCAACATTATTTGAATATAAAATTATTGTGTTCCATCTATACTAAATTTTCATTTTCAGTATGTTGCCAAATGTGACTTTTTCATGCTTTGCTTTGTAACTTTGAAATGCACATTCTGTTTTCAGTTTTAGACAAATGTTATTTACAGTATTCTGCAAGCTTTAGATGAGTGAAAGTCACATTTTTTCTGAAATATCACAATTCTCCAAACAGAATTTGAAAAAATAAAAACTTGCATATTTCTTTAAGTAAGTTTCTCATTATTTCATTATTGTCGAAATAAGTTTCTGATTATTTTATTATTGTGTTTGATCAACAAATATTTTTCTTCACATAGAAATGTAAAAAAAACAACTAGTATAGCTTTAAAAGTTATCAATTATTCATTAATTTAAAATAAATTACATTGTTTCCACTTCTCACTAATTGATACACTTGTAAGGTAGACATACTCTCTCCAATAAACAACGACCCTTGTTTATTGGAACCATACTGTGATGGTCATTAGCCCCCAACTGTGCAGGTGAAGACAGAAATCCCATGGCCCACTGCCAAAATCTAGCCTTTAAACGCCTTTATCTCTAACATACGACTATAAACAAGTGCGAAAAATACGTCGTCATTGTTCGATAGAGTACCTAACTAGCATATATTTTAACTTCAAATATTTAACTGTGAGATAAAGCTACTGTAATATGAACGTACATAGAGGATATTTGTTTGTTTCAGCGTAAGATCGAAATATATTTTACCGAGTGAACAATATAATGCAATGTTTTCACGAGTGGCGCAGCCACGAGTGAAAATGTAAATTATGGTGTTCACGAGTGAAAAATATTTCGATCTTACACTGAAACAAACAAATTTTCTATTTATTTTATGCATTTTTAATATTTTTAACCAAATTATATTCAGTTTGTCCGCGCAACGTCACGTGCATCGCATCATAATGTCGTGACGTCGGCGTGCTTTGTAGAAAGAACTATAAATAGTTTTGTTTTAGTTTCCTGATTTCTTTTACATTTCACCATGATAAAATGTAAATATTTATGATCCTTTTATCATTATTATACATCTTTACCTTTACTGAAGAACATTTGCAAGGAAATTCCTATTATTTATAGTTCATATCATTTCGCATTCAAATGTAGTTCCGTACGTAGGCCTACCAGTGAAAAATAAAAATGATATTTTCACTGTTTGAAACAGTGAAAATATCAATTTTATTTCACTGATAAATTTCAGTATATCACAGAAGAACATAACATAAATTGTTGTAATTGGCCATGCCTTTTTTATGACAAGTGGTAATCATCTTTTATACAGATTCCAAAATTATCAAAGCAGTTAGTTTCATTGATATACTCTTCGAACAAAGGTAAAGAATTCACCAAACAAGATATTAATTCTATGATTTTGGTTAGAACCAATCTACTGAAAAACTGAATCGAAATAAAATATCAGCTAAATCAATGACAAATCAATATGAAATCATTTATTAATGAATGTAATTGCGTAAGTACAACCCTGTTTTGATAAAACAGCAATTAAACAAGTCAAAAATGACTCCAGACATGTTCGCTGTACGTCAGATGTATAACGATACATGATGGAACTGACTTTATTTGCAAAACTGTTAAAACTTCAACGCAAATTGTAATATACTAAAATTATATGTCTCTTTTGCTTAAGTTTTATCTTATTACTTCAGAAATATAATGATCATTGAAAAGTAATAGTCAACCTAACAGGAAAGGTCTGCAAAGTAATTGCAGACCCGTGTGACGACAGCATAGCGGTCGAGGTTTTCAAACGGACTCAAATACTACGCAGCAAATGTGTTCACCATCTTACCTACATGCTTTGAAAGATGAAATACGTTCCTAAGCTCTTGGGATACAGGAAAAAAGTAAGCTTTTAAATTTCAACTTCCTAGCAGATAAATTTACTGTCATAGCATTGTAAGTTGTCTGGCTAAGCTTTTGGACCCGGCGTGAAGGATGATATTTAAACTGGATTTATATATAACGTTCTTAAGTATACAATAGGTTGGCCGAATTGATAAGTAAAGACTCGTTGAATAAAAATAGTAAAATGCTCGGCGGAGCAGCTAGTTTAATCATTTCAATATGTAAAGACATTCGTGTAATATGTTCTATATAGATAAAGAAAGACAGAAAAAAACCCGACGAGCTGCATCATTTTAATTCCGCGAGATCTTATGAAAAATGAATGGAATGGCTGGAAATAGAGAGTAGAGACAACGGTCACATTTTACTCTCATCGAGGCTTCAACCAGCAACTTCGGTTACGGACCTTACGGATATTTTACTCAGCTAACAGCGTGAAAAAAATCTGAGGAAAATCCTTATTATTTCATTGTAAGAAATAAATATTGCTGCGAAACACTTTTGTTAAAATCGTTAGTCAGATTCACATATTGAGAAAGTTTGACCATGTTTTCTCAGGAAAATAACGTTTGTCTTATCCTTTGAAATTTTCAATGTTCATGATGTATTTACAAACATTCAAATATTTTCCATAAATGACAAAATAATCTTCTGGAACCAGTCTCTGAAAAAAAATATCTGCTAAATTCCCTACATGTTTTATTATACAGTATCAAAGAAATTGTACATGCATTTTCAGCAATAAATATTTATTATTTAGTAATTTAAAGATTCTGGCCTGGTCTTTATTCCATCTGTAGATTACACAAGGTGTCTTTCTTGAGGTTTAGACTTCGAAATGGAAGCCTGTGCAAAAGCAGATAGTGGACAACAATGGGCGGGGGTTAGTAATCCATCCACAAACAAATCAGTCAGTGTAGGGCATTTCATCGCCGTCTAGTCTAAAACACCATCCCGTCCAATGATTTTGCATTCAAATTCAACGCATTGTATTTTGAAACCATTTAATACAAAACTTCATGCTGCCCATTTAAGATTTGTTGCGATACACCGTAATATGAAATCATCCGACAAAACATGATTCCATGCAGCTCAATGTGAAGCCGTTTAATACAACAAGAGTACGTGCAGTGTAAAATGAAATGATTTATTTCAACTTGACGCCGTCTAATGCATAATCAAACAGCATTGTGTAATAAAGAGCGGTGTATAATAATTTGATGCCATGCAGTTCAGTGATAAGATAAGATATTATTTATTATTGTGACTTGTGCATAAATAAAACATAATTACATAGCATATCATTGAAAAATATGGTACCCGGCCCATTAGGCCTATATATGACCAGGGTTATCAAGTAATTATATACAAAATTCGTAAACAGTTCATATTATATACTTAGGTTAATTAAGAAGTACAGATTATTGACGAAACGTTATCAGCTGCAGACTTTAACATACAAAATAAATTAGAAACGGGAGAGTAAATGTTATTATATTCAAATCCATCTATATAATAGCTTACTTTGTCCTGGAAGTTTATTAATCTTTTTAACAAGCGTATGTAAACAACCGGGATGAATTATAGTAATTTCTGTGAGAACGAGCTTTAAATGCACTATACGTCTAAGGTACAAGGGATTTACTTTACATGGCATGATTGTGATATGAGTAAAAATGAATGGAGCCGCGCCATGAGAAAACCAACATAGTGGGTTTGCGACCAGCATGGATCCAGACCAGCCTGTGCATCCGCGCAGTCTGGTCAGGATCCATGTTGTTCGCTAACGGTTTATCTACTTGCAATAGGCTTTGACAGCGAACAGAATGGACCCTGACCAGATTGCGCGGATACGCAGGCTGGTCTGGATCCATGCTGGACCCTGACCAGACTGCGCGGATACGCAGGCTGGTCTGGATCCATGCTGGTCGCAAACGCACTATGTAGGGTTTCTCATGGCGCGGCTCATCGCAAGGAACAGGCCATACATCATTAATGCATGAGAGCAGTAGTACAAGAAGTATGGATTTCTTCTTTATTTACGAAAACAAGTCATTTCTTCTCTTCAATGAAGTACATACTAAACATTTTGCAAGTTTTCTTGGATATGGTTGATAAAATATGCGAAAATCTCTGGTTTACATGCATTTGACCACTATCAATAAATAAATCTCTGAATGTATTTTCTCGCAGATCATTATACAGTTCATATTGAAATAGAAATATTTCTCATCTTCAACTAAACTTGACGAACAACGTCTACATAGTCTCTGATCAGGCTGCTCTCCAGAATACCTCCCCGTTTCAGTTCTAAGTAGTAAAATACCAGTTCTGAATTGACACAATACCGAGCGTTCATTCGTACTTAAAGTCGTCACATTTAAAGATATTCTTAAGTATACGATATGTTCTAAGTTTTGAATACACTTTGGACGTCTTCAGATCAGATTTCAGAGTAATAGTTCTTTAGTAATCCGTGAGCATGTGAAAAATTGATAATTGTTTTATTGTCATATTTTTAGCGGATAATTCTAGCGTGGTAATAACGTGTTTATATTAGACAAAATTAAACATTTTCTTTGTGATCCGTCTGTCATCCATTGAAATCAGTCTGTTCCACATACGTGACATGTTCCCCCATCGTCTGTAGACACTAGGTAACCACCCAGTCTCCACAGCCATCGCGAGAATTGGCGTGAAGCGATGAACACCAAGGAAGTATCTCAGTATCTCATAGCTCTGTTCTGAACAGTATCTATATGCTGGTGTTTCTTAAACCCCCAAACAGGAGAGCAATAGTCTAAGATAGGCGCAACACCTGATGTATATAATTTAATCATGGGACTTAAAGCCAAACTCTTTTAGGTTATGTATTTTGTTGATAATTCCCCCCTTCGCCAAGAGCACAACCGGCTGCTGCATTCCCAAATGATTCGCTGTTGTATGTAAAGTCGTTTCTTTCATGGAATATAACTCATTGATATCTGTATCGATCAACAGCTTCTAGCTTACTGTTGCCGATCTTAAACTCGAACTCATATCGTGATGCCAAGCCTGCATTAGGACAATATCGTATGCGTATAATAACACAGAGAGCTTAATGTCGCCAACAGTGAAGCCAAGGTCAAGGTCGTTGATATCACGGAAGATAATGTGGGAGACAAGTTACAGCCTTGTTTTACGCCAGTTAAACAATTGAACCAGTCTGTAAGCTTGTTATTTAAGAAATAATAAGTTCCCAAACGTGGTTTATCGTAGAAAACCCCGTGTTTTGAGTTATTATGCCTAAGAATATATTCCGGCCGTAGGCCTGAGTGATATATTGTTTCGCATAAGAACGAAAAACTCGGGTTATTCTACGATAAATCACACTTGGGAACGTATTATTTCGATTCTAAAACGACATACTAGTATCAACATTGTTAGAAAAAATGGTAACAACTTTTTACGACCGTGCTACGCACCTGGATCGGATGACGTCATTGCACGCGAGTGGTTTATTGCAGAAGAACCCGAGATAGATTTTGCTCTACATCATGTATGTAGGATATTTGCTGGTTGTGTAAGAATAATGCGTATACAGGATACCGAACTTGCGTAGATGTTCCTAACTGAATTATACAGTTTGTCGTCTACATTATTTAACAACAGCTTATACAGTAACATAGCCGAAACAACGTTTAAGGTGAATGTAAGCAGCGAACACTGATTTATTGTTCCGTATAACGCTGTTCAACGTAAACACGTGATCTTCGCATGACCATTGCTTGTGGAAGCCATTTTGCTCGTCTGCGAGAATGTCGTTGGTTTTTAACTAACCCGTGAGACGCTTGTTAAGGTAAAATGTGTACAATTTGCTGGCACAAGACTGAAAGACTGTAGCCTTATCCTGCGGTAGTGCATACGGACGCGCTTGTCCGAGTTTGGATCATTCAATATTGGGCATATAACTGCCTTACGCCACACAGACGGAATAATACTGCTGTTAAAGGTTAGCTGAAACAAACTATGAATTGCTTCTATGATTGCAGGATTTTTTTAACTCATCGTAAGGTATTTCGTCGATTCAACACGCAGATCCACTTCTTGCTTTCTGTACTATATACGCTATTTCCTGCAGTGTAATATCAAAATTCAGTTCACTGTTGGACTCGTATAGCGGATCGATCATATAATTCTCAAGTTACACTTTGTGCATATTTGCTTGATCATAATGATTTTCATTAAAGTCTTTACATTCATTGCAGTTATACAAGTTATAGAAATAATTTCCCGATCGTCAAAAACTGCATGCTCCTCTTGTACACTATTTCCATTACAATCAACGATCTCAATTGGAAACCTTTTGTCTTTACGCGGTCCAAGCTGTTGTATTTTTCGACAGAATTCATTAGGATTCGATGTTGACTTCCCTCTATGTCAAGCGCCTTTGACCTATGAACGTACAGCTTGATTCAAATATTTGTCAAATGTGTTTCTGGCATTTGTGTAATTGATGCGGAGGCGAGTTCCTGTCAACGCAAATTGCAGTGTATTAAAACTGTATGCCTGTTTTGCTTTTATCTTATTACTTCAGTATTTATACATTGCTTCGAAATAAACAATACGGTTTTATTATGCTTTAGATGGCGTCTAGTTTTAATGAATCATCTCATTTTACACTGCACAAACTCGTGCTGCGGCAAACGTCTTCACATTGGGCTGCATGGCACCATAATCTCTCGGACGGTTTTACATTTCGGTGCATTGCAACCAGTTTTTTAACGTATCGTTTCAAGTTAAATTGAATGGAATGAAATTATTTATTCAATAGCATCTATACAATGCATTGAATGAACAGTTACTGAACGGGATGGAATTTTAGATTAGACGGTGTTAAGATGCACCGCACTGGCTTGGGTGTATATTAAATAATTTTGGCGGTAGATAACAGGTTGCAGACAATATCTCACAAAAACGGTTGATTGTACTAGCTTGTGATCTATCAGGCAATTTTCCGCTAGATTTTAAACTCTAATTACATTACACATGAAGCTATATTACACCTATATAGAACATTGATAAATTACAAAAGAAGCTATAAGACATCTATATAGAACGTCGGTATATGTGTATATTTGATACGGGTCTCCGACCTGAATTAGGCCGGTGGTACTACCTAGGTGTCCGGTCGTTTCTAAAAAATACCTGGAGGTACACCTTGATTTTCAAACATTAAAACTGGTTATGTATCTGCGTGCCTTGAACTATATTAGCGAGACTTCAAACAAGACGAAATATCCAGCATGCTGTGCTGAAGATAAATAGAAATTCAATACAAAACTAAACTACTGGAATTTTGTAATTCTAGGCAATCAATACAAAATCGGGGGATGTGCACCAGTTTTGGGTCAGATTTAATTTTTTATTAACCTAGAAACATGGGGGGGGGGTGGGTGGGGGCTGAGCAGATTAGTTACTAACTATCAGACTGAAGTCAGATTATGTATTTACAAAAGGACGAAATTTTACATTCATTAATGAAGGAATTAGAATTGACTTGTTTTATATCTTTTGCATATAAATTTTAACACAAATAGATAATATACATGTAAGCATAAGGGTATACAAAGTTATAAATATTAAAAAAAAAAACACACACATAAGAATTGATAGATTCATGTAGACAGCTAGGCGTCAACTTAGAATTTTACCCCCTATTTTCAAAACAATTAAATGTCAGCTTAATTGTTGAAGCCTACAGAAGTTAAGGTATGTTGAATGTTATTAAAGTCTTAAGATGCATTTGCCTAAGCTTATATATGCTTTACTATAACGATATCCTCTTTGATTCTACATATGTACGATATTGAATTTAGTTGAATAGTTATTGCGTTCAAAGTGGGAACATTCTGTTCGACATTATAGGAAGCCATTGCTTTAAATACTGTCAAATAATTTATTTACTTGAAAAAATTAGACCAAGTTATTTGCTTACTTAAATTTTGGGGCGGAACTGTTTATTTACGTTTTTCTTCCAGCCCATCACTTTTCACATTGTTGTCCACTGTATTTTGTCACATTATTTATTTAGAAACAGCTATTATCAGATTAATAAACAACAGTTGTAAAATTCTAATATTTTATTTGCTACATGATTGTCTCATGATAAACAGATTTCCGAGCTTTGAGTTTATGCCATTTGTGTTTAATTATCCTTGACACAAGTCTTTATTCGATCCACATGCGTTTCCTCCAGGACCTAGCTTTTGTTGAGATGTTGACTTATACTTTTGTCCTGATTGCGGCTCTTTATTACCATCAGCAGCGACCTCATGTTGACGCTTGTAAGAGCTTTCCGAATGGGTCAACCCAGACGCCTTTAGACCTAACGTATTAGAGCCTGTAGCAACTGACCTCCTAGAAACATATTCTCTATCATATCTGAAAGACTTCGATGATTTGTCGTCACTCAGTTTGTCTTCTATCGGCAGTGATCGTTTCTTGAGTTTAATAAGAGTCCGGAAAATGCCACGAAAATCAACTTTCTGCAAAATAAAGTACAGCAAAAATCATTTATAGCGAACTCGGTTATAGGAAAATCTCTGTTACTAGTATAAGGAACCGATTTTTTCTGGTCCGATTTTTTCCCCTATATAACGAACTTTAATAGTCCGTAATTTCAAGATTCACTGCCATTTGTATCATACTAAAGTGTGAAAATTAATAAATTCATCGCTAAATGTGTGACTGAATTATATTTGATTATGATAAATCCATGCATATTTTTAATAAATACAATGT
The DNA here is from genome assembly GCF_021730395.1 of Mercenaria mercenaria. Lineage (NCBI taxonomy): Eukaryota > Metazoa > Mollusca > Bivalvia > Venerida > Veneridae > Mercenaria > Mercenaria mercenaria. Next base: position 34,545,274 of record NC_069369.1, on the reverse strand, counting down.
TTTATTTAAACGCCTTTATCTCTAAAGTCATACGACTATAAACAAGTGCGAAAAATACGTCGCCACTTATTGTCATTGTTCGATAGAGTATATCTAACATCGCTTTTATAGTTAGCATATATTTAACATCCTTTAAAATGTTCAGTGTGCTTGGGGTATATGCCAAACATTCAAATATGTTCTAAAAATGACAAAATAATCTTCCAGTCATTAGATCGTCTACAGATCTTCTATTTGGATATTTTTATCTATAAATGGAAATATATTATACATATATACATACAAAAATATCAAAATGTTCATGAAAATGTTAAATCGTATAAAAATTTCATCAGACGTTCAACATAATATCGTGCTTATCAATAAAACACACACTTATGCTCTTTCGTACGAAATCGTGCTATTTTGAAGTCTACAGTTAAACTACGATAACGAATATCAAATAATCTATCTGGATAAAACGACCATTCGCCACTTGCCAATTAAAATGTAAAGGGGTCCATGTGCATAATTTCTCCAAGTCGCCAAATACCAGTTGAAGCTGATTTTGTAGTATTATTTTGAAATAGTTTACAATCAAATGTCAAATTTAAACCCAAGACAGACATTAGCGCTAACTGTTTATCATTTAATACACAGGCTATAATAGATTTCTGGCAGCATTTATTCTACCAGTGTAACGGCTACCAGGCACTATAATTCTAGGTTTTCCATAAAAATAACTTAACGCTGTCATTTCACAAACTTGCAGAACTATCATAATTGTTTACTTTTTTGACGAAATGCACTGTTTACGACCGTTTGACATTATTTCGTTAACAAACAGTTAACGTATATATTCCTGCCTGAAATATCATGAGATGCAAATGCTTACACGATAAATTTATTTATTACATACCCAATTATTAACTATTCTAAGTTACAATAGAACCCGAAACGTCAATACTTTTCCATCCAATATCGGGTGCATGACGTCCTATGTTATGTCACTTTCGCGTATGCCATTGCATTTAAAATTTCTTTAATGTAGTTTTGCACGTTTGATAACCGGAAGTAATGGCTTAACGTCATTTATCAGGATAACGTAGAATAAAGCCCGGACTCGGTTTACGAGAAGTTTCATGACACTCAAAATGTGATTTTCCTATAGACACTCATTATGTAAACTTGTGTGAGGTACAAATTTTACAAATCAGTCTAGCAAAGAAAAAAAAAACAACAACACGATCCTATCTTTTTATTTATCGATTTTTCCAAGTATTTACTAAAGTTTTGAAGAAATCAGAGTTTAATCAAATTTTACACTGTAGAAACAATTTTAATCGGAATCTGCAGAACTACCTGAACGACGATATTTACATGTTTTTCATGCTAAAACAAATTTATATAATAATTATCAGTGAAGTTGCATATGTAATAAAAAGATTATTAGATTTATATCCAGGTTGCTGACACGGGGAAAACTATTAAGTTTACATTTTTAAATTGCAAAGTTCTAGATTGACAGTTAAATATATGTGTCGAAAGGTTAGACAGTGGCAACATATATCTCAAGTGTCATAGTGCATACTTGTACGAACTTTATATAGACATCTGATATTTATCAGGATTATACGAACATTTTCCACTTGATAAATAAAAGGTCCACGTGCTCATTTTCTCACAATTGTCCAAGTATCAATTGGAGTTCTTACATTGTCGCTTATTTTATGTTATTATTTTGAGTAGGTTTACATTAAAACCTATCTATTGTCAGAATTAACCTTAATAAAGTTAGAAGCGGTGACTGTTTGACATGTTATACACGGATTATTATGCCACATTTATTCTACACGTACGTCGGCCACCAGGCATTATCCTAAGTTTGATAAATGACGTTACGCTGTCACTTCCGGTTAATCAAATGTGCATAACTATCACAAGTTGTTAACATGTTTCACGATATTCGCTGTCATTGACAATTTTATTCCGTTGACGCAGAATTAACAGATATTCCCATCTAAACATTTCAGGAAAGTGGCAAATACTTTTACAATAATTGCATATTAAATAACAGTTATTGAAACGAACCTGTGAATCAGTATTATTTAAGTTTCAAGCTAAATCTACGTGTCAGAAGGTTGAATAGTAGCAAAACATATATCTAGTGCCACGGTGCATACGTTTTAACATTCATTTATTAATACAAACGTGACGTCAGCATCACGAGCAGCTTAACCGACACCATGCCTGCCTTATAAAGTTAAAAACAGTAGCAATCTTAACACAATATACAAGTTCCTTTGTATTCTAGACCAATTTCCACTTTACTAAAATATACCCATTAATTTCAATAAGAGTAGATGTTCAGTTGTAGTTTAAAATGTTATTTAGTTTTGAACATTTATTTTTGAAAGTCTTTTACACAAGATATTTCAAATGTCTGCCAGTGGGTGAGCAAGTCAGAAACAAACATGCTTTACACTTGATATGTTACCACTTCACCATTTTGTCTATTGCACAAGTTCATTTAGAAAAAAACCCACTAAATATAAGAAATAACATTATCATAAAAGGTAGGGTACCCCTCTACTAAAGTAGTTTATTCCAGTAACCTTTCAAATCTGTAAATAAAAGTCACAGCTAGTAATTGCTGTGCTATTTTTAGAACTGCTAAGTGTCGTCGAACTGCTAAGTGTCGTCGACGACACTTAGTAGTTTACCACTGAAATCTTTGAAAATACGCCGAATTTAACAATTTTAAATGTTTCACTATTGAAACCAGAATTATTTGACCACGTACAAGTCGAATTATTTTTTCTTTAACGAAATTTAATTAGACTGTGGAAAGCAGCTTTAAGTTCTGCAATACTCATATATATTTACATTTTTTGTCACAGTGTTTGTCCATAACAGCTCTTTTAAATACGTTACCAGTACATTTGGACATATTATGTATGAAGAAATTAGAATCATTGTTATTAATACATTTTTGATGGTTTAACTATAAGGTGCTTTTGGTACATGGAACCTGGTTATTTCGGTTGAATCTTTGGTCTTGTTTAAATTTTAACTAACATTTATTTTACTGTGCTATTCTATGCTAATGATTTGTTGGCATACTTCAGTCGACGTCGACTATGGTATTGTGCCCTACATGTGCTGATTCTGTGTGTTGCTGTTTTTTTTGAGGATGTCCCTTGACTGGCTGCTTTGCTTTGCGTCTTGTCCTAATTTCATTATTCGCGACTCGGATGTTTTCCTCTCCTGCCATCAGTCCCTTAGTCACCTCTATTTCCAGAGAGGACTATTGCCTGCAAATTACCCCCAAGTCTCTGTGTCTGTGCCGCATGCTTTCATGTTTCTCTTGCAGACATCCTTCGTTGTCTTCTCCTTGCTCCTGTGGTAAGTTCCGTAAACAGCAGGTCATTTGGTATGCGTCCATCATCCATTCTGTGGACACAACCGATGCAGCGTAGGCGGTGTTGGCTCAGGAGGTTGTACATTGAAGGAAGTCCCTACGTTGTGAGGACCACATTGTTTGTCACCTTGTCTTTCCAAGTGATGCCTAGTACTTTGCACAAACAACGAAGATGGAACACCTGAAGTCTTCTTTCTTGTGCTGCATGCATTGTCCTGGCCCCTTGTTCACAAAACATTTTCCGGTCTCATCTGAGTTTGAGTTTGAAATTCTAATATCAATTTTACTTAAGGTTAAATTCCAATTGAATCTGACCATCAATACTGAATAGTCACTTGAAACTAGTAACTTATTTATAATTTAGCCTTAAACATCCAATTTTGATCATAAAATGACAAATTAAGCTTCATTATCAAAAACAGCCGAGACTGAAAATGTTTTGTGCACACGGGGTCAGAATTCACTGCCATAGAGTAGGATACTGATGATAGAGGTTTTGTAGACTTTCGTCGCTGTTGTCAGGTGTTGTTTTCCCAGACTCGTTTTATCAGCTTTGAAATGGTGCTGGAAGCTTTTCCAATTATTTTGTTGATTTCAGCATCAATTGAAAGTGTGCTGGAGGTGTTGGAGGTGGTAGAACCTAGATACTAGAATTTGTGGTGTACTTGTAGTTATTCTTGGTTGTTGGTGATTATGGGAAATACCGTCTGTGGATGTGCCAAAAGCGCATCAATGGCTGACTGTTGAACAATGTTTCCCCTGGAATACAGCTCACTCATAGTAGTGTGCCACCCATCAATCTTTCAAGTTGTTTGGCCTTATCGGGGATAATTGCACTAGTCTTGTATTTGAATGTCGCCTTTTTCTTCACGCCTGCTTTTGTGATACCGTCGTACATGCTTTTGATGTTTCTATTGTTTGCGGATTGAAGGATTGTATTGTACAGGCCAATAGTCGTTAAAACAAGAGTAGACTACTCACGGGTTTAGCACAAAACGGGTGTAGCTACTTCTTTATTTCACATAAGTTACAACCAGCATTTCTGGCAGATCATTTCAACTTGGATGGCTTGTCCTCATGGGCTTGTAAGGCAGAGCGTTTGATAAGTATCAAATGGGTGAGTTTCCCGATTTGTGTTTGAACCAGTCGTTTTCTTTGGATCCAGTTTTCTTGCCAAAGACAGTAATAGCTGTATCGTGTGTTACATTTCTCAAGTTGTTCCGACAAGTAGACATTTACTCTCGCACCAAAGAATATTAATACAACGAGGAAAGCAGCATTCAGGATCGGTTGCTGGAATGTACGTATAATGACAACTGGCTTATCGTCTGATCTCCAGACAAAGGTCTCATGTATCATAGGTAATGTTCTATGATCTTTGTTTCTTTGACTGACGAATAACCATTTTAATCAATCATTCTGGTAATGATAAACTTCCCATACAATTATGATCTGTAATAAAACTTTCATATACCATGTGAAAACTTCGTTTTTTAAAAGAGGTATATGTCATCTACTGTAATGCTTATGGTTATGGAAAATTCTAACATTGCATTTTCCTAACGGAAAAATTACAACAGTGTACATTTTGAAGATTACCTTATCAATATGAACACTTAAATATATACTAATAAAAAGAAAAACCCATAAAAGAACACAGTTTAGCACCGCCTTGGCCTTTTCAGGGCAAAAATCATCACCGTGCAGTTTAGGCCGGTAAAACAATTTAAATTAATGAATTGCTATTGGAAAGCAGTTTATACCTTACGTTACAATGTCAATATTGCGTAGTACGTTCTTTACATATAAAACTAAATACTTATGGCCACGGTATTTATCTCGTCCTTTTGCCTTGAGCCGGCTGATACACATATTGTGGAGAGTTTATTTTATATTCGGGAATTATCTCAGTTAAGCTGCATTGTGTATTAAAAATCAAATGTAGAACAGTGTGTGCTATGCTAGCCTTTAGACAGATTTAAACCTCCAACTGAACATCAGGGGTTCATTTCACATAGCCTTCTCACGACGAATTTAGAATTTAAGACTAATTTTTTTCACGAACATGATCTTAAGTAGCTTCATATTAATTAATCGACATTTCTTAAAATCTGAGCCGTATAAAGATCAGAAAGATTTGTCATAAAGATGGACATTTGTCAAGTTTTCAAAATAAAACGTGGAAATAAATGCGTTTTAAAAGAGAGAATCAGTATAAAACTATGAACTGTTATGAAACTGGCTCCTGACTATTCCAAGGCGTTGTTCAAATTTTAATCTCATTTTTGCCTGCAATGTTTTTAAATGTTATATCTTTTGTCTTATATGTTGATGGTGTAAACACTCCATTTTGTTGGTCGACATTCGAAGCAACTTTCCTATACAGTTTCACATTCTGGGCGGCCTGGATTGCGGTGTTGTTGTGCTCACTGCTTATAGGGATTATACTTTCTGATTGACACCAGCGTGTGCTGATCATTAAGCTTTGTATTAGTGAAACTGAAGTATTGATGCATATTTTTCATTTTAAAATTTATCTTTGTACGGTCGAAATGTTTAAAAAAACACAATTAACAAGGGAAACGAATACAAAATCAAATATGTGCAGTTTAATTATTTAATAGACCTGTACAGATACATTGCATTTTCTAGCTACATGAACCAACGGCTACATATAAAAAGAAACTAATACTGAATATAATACTTTTCTTCCATAAAATAGTATATGCCATATGACACATGGTTCTAAAAATAGATTTTCGTAACATGACTCATTGTTTTTAAAATACATTTTTGTAAAATTATATTATAGTTCTAAAAATAGTAAACGGATTGTCGAGCTTTGACTTTTGTCGATTAGTATGTTCTTTGTGGTTTATCGGCCGTGACATTCCTTGTTTGATCCACAGACATTAATAGCCCGTAAGATTGGTTTAAATATCATAAAACCAAATTTTGTATCGCTTGCTAGAGTTCTTTGCCGATTTTGGTAGGACCTTTCTTCCTCCCTTCCTTGATTGGCAGTTCCAGAACTTATGTAAGCATACCCCTTAGGATCGTTTCGCATAGGATCAATGAATGGATAAGATGTTTCATCGTGAAGCATAGCCTTTTCAAGTTGTCGGACGATCCATATGTTCTCCAAAAGGTTTGTGCTTGTCTTTAAAGTGTCACGCAAGTCATCTTCCTTTATCGTCAACATGAAATAAAGTGATACATCTTTTTATATTAACTGTACCCTGTCATTACAGATTAAGTTTGTAAACTTAAAATATCGTTTTTCGGGCACTACGTTTATTAACAAGATTAACAAGGTTTATAACAGTTCATGCTGGGATACAATTCTTTTATCAAAGTGGAATTTAATTTCATTCAGATTTATTCAAAACTTATGCATTACTGAGGATTTTTTGTAAGTGAATAACAAGATAGGGTGGCTTGCTTTCTACTCGCTTATTTGAACAAAGCAAAAATCACACATTTTTTTTTTTGCATTTTGGAAACAAACAAAAATCGACAGCGTATACAAGTCTTCACCAGTTCCAGACAATATAATACGCTTAAGCATATAGGTCCGTTTTCCTCTTTTGGAGATAATTGCCGACAATTAAATTCAAACGACAAGTTCATTTTTAAAGCTAATGAAGCGGTCAATAACATAATTTGTATATATTTTCGTTTGAAAATCTTTTAAATATGTTTTTTTTAATATTTACATTTCTAGACGAAATATATTGCTTTAATCTGAATTATTATCTTAAGAACAGTTATTAGGTATCATATCACTCCACATACTAATGCTATATTTAACTTATTTTTCTCATTTGCTATCGTAATTATTATTCTGCTGTTCTGAACACTCTTGTCCATTTAATCTTCAAAAACAGTACATTTGCCATTTTTATTAATGCAAATATGATTTGTTTCCTATCAGTATTAGAATGTAGCTATCGTGTCCGAGTTACAGATTAAGGATATGGCATAATAAACGTATTTTTGTAACTTCATAAATATTCATTTAAGACGAACAGTAACTTCTCCTTCTACAACGTAGTTGTATTGATTTTAACGATTATGTTTTTTTTTCCCAAAACATCCACCAAATTTTACTAATCACAAGTTTAATGAAAAATGATTTATCTGACAGAGTGTGTTCTCTGCAAATACTTTAATCTAAGTGGTTTTAATATAAATACATTTTGTATAAAATCTCAGGCTAAAGTTAGCAACGAAGGTTAACAAAAGAATTAAACTATAAAGATATTATTAATTTCAGTGTATACAATCAATCTTTATCTCTGACAACAAAGCATGTTTTTGCCTACTGTAAGAACGACTTTCATGCAAACCGAATACACAGTCAAACCAGTCTATAAAAGCCATATTTTCTGTAAATGTTAATAAAAAAAACCCAAACAAGTGGTAATTAGAGAAAGTGATCTCTGTTTAGTGGTGACCTTTATAACAGGTTTGACTCTAATAAAATTAATGTGACAATAATAATACTTACAGACAACATCTAACATTCACACAGGTCGAACACATTCACAAACAAAAACCTGTAAAATGGCCGAACACAATCACAGACTGAAACAAAATGTATCCATAACATCAGTGACACACTGATAACAATAAGATAGCCGAACACATTTCACAGACGGGTACCGATCACATCCACCGACCAATACCTGCATGATAGCTGAACACATCCACGGACCAATAATTGTAAGACTGTCATAACAACTTAGCAACTAGTGTCTCATGTAAAAAGTATTTTGTAGTGAAGTTTAAATGTTATAACAAGCGTTCTAAAGTTAAAGTATACGGGACCCAAATTTTCGATATCAGAACAAACGAAAAATTACCACATCTAGTGTAATATATAAAAATAAAACTAATAAGTGATGTGTACATATGTATTAACAATAATTCGCATTGAGTTTATGTGTCATTCCCAGTCTGTTTGTTGCTCATTATACTGTTATTCGCTTAGAAATTGATAAAACTATCTAAGAAAAATTCACCCTTTTTTATTTTATTAAAGATGTAATTTGCAGAATGTAAATGTTAAGTTGTACGGAACAAATCTTAATTAGGTGAGCGGAATAAGCCGACAGCATTGCATTTTATGTCGAGATTTTCGCATCAGTGTTGCATTTTTGTCAAGACAGAAACATTAATCATATACACTTGTGAATATTCTAAATAGAATGTGTGATATTAACATTTAGCCTGCTAGCGACAAGAGATTCTGCCTTTGCGACCAGTGCAGACCAAAATCAGCCTGCGCATCATGGTCTGCACTGTTCGCTATTCAGTCAGTAAATTTTCAGTGGACACTCCTTCGAATAATAAATGGTACTGTCCAAATTGAATGGTAGACCAGTCCATTTTATAAATTTAGCTGGGGAAAGGTTAAGACATTTTATTACTGTCATGTTTTCCTTGAAATCATTCATGCGTGAAACTAGCGTTTTGATCTTGCGATGAATTGTCTAAAAATGGTAATAATCTCTTTTCTTACCACTGCCGGACTAAACAGAATGTTTCCTTCTCTTTTATGGCAGCATTTTATTTAGAAGCAAACACACGAGGGGTGATTTTACAAAAATATTAGGAATGTCGAAGGGATTAATTGTGTATACAATTCATATATTTAAAAGGTACAATACAAGTATGTTGTTTTCGTTATAAACTTAGACAATAAACATTGCTGCACTCTGCCTAATCTATGCAAGCAGTCAAGGAAGCAATTATTTGCTTGTGACCGGTCGGCTTATACATAGGACGAAGCTCTTTAATAATTTGCGAGTGATAGACTAAGATAACGTCATTTAAACATTTTCGCTGGGTTTATCCTATCAGACACAAATAGAAAGGATTCACAGTTTCGATTTCCGATTGTTTGTTTGTGAAAAGAACTGTTCAGCGAAAATGAATTTATTGACGTTTTAAACACGTTCTTCGTATCAGTATGAAATTGTACTCATATAATACCATGTAAAAAAATCTTTATATATTTTCTTTTTATATTTGGTTAAAAGAAATGTATATAAATTGAATACTATGTAAACATAATATGAACATGTTCAGTTAACACAATACTTGTAATATTACCACCTTACTATTTTTTTCTATTGTATAAACAATTTAGAAAACTATAAGAAGCAAGTAACTATCAATTTATAAAGTACTGTAATACTCAAATATATTTACATTTTTGTCAAGCAATTGTGTTTTCCCATAACAACAATTATAACAAACATACGTTACCGGTACATTTGAAAATAATTTGTATGAAGAAATTAGAATCCTTGTTATTAATACATTAATATGATTGATTTACAAATATAACTATAAAGTATTAAGCCTTTGACTGACTAAACACTTTTACAAACTATAGGTAAGGTTCTTAAACGATATTCATGACTTGGAAGACTTTATTATAGGCAGTTCTTAATGTCTACTTGAACTGGGTTGCTTTGAAACTAATATCTTTGCCTAGATCTTGTGGCCCTTAATGGTGATTGTTTTGTGGATCTGCCTTCTACAAATGAATTGAGTACATCCGTATATGGTGCTTTAGTTCGGCATTTTATATCGTTTTACACGAACAGTTCTGTGGTCACGTGTTTAAGGCATCTACCTGGTACGGGTAACCATTTTCTACCTAGCCTATAACGTTTTGCATGAAAGCGGTTAAGGTGAGGTTCAGCGCGCACCATTAACTGGTTTAAATTGCTCTCACTAACCATATTGATATGGTGCCCCATGGATTTCAAATATTTATTTATTCATTATTGTCTGTATGATTTACAGCGTCCGTGTATTTATGTATAACTATCAGTACATACATTGTTGTTAAGTTTCATAATTTAGGAGGCTATGCCCATGGAACCTGGCTCTTCTTATTGGAAATTTCGTATTGTCATTGTTTTAACAAACATTTGTCTACTGTGCTATTCTATGTTTATGATAAAAGTCTCATATATCATAGATAAGTTTCTTAAACGATGATCTTTATTTCGTTGACAGACGAATAACCGAATGACCATTTTTATTCAATGGTTATGATAAAATTCCATATACGTATTATCTTTAATGAAACTTTCATATACCATGGTACAAAATCGTTGTCTAAAGAAGTGCATGTCATTTACTGTAATGCTGATGGCTTATGAAAAAACAAAACAACAAGCAAGTCATATGTTAAGTAACTTACAGATGTGTAGACAAAAGTAACATATAAAGGAATATAGTTTAGCATCGTCTTGAACAGGCTCAATCAAACCAAGCCTGCAACATTTTCGTTTTTTTCGTGTTGAGCGACCTGTGAAGTTTCTACTTTTTCTATTTTGGATCGTTCAGTGGCAATAAAGCATCAATGTCTGCAATGTGTAGTAAGATTTAACACAGCAAACAAAATGCTAATGGGTACGATCTTTTAATTCGCCCCTTTGCCTTCAGCCGGTTGACAGAAATATTGCGGCAAGTTTAATATGCTGTGGAGAATTATCTCAGTTTCATGCAGTTAAATGCAGGGTAGGGTGAGGTTTGCTGGCCTTAAAACAGATTCACAACTGACCATTTCAAGGCGTTCTTGACCTATCATTTTAAATCTTATGTCTTTGTCCTGAATGTTGGTGGTATAAATCTGCCTCTTTAATATTGTTTACATTAAAATAAAAATAATTCATTTATCAATATCTGAAGAAACTTTCATATACTTTCTGGGCGGCCTGTATTGCGGTGTGTAGCTCTAGCTGTTGCGCTCAGTGCTTAGAAGGATTATAATTTCTGCTGAACATCAGCGTGTGCTGATCATTAAGATTTAAAACTAACACTTTTACAACTTGAAAAATTGATATATATTTTTCATTTTGAAAATTTAAAGGGAAATGTGACATTTAGAAAAGTCGAAACATTTCAACCCAACACAAGGTAAAAATATTAAAATGCATACAAAACCAAATACTTGAAGTATATTGATTTTATTGATCTGTGCAAATACATTTTTTTTCTATCTACATGAGCAAATGATACATATAAAAAGAAATTGATAATGAAAATAATACTTTTTCATAAAATAGTTTTTCTCATGATTCACGGTACTAAACACATTTTCCTCATATGACTCACTGTTCTAAAAATAATTTGTAAAGTTATTTATTATTCTAAAAATAGCAAATTGATTGTCAATCTTTGGCTTGTTATCATCATTAGTATGTTCTTTGTTGCTTATCGTCCATGGCATTCCTTCCTTGATCCACAGATATTAATAGGCCGCAAGATTATTTTAAATAAATTTGTATCATCAGCAAGGGTTCTTTGCTGATTTTCATAGGACCTTTCCTCGTCTCTTCCTTGATTGGCATTTGCAGAACTTATGTAAGCGTACCCCTTCGGATCGTTTGGCGTAGGATCAATGAATGGATTATATGTTTCACCGTGAAGCATAGCCTTTTCCAGTTGTCGGACGATCAATATGTTCTTCAGAAGGTTTGTGCTTGCCTTTAAAGAGTCAGGCAAGTCATATTCCTTTATCGTCAACATGAAATAAAGGGATATATGATTTTATATTAAACTTTACCCTTTCACCTGAAATTGTAATGTCACTTAGCGATGATTGATTTTAGAAGTTACGTTCAATAACAAGGTATATTAAGAACTGCTGGGATACATTTTTTTTATTTAATTTCAGTCAGGTTTGTTCAAAACTTGATGCATTACTGAGAAATATCAGTGACTAAAATTAAAGGATGGTTTGCTTTTTTTTTCTTATCTGAAAAATTGAGCCAACAAGTCTCAAAATCGCATTGTGTTGGCATTTTTGAGACAAAAAAATCGACAGTGTACAATTGTGCAGCTGTAAACTAGTATTCACCACTTCAAAACAAAATGATACGCTAAAACACAAAGGTCCATTTTGCTCTTTTTAAGGTTTTTTCCGACAGTGAAATTGAAACAACCAGTACAGTTTTAAAGCTGATGTAGCGGTGCATAACATAATTCATACTTTTTCGTGAATCTTTTTAAATATATTTTTAATGCGCATAGTTCTATAAGAAATACATTACATTATACTATATTATTTTCTTGAATTCTTTAATCAATTACCTTTCCATCCCCGGCACTTATGCTATATTTAATTTTATTCTCATTTCGTATCATGATAATTATTTTGCTGTTTAATTTTCAAAAACTGCACAATCACTATCCTATCAATATGGTTTGTTTTATATCAGCGACCGTATCTAAGGTACAGGGTAATGAACGTGATTTTTATTGATTTTTTTTACTGAGGATAATCACTAACTACACATGTTGCAACGTAGTTTTATTAATGTTATCGATTATGTTTCTCTCCAAAACCCTCCACTAAATTTTACTGATCACAAGTATAATGAACAATTTTGTATCTGACAGAGTTTAAGCTTTCCAAACATTTATAAATTCCTTATATTTGATTAATCTAAGTATCTTTTATTTAAATACACTTCATTTTAAAACTCAGGTTTGATTTGGCATCAAAGTATTACTTACAAAAGAATGAAACTATAAAGATATCTACTACGTAAAAGATCAATCTTTGTCTTTGGCAAACATACTTCATACACATAATGTCTTTGCTTACCGTAAGAAAGACTTTCATGCAAACCGAATATCAAATACAGTCAAACCAGTCTATAAAGACCATATGGTCTGTAAATGTTAATAAAGGAAACCAAACAAGTGGTAATTAGAGAAAGGTGGTCTCTGTTTAGTGCTGACCTATAGGACAGGTTTGACTCTAACAAGAATAATGTTACAATAATTATACTTACAGACAACATCTAACATTCACACAGGTCGACCACATTCACAAACAAATACCGGTAAAATAGCCGACCATATTCACAGGTTGATACCTTTAAAATCATGTACACACTGTTACCTATAAGATACACATTTCACAGAAGGATAACCTTAAAGACACTGATTCTGGTATGCCTGGTATGTGGCCTATGGAGATGATAAGGTCTGCGTATTGGCGATAAGGGCCAATACACAAGTCAGGACCATTGGTAGACTTGCTTCTGTTTATCATAATAAGCTACTGTATAGCTACTGTGCAGTAAACAAATTGCAGGTGATATTTCTCACCTTTATAGCAAATCAGTTCTCACCTTTATAACGAGTTTAGAAAGCTTGATTGAATTAGGGCTAAATAAACAAAGTGATAAGATACAACAGTGTTTTATCATATTTTTAATAAAGTATGTTTTTTAACAATTATATCTCATTATTGCTGTTTTTTATTATCAAAAATATAAAAAATGCATTCAGGCAAATAGCTTTTAGAAGTAATAAATTATTGTGTATTTTGAACAATGATATATCTTTATTGCTGGATTTTATTATATATAAAAGAAAGTTAACATTATTTAGACAACACAAGAGGAATTAAGCATTTTTAATATATAACATCCTTCTGTCTATATACCTTCTTTATCTATTTAAAATGCAACTGAACGCTTCTTTAATTTCTAATAAAATCCAGCATTTATCTTTTTTTTTTTTCATTTTTATTTTGTTACTTTTGATAAAAAGATCATAATCATTGAATAAACAAACTTGTAATTTCTCTTATTAAGTTTTGAATCATTGTTTTATAGTGAGAAATGCTTTGCTATAAGAGTTATAATTTAATTGGCCAGGACATTACTCAACATGACTGAGCAATCAAAATTAGTATCTTATCAATTAAAATAATTTTGTGTACATGCTGAAAAAAGACTAAAAAAACAACAGCATTTCAATTAATAAAATGCAAAACACAGGAAATAACCAATTTACCTGTAGGCAATAAAATTTATGATTCTCTGACAATAATTAGGCTACATGTCAAGTCTACAGGGGTTTTATGGACCCTTATCAGACTGGACCAGACAGGATCTTGTATATTGGGGATTAAAAAGTCTGGTATTTGGGGGGGTCACTTATATAGGAGATTTTCTTTGCCTTTAAGACAGCTTAACACATTAACAAACCAATACCTGTATGATAGCTGAACACATTCGCAGACTAATAATGGTAAGACTGCCGTACAAATTACCAACTAGTGTTACATTGGAAAATGTAATATGTAATCAAGTTTTGATACTATGCGGATACTTGTAATAGGCATGCAGCTTTCTAAAATAATTTATGCAATTAAGATAAAATACAAACAAGAACAAATATTATATGGACACTTTTGCACTAGTACGTACCTGCTATTCAAATAGACCAAACCTTCTGTAATTACTCAGTTAAGTTTTGTTTAACTATTAACTACTTCAACAAATTTTGTAGCCTGTCATTTTGAAACAAACAGCGATACAACCCCACCCCCGACCCCATCCCCACAAAAAATGCAGCTTTCCTTGCTGCACCACATTGAATCTGACAAGCGCTCAACATTAAAGGTATACTGGATCTAAATTCCGATGCTTAGCAGACGAAAAACTACTAATACCACATCTAGTTTAATATACAAACATAAAATTAACACGTTATGTGTACAAACATACATTGCTTTGTATTGATATGCATTGGGTTTAAAATTGTACACACGTTATACATGTATAACTGGTGTACTACCACAAAAAGACTGGAAGTTTATTTAAGGAACGGCCCTTACTGTAATTCATTTAGTTATGAATGTACATAATTAATTTATATATTTAGTCAATTCAATGATTAATACATGTACATTTGATGAGGACTTTGTACGTTTGGGATAAACATCTAAAGATAAAATATTTTAGTAAAAGATTGGCATTGGATATCATTAAAACTTATGTTATGAGTTGTGTATTCTATGCCTTTTTCCCACTGTGTCATTTATGGTCTGTCTGCCGCCCTTTATCACATGCAAAATACAGTTTAAAGATTGGCAAAACTACCTAAGAACCCATTTATTTCCACATCTATGTAATTTGCAGAATATAAATGTTAAGTTGTACGGAATAACTTTAATTAAGTGAGCAGATTAGGCAGACAACATTGTATATCATGTTCAGATGTTTACATCTATGCTATATTTTTGTGCGTTTGAAATAAAACAAAAACATTGCTCTTAAGTATTTACGAATTAAACTTCGTCAAGATTAATTAAGAATACTCTAAATTAAATAAATCATCCAGACATTTTCTTTTGTCTAAATTTGGAATCATTCATGCGTGAAAATAAGTTGGACGATTTAAATAAAAATCACGCATTTTGATCTGCAATGATTTCTATAAAAATACATGTAATGATTATCTATTTCTTACAACTGCCGGACTCAAACGGTACGTTTCCTTTTCTTTATTGGCACATTTCATTCAGAATCAAAGCACACGAAGAGTAATTTAACAACGCAATTAGATATGTGGAAGGGGTTAACTGTGTATATACTCCGTATATGTTTAAAACGATACAATATGTTGTTTTCGTTATTAATTTAGACAAGCAGACAAAAGAGCAATTATTTGCTTGTGCTTTGTCGGCTTATACATAGGACGAAGTTGTTTATTATTTTGCCAGAGATGTACTTAGGATACGCCATTTAAGCATTTCTCCTGTGTTTATACTATCAACATAAATCGAAAGGATTCACAGTTTAATTTGCGACCTTTAATTGTTTTATTTTTAAGACTATAGTTACCGTAATGAAAAGCACTTATCAACGAAAATGAGTTTAAAGACGTTAAAACACATTGTCCATATCAATATGTGCAACAGTCGTCGCAGGTTTTGTTATCAAAACTATAGAGCTACATGTAAATCCTTTCGAACAATTTTATTTGGCAATTTGTTTTAAGAGACGTCATGTCACAGCTTACGGTAAATATCGTTTTAAATAATTTCATGTTGTTTTTTACAGCAAACATGCAAAAGTCAAATGATTCTGATACAAATATCCAAAAGAAATCTTAAATTCCCCGTAGGAAAAAAGAGAAAATCATTTTTTTCTAGTTTTCAGGGGAGATAACTCATGAAAAACCAAAATTATCAGGGGAGGTTATCTAAAGGAAATTTTTGAGAACTTCTGTCACTATATAACTTGTCAATATGCACCTTATTTCTATCGTTTGACATTTTTAAAGCTTACATCATCAAGTTGTATGTACGCTTTTGTTAAAACTGAGGCCTGTTACACATGCTATCTTTAATGAAGTATTCTCTTTACATGTACGTCCTCATGGCTCGTTTTGCAACCAACTTGAGCTATCATAAAACTGGATGATAACTTTTCTTTATTACTCGTAAATAAAACATTCTAAACAAATTTTAAAAAGAACTCATACCTTTATTTACCACTTTCCTCTTGTCATATTCAAACCAAAAACATTAAAAACAGTATTACATATAACAGTACGGTAGACTGTTTGACAGTGCACATGTTGAATACCATGTCCTCCAAACAAAATTATTTACTGAAATGTTGACAGTATCGCGTTTCATTTATCCGAATTCAGTTTTGTTAAACTACATAGACAGTTCCTCAGTATGATAATGGTTTGCTCTGTCGTTATCTGTTACTATTTCAGTGTAGAACATTTCTTTTTGACCGTCTTTCGGGGGTGACATGACCACTAGTTGTATTCCCTTCCACTTATGCCTTCTCTGCAAAACAATCATTGACATTGTCGAATACCTAGTGAATTTCCAAAAGTTACAAATATGCAAATTACAGCTCTTATTGATATTGAACAATAACTGATTATATTCTAATTACACTGTTACTGCACGTTCAAGGTAAAAATGATTGTTTAGAAATAAACAAGGAAGAAAACAACATTGTTAATATTTGGCGCTCCCTTCGTTCAGCCCGTCGTAGACGGACTAAGTGAAAAGTCTGTATAGAATGTATGTATAATTCAACTTTTAATCTACTTTAGTTTTCATGTTTTTCTTTTAACCAAACTTCTATGGAAATCTGAACAAACATGGACATGCGTTTGATATGAATATTCAACGGGGAAGAATGTGTCTTGTAGTACTGGTTAACTTCACAGCAAGTGACCTTCCGCAGCAATAAGAAAATGTTCTTATATATCTGAGTAAGCAATATCAAAGTTAGATTTATCCTCACTGTTTATACAAATTACAGCTCTGTTTTAGATACTCATGAAAATGCAGGTTATATACCTTGTTCGGGCAAGACGGATAGATAATAAATATAAGGTTATGATAAAATCTTTGAAAAAAATCAACCGGAAGCATACAACGAAACCAGGCAAATAATAACAGGCACGGTTTGCATGAGACAGCTCCTGATAAATATTTAAATTGATATATACAGTCGTTCCATGTGTCATACGTATCACAGAAAGTAATGCTGGTAAAACTAAAATAAAATCGTTTTCTTTAATCCAACAAAAAAAAAACAAAAAAAAAAAAAAAACAACAAACAAACAATTAATAAAAGTTATATGCTTATAAATGTTATAGACCGTTTGATATTTTGTGCTTTTTGTTGTTATTTTTTTTTGCTAGAATTATAAAAATGTCATAAAGATCTCAGTTGTTTTTTGCGACAAAGCATTCTACAAACACACATCTATGTTAGTCTATTTCTGTACATTATTATCTATGATCTCGACTTATTTTTGAATTTTCGTCTTCTTTTTACATACAGACACTCTTTTGATGTGGAAAGACATAAAGATCCTGGCAAACGCCTAATGTCTTCTTTGAGGTTACCTGTCAGTTTAGCAAGTGTGCCAGATTCTTCTCTCTCTTTAATGGTGTTAGTTTGTGAAGATGCGGAAAGATCAGATGGTAGCCGAAGTACCGTAGACTGTCTTCCAACTGTTTTTTTCTCAAGTGCATACCTTTTACTCATTTTGTCGAGCACATCATTTAAATTTTCAGCCATTATCGACCTTTTTCCATTGCTGCATCTTCCTCTGTTGCAGGCAAACTTCTTAACAGGATATTTCTTGATAAAAATCATTTCAGCCGCCTCTTTTGCCTTTCTTGTTCTTCTACTACATTTAGGTCCTTTGCATAACTGTCTTCTTGTATATCTGTTACGGCATCCAAATCTTCCACAGAAAGGATTTCTTTTTAGCTTTTCTGTCTTTTGATATAAAGCGTTTTCTTTGTTCTTCACATTTTCTTCTCTTAAGCAGTCTTCAAAGGCCTCTAATGTGTAAGAGCGTTGTGAGCAAACATTAAAACTATTTTGAAATTCATGCCTCCCTTCTATTGTGCCACCAAATTGGACGTCTTTAACGTTAAGAAAACTTCCATCTAGCTCATTTACTGTATCAGTCAAGTCTGTGAGTGCATCATCAAACTCATCTTTTATTGGAAGGACTTTCCTAATGACGTCATCGTCAAATTTATTCTCTATTAGAAGATTTTTCTTAGTGACGTCATCTTTAACAATGATGCTATCAGAGCCAATATTCTGTAAAAGATATAACAATGATAACATTAGTGACCAGTAAACTAAATTGCAATTACTGCATTACAGATTTAACTAAACACTCTGATTTATTCTCAGTAATGCTAAGGATCAATGTTAAAAATGGATTCAATGTAGTTAAAGCTCGATTTAAGTTAATTTTAAACCGTTTTAAAATTGTCCTATTTTCTTTTTTTTTTCTTTTCACTTGCCCCACACCGCTGTGGGTTCGAAACCTAGCTTGGGGTGTAGAATTCTTTCATGTGAGGAAGTTATCCAGATGGCTTACAGAAGATTTTTGGTTCTACCTAGGCGCCCTCATGTGCCCTAAAATGCTGTACGGAGCGGCACATGAAGTGTTCCTCTGTTGCATCATGGCGTCTGCACGGATGATCTTATTAGAGCAAGGGTGGGTACTAAACTTTATACCACTCCTACAAGTGTCTACATGCACACGCATTATCACACACCTACTTCAATCCAGAAATGTTATTCCAATAACAGTTTTAATAATTGTAAAGCGTGAAATACTTGAAAGAAGTAGAATGCTAGATGAAATATTGTATGATATAAAGATGCGTGAAAATAAGGTTTAATATATATTCCATTGATTAATGAAAATAGAAAATTAATTCTTCAGGAAGTTGCAAAATGCACGCAAAACCAGAAAAAGATGAATCGTTTCAATATAAAAACCAAATGCAAAGCTATATTTCCAAGTAAGCCATACAATATTTCATTCAGCACAGAACCATGCATATGTCGAATGAAATACTTACTGTTTTACTCACCAATTCTGTAGCATGATTTTTTCGTAAATTTCTTCTTTGAAACTTGACGAAAGTATCGATACTATACATTATGTTTTGAAGTGGACCCTTAATTACAATCGGCAAATTCCGTTCTCGATCACGTATTCTTCGTATCCGATTTCGGCATTAATCGTACTGTTATATAAAAGCAATGTTCTGCTTTGGCGGAGGACGCCGAATACGTAATCTCACGAATATTGCCGATTGTCATTCCGGATCGTCGACTTTAAAGTACACTTCCGGTTGAAATAGAAATTTTGCAGTTAAAAAGATGCCGATTGATTAAATAGAATATATTTACCATCAAAATAAACTTATGAAGGCCGGTTGGTATTTTCCACTGTAAATGTCAGCTCTTTTGGACACCATTTATTTTCGCAATGTGGACTCAATTTTCGCATCACG
The DNA here is from genome assembly GCF_021730395.1 of Mercenaria mercenaria. Lineage (NCBI taxonomy): Eukaryota > Metazoa > Mollusca > Bivalvia > Venerida > Veneridae > Mercenaria > Mercenaria mercenaria. The sequence continues at coordinate 34,525,235 of NC_069369.1, read as the reverse complement.
ATAACAAAGTTAGAATAATAGCGACTCGTTAGTTAGAATAATAGCGACTCGTTCTATAAAACGTTTGAAACGTATCTTTTCAACTTTTTAATATGACTTTTAAGACTAACGGGCATGTTGCCAGCATTAAACAAATTCTTACATCCGCCTATCGAGACATTCCGACTGATGTAAAACTTGTACTTGGTTCTTGAAAACATACTTAAGAAATTTCAAAATTGACAGTTACAGAATAGGCCATTCAAAGAGTAGAAATATTGAACAATGATGGTAATAATATTTACCTGGAAGAATTCAAAAGTCAGCGTTGATACCACTGTTCCACTCTTCATGCTTTTTACCAGAAAGTAAACGACAGAATAAAGTTCTCTCGAAAGTTATGTTAACAGATCAGACATAAACGTACAGGTCTCTTATATAGGGTGGACAATCAACGAAACCTTCCAGTCGTTGCGGGCCAGCAAAAGGTGCTATTGTCCACACTGGAACAGTACCACTATAAAAATTATCCAGTACTGAACAGTTGTTGGGATATCAGTTGAAACCAGGGGCTAACCCACAAAAGATCTCCCTACTGACCACTTCACCGCTGCCTCACTTTGATGAAACGTTTTCTAATGTTACGATGCTATGTTGTTCTTAGTTCTATGCTTCCAAAGGATCCTGTGATGGATTTATAGAGTCCAAAAGCAAGTGTTCCATGTTTTTAGATTGATGAAAGTGTGACAGGGATATGTAACGTCCCCTTTTCAGCGATATGTTGAAACATATTTTAACACCCCTTTTTACATTCTGCTGGGTTTTCAAAAGTATTCTAAATATTTCTAAAATTAGATATAACGATATTAACATCATAAGCCTTCTAAATAGTTCTAAAATTAGATATAACGTTATTAACACCATAAGTATTCTAAAAAGTTCTAAAATTAGATATCAAATCAAGTACATTTAACTTAATTTCATATGTCATATCATATTCATAGAATGAAGGTATTCTTATTGATTATTTTTTTATTTCTGTCATGTTGTTTCATATAAAGTAAAAAAGGGTTATCATGGTTCATATTCTGAAGGAAATTCAAAAGTTATGGAACAGCCTCTTCCATGCTGGCAGGAAAACACAGTAAAATAACTTCTGTTTTCCAATTTATCTTAGTTTACAATGACCTTAATCATTAAGTTATAATACTTTATCAAATTTCCTCTAAAAAAAAAACAAAAAACAAAAAACAAACAACCCCCCCCCCCCAAAACCGGCCTTTCTAATATTTCGTCAGGCAAGAAATTACTAAAATAATATGTTATGAATGAAAATTACGATTATTTTAGCTTTCACTTTTTTGTCTTATATACAAATAACCCATATAACGATTGTTCCTAATTGTTCCTAATTACACATTGCAATTATTATATCGTAAACCATTTCCTGCATATTAATTTTTGGGCGTTAAACTACTTCGCTAAAAGCATAATTGTAGTACCGACATTCCAATGACTAATTATCCAGATTCTAAGTTGTATGATGTTGACTGAGATGAAACATTGAGAAAGGAAATATAAATGACGCAAGTATATTCAGTGATATATGTCTTATTCTATCACGGCCCGATTTATTTTCTTATTAAACAAGGAAGACTGAAACTGTATGCTATTACGCAACACACAAATTTTTGCGTCCAATTATGACGTCATAGCGTAAAAGTCATAGTGGCGAGCTGGAAAAGAAATCTAGGAAAAACAGGCAAATGTTTGATAACGTGTTAAAATCGAAATAATATATATCAAACAGTGACTTGCTCTTGAATAAAATCATTGTTGTGATATAATTCTTTCGAATCTGAAATGATAATCAAGTTATTCAACGACAAATCACCGAATGAGATATATCATTTCTCAATTAAAATATGTCGGCGATACGTCTCCTTTCCAGTTGTGTTTTAGTTCCGTTGGACGGCTAGATACTTCATTAAGCAGTTCCAAAAACTCACAGGGATTGAGCTATTTAGATGATTGATTTCTGTCATTTGTTGTCGGACCTTTAATTGTTTTTCTTTTGTTGATGTACAAAGGTTTTCTTTGTTTTACATTAATTTACATTACTATTTCTGTGGTTTAAATATCGAATCATTTGTAACCATTCCAAATATTAAATACTATTATGTCAGAGGAAACCCATATCGTAACTTTCCTTTAAGTTAAGAAAATGATGGGGAGTAACACCGAGGTTTAGTCCACTGGCCGTTCCAAGGCGGTACGACACCATATTATTGAATTTGTATGTCTTTTTGTTTTATTCTACCTTTGCAGATTCATGTATGTACTCTTTGTGTACACATCTATACATACAGTCTTGTAGGTTGCATTTAAGGTGGACTTGGTTCCTGGAACGCGGCGATTCCTGTTGGATCTTTGTTATTGATTTTAACTTATTGTACTTTTGTTTTAGACATTGTGGGTTCTTTTACGCTGGCAAACAATTTTAGAACAGGCAGAGGTTTTGTGCATAGTTAATCGATTTAGTTAAACATTTGTAATTGCAATGTTAACTGTTATAAAATGGTTCCTTCATTATAGTACGTATTTGTTTATTTGTTCGTTTTTTGCTCATTGTCTATTTGTTCTACTTTAACTGTGTAGTTTTATTACGTATCATCATTTAAGGGAACTGCGTGCTTAGAAAGTGGTTATTGTTGATGAAATGCTATCCTTCTTTTTACATATTAAACGGTTTTTGTTAAAATGATTTTAAGATGTTCCTCTATGTGGTTTTTTCTTTGTTATCTACTTGTTCCCCTTTTCTTCATATCCGTTACCCGTGTATACACAACTGTGATAATTCCATAAAAAGAAGGTGCGTTCTTAGACTATTATATTGCATCTTTGTCCTTGTTTCTTATTAGATATCTGACGTCTTTCAATGGATCTTTTACCTTGTTTATTATTGTTTCTTGTTGGATCTTTCACCTTGTTTATTATTTTCCTTACTGGATATTTGACCTTGTCTTTTTGATCTTTAACCTTGTCTTTTATTGGATCATTTACCTTGTTTATTATTTTTACTTACTGGATCTTTGACCTTGTCTTTTTGATCTTTGACCTTGTATTTTTGACCCTGTTTATTGCTGTTTTTACTGGATCTTTGACATTGTTTACCGTTGTTTCTTATTGGATCTTGGACCTTGTTTCTTATTGGATCATTTACCTTGTTTATTATTGAAGATTTGACCTTGTTTATTATTGTGTATCATTTAAACTTCAACCTTGTTTATTATTTGATCTTTTACCTTTTCTTTGATCTTCGACTTTGTTTGTTTTGGATCATTGGCCTTGTTTAAAATTGAATCTTTGACCTTGTTTATTAGTTATTATTTGACATTTCTTGCTATTGGATGCTAGATCTAGTGAGTTATGTCTTCTTTATTACTAGACCTTTGGACTTGCTTCTTTTCGGATCTTTGACCTATTTTCTGGATCTACGATCTTGTTTCTTTTTTTATCTCCGACCTAACTTCGTGGTAAATATTTTACCTTATTAAGCATTGTTTGTTACTGGACCTTTGAACTGTTTATTATTATCTATTATTGGATTTTTAACCTTGACTATTACAGGATCTTGTTTATTATTGGATCTGTGGTCTTATTTATTATTCAAAATAGAGACTATACACATTCCACCTAAGGGACCCTGCTTAGCACTACAATATCTTCCAAGTGTTGTTTAATAGAAATATATTTATAACTACTTACAAATACTCTCTTGGGCCCAGACAGGAATTACACATACTATTGATAACGTTACTTAAACTGCCATTTATATTGCGCATGGTCAAACCTCATACAAGCCTGGTTCATCGTGTTGTTTCAGATGTCAACAGTCAACATGCTACAAATAATCAGCATCGGCCAATACTAGTTTTGAAGGTACTACCTGTGTATAAATGGTTAAATTTAAAATATCGTATACAAAAACAGCAGACAACCAACAGAAAAATGCAGAAACGGTTTGTTTGATTCTGTTTATGACAGGTAATTGAATGTGCTATACCCTTCACGCCCCATAGCATTAGCGAAAGCGAAACTCTGTTTGTTTGTTTTGGGTTAAACGCCGTTTTTCAACAGTATTTCAGTTATGTAACGGCGGGTTAACCTAACCAGGTTCCAGGATTCTGTACCAGTGTAAAACTGTTCTCCGCAAGTAACTGCCAACTTCCTCACATGAATTAGAGGTGGAAGACGAATGATATCACACACAATGTCTTCTATCAAATTGTCACGGAGAACCTGAATACGCCTCGCCCGGGGATCGAACTCACGAACCCGCTATCCTTAGATCAGCGCTCTACCTACTGAGCTAAGTGGGCAGGCTCTTGGCTTCTAAGGATTACAAAAATCAACTCTGGGTGTGTGTAGGGGACGACTTTTACAGCTGCCACACAGCACGAAAGGAATGATATTGTAAAGATACTTGGAAGTATAGAAAACATCCAAGCAAAATATTGAACATATTAGAACACTCGGTTTGATAAAGTATGTTCGTGAACTGGACTTGATCACACTGACACAAAATGAAAGAAGAGCTAATATATTTCCCTTTGTCTGTCTATACATAGGTTTTGGCGAAAAGTTTGAACTCTTCAATCTTCGGGCGGATTTGTTTATAATGAGCAGAACCCGTGTGTGTCGAAATCTTTTTCCACTGTAGGGCGAAAATGGTTTCAAATTATCTTTTTTATATTTGGTTTTTGAAAAAGAAGGGGAAAATGATTGATTATTTTGAAATATTCTCATGGAGTAAATCGTAGTCTTTATGAAGGGCGGTCGGAAAATATCCGGACTTTTCATGCTCCTGTCTTTCCACGTGCTACCGACTCATATTATACACGAGCGAAAAAAAAAACAAACAACATTTTATCGCCTATAAATCGACCAACTTATTGTCAATGTGAAATGTGGATACATGTAAAAAAGGTAGGTGTTAGGGAGATTTTATGGAATTGTTCTGAAATTTCTGCTTTTAGAAAGTGAAAAACCTTGCCACATTTTTCTAAAGCCTGCATATCCCGCTCAACTTTTTTATAGTTGGGTTTCACAGTTTATGGTTGGCAGGAGAAACGTGAGGAATAAGCCGAGGCCAGGCAGGCGCGCTGAGGCAGTGGCCCCAACAATGGTGGCGAATGTTGATAGTTTTGTCAAGAAAGATTGCAGAGTGACATTTCAGGAGGTAGCTAATTAGTCTAGGATTGGTAATATGTTAGCACATCAGACTTTTACACGTAAAATTAGGTATAAGCAAGGTAAGCGCTAGGTGGGTACAAAATAAAGCTGACAGAAGACCAAAAGGGAACCAGGATGACAATGGGCGTTTTAGCTGTGATGAAATATGATTAGCAACTGTATTGTCACTGGGGATGAAAGGTGGGTTCATTATGCTGAACTTGAAACAATAGCTCAGTCAAATTAGTTGAAACGAGCTGGTCCCCCACCTCCTCTCTCTATGGAATGCCGGGACTGTCTGATGTGATCAACTATAGTTTCATTATGTTAACATACAGTATTATCATGTTTAAAGCTGTGTTTTCTTGTTAGTTTCCTGTACTGTCTTGTCCACTGACCATATTATCTTGTCAAACGGACATGTCATTATGTAAAATGTACAGTATTAACTTGTTTAAATCTGTGTTATTTTGTCTGTTTGCTATACTGTCTTGTCTACTGAGAATATTATCTTGTCAAACGGACATGTCATTAAGTTAACGTACAGTATTAACTTGTTGATAAAGCCGTGTTATTTTGTCCGTTTGCTATACTGTCTTGTCTACTGACCATAGTATCTTGTCAAATGGACATGCCATTATGTTTACATACAGCATTAACTTGTTTAAAGCTGTGCTATTTTGTCTGTTTGCTATACTTTCCAGGCATGTAGGAAGCATTTTCAGATTGGCAGGGTGGGGGGCACACAGTTTGAAAATCAGCCGGCCTGTAACAAACCCAGTTCCATGAAACGTTAAACAACATTTTATTTTTAGTAAGGCGATGTTTATCCATAAAAAAACCCTACAAAACTGCAGGGCACAGCTAAAATTGACTCGCTGTCAAAAGATTGCTATGATAATTTATAATTACCTTAATTCGTCAAATTATTGAGGGGCTCTGACCCCCTGCCCCACCCCCTGTTTCTACGGCCCTGCTTTCTTGTCTACTGACCATATTATCTTGTCAAACGGGCATGTCATTATGATAACGTACAGTACTAACTTGTTAAAATCTGTTTTATTTGTCTGTTTGCTATACTGTCTTGTCTACTGACCATATTATCTTGTCAAACGGACATGCCATTATGATTACATACAGTATTAACTTGTTTAAAGATGTGCTATTTTGTCTCTTTGATTTACCGTCTTGTTGACTGACCATATGATCTTGTCAAACGGACATGTCATTATATTAACATACACTATTAACTTGTTAAAAGTAGTTGTGTTATTTTGTCCGTTTGCTATACTGTCTTGTCTACTGATCATATTATCTTGTCAAAGGGACATGCCATTATGTTAACGTATAGTACTTACTTGTTTAAAACTGTGTTATTTTGTCCGTTTGCTATACTGTCTTTTCTACTGACCATATTATTTTGCCAAACGGATATTTCATTACGTTTACAAACAGTATTAACTTGTTTAAAGCTGTGTTTTTGGTCTGTTTGCTATACTGTCTTGTCTACTGCCCATATTATCTTGTCAAACGGACATGTCATTATGTTAACGTACAGTATTAACTTGTTGATAAAGCTGTGTTATTTTGTCTGTTTGTTATACTCTCTTGTCTACTGACCATATTATCTTGCCAACGGATATTTCATTATGTTTACATACAGTATTAACTTGTTTAAAGCTGTGTTTATTTTTGTCTGTCTGCTATACTGTCTTGTCTACTGCCCATATTATCTTGTCAAACGGACATGCCATTATGTAAAAGGTACAGTACTAACTTGTTGAAATCTGTGTTATTTTGTCTGTTAGCTACACTGTCTTGTCTACTGACCATATTATCTTGTCAAACAGACATGTCATTATGTTAACGTACAGTATTAATTTGTTGATAAAGCTGTGTTTTTTGTCCGTTCGCTATACTGTCTTGTGTACTGATCATAAGGTACAGTACTAACTTGTTAAAATCTGTGTTATTTTGTCTGTTAGCTACACTGTCTTGTCTACTGACCATATCATCTTGTCAAACAGACATGTCATTATGTTAACGTACAGTATTAACTTGTTGATAAAGCTGTGTTTTTGTCCGTTCGCTATACTGTCTTATCTACTGACCATATTATCTTGTCAAACGGACATGGCATTATGTTAACGTACAGTATTAACTTGTGGATAAAGCTGTGTTATTTTGTCCGTTTGCAATACTCTCTTGTCTACTGACCATATTATCTTGTCAAACGGATGTGTCATTATGTTTACATACAGTATTAAATTGTTTAAAGCTGTACTATTTTGTCTGTTTGCTATACTGATTTGTATACTGACCATATTATCTTGTCAAACGGACATGTCATTGTGTTAACGTACAGTACTAACTTGTTAATAACTGTTTTATTTGTCTGTTTGCTATACTGTCTTGTCTACTGACCATATTATCTTGTCAAACGGACATGCCTTTATGTAAAAGGTACAGTACTAACTTGTTAATATCTGTGTTATTTTGTCTGTTAGCTACACTGTCTTGTCTCCTGACCATATTATCTTGTCAAACAGATATATCATTATGTTAACGTACAGTATTAACTTGTTGATAAAGCTGTGTTTTTGTCCGTTCGCTATACTGTCTTGTGTACTGATCATATTATCTTGTCAAGCGGACATGCCATGATTTTTGCATACAGTATTAACTTGTTTAAAGTTGTGCTATTTTGTCTGTTTGCTATATTGTCTTGTCTACTGACCATATTATCTTGTCAAACGGACATGACATTATGTTTACATACAGTATTAACCTGTTTAAAGCTGTTGTGTTATTTTGTCCGTTTACTATACTGTCTTGTCTACTGACCATATGATCTTGTCAAAGGGACATGCCATTATGTTAACGTATAGTACTTACTTGTTTAAAGCTGTGTTAGTTTGTCCGTTTGCTATACTGTCTTGTCTACTGACCATATTATCTTGTCAAAGGGACATGCCATTATGTTAACGTATAGTACTTACTTGTTTAAAGCTGTGTTATTTTGTCCGTTTGCTATACTGTCTTGTCTGTTTACCATATTATCTTGTCAAACGGACATGTCATTATGTTTATATAAAGTATTTACTTGTTTAAAGCTGCGTTTTCTGTCTGTTTGCTATACTGTCTTGTCTACTGCCCATATTATCTTGTCAAACGGACATGTCATTATGTTAACGGACAGTACTAACTTGTTGATAAGGCAGTGTTATTTTGTCCGTTTGCTATACTGTCTTGTCTACTGCCCATATTATCTTTCCAAACGGACATGTCATTATGTTAACATACAGTACTAACTTGTTGAAAGCTGTTTTATTTGTCTGTTTGCTATACTGTCTTGACCATATTATCTTGTCAAACGGACATGCTATTATGTTAACATACAGTATTACCTTGTTTAAAGGTGCTGTTTTATTTTGTCCGTTTTCTATACTGTCTTGTCTACAGACCATATTATCTTGTCAAACGCACATGCCATTATGTTAACGTAAAGTACGTACTTGTTTAAAGCTGTGTCAGTTTGTCTGTTTGCTATACTGTCTTGTCTACTAACCATATTATCTTGTCAAAAAGACATGTCATTATATTAATGTGCGATGTTCACTTGTTTAAAGCTGTGTTATTTTGTCTGTTTGCTATACTGTCGTTTCTACTGACCAAATTATCTTATTAAACGGACATGTCATTATGTTTGCATACAGTATTTACTTGTTTAAAGCTGTGTATTTTGTCTGTTTGCTATACTTTCTTGTCCACTGCCATATTATCTTGTCAAACGGACATGTCATTATTTTAACGGACAGTTCTATCTTGTTAAAAGTTGTGCTATTTTGTCCGTTTGCTACACGCTCTTGGCAACTGACCATATAACCTTGTCAAGCGGACATGCCATTATGTTAACATACAGTTTTAGCTTGCTTAAAGCTGTGTTATTTTGTCTGTTGTTTGCTATTCTGTCTTGTTTACCGACCATATTATCTTGTCAATTTGACGTTGACGTACCAATATGTTATCATACAGCATTAACATGTTCTGTACCATATTAACTTCTTCAACGCAATGTTGTTGTTGTTGAGTAAAGTATGGTGCAGTTATAGTATATGGTGATGCCATCATTACGTTTCCTAATCCCCGCATCGTATCCGTACCGTATCGGGAATAATCGGTTTTGTACGGAAGAACGGCGGAAGAGTGCGGAAGCTGCAATCTATTTTTAGAAACATATTTCGTGGTAGTTATTATCTTTATGTACTCTTATTCATAATAATTATTACATAAAAGCAAATGTTGAGACAATACTTCTATAAAAATTATACAAAATATCTTTATAATGTAGATTTGGGAAGTTATAGGTAATCTGCAGTTTCTTTAATTCCTTAGTCGTAAGTATTAATAATAAGAATATGAATTTTACATTAACGTACATATGAAATTGCTGGTAGTAGTTACATTTATATGTTTAACGTTTATCTTAAGATAGTATGATTATGATAAGTTTGTTTTTAATTCGACATGACAAATATAATAAACAAGTATTTCAGGTGTAGAAATGATTTGTAAATTGTGTCAGACAAATTGATGATAAACAAAGTTTTTTCAGACTAAACCATGGATGGACCTACCATCATCACAATCATCATCATCATCATTATTATTATTATTCGAAATCTCGGCGCCATATTTAGATAATCAAGATTCAAGAAATAATTAAGGGATTTAATAAAGATATATTATTTTTTTACGTTCTACATTTCATCTTCAAGATAGATATTTACGAACACATATACTTGATTAAGTTTGTATTACATAAAGGAATGAAAGAGCGTTTCCCTGCTCTGGAATGTGCAGTTACTTTTACCAATATCTACAGATGACAAACTTTTTCGATAACATTTTGCGCCGGTTTATCTTTTCAAAAATAAGTACTTTGACGAAAAGCATATTTGAAAGTGAAAGCATCAATAAAAATTGTCAAAACCTTGAAATTTAATATTCACAAAGCTTTTTGCCGCAAAGACTTTAAAAACAATACATCTGAATTTTGAATATTTCTATATATAAGTGAAATTTACACAGGTTAGTCCGAAGAGAAATAGCCTCCTGCTTCTTAAATTTTGTAATTCTCACTTTAGTATGAAAGTTTAATATGTTTAAATAATCTTATTCATAGTGCTTTGCCATATTCTAATTAAATTACAATAGTTCGTAGTTATGAAAAAAGATAACCGCGAAATATATTTCTAAAAAATAGCCTGCGGTTTCCGTACTTTTTCGCCATTTTCCGTACAAAACTGATTGTTCCCGATTATGTATGTACGGTACGGGTACACAGCTTTAAAAAAGTTGACACTGTATGTTAACATAATGACATGTCCGTTTGACAAGATAATACAGTCAGTAGACAAGACAGTATAGCAAACAGACAAAATAACACAGCTTTAAACAAGTGAATGCTGTATTTCAACTTAATATCATGTCTATTTGACAAGATAATATGGTCGGTATACAAGACAGTATAGCAAACGGACAAAATAACACAGCTTTAAACAAGTTAATACTGTATGTAAACATAAGGGCATGTCCGTTTGACAAGATAATATGGTCAGGAGACAATACAGTATAGCAAACAGACAAAATAACACAGCTTTTCACAAGTTAGTACTGTATGTTAACATAATGACATGTTCGTTTGACAAGATAATATGGTCAGTAGACAAGACAGTATAGCACACAGACAAAAAACACAGCTTTAAACAAGTAAATACTGTATGAAAACATAATGACATATCCGTTTGACAAGATAACATGGTCAGTAGACAAGACAGTATAGCAAACAGACAAAATAGCACAGCTTTAAACAAGTTAATACTGTACGTTAACATAATGACATGTCTTTTTGACAAGATAATATGGTCAGTAGACAAGACAGTATAGCAAACGGACATGTTAATACTGTATGTAAACATAATTGCACGTCTGTTTGACAAGATAAGATAGTCAGTAGACAAGACAGTATAGCAAATGGACAACACACAACTAGACAAGACAGTATAGCAAACAGACAAAATAACACAGTTTTTTACAAGGTAATACTGTATGGAAACATAATGGCATGTCCGTTTGACAAGATGATATGGTCAGTAGACAAGTTAGTACAGCAAACTAACAGGGAAACACAGCTTTATACAAGTTAATACTGTTACATGATGAAACTATAGTTGATCACATCAGACAGTCCCGGCGTTCCATATGTCTCCCTCTGCTGGCAATTTTATGCTTGTTGATTTTTGGAATTTAGATGGAATAATACTGGCTCATTTCATGCAAAATGGTCAACTTGTGACTGCTAGATACTATTCAGATATACTTATGAAAAGAAGTCACCGGCTAGCCCAGAAAATTATCCTTCTTTTGCATGACAATTCCCCCTTTCATACTGCTTCATTTACAGTAAAACGTATCAACTCCTTTAAGCGGCAACTGCTATCCCACCCTTTGTACAGCCCAGACCTCGCCCTTGTGACTTTTATTTGTTTTTAGAACTGAAAAAGGCTCGCTGGAAACAAATTTGTGACCAGGGCGGCTTTGATTTCAGGTGTAAATTGGAACCTCAGCAGTAGGTTTACTTCGTTGTTTGCAGACAAAATACAAAATCTCCCACGAAGATGGCAAAAGTGTAGGCAAAAGGACTGGGGATACTTTTGAAAAGAATTAAAAGAATTTTTTGAAGAAAAAAAAAAAGAAAAAAGAAAAATAGCAAAAAGTCCGGATATTTTCCTACAGCCCCCCGTTTTATATGACACAAAAATGCATTCATCATTTGAATTTCTATTTCCAAGCAATACGGAATTTTGAACATACTTTTTCGAAAAGTTTAACACTATTAGCATCTAACAATAAGCTGCAATGCAAAATCAAAAATGTTGCAAATATACAGGCATACAATAGATGCAAGAGCTGTATTCAAGCATCTCATGTTGTATATTTGCATGATGTTTAGTTTATAAGAAACTAGCACGGCTTTTGACATTTGATTTTCGACCTAAAAGATAAAATATATCCCATAAAATTAGGAATAGTGCAAATCTCTGTTGGCCTTATGCACATATTTCCATAGTGGGTGAAATATACTCAGTAAGCACTGAATTATTAAATCAGCTTCTCATTGTGGGATATAGGTTGTACTATAATAGCATATATGTAGACTGTTATTATGTAATAAGTCATTTCTATTTGTCCAAAAGACCGCGTTTGTTTACATATCCTCTCAATTCGGCAGAAATCACCTTGCATTTATTAGTCTTGAAGTTATCGTTTTACCTCGGGAAAACTTACTATACAAAAAAGATCATGTTTAGCATAAGAAATATAAGAATATTGTCAAGACAATGTTACTTCTAAAATAGCTATAAACTATTTGACAGACATTTTTTTTAACAGAAGAAGCTGTATTGTAAACAAAGGAAGTTATCGTAAACTTTCTTATAGCGTTTTTCTGTTATTATTTTGATTGGTGGCGTCCTCATGCTTCTAAAGGACTGTTGTACAGATTGTATTAACTGTCACAACAGTTTTGAAATGCGGTGTGGTGGCCATAAATGGAATTGGTGTTTCAGGTCCTGGTATTAAAGAGGCACTGAATAACAGCTGGTGATAGAGGTTGCGAGTGGTATTGCACATTTCGTTACCTCACACAAACAGAACCGAGTTTGCTATTATTATACTTCGTTGCGTTCTTTGCCTCAAAGGATCGTCTTACATACATCTTATTTAGTGAGTCAAAGTAAACAAAAAGAAAATTTAGCATGTATTAGTGCGTTGAAAATCTGCTTAAAGGAGTCAAAACATTTTTGTTACTAAGCCTTTTCTACAAAAAAACAGGCAATTTTTGATTTTTTCCCTCAATAAAGTATAAAATATACCGTTAGGGAAGATAAAAATCTTTACTTTCGATATCATTTGTATCTATGTCACATAGAGAATGACAGAATACGATCATTAATACAGCCGTCATAATATGCTAGAAGAAATCATCTTGACATATCAAGATAAACTTGCTTTATCGGCTTTGATTGGTTTACTGGTGCTTGTCGGTTTCAAGCTATTAAGCACACTACATGTAATTATCAGCTTCATTTAATTATCAATTATATATGTCTGTGTAGACTTAATGTAGACCAAAACAGCTAGATATTCACTGTGAAGGCATATAACAAACACTCCCCGGATAACTGCACACTTCAAACAAACACACCACATCAAAAGATAAAATTATAAAGGGAATTTTTGCATTTCTTTGAAAATATGTCGGATATTAAGCCGTATTATAATTGTCCTGAACTTATATGACGAGTGGGATTAACTCACATGAAAATAAAGAAGAATACTGTGCTTAAAGTAGTTGTTTATTGGAAATATTTTATTTTGTACTTTCAATGGTGTCCTGCGTGAAACCTTTCAACTACACCAAACAAGTCGAACCCAAATTACAAGATATTTTTGTCATAAGGACGGTTTCATCAAAAAAGGATTATCAAATAAAATTCGTTTTCTTTGAATATGGCTAAACAATCCGCTAAATTTAATATTCTGATGCAAGTATTCAAACGTTAAAGAAAAGGATATTAATACATATATACCTACAGCCACATACGCTGCATACCCATGTAAGGTATTTCCATTTCTTCCGCTATCTTTTCTCTACGAAATCAAACAAAGGTTAATTACTTAACAATAATTTTGTTAACATGTATCAATCTTCAATATCTAATTCAGTTTCTAGAATGATACACGGAACAACATATGTCAAGTGAGTAAGTGGCCTCGTCCGTCCTCTATCACTACGCCAATAACGTTGATTAATAAAGTCCATACAACAGAGTCTACTAATACAAGTCTTGGTTCAGGTAAGAAAAAGTAGTGACTAGGTGTTTAGATGCCTGAAAGCTTAGCTAGATACGTTCTCAATTTTTCTTTCAGGCTTATAGGTAGCACAAATATGAATGAATACAGATCATATTAAGATATACGATTACTATGTCAACGTCATTAGTTATGTCGCTTAAAGGGTAAAAACATCTATGTATCATAAAAACTGTTCATGGTAATCGGGTCTGATGTATGATTTTTGCATATGATTAATCTCTATGGCATAAGTTTTCTTAGCTTTCAAGAGAAATTGGAAAAGGACCAATGCTTGTTTAAAACAATCGCACATCAGAGAGTGCCAACCAGATGAAACTTAGTTCTTCTAAAGTATTAATATATGTACTATTGTGTCCAGTGACATCCATTTCGAGTATTTACCATATCTGTAAACATACATTGCAAAGATTGTTAATATGTAGCAAAGCAATATACATAGAAATAACATGGTAAGAAGAACGCATAGAGGAACTACTTATTTAGATTCATACTCAGTTATTAAACGCATAAAACAAAAAAAAAAGTAATTACAAATATCTAAGAGATTTGAACCAAAACGCGAGTGCCTTATATCCGTAAAGAACGACAGGCTGGCTCGTACCTCCAGAGAAACTTATCACAAGCCTAGAGTTCAAGATATGTAACACATGCAAAGTCATTAAAATCATTCCTGTAAGTAGATTTTTTTGAAAATAAAACCATGCTTTAAATATTGATAGATGTATACAATTGTCATGCTATTCTTCAGAGTTTATAACAGTTCTCATGCGGTCTAAGAAAGAGCTGCGTTTGTTTGGATTAGCACAACCGAAAGCCCCAGGATTGCAAAAGAAACGTTTTTCTCCTGAAACGTTTCTTGAGCTTCTATATCCTTTCGGAGCGTTTCGAAACACCAGCCGTTTTCCAGGGTTTCCGCAGCCAAAGAATCCGTTACAAAACGGCCTTTTGGATCGTGTCACGGAATCAGAAGGAGTTTCATGCAGAGACTGAGGAGAATGTGAAAGACGAAGTGCATCGAGCAGATTAGGAGCAAGCCTCTTTCCGCGAAGACGTCCACATCCAGTGAAGCCATTACAGAAAGGACGCTTTCTTACCGGTCCATCGCCATATTCTTCCTGCGTCTCGTCATCAAACAATCGGTCCGTGACGTCATCAAATTTTTCTAGAGCGGCAAAGCGTCTATCAAGTTCGTTGATGTCGTCTAGCAAAGGATACTCTCTCGAGTCTGTCATGGGACTAGCCGACAACTTATCGGTCAGAATCTGAATAAAAAGATAACTACATATTACAAATCTAAATAATGCTTCATCACGAAAAGGTATTTGAATAACTGAAAGCAGAATCTTTGAAGTAGCGAGCTCGATAAACACAAACAGTAGTCTAGACGCTTACAAAGTTACATCAAAATGATGTAATGTAGAAGTATTTCAGATCGATTAAGGAAATCATAAGATTTAAACACTTCTATGGCTAGTCAAATTGTGAAATTTGCATCATGGCTCGAACCTACTGGGGGAAATCAGCCAGTTCTAAGTGCAACGTGACGTACAGCAGCTACGCGATATCTGTGACCTGTTCAAGCTATGGCGATGGAATTATATACTAAACGCGCACAACACGTATATAACTTAAACTTTCCTCTGTAGCTCAGTGCACTGGCAGCACAACCGTAAGGTTGTTGTTTCCAATCCCACCGGAAGCTTGATTCGGCATATAAAAGTACTATTAATCTTTCTAATTTGACTTTAATCGTGGTCCTTCAAACGTATGTTTCACATTGCACGTCCTGAGCAAATCTGTTCTTTCCAATTAATTTAATGGCATATAGTTGTGAACGTACATGCAACTAAGTTTTGTTTTGTATTTACCGTCTAATTTTAACGTTCGTTTCTTATTGCGTTAACTTAATATGTTTTTCGATTGTACAAACATTTAAAGAATAACATATACAAAGCTAATGTACGAATGAAAGCCTCTGTGCGAGAACAAACATCAAGGCTTTGAGACCAGTATGCATCCAGATCAGCATGGACATCCGTGCGGTCAGATCTGGATCCATACTATTGGCTTATCAGCAGCATACAAGTGTTGATAATGACAAACGAACACTACGGAAGTTGGAATTAACGGATAGTATGGATGTGCACTGATCAGGATACTTTTTGTTCGCAAAGCCCTACTTCTGGTTTTTTTGTTTTTTTTTGCACAGCGGCGCTTAAATTCTACATGTATTCTCATTCTGGCTATATAGGCTATTCTAGAATGGAAAAAAAACTACAGATCATACGCATCGTATTTTAAATGTTCGTGTCATTTCTTAATTAACATCTTTCTTTATTAAAACAGATTTGTTTTTTTACAAAACAGATATCTTGAAACGAAGGCCTATAACCAAAAAAAAAAAAAAAAAAAAAAAAAAAAAAAAAAAAAAAAAAAGAGTATTGAAACGAATGAAATATCGATCCTATTTAAAAATAAATAGAAAACGAAGTCATGCAACTGAAAATATTTAATTGAGTAGAATATTTCAAACATGTCACCACACTGCAAGTAAAATGAATTTATCACCTTAGTCAGATCGCGCAGACATTATCATAATAAAATTTCCTAACATGTAAAAAAAATGTAGGTCCCTTCGGTGAATTCACTATTTCAGAGTTAAAAGTTTCTCTAAATGCCGTACAGGTTCATTTACAGCCTTTGGAGAAGACAAATAGCAGACGTTAGTTGATTTTATGCATAAACATGAACACAGTAATAAGCGTGTGTTCAAATTACTGGATGACAAGAATGTGCTTTCACATAAAACTTTTTCATCAACTCTTCATTATGAATTCTTGGTGTGGCAGCGCAGATCAATAGATTTTGTTCAAAGATGTATAAATTATACTCTTTGAAAACTCCGCGATTCTCATGCTCGAAATTCGTTTTTCCTGCATTGAAAAGAAATCATCAGAATAACGCGTCCTTTTTAAGTTTGTGAATTTAACAAAGTTATGTAATGTAATTTTCATAAAAGTTATTTATAGATATAACGTATACAATTTATCGAAGTGTAAAATTAGGGATGCATGCATCGGTCGTAAAGAAGAGGATAGGCACAATAAGTAAACACTAGGACGATCGTACTTGAGCCGGCCAATTTGTTGCTAATTACCATACTCGGTAATAAACCAAACGGATTTCAGTGCTTCCAGCACTTAAAAGATCATTGCAGTAAAGAAAGGGAATGTTAAATCGGTAATTGTTCGATTGTGATGTGTACACTCCTTTTTTGGGGTGAACATGAAGATACGCGTTTAGTGTTTATTACAAAATTGTGTATCAAAGAGCTAATCAATCACAACCATTCTTGCTTATTCAGGCTGTTTGACACATTCACAATGTCCGTATCTAACAAAGCGCCATAAGAAATGTGCAAAAATGTAATCGCTTGCAAACAGTTTGTATTACTGACAAAACCAACTGACAAAACATAACATGGAGAGAGATTTTTTTTTGCATGTCGGCCAATGCACAGCGCTTACAATTACGATTTCTCAGCTCTATCTGGTGTAAAAATTTCGAACTGCAAATTAACATGTCACTAATATCGGTAACTCAATAACTGCCAATTACCATAATAAATAAGCAGAGTGTTATCGGCTTACAGTGTTCTTTTTTTTAAAAGCATAAATTATCGACGCCTTAAATAAAATCTTTAAACCATGAGTAAAGATATCATTAAATTCAGCAAATTATTTTCTTGTGTAAAAAAGGGATACTCTAAAAAGTGATTTTCATCAGGATGTGTGACAGCCTTAAGCCATTACTGGCTCTCAGACAAGACCGCATTTTGCTGTTTAAATTTCCAATGTAGCCAAAAGCATATTTGCACTCGCGCGAAAAGTACCACGGTATGCAAAATGTTGAATTTTGAAGACTTGATATTTTTACTAGTTGTGGTACGCATATGCCTGTGTTTGTATGTTATATGACCATTTCCTCGTCTTGTTAACAGTTGTTGTCCCTAGATGATTGAACTGTAACTGATAAAAAATCTTTGATTTCAAATGCAACACGAAATCTCCGTTCAGAAATCGGGGATTATTACATGATGTTATTGCAAAGAAAGTCAGACATAGATAATCCTAGTTGAAAATATGAATAAAAGACAGTATTTAATTTGGTGTTGAGTGTCTTTTAAAAAAGATATATGGCGGACGTTGAACATACTGAAGTGTGGATATATACAAATGGGAAGGACATAGTATACGTACAAGACGAAAACGATATGCAGACTATGCCTTCAATTGACATAAAATTGTCTTCAACAAATATTAGAATTTTTTTATAAAATATGTTTACTCGTTAAAATGTGCAATCTATCGCCTTTTATACGGTTTAGCTCTTACCCTGCTAAATTTCTATAATGAACTTGTCCATCTTTAAATTTTGACGTACCATTAACTGTTAAAAGGGGTGTTTACCAAAAAGATACTGACTGAATGGCGAACAGTGCAGACCATGATCAGACTGCACGGATGTGCAGGCTGATCTTGGTCTGCACTGGTCGCAAAGGCAGAATCATCTGCCCCCAGCAGGCTAAGGGTTAAACGCTTGAAAGCTCAGCTGATAATATGCTCATTATGCTGCCTGTTAAAGTGCCTACAATTGATTAAGATATTACCTTTGTTACTATGTGTGCACGACTTCGGATTCCTTGAACATATATATTCAGTTTATGCTACTTTATTTTAGTTCGATTTTGATGAAAACTTCAAGCTTAGTTAAATCATTCAGGTTAAATGCATTGTAAATAATATTCTTACCTGTGCCAGTTGATCATCTGTTAGTCTTGCAGTCAAACAGACACTTATGAAGGCGGACAGTACAAGGTTTATGCTCACAAATATGTTCATCTTTTCCCAGTAAATGTACGATTGTCAGTAAAACTGAAAATAGAGGGGAATTTTTATGTTCACAGATATGTTCATCTTTACAAAGTAAATGCACACTGAAAATAGAGCAGTTTATGCTCACAAATATGTTCATCTTTATAAAGAAAATGTACACCAAATATAGATCGACATTTTATGTTAACATATATTTTCATCTTTACCCAGTAAATTTAAGACATTGATATACATTAATATGCTTAAAATAAACTAGTAATTAACAAGTAAATGTATGTTAATTACACAGAGAAAGAGAGAAATACTCATTACTGACCAATTATTTGCAAAGGAAACTTTTTTATATATCTTAACATATAACAATTTTTATTCGTATGCAGATTATTTTTTATTATTTATTTTATGTACTACAGAGTTTCAACTTCACCTTAACGGATTCATTATAAAGTTTTCTCTGAGATACACGTATATGTATCATTTTTGAACAGATGAGTGATTCATGTTAAGGTAAAGTAATTAGCTAACATTGCTGGAACCGTCTATTTTAAATTAAAAACATATATCTATCAACCAGATTTCAGTGAGACGTGCTTGCTTCTACTTTACTAGTTTATCTCTTGTTTAATATGACAAATTTTGGCAAATATTTATTTTGCAAGAAAATAATCAGTTCTCAGGGAAATATAGCTTTTGTTTTACTGTGTTATATATTTTCAAATAGACAGAATCAGGCAAATATAAGTATCAAGTTTGATAAACCGAAAGTAATGGTATAACGTAATTTATCCGGATAAAGTAGAATAAAGCCTAGACACGGTATACGGAAATAAAAGTGTTTTATGAGTTAATGACAATTCGCGAGTAAATTTATTAAAACGGCAACATTAATATCTTTCTGAAGTATTTGACACGTTTGATAATTCCAAATAATGTCAACGTGTAATGTGCGGTCTCTTTGATCATGGGCAAATATCTCAAAAACAAGCATACGGGCCTAACATTTTATTTTACCATATTGTAGGCCATATTTCTATTTACGACTATGAGAAGTCTCGTGGAAAAAATACTGTTAGAGAGAACGTTATCAAATTTGTGATTTTCCCATAAAAGCCCATTATGAAAACTTGCACGAGGTTAAAAAAATTTCAAATCAGTCTAGCGAAAAATCAAGTACACGATCCTATATCTTTGTATATTCTGAAGTTTTGAAAAATCAGGATTTAATCAAGTTCTGCATTGTAGAAATGTTTTTCATCCTGATTCCATACACGCCGAAGTACCTTAAAATAGCAACAACAAAATTAAGAGAGATTCGTGCTTATATTTTACTTCTTTTTTGATAATTCATGCTTTACTCCTTTAATGCTTTTATTTTATTTTAACTGCTTTACACATTTTCAAGCCGATACAGCAGAATAAAAATTAATATAGCAAGAAAAGAAAGTTTCTCTGTTTTGGGTGCTTTGTACATGATTTTTTTCTAGCACAGACACACATAAAAAACATGTTTAACAATTAAAGAAAAACCCTTTATGTGACATTTGGTAATGGTTTTGCGTCTTTCACTAATTCATTTACGTCTTTGTTTAGACTTTATCATGTAACGTGTTCTTCAACGGTTGCAACTTAATCTATTACGACATGCAACAGTCTAATGTATTTTACTATCAAAGCTACTTTTACAAATAAGATATTATTTATGCTGCTGTAACGTGAAAGTTTACACCGTCTTCCTGTCTGTTAATATATGTTTTATGCATAGACAGCTAATGTGTACAACATGAAAACAACATCAAAGTTTCTTATCAATGTAAAAGTGAAGGCTGATACAGAATTTGTCTAAGTGTATGAGGAAACAAGCACACATTTTTATGGAAAGAAAACCAAATTTGTTGTAAATAATGTCCTTGGCTTTACATAACTTATATAACTATTGATGCTAATGTAGGCTGAGCCGTGTTGGTTCAGCAAAAATAACAAGTGTTCACACGAAGCGGTACATTGCTAATCAAATTTATCCATTTACTAGACTATTCACTGTCAGCCGTGATGTGCTGATCTATTTGGCGCTAAATTATTGATAAATGTATACACTTAGCGCTCACAAAACAGCATTTTCTGTGTTTGCTCTCATCCCTTTTCAACGCCAAATGTGTCTGAGGTGAAGGATTTGTAAACGAAGTACATCCGAATGGAAATGTCGCATAACATATATCCAGTAAATTGATACATCCAGAGCGCTTCTGTTGTAAATCATTCAGTTAACGAAGTTAGGTAAAACATATTTACAGGAAGTATAGAAGAGCAAATAATGGATTCATAATTGTTTTGGAAAAAATGCCTTTTCTATATTCAGTACGTTTTGTTTTTATTCTGGCTATTCTTGGTTTATTAGATCCAGTCGAACTTTTTTTCGTCTGTCAGCAGAAAACGAGTGTGTTTTGTTCCAAAATGAAAAACGGAAGGTGTCATTGCGTTGTCAACTCTCAAATGTTCTAGCATTTTGTCCTTAAAAGATTTCCAACAAACTCAGTTTTCTCAAAACATCTAAAGTTGAGAACTGTTTCTGCTAAAATCGTTGAAAAACTGCATCTTAGATTAACATTTTTGACAAGTCTTGCCGTTCAGTTTAACCCTTACCCTGCTATATTTCTATAATGGACTGGTCCATCATTCAATTTGGGCAATACCATTTATTATTCGAAGGGGTGTTTACTGAAAATTTACTGACTGAATAGCGAACAGTGCAGACCATGATCAGACTGCACGGATGTGCAGGCTGATCTTGGTCTGCACTGGTCGCAAAGGCAGAATTACTGCCGCCAGCAGGCAAAGGGTTAAAGCGTTTATTGCTAAAAAATGTTTCTGTCAAATATGATGGTACACTTGCATAGTTGCTCCTGTTAGACATCATGCCTTATTGTTACAAATTTGTTTAAACCTGAGCCAATCATTAAATTTCAAAAGTCTGTCAAGACATTTTGTATTTGCTGAACCAACAATTTAAATATGCTGTCAGTTTTCAAGTTGAGAATATTGATAAAGTCACTCTAGATATGCTTTTTTTATTTGTTTAAAATCATGAGAAATTACAATCCATAATTATGTACCTATGCGATTCTCTTATTAGAATGTTATTAAAGACTACTAATGGTGTCTTTACAAGACATACTTCCATGATACTTAATTACTCAGCCAATTAAAAGAAACAAAAATCGATTGTTTCATCGAATCAAATATTGCTTCGAATGCGCTTTATGACTATATGTTAAATCGCGAAAACATGTGAAAACGTAACTCTAATTATCCTACCAGTCCACAGAAAAAACAAACAAAACGAATGACAATTAAAATGCAAAGTGAAACATGATATTTTATAGCATTGCCAATTTTCATGTTTTCCTAACCTGGCATAAGTAGGTAAGTTTAGCAAAATGATGATGTCAAAGTTAGAAAAAAAAAATCATTCTTATTTTTGATTAAGCATGTCAGATTACGACAATAAGAATTTTATTTAATCATCCATTATTCCGCCTGTGACCAGGTTTCTACTTAGCAGAATTTGTTTCACATGTATTTGCTGGTGCTTTTACATGCACATAGTAACACAGTAGTTATAAATATATAGAGCTTATAGTAGAATAGGTATTGTAGAATCTGACTGAATAGTGCCTAAGACAATATCTACACATAGAACTGATGATAAGTTAATAAACAAAGGTCAAATTGGTAGAAGACTACCGGCTGTTTGGAGACAACCAATGTATATAAATGTTATTTTGTGTATCTACCGAGCTCTCAGTTTTTGTAGTGACGATTTATGGTCACGGATTTAAAACAATTCGCGAAACTATCAATAACAATTACTTCCGTTAAAGACTACTTCTTATTTTGCGGAAAACCCCTCAAGGGATGGAAGGAAAAATCGTCTAAATTAAATATACATAGTTCGCTGTGTCCAGTTTGATTGCTAATTTAATATCTACATGGGCATGTCTGACTATAAAAACAAATGAACGTTGTTACGTAATATGAATGCTTTCGATACCTTGCTTGAAATTTAAAATAACATAAAACATTCAAAATATCGTATAAATTATAAATATTACATCGTAAACCTTAATCACAATAATTTATTTAAGGAAGTAGTATACAATAGAATCCGAAAGTGCGCATGCCCAACTGGCAAAATATGTGAGAGTGTAAGACAGCATTGACGATACACAAAATGTGTTTTTATATCTATTCTTCTGGACAGTTACTTCTTTCCTACCTAGAGAGGAAATTTCCCTGGTAGGAGACCACTTTATCTTTCCATAGAGAAAAGACAAAATACACGTGCTCAGACTGACGTCATATTGTTACGTCATAGTGTATAAGAAAATTTTAATTCAAAATGTAACTGAAAATATTGCAATAATAAACACGGTAGGCAAGAAAAACACCTAACATGTCAGTTTGAGTAAGGCAGGTATTTTACAGTTTCTAATCTGATAATAACGGTTAAATAATGCTGAAATACTTATAAAGACACCGTAGGAACGCTAAAACGTTTTGGATTTGAATCATGCCAAAGATATAACTTGTTAATGGGAGCTCATTTTCAACTCATATTTCTGTGTTTGTCCACGTGATGGCAGTATATATCTTTGTACCAGTATAGCAAAATCGGAAATATCTAAGCTGGTGGTCTGAAAGAACGGATTCATTTCATTTTCATTGGCGGAACTTGTTAAAAATTCATATGACCATTGACTGCTATGAAGTTATTGTAAATAGCAATACTCAATAACATTTGTCAATTAATTCACTAATTGGTTGAATGCATCCTAATAATTTTACCATCATCAAATTTCATTGTTGACTTTTACTTTTTTTTCGTATCGGAACTATTTCATAAAACCTGAAATATGCTATTCAATTATAACAGAGTCCTATTACGAATTGCCCTTTAATTAGCAGCAATTAAAAGCATTGTAGCATTGTTAATGTCATTGAATTTCAGTCTCCGAGAAAATGTCAAATGTAATGTCATCATCAACGATATCATTCAAACTAGGCTTAATTTTATTCCTTAAAGAAGATGCAGGAAACAGTACATCTTGCAGCTTGCATCAGTCTGTGTTAAATCATTTATGTGACTTTGATCAAACACGGTCTGAAATATAAATCGTATACTGCAAGTGAACCATACTTAACACAACGCTTTTCAGGTAATAGTCCTCGCTTTGAGAATATAACTGTTACATATGAAGTGGTTGGTCAAGTTGTTCTACAATTGCCGTTATCTTATTGAGGATACTTATGTGTTACAAAATTATTTTAATTGGGGTGTTTACTGACGTTGGTCACACAACTAGTCTGGTTTGAAATACACTAAAGTTATTTCTGGTCGAAATGAACTTTTTGTTTTCTCTTTATGGTCCAGTATTAGACATATTTTAAGGTTAGTAAGGAATTGCAGGTACAACAATTTCAACACATTTAAGGCTTGAAGAGGCACAACTATCTGAAGAGAATGGCGTATATATAAAATACAAATAACATATGATTCGGAATGGAACACTACAGTTTGTTCAGGTAGTTCTTCACGTTTGGTTTTTTCTATTCTACAAAGTGGAACTTGATAAAACCTTTATTTCTCTAACTTAAGAATATGCTTACAAAATACTGCAAAGAAGAAATAAGGTTGTATGCTTCTATGCTAGACTAGTTTGAAATTATGTAGCTCTCACAAGTATTCATAATGACAAAATCACAATTTTGAAGACGTTTTGGAGACACTTTTATTGGAGGTTATCCAGATATATCACCTTAAAAGATCTAAAGGCCTCGTCTTTACACGAAATCAGTATGTCAATTTCAAATTCAAATTAGCCAAATCGGGTTTCAAATATATATTACAGTTATGAAGTTAAAAGTTATCGTTTTTAAATTCAAAAAATGTTCAAAGGTGGCGTCACAGCACATGTTTATTTCGGAAAAGATGTGTTCTTTGTAGAATGCCGAGAGCAATCAAGCATTTTGACCTAAAAATCTTCCGCCGTTTAGACGAATTGATTTATATTGTTTTGCAGAAAACATTAGGATTGTAATTATTCATCTATGAAATCGAGACAGGTATGTAATTTTCGATTCAAATGCTTCGTTTTGTTTTGAATGTAAACTTAGCGACACAAAAACTGGGTAGATATACGAATATGAATTTGAAACGTATATATCTTAAAATTCATGTCTGCTCAATTTTACACCATTTGTATATATTTATTACAGTCAAAAGATTCACAAGCATTGTGTAAGACATAATTTAAAAGTATAAATAATCAAATATTATGGTTAAGCATGGTACTAAAATCAATTGTTGAGTTCAGAAATACGATGCTAACAAAATTTTATTAAGGAAAACAAACTGAAGCCTTCCTTCATTACCTAACACTGTAAAATATTTCCCTGTTGATATAGTGAGATTCAAATTTAGCAACCATTAAAACTTATATTTTTCATTTTATGTCTGCAAATTATAGGGACATTCTATATTTTATGACCATTAAAATTTTATTCACTGTGTCATTCTTTTAAAACATAGTAGAGAAAAAAACCCACCGAACACGAAAAACTATTACAATCTAAATATACAGAAGTTTCGCCGAAAGGCTTCATTAGGGTAATGCATAAATAGCGGAACTGAATAGTGGATTGTTTTATTTTAAAACGGAACTTTTTGTTATGTTATAAATGTCATTTTATGTAAGCATAACCCTATAATTGTACGGCAGTCTGCATACATAAACGCAGCAATGCTTAAAAATGAATTCAAGTTACAGGATTTTTTCTTATAAGACAACTATTGCTCTTATTTATATTTAAAGTTTTAAACTGGATATACTGTAAAATTAAAGACATTCATCTTCTTTATATAGCCAGAACGGAGTTCTGTTTATAAGGCATGCTTGCCAGGTAACTTATCAAAACTCCTACAGATTACCTACACCCATTCTTAGTTCAGTAGAAAACATATATCGCAACTATTACCATTGGTATTTTGTTCTCAACTGATGTATGTTTTAAGCAATAACAAACATGCTAGCACAAGGCACTTTTGTAAAGTCAAGTATGTTCTAAAGCAACGTATTTGTACTGCATCTAGTTTGCCCTAAGGAAATATGTTTATACTGCATCACGAATATCTGTATTTTTCGGAACTGGTTCTTAAACATAGAGCAAACTGTGTACTTCAGAAGAATTAGATTTATTTCTATAAATCCCTATATTGACCAAACCTAAAAGACAACAATAGTTATATTATCAGATCGGAAAATTGAAAGGTTACTTAGGAAAATTATTATACTAATAATAATTATAAATTGCAAGAGATATTTTCGATGAAATATGCAGACAAGTTTAAATCCCATCATGCTGGACACGACTGATTCTGCGACGCTGATGTCGGTAAGGCCTAAACAATTCTTTGTTTCCGGTAACATGCTAAAAAAATTAGGGTAGGTAGGTCGGAATTTTTTTTGTTTTTTTTTTTGGATATTTTTGTATTAAGGGAGATTTTTCGGAAATTACTTTTGTGTCAAAAAATGAATACAAATAAGGGTGCCTTTAGAGCACCAGTAAGTTGATTTCTAACATCACTGGCCATGTTTAAAGCATAAAAAGTGCAGTTTTGCAATTTTTGTTAAAAAGTTGAAAAAAAGAATTCTCCAAGGCCATAAAAACATTTAGGTTCGGGCCAAAAATTTAGGGTAGGTCGGGATACCGGAAACAAACATTTTTTTACGCCTAATTATATATTTAAGTATATGATATCTTCATAAGCACGTTTCATAGATAGATACTTTATTTAAATCCATTGCATTTATAAATACACGAGGATAATAACACACAATAATACATGATGAACAAACAGTGTGAAAACATGTAACATTTAAATAAAGATCATTTGCCATAAATATCTTTTACTACATAATGCGCGTAACAGTGAAAATATATCGACATAATCAGTGAGTTCAGTCCATTTAAGTACAGTTTTATGTGTTTCTGGACACTTAAATAGATAGTACTATTAACATCATAATATTAAAATTGAAGTTTAACTACCTATATGTTATTTTGTATACTATAACATTTAACGTTTACATAAACTAATGACTGTAAACTAATTTCAATTACTTTTAAGTTATTCTATTCATGTTAACAGTATCAGAACCGGAGAAGGTCACGTAATGACCAATATAATCTATGCCTTATTTCACATATCACTATGAGCAATAAGGACATTAATTTCCATATAATGTAGAATCTCTTAAGACAAATGCATGATAAATAAACATTCCTAAATTTCTTATGATTTTCTTATTGTCTGACTGGATAAGTTCAACAAACTTCATATACGTACAACAGTTGAAACGCGTGTTCCCGAAACGTTTTAGTTCCAGATAACCGATATTTGACTTAAAATGCTATTTTGCGCACGTATTTTGAGACGGGACTTGAAAATGTCTACGAAATAGCCGGAATTTTGAGATGAGATAGCGGGTCCGAGATATAGAGTTTCCGAAAGTTATACCTGTGTTTTATTACGACGTGAACCCCTTTAGACATAATTTTTATCCATTTAATAAAATAAAAGATTTACCCTAATGCTTATATAGAAAACTTAATGTCACTAGTTTCAAAGGTAAAACAGCAAGTAGTAGGAATGAGTCATAGCTTGTTTCAGATATACCTGAGGAAATAGTTCAATATCCGGCAATTTTACTAAAATACAAATGGAGTTTAGTAACGTAAATGTTTTACTCTGTTGATTATATAAGAAAATTAATGTTACTATCTTCAGTGGTTTTGGTAAACTGGTAAAACGATCAAAACATAGGAATTAGCCATAGCTTCAAACTTTTTGAGACAGTTTGGTATTCTGCATTTTTACTAAAAATACGAAATTCAATGTAGTTTATTTTATCAATACTAAGTCTTAGGAGCTTCTTCAATTTCACTTGAGTCTTGGCCTGTTCAATGTGTTGTGTAGGCTAAAACCGGCTGTTCAGTTAAACAGTGGCAATCATGGAACTATCATCGTAATTGTTTATTAATGATTCTGTGAAAGAGAAATGTGTGCTCTAATGATTATAGATTTGTTTTATTTTTTTTTAATAATATGACAAATACGCGTATCAGATTTTCACAGCCTGATATTTATTATGGGAATAAACAACACAGAATAGGCATTCAATAAATGAACAATTGATTTAAATAAATGATAGAATACTCCTAGATTTGATTACAGCCATGAATGGGGAATAATTAAACAAGGTATAACTAAAGGTCAATTTACAACATCGCGCCCATGGAGCAGAATAATCAACAGTCGATTTTAGACATTGCAATACAAGGAGAGCCGAGTCGCAATTAAAGACTGAAAATAAATCTAAAAACGTAGAAACAGAATGTTATGAATAAGATATTTGAGCCGCACCATGAGAAAACCAACATAGTGGGTTTGCGACCAACATGGACCCAGACCATTCAGGATCCATGCTGTTCGCTAACAGTTTCTCAAATTCCAATAGGCTTTAAAAGCGAACAGCATGGAGCCTGACCAGACTGCGCGGATGCGCAGGCTGGTCTGGATCCATGCTGGTCGCAAACCCACTATGTTGGTTTTCTCATGGCACGGCTCATTTCATGATTAAATCTGATCAATGGCAGCTTTGCACTTCATTTGCTCACACTGCGCTGTTATGTTCCATAACTTACAGGAGTTATATCCGAAGAAAATCAACTACAACAACTCTCGCCACCACCCTCCCCCCATCCCCGACCTACACACACATACACACGCACTAATGTGAACTTATTAAATTTGTACTGTTGGAAGATCCACTGGAATCCTAAAACATGGCAAAGCAATATCAGACTCAGTTTAAATATACTTATGACGGAACTAAAAGAACTATTTAAATGTTGATTGAAATAGCAATAGATGCATAAAACATAAGAGAAGCAGTCTGTTAAGCCATTTCAAAGTAGTAATACAGATTTGTAAAAGACTTTCAGTAACTCTGACAAGAAAAATTAGAACTTTGTATTTATGAAAACGTTTCATTTTTTTCTACAACACATAAAAAGATTTAAGTTATGTGTTTAAAACCGGCGTTTTCCAAACTGTTTACAAGAATTTATAGCTTTCTTTTTGTGAAAATATCCATTTATATCTGGTGGCCATGCATGCTTGTTCCAGTCTCATCTATCAGAGGTTCATCAAAATCCCACGGTAGACCTCTAATATGCGAGAATGGCTTGTTCAGAACATCGTTAAACGCAACTAAAATGCAAAACTTGCTATAACAGAAACATTGGAACTATTTTTATCCATTAGGAAGGGCTTTATGTGTATTGCATTTTTGGTATGAGAATTGATCTTATAATGTTGCCGAATAGAAACTGCCTGTTCAAATCACTGACAAAATTTGCCTTATTGCTTAAAGATATTTATCCAGGCTATTTAAGTTTTACCCCTACTTATTACATTGTATACATGTTTCGTTATGATACGAGCTAAAGGTGGTACTAACGTTTTCAAATTCAACTCTACAGTTCTTTTTCGGTGTGAAATGATAGCTAAGTGCTCCAGTTTATTAAATATGATTATGTTTGTAAAGACAGAAAGTTCTGATATCTGAAACGAAATGGACAACTCCTGCATTGCCATCTTTCATTAATTGATAGTTATGGTCTATATTGAAAGTCTGCACACGTAATACTTTCAGTAGAGTAAAGTGTACATGTAAGTTTTAGACTGCTTTAAACACAAGAGCTTATACTGAACATCTAAGACTAATCGTAATAAATTTCTGATTGAAAGAGAAGCACATGCTCTTTACTATAAGCCTACCTGAAAGAAATTATGAAATATTTTATACTGTAACTAAACCCGTTTAACATTTTCCATCAATATTTTTCCACTAACGAATGCACTCAATGCAGGTGATGATTGTTTTAATAATTTAATGGATTTTCTTGCTATAATGCTAAATAAGAGGCCCCGACAGATTTGTTTCAAAAGGTGTAAAAAGTTTCAGTTATTAATTGGTGTGAAATTCTTAAGTTATCCGCTTACATTCTTAGCAACAATAAATAAGACATCTTACAATTTGTTTAAGGTAGTGGACCCGTAAATAAGTCGGAAAAGTGCGCATTCTTTTTATGCTATTTCGGCGATTTTCGGAAAGCAATGAGCAGGCAGAGCTTAAACTGCGTCCAAAAAATGCCGAAATTTTTACGAGAAAATATAGTGATACGGAAATTGCAGAGTGTCATTAGTGATCCACTTTCTTAAAATAATAATGAAGTACTGCTAAACAGTCAGTGAATTTGTTTCAAAATGAGTAAAGCATCTATAAAAGTATTCATAATGATGAAATGAAATGATGAATTTAACAACTTTCTACGTATTTGTTACAAATATGTTATAGAAAAAGTGGAAACTCCACAGGTCGCTCATATCATTAGTTTAACGTTTTTATACTCTCTCGTTGTTGGATTTCAATTTCATTTCATTTTTTTTTTGTTAAACAGCGCATGTTGTTTATTTTTTAGTTACAAATAAAACAGGCACCGCCCAATTTGTCTCTGATGTTGCCAATTGAACGATTTGGAGAGTATGGTATGTGCCGGACGATTTCGAATTTTTTTTTATCCACGCGGTTACAAAACAGGCGAACACCAGGTGGCATTTTCATATCTGACAGGGACCGGGTGGCGCTTTTTGGAATATACAAATAACCGGACAGACATGTTTTGAGTCAGGTGAATTTTTAACCAGGCGAGTTTTTGGGGCTTCCTCAAATAATCGCTGTCCATTGGCAGTTCGCCGTTTGTGACTGGGAGTTAATGATATATTGTATTAATTTTCGCCAAAAAAACTATTTATTTACTTTTCCGTTAAATACTATCATGCAGTAAATTCCGGGAGGTCAAAATCGTGCAAAAGTATCAATGGAAACCGAGATTTTTTTATATGAAACAAAAACCTGTACTGAAATAGTGTAGTTTCATTTCACACGTAACATATTACATTACTTTTATCATACTCCATTCAGGCTAATATTACTTTTTCAGATATTTGATTTAGTGCTAAACGCGTGCTCACTTGCTCATAATGACAAAATGAAACAGTAGATCAGCTTTTGCACTTAGGTGACGATTCCCTCTATATCATAAATTGTGAACATTTTTTTATACTTTTCCATACAGATATTGAATGAAAGTGTCCCTTATATTTAGATTCGGTTGAGATCGCAGTTTGTGAATTATTTTATATGTTTTCAACGTTTACTGAAAAATCAAACATTCGTATGGGTGTTCATGTTACTTGTATGATTTCAAGAGGTTTCATGGAAATAGGAACGTTTATATAAGAACAAATTCTAAATCACCAGAGGTCATAATTCCGAGACAAACTAGGGAACCATGGTAGACCTCTGGTATTCGAGAATGCTGAGAACACGGAAGTGAATGTCAAAGACAGATAACCTATATTAGTTATTGACATTCTACTGCACAGTTTATAATAGACTTAGTCTAAATATATATATGAATATAACGTCCCATTTTTTGATACGCGTAAGTACAAGGATACAAAGTAGTAAGCGAAGACTCTTTCAACTGAAGCACTAGTCACTGCATGGCACAGCATATTGACTAGTAAAGTTCAAAAGTAGAAAAGTTGTTTGCATCCAAATAAATCACATCGAGAAAAGACATCTTTCTAATAATCAATTAATGTATGGAATATACAGTTTAATTAGTCCAGAGTAAAATTAAATACTATTACCTAAGTTTCTTTATCTTAATTTCTTTCAATCTATATGTTTATAAATATTTATTCTTAAAATGTAGTGTACCACTGGATAAGAAACATAATGGGTACACTTTCACATAATATAGATATCATTATGATTATTATTATTATTATTTCTATTCTTCTTATAAGTAATAATATTAATAATTATTATTATCATCATTATTATTATTACTATTGTTATTACATGTATGTTAAATCTAGTTGACTGTCATTTTCACAGTTTTTCTGTGCAGTGATATACATTTGATGACAAGCTATATCTTTTTTTTTATTATTTATTTATCAACATAAATGAACGTTTCAATAAACTCTCACAGAAATGTGTTGTTTCAAATCTCTCTTAACATATGCCAACACATAATAAGTAATATCATTTTACAATTCAATTCTCGTCTTTCCTTAAAAAATATCTTATCTTTAATTAATTACTTCAAATATAGAAAATACTCAAAAATGTTTGTAACTTTTCTAAATATGTAAATGAATTGTGTTTAAAGAGCTACATTCATAATTAAATATTATGCAGTGACAATTGATTGTTAAAACA
The DNA here is from genome assembly GCF_021730395.1 of Mercenaria mercenaria. NCBI lineage: Eukaryota > Metazoa > Mollusca > Bivalvia > Venerida > Veneridae > Mercenaria > Mercenaria mercenaria. The sequence goes on along the minus strand of NC_069369.1, from coordinate 34,492,768 downwards.
ATCTTCCTTTTTTTTTACCGGTAGAACACGGTTATAATTGTGTTTAATGTTAAGTACTGTAAATACATATAAACGTATTGATTTTATGTTTACATAAACTATGTGTAGCAATTTTTTTTTATTTTCAGATATGAAGTTTAGGTCTAGTATACCTTTTAAATGATGAAATATTAGAACTGATATTTGTTTCCATCCATTTTGTTTGGTAAGAACGCATGTCTTTATCTTAACAATATAATATAATACAATGTAATATCCGGTATTTAAATGTTTGGTATATTGTTAAGTTGATGCTGCTGTGGTCTCTGTCTTCAAAATTAAATTACAGGCTTCAATAATACATTTTCTTCCCTTTCCATTCAGCATTTTATCTGCAGTTTAAGACTAGCTGTTCGTTCCTCTGGTCGTTAATCATGATTGTAACAATTAGCTACCATTTCGACACGAAATAGCTTACTCATTATTTATTACGCTTTGAATTACATTATTAAGACACGGTATTTTGTTTTCCATCATACAATTGATGTATTTACCACAAAATTTATGCTAAATGTAACATTAATGGTAAATTGTTGGAAATTATTGAAGGCAACAAACCATAGAAAGATGGTAATTATTTCAGGAACTTAAACAACATTGTCCCGAATCTCGTGTAAGCTATGTCTGCGAATTGTAAGCATCATTAGTGAAGTTTACAGTTAGCAATTCTACATTAATATTTCATATATTTGGCAGTTATAATAGATTTAATTATTTGATCTTGCTATCAATTTGTCAGACTAGCTTTTAAGCGTTACAACTTCTCGCTATAAATTGATTGTTCAATGCACAATGGAATAGCAAAATGAATTTGTACCGTTAAGTGATGGCTCATATTTTTGTTAGGTTTTCAGATCATACGTCGACTTTTCAATTTGGCGGACTGATGGAGCAGCACACAAATAGCCCCTATTGACATTATGTCAGGCACAGACACCCATCGATGCTCGCAAGTGGTTGTGATTATTTTTTCTTATATGACGACTAGAGCGAAACTAGAATCAGAATAGGTGAGGGCACAATGGGATGACATTTTATATGACGACTTGAGCAAAACTAGAATCAAAGTAGTTGAGGGCAAGACATTGGGATGACATCTTTATATGACGACTTGAGCGGAACTAGAATCAAAATAGGTGAGGGCAAGACATTGGGATGACATTTTTATATGACGACTTCAGCTAAACTAGAATCAAAATAGTTGAGGGCAAGACATTGGAATGACATTTTTATATGACGACTTGAGCAAAACTAGAATCAAAATAGGTGAAGGCAAGACATTGGGATGACATTTTTATATGACGACCTGAGCAAAACTGAAATCAGAAGAGGTGAGAGGCTAGTGGTTTGGAAAATATTTTCATATGACGACTTGAGCAAAACTAGAATCAAAATAGGCAAGGGCAAGACATTGGAATGACATTTTTATGACGACTTCAGCAAAACTGATATCAGAAGAGGTGAGGGGATAGTGGTTTGGAAAATATTTTCATATGACGACTTGAGCAAAACTAGAATCAAAATAGGTAAGGGCAAGGCATTGGGATGACATTTTTATATGACTTGAGCAAAACTGAAATCAGAAGAGATGAGGGGTTAATGGTTTGGAAAATATTTTCATATGACGACTTGAGCAAAACTAGAATCAAAATAGGCAAGGGCAAGACATTGGAATGACATTTTTATGACGACTTCAGCAAAACTGATATCAGAAGAGGTGAGGGGATAGTGGTTTGGAAAATATTTTCATATGACGACTTGAGCAAAACTAGAATCAAAATAGGTAAGGGCAAGGCATTGGGATGACATTTTTATATGACTTGAGCAAAACTGAAATCAGAAGAGATGAGGGGTTAATGGTTTGGAAAATATTTTCATATGACGACTTGAGCAAAACTAGAATCAAATTAGGTGAGGGCAAGACATTGGGATGACATCTTTATATGACGACTTGAGCGGAACTAGAATCAAAATAGGTGAGGGCAAGACATTGGGATGACATTTTTATATGACGACTTCAGCTAAACTAGAATCAAAATAGTTGAGGGCAAGACATTGGAATGACATTTTTATATGACGACTTGAGCAAAACTAGAATCAAAATAGGTGAAGGCAAGACATTGGGATGACATTTTTATATGACGACCTGAGCAAAACTGAAATCAGAAGAGGTGAGAGGCTAGTGGTTTGGAAAATATTTTCATATGACGACTTGAGCAAAACTAGAATCAAAATAGGCAATGGCAAGACATTGGAATGACATTTTTATGACGACTTCAGCAAAACTGATATCAGAAGAGGTGAGGGGATAGTGGTTTGGAAAATATTTTCATATGACGACTTGAGCAAAACTAGAATCAAAATAGGTAAAGGCAAGACATTGGGATGACATTTTTATATGACTTGAGCAAAACTGAAATCAGAAGAGATGAGGGGTTAATGGTTTGGAAAATATTTTCATATGACGACTTGAGCAAAACTAGAATCAAAATAGGCATGGGCAAGACATTGGAATGACATTTTTATGACGACTTCAGCAAAACTGATATCAGAAGAGGTGAGGGGATAGTGGTTTGGAAAATATTTTCATATGACGACTTGAGCAAAACTAGAATCAAAATAGGTAAGGGCAAGGCATTGGGATGACATTTTTATATGACTTGAGCAAAACTGAAATCAGAAGAGATGAGGGGTTAATGGTTTGGAAAATATTTTCATATGACGACTTGAGCAAAACTAGAATCAAATTAGGTGAGGGCAAGACATTGGGATGACATTTTTATATGACGACTTGAGCAAAACTGAAATCAGAAGAGGTGAGGGGCTAGTGGTTTTGAAAATATTTTCATATGACGACTTGAGGGCAAGACATTGGGATGACATTTTTTATGACGACTTGAGCAAAACTGAAATCAGAAGAGATGAGGGGCTAGTGGTTTGGAAAATATTTTCATATGACGACTTGAGGGCAAGACATTGGGATGGCATTTTTATATGACGACTTGAGCAAGTCATTTGGAAGACATATTTTTATATGACTTGAAACTAGAATGACAAATGATGAGTAGCAAACCATTTGGATGACATTTTTATTGATCACTTGAGCGGAATTAGGATCAAAAGAGGCGGGGGTAAGCCATTTGAAAAACACATTTTATATGACGACGCAAGCGGACTTAGAACCAAAATAAGCGAAGGGAAAGTAAGTAATTTGGAAGACAATTTGTTACCTGACGACTCGAGCGAAACAGACACAAAAGAGGCGATTGGCAAGTGATTTGAAGTGAACGGCCTTTAACATCCGGTCATTGAAGTCTCATGGTGCATTTGTAGTACACAATGAAAGCTTCTTAGCCCGAGAATCTTTCCTTTATACCGGTTTAACAGATAGCTATAGGTGTGGAAAGCTATCTTTGTTTTACTGCTAACCCTGTGGTAACGCACTCTGTTTTAATTCTTGTAAAATCCCCTGTAATTAGGATAGCTTGATATATTTGATTTTAAATTCAATAAACCAGTTTCTTGTCTAATATTCTTTAAATTTTGCATAAGATGCTTTGAATATTTTAAATGATAAGTAATGGATTTGTGCTTTAAATGCAATAACATTTAGAGCGGATGGACATAAACAGCAGAATTTTGATAATAATAATAAAAAATAAATAAATAAAAAATAATAATACTGGGTCTTTGAGGTATAAATATTTGGAAGCTGATAGACAGAAAAAATTGATGAAAGGCAAATAATTTTAATAAATGCCATTTTCTTTAAACAATCATAGTTACAGAAGGAAAATAAGGCTTTAATTTTGTGATCTTTGATATAATATTTATGTGTGTTTTCTGGTTTGTTTGTTTGTTTGTTTTGGGTTTTACGCCGTTTTTCAACAGTATTTCAGTTATGTAACGGCGGGCAGTTAACCTAACCAGTGTTCCTGGATTCTGTACCAGTACAAACCTGTTCTCCGTAAGTAACTGCCAACTTCCCCACATGAATCAGAGGTGGAGGACTAATGATTTCAGACACAATGTCGTTTATCAAACAGTCACGGAGAACAGTGTGTTTTCTGGTATGAAATAAGTATAAGCACACGTTTGTAACTTCTACTTAGTTGTAATATGAACTACTAAAATTTTCCAAGAAACAAAATTATATCAGATCACATTATTCAGAAAAACCAAATTGTTGAACAAACTTATTTCAATAAACACAGATTTTGTCTTGCGTTTAAGAACCCCATGTTTCAATCACTTAGTACTTTCATAGCTGCAATATTTACCTGCTTAAACTGATTTACAAAGAGCACTGTCGCATCTAAAATAAAATCTATTTCTAAATAACATATTTTATCAAATTATATATTTTATTAATAAAACTAAATAACATACCTTTTCGAAGATGCGAAAAAATCTGTTGTATTGCTTTTCTCCAAATACGTTTATATTGCAATCTATATATAGGGATTAACAGCGTAGGTAATCACACATTCCATTGTAGAATATTGTTTCCAACATTTTAGAGTAAAACCGTCATCAAAATGGGCGTCTCTTCTCTCGCGCGCTTTCAATAGCGAATCACGTGGTCTAGCGCATGCGCCATTAATAATGGATGATACAAATGCGATGTAAAATGTTACTTAATCCCCATGGAAACGGTTTCAATTCACTTATGGAATAAATGGTAAAGGCAAATGAGTAAGAACCGAAAGGCTTGTCGGACTGAATAATTTCATTACGCAGTAAGAATCACTTGTCAAGAGTTGCCATTCAAACAAGTGTACAGCTTTGTTTGGGATTTGTCTATAATTTTGATTATTACGTTTGAACAAGCTCGCTATTAGAGAGTATCTGCTGACAACACTATTCTCTTATTTCATGCATGTAGAACTTTTCATAAATAAGAAATAGTTAGAAATATTTGTTGGCGATTTTTTTCTCATTTCTGAGCATCAATAATATCCTCACAGTATCGCTATGGTACACTGACTTTTAACTTGAAGCCATTGATTTAAATTTTGAATATTGAAGATACACTGCAGAAACCTTTAAAAGATAAAATATCTTTGTTACCAGTTTACCAGAACCGTTACCAATATCAGGTAATATGCCCAGCAAGAAAAATATACTGCGCGCATTAAAGTCATTTTTTTAACAATAGGAGGGCAAGAAATTAACGTGCATTTTGAGCAGTACACTGTCACATTTAAGTTATTTATTCAAATATTTGTCGTATTATTGCAAAAATTACATGAATAAAGAATGTGCTAAGGCACAATTAGAGGCTTCATATTCTTAATATTAGACTTTTATTAAACACATTTACGATCCATTGTCAAAACAGATTAATGGACTACCTATGTCTCAATATGTCAAATGTCAGTGATATTAATAATGCATTTCGTGAAAAAAAATCTTTTATAACTTTTTTTTTCATGTTAATACAATTGTCAAATTCTGTCTTGAAGCTTAATAGGATATGCTGATTTGCTAAATACAACTGCTGTTGTAAAGCCTTATAATATTTCTTTATGTACGAGAATAAAGTCTGTGGATGCAATCTTCTTTTGTCTTAGTATGTAAGTGTTATAGTAATTAAACAAACAAACGAACGAATAATAACAACAAAACATCAATTTGAGAAATATTTATTTAGCTTTGCATTTTTTTTTATAATTCACCAGAAGTGCACGACTTGAAGACAGTAAATTAACTTGAATCATTTACGTATATTTTGTTACTTTTAACGTAATTCCTGTCATTAATTTGCGGGTAAGCCTACACATTTTGTGTTATTTTTGTTTTAATTTGTTTTCCCAGCATTGAAACTATTATCATTCAATAACACTGCCATCCGTTAAAGTTGTTATAATGAATTATGAATTTGGTGGCCAATAAACATTGTTTTCAGCAGGCAAACCGATGTATCGTAACGGAATAAGATAAGAATAGAATACATTACATGAATTGGTAAATACATATGGATATGGCTTCCCACTTATTCTTGCAGTTTAATATTTATTTATGATTCTACAGTAGTAATATACTAATTGTTGAACACGTGACCTTCTATTTTTCTTTAGTTTTAATGAATGAGTTATTAGTTAATACATTGCATGCATATTCGAATTGTTTCTTTTTGTACGGGTTATAGCCTTACTACTGTATTTGTGTAAATACATGTATAGCACTTTATTTTATTTGTATGTCGTACGAACATGTATGTTAAATGTGCTCTTCAATGTGGAGGAAATAAAGATATATATACCATTGCCAAAATAATTCTGAATTATTAACTGTTTTCCTTTTATCATACTTATTATTGAAAAGAGAAATACGTCCAATTAGTAAATATCATTTCATTAGCTTTAAATTATTCAAACGTTATTGTGAACCACAGTGATTAATGTACTATTACAAGAGAAGTTTTGATATAAATAAGTAACAGGAAAAATGTATAAAGAAGCCAGAGGTGCATACGGACTTGAACGGTTGATGTTTCGACTACATCTATAAGAATAATGAAGTAATTATTCAGTTAACTTAGAAAATACGTAAATGTTGTTTTTTTTTTCTATTGTAAGTTCTGTTTATTTATTTTTAATGGTCACAAAGGCCTATTTCTAATAAAAACTCATTTTTTACGACTTGTAACAATAATGATTTTTCACCTTTTGATGCAGATAATTAACAACGCTGTTATGAAATAATTTCGTATGTGTTATAAGTGGAATAAGTGTCCATAATTACTATAATGACATGAGTATTGTGGTACTTCTTTTCGAGCATGTTCCTATACAAAAGAAGGTCATTCTATTCCCATATATACAGAGTAACATAAGGCCTAAACAAATTCTTTGTTTCCGGTAACATGCTAAAAAGAAATAGGGTAGGTAGGTAGATATTTTTTTTTGTAATTTTTTTTTATTAAGGGAGACTTTTCGGAAATTATTTTTGTGTCAAAAAAATGAATATAAATAAGATGGTTATGCCTTTAGAGCATCGGTAAGTTGATTTCTAGCATCACTGGCCATGTTTATAGCATGAAAAAGTGCAGTTTTATAACTTTTTGTTAAAAAGTTGAAAAAATTATTCTCCAAGGCCATAAAACATTTTTGGTCGGGCCAAAAATTTAGGGTAGGTCGGGATACCGGAAACAAACAAATTTTTTATACCTAATCTCTTTTGAAATTCAATTTTATGTTAGATATTAACTTATTGTAACAACAAAGTATAGCAAGCACAGTAAAGTAAAATTAATTCACAACAGCAACAAATGTCATATCACACAGCTATTCAGATAATGTCACATGTGATGCATTATTCACGCGAGCAAAACGTATCGCAATGCTAGCTAAATAAAATGCCATTTCAAATAAATCATGGTATTTTGCGTCTTTGAGAATTGATATCAAATTCCCGGTATTACTTCAAACTGAATTAGACCCATTAATAATACACACGGAATTCAGTGTCAAAGAGCTGGTAAAACAATAGCTCCAAGCCGAACATAGGAGGCCATTTATAAAATTGTAATCCAATAGACGACACGAAACAAGTGCATTAAATTTTCGTGTGTTACATTAGCTCTCCTCTTAAAGACAACGAATATATATGGTTTGACAGTTATCAAGTCCAGATAAGAGTATTCAATGAGACGAAATCAACAGGAATTTCCTATTTTTAGTCGTAGAGGTATAAAATAGCAGAAGACTTATCATGTAATGTATTAATGGGCATGTCTATGCTTTTAGACAAATAAATATGTTTTACTGTTTAAAACTGGTAAGAAACTATTTTCGTATTTACTTTTCAGTGCATATGTAAATTGATATGTCCATATTCCTGTTATATTGTATGGTAAGTATTGTTAATGATGGCGGGTCGATTTGCATTCCCTCCGTTTAAAAAGTAGAATAAATGTGGTGTAAGGTTAGAAATCAGAAATGGTATAAGAATTCTAATAATTACACAAAGTAGTGAGTTTATTTAGGGGGCCTGAAATACCAATGAATTTATTGCATAAACTCACATATTTTATACATATAACTGATTCTTTAACGTCTGTCTTTTACTTTAGGTGAAAGTGAAAACAAATCCAACGTTGCAAGATATCTCCGTACCTGCCATACATATGTAAATAAATGCAAAATAGCACACAAAAGTGTCTGAAAACCGTAATTAAAGTGTACCTTAAGGAATGGATCCGTAATGAAAATCAACAAAATACGTATTCTTATGTGACTTTGGCATCTCAGATTTTTACGAAAAGCAATTTGCGGGTTGAGCTAATGCCGAATAGCCCAGCAAAAATACACGGTCACACAAAAACGGTTTCTCTGTTGTAATAAGGAAAAGGGCCAAACTAGGAACGCTTGACTTCTCTTCAGTTTCATTTTGTTACGTCTCTCAAAAATGATTTTACATTGGTAAACCAGTCCGCCTACTGAAGATCCTAACAGGTTTTCAATGTCTTAAACCATTTACCACAATCATGCTCTCAGAGTGGATATCTGATGATTCCGTAATTGAACGATTGACAGTATTTTACCCAATCATACTCTTGATACTTCAGAAGGTTTGAGAGCGTGCGCTGCATTGTAAACGAGTAATGAACCAGTTGAATAGCAATAATGATATTGGACATATCCAGTTGACAGCTGTACAATGCTTCTTTAATAGTTTACATGATTTATTGTTGAATGAAATGTTTAAGTAGAAATTATGATTTCCTCCCACTTACTTTGGGGCTTTTAACCATAACCCTGCTACATTTCTAAAATGGAGTCGTCCCTCATCTAATTTGGACAGTACCATTTATTGTTTGAGGGGATGTTCACTGAAAATTTACTGACTGAATAGCGAACAGTGCAGACCATGATGTGCAGGCTGATCTTGGTCTGTACTGGTCGCAAAGGCAGAATCATTTGCCGCCAGCTGGCTAAAGGTTAATTTGACAATTTTTATCAACATGTAAAATGCTTAGTAAGGGTTTTCTATTCAATGTTGGTAGTCGAAGAAAGGCCAATGGAATGGATGGAACAAATTATTTCAAGTCTGGCCAGTGTAGGTTGGTTAAATGTTTACATTCCTAGCATCAACTGTAGGACGACACTCATGGAAATATCACTTCTTTACGTATCTTAAAATCACCGAATACTAGTTGGCAAACAAGTTGCAACCAGCAATCGAACTTGGACCATTAGTAGTGTGGTACAACCTGCTAACAAGTCTGCCACTATAATCTACGTCGGCATGCAGACTGTTACATTAAATCTCGCCTTCTTAACTCATTCAAATCACTACATCCCTTTATTGAATACTAAAAAATAAATTGATAAAGATATGCTTTTCAGTTTAACAATATTCAATCATTTTAAAAAATCAATCAGAGAAACCTTAAAGGTAGTTCGTCAGATTTGAGCATTTTTTTACGACAATTTTTTGGTTTTCATATATTCTGTTAGAGATTTAATTAAGGAACAAAAAGACCCATTCCAAAGAGTTAGATCCCTGTAGGAAATGGATATTCATCTACTTTCAATCTATCTTTTTTTTGCGCAACTAAGATAAGGGAGGTAATAATAATTTTATAAACTTGTATTTCCAATTATGTTTGGTAAAATGTGTACTTGTCAACACAAATATTTGACAACTTTAATACAATAGTGCTTACATTTATATTATTCTTCAGGCAAGATATGTTTATTTTATTTATACTTATGCTTAAGTGACGCTATCTTGGTTGGGCAAAAGGAAAATCAAATAAAAAAAAAAGATAGTTCCAGTGAACATCTGATATGTGTTAAGAACTTAATGAACACAGATAAGTGTAAATGACCAGTTTTTTAAGTACTGAACAAATCCGTTTTTGTTGAACAAAATCTGATTTAACTACCTTTAAAATTGGTTTGTACTTCAAATAACAGCATGATTTTTTTTAAAAACATACATTGTGGAATAAAGTGCATAAATCCAACGTAGATATATATGTAAATACTTCCTGTTAAAATTCTAGTGCATAATCACTACCATACCATCACAAAAGCCCTGTTTAATGTGCAAATTTAATAAAATAAGACATAATAATTATTAAAGTAGACAATGAAACATTGATAGATTAACCAATACATGATTGGAAGTTATCTTAAAGGAAATCCATTAGAAGACTAAGTGATGTTTTATTGAACAAATTATATTCAATTCGTTACATAAAATATTAATACAGCGTGGATGTCATATGATAGTGATATTACTGAAGGCCTCGTCATCCGGAAGTAAGCAAACATAGAATGAATTTTTTAAATTTCATTTTCGAGATTTCTAAAAAAGAGATAAGTAAGTGTTCATTGGATTTATAGACATTGGTAAGAAAATTGACAATATGAAATAAAGTATTAAAATCCAAGCAGTTAATACATTAGAGTCAGAACAACCATATAACAGATGATGAAAACGTGACAAGAATCAAAGCAAACATTTGGAGGAATTCAGAATTGGCTGTGAATTCGTTTGTCTTTAGTTATTATCAAAATTACAAGTCACTGACATGACCTTCCTGATTAGGAAGCTTTTGTGTCCTTATATTAACCATTCATACAGGAATTTAACAGTGCACCTAGACACGAATGGACAATACTATAACTCAACATGTCATTTTAATAAGTGTTTTCTATTGATAACAGATTATTGGAAACCTTTTGAAATATGTAGAACAGAACCAATAACAGGTCTATTACGAAATATAGTTGGTATATCGATGAGTTAGATACCGTTATTGATAAATAATACTTTAAAATAATGTCTTTCATGGTAAGATTTGGTTACATTATGCGGTTTGCAAATGTGCTCCTCCTCTATTTGAGCCGCGCCATGAGAAAACCAACATAGTGGCTTTGCGACCAGCATGGATCCAGACCAGCCTGCGCATCCGCGCAGTCTGGTCAGGATCCATGCTGTTCGCTAACGGTTTCTCTAATTGCAATAGGCTTTTAGCATGGATATATAATACGGAAATATAATATTAAGCACAACTCTAACATTAACATATTAGATATATAGACAGAAAACTTCAGTGTGATGATTTCTTTGTCTTGAAGACACTTGATGTTTTCTCTTGTAACCACTCCTATATGTTTTAGTCTCTTAAATAAATTAGCCGCACCATGGTCAGGATCCATGCTGTTCGCTAACGGTTTCTCTAATTGCAATAGGCTTTTAGCATGGATCCAGACCAGCCTGCGCATCCGCGCAGTCTGGTCAGGATCCATGCTGTTCGCTAACGGTTTCTCTAATTGCAATAGGCTTTGAAAGCGAACAGCATGGATCCTGACCATGGTGCGGCTAATTTATTTAAGAGACTAAAACATATAGGAGTGGTTACAAGAGAAAACATCAAGTGTCTTCAAGACAAAGAAATCATCACACTGAAGTTTTCTGTCTATATATCTAATATGTTAATGTTAGAGTTGTGCTTAATATTATATTTCCGCCAAATACACATTGGATAACATTTTCTAATATTCTAAATAATGAATGCATCGGTATATGTGTTTAACAGATATTAGTTTGATGATGTATATTATCCCAACGGAATTGTTTCTTGTATCTTTTTAATCCATTTGAATCAATATTGACGCAATTATTACATTCTTTAAATACGGCAATATGTTTGAAAATATGGTATAACCAGGGAGAAAATTGACGAGTGCGAATTTAGCCCAACGATTTTTCAATGAAAATTCAAGCTATGGATCGTGTTTCAGTAAATATCATTACTACAATATTATGCCAATTTTGAAAGTTCAACCATTCACAGAGGATGTAAAAAATATTTATTCTATTAGCAGGTGCTGGAACACATATGTTCCATGGGCAGAGGAAATACATTGCACAAATACATTACTGCTAAAAAAATGTTTAATCATTATTATTATTATGGTACTATTGTTTCGTCAAATGTAAACTTAAAAGTATAGTATGTACCTTTTTTCTTAGTTCAACAACAGAAGATTCAAAGTACTCATTGCTTGTCGTGTGTTCGGCTATATTTTGTAAATGTCATTTAGTCTTCAGTTTGTGGAGTTATTGTTTTTACTAGCGCATTAACATTTAAAGCTCCTGCCTAATGGATCTAATCAGTCTAGAATAATCTCTGTATTGGACATTTGGAATATGATATCAATTCTCAAAGACACAAAACAGCATGATTCATATAAGGTGATATTTGTTATAATATGTTTAGGTTAACGGCTGTCGTGCTCGATAAAAATATGTATATTGGTTCTAGTGAAAAGATACAAACTGATGTGCAAGTATGCTGTTCTGTGTATTCTTTAATGTTACAAATTGTTTCTTTGTATTTCATGTGCGTAAATGATTTCCCTTACGAGAAATTACTGAACTACTAAACAGTTACGAGTGTATGTGCAAAGTATAAAACGAACTTGGAGCATATCAGTGTTACAAGACATAGATTCAGTTTAAGTTGACCAAACATCATTTTGCCATACCCTTTACTAATTTAAATTCCATAAGGCTTTTAACAGTTAAAGCTGCTGTCCAGTTGGAGCGTATGACATGGCTAGACAGGAGTTCCAGAATGTCACAATATACGCCCGTCACAGCAAGTTTCATTACACTAGCTCCTGTATTTGCAGATGGAATTTTAATTTTGTGGTTGTTTAGTAATTATTGTAATTCTTTTGTTTTTCTAAGTCCAAAAACAAACTCCTTACCAGGTCAATTATACAAAAGTTACAATATAAGTTATTTATAGTAACAACTAAGGGTTAAAAAAATCCCCCCCCCCCCCTTCCTAAAAAAATGTTAATCCACACAAAAATCCTTACCAGGTACAGATAGGTCAAATTGCACCTCAAAATTGGATGTAACATGCATGCTGTACTACTGAAAAGTGGTCTCGATATTATACCTACGACTAGTAATGAAAAAGATACAATATAAGCTATTTATAGTAACAACAAAGGAAAGTACAAAAAAATGTAATTCTAAAGAAGGGACCTGCGATTGACATTCCGTCTCATGATGGTGTACAATTATGCCAGGTTTCATCAAAATCCCTCCATGCATGAAAAAGAAATGCTTCGGACAAAGTCATTATTGTATCTGATCTTTGACCTCTAAGAGTGACCCTGACCTTAGATCAAGGGACCTGGTTCTTGCGCATGACACTCCGTCTTGTGGTGGTGAACATTTGTGCCAAGTTATATCAAAATCCCTCTATGCATGAAGAAGAAATGCTCCGGAAAAAGTTTTCATTCTTGTGTTATTTGACCTCTAAGTGTGACCTTGACCTTAGACCTAGGGATCTGTTTCTTGCGCTTGACACATCGTCTCATAATGGTGAACAATTGTGCCAAGTTTCATCAAAATCCCTCCATGCATGAAGAAAATATGCTACGGACAAAGTCTGTGGACGCCGCCCGCCCGCCCGCTCGCCAGGAACTTTCCGTCAAATATATGGAAAAAATCATATGTCGAAAGCAACATTTAACACGAAAATACTATATGTTCATTACAAAAACTGTGACAGCCACATTATAAACAAAATCATTATTAGTCTTTAATTAATTAACCACTCTAGAGTCTAATGATTTCAAAGCTGCTCCGACTGATGACAAAAATAGTTGGGACAGACATTTTTCTAACATTATAAATGTCACCATCAACTGCTTTTAAAGTCAAAGTAATGACAGTAATCATCATTAATCGCACAGTTTTGTGTTATTTAACCTAAGAAAATCTAAACAATGTACATATCTTTAAGGAGTACGTGTGAATTTGGCCAAATGTGATACCTACTCACATTGAATGAAAAATACAAGTATAAAATGAAATTAAAAATGGCCAAGTTACACCCTTAATTGTCTGCAAATGACAAATATTTGCTTTTGAATTCTCATAAAAATATCTTGAAATTATTCCTTATAAAAATTATGGCCCTTTTCGGCTTTTGCGTGCTATCAAGGGGAAATATATGGACACAATGAGACGAAATTAGGAAATGTTTTAACATTAACAAACCTAATTGATTTGTTTTATGCTCTTTAAAATATGATGAAGTGAAATATTTTCAGTATAGTGTTTGAATCGATATGTCTATGCTTCCAGGGAAATAAACATGTTTTACTGTTAAACATTGGTTTGGCACTGTTTTGCTTTTACAGTTTGTCGTCAATGTGAGTGTTAATGGTTATACCCGCGTTACATAGTACCCTCGATTTTCGGTATTTCCTTAAAAGTCTCATAATTATAAGTGATGCATATTAGGACTTAAAGGTCTAAATTCTAGAATTCATGTTTATGTTAATAAGAAAATGGGTTAAACTAAAAGTGATTGAATTCTTGGTTGTTTTACTTCAATCTATGGTTGTCTGAAAGGTGATTTCGTATTCATTGTGATAGACGTGTCAACCTACAGACTATATCATCAGGTTTTGAAAGCCGTAAATCATTTACCACGATAATGTTCTCAAAGTGGACATCTGATAACTTCGTAATAAAATGACTGACATTTCTTTACCCGATCGTACTCTCAAGATATCTGGAGAACGTGTGGTGCAATGTAAACGGGCAATGACCAAATTTAACCCAATGAATTTAAAAGCAATTTATATATTGAAAAGGAAATATATTCAGTAAAAAGTTTATAAAATCTCTTAACATAATTTATTTTATTATTGTTATTCGAGATGTAGGACTTGTTCATTATTCATGTTTCTTCCATTGGCGCTTTGCAATTCAATTGTACAATACATTATTCAATAAAACAGAGAAAGGTTCCTTATTTGATATTGGAAAATTCCACCCCCACTGAAAGGACCGGATTTCTTTGTTATCTCATCTAATATTTTTTTTGTAAACAAAAGATGAGTTATTGTCATCACTTGATCGTCGTCTGCGTCGGCGTCTGCGTCGGCGTTGCCTTTTTAAGTTACATGTTTAGGTCAGCTTTTCTCCTAAAATATCAAAGCTATTGCTTTAAAACTTGCAACACTTGTTAACCATCAAAAGCTGACTCTGTACCGCAAGAAACATAATTCCATCCAGCTTTTTTTTGCAAGAATTATGGCCCCTTTTGGACTTAAAAAATATCAGATTTCTTTGTTAAGTTCTATGTTTATGTCAACTCTTTTCCTAAACTATCAAAGCTATTGCTTTAAAACGTGCAACACTTGTTTACCATCAAAAGCTGGCCCTGTACAGCAAGAAACATAACTCCATCCTGCTTTTTGCAAGAATTATGAACCCTTTTGGACTTAGAAAATATCAGATTTTTTGGTAAAGTTTTGCGTTTATATCACTTTTTTCCTTAACTGTCAAAGCTATTGCTTGAAAACTTGGATCAGTTATTCGCCATTTAAAGCTGACTCTACATTGCTTTTTTTTCAAGAATTATGGCCCCTTTTAGACTTAGAAAATCATGGTTATGACAATATTTCTATTATACAGAGACAAAACAAAATCAGATGAGCATCTGCACCCGCAAGGCGGTGCTCTTGTTTTATTCTAAAACCAAGTCAGCTTGCTTTTTCTCTTAATATGACTTTTGCTGTATAAGTTACTTTAAATTTGTTTGTATTTTAATACGAGCGCACTTTTTATGAAACCAGGAACGAAGAAGAACAACCATTTAAACGGTACAGACAGTGGATATTCACAGCAATGGATGAACGAGCATTAATGTTATGAAATGTAATCGATTACTATTGATGGCCGTGCTCAGTTATATATCCATCACAAAGGACATTAAGCATAACGCTCAACACAGATAAAGACAAACCTATTAAATCCTATTAATACAGCATGAAGCCAATGGTATTCAATGAAAAATGTTTACTATTCCAAGTGCTGAAACAAATATCATTAATGTGTAGGTAAAACACATTAGCAATACACTGTGGATTAAAGACATTGCATTTGCATCTTCTTTCAAACTTTTAGAATTTCTTTTTGTTTGTTTTCAGCAGTTCTTAACTGTTTTCTATTAAAATATTGCAATCCAATCTACTGCACCACCAGAAAATGCTATGTACTGATTGTTGTCGGTTTGGTTAGGCTTTACAAATGCCATCTAGATCGCGACTTGTTATGATTTATTTTCAAGACTTTTAGCAATAATGTTTCTTTTCTCTAATGGGTCTAATGCAATTTAGAATAAGCTCACATTTGGATGCAAAATATGATAGCAGTTTCCAAGGACATGCATGATACACTTAAGTTGACATTTTTTGTTATCATATGATACGTTTCACCCTTGTCAGTTTCAGCAGAAAATATTTCGATGCGATTTTTTTTTCAAATGAAAAGTAACAAACTGATTTTGGAAAACAACTAGTTTGCTTTGTGTTATTGTGTAACATGAACATATCTGACATAAAGGTAATGAGTGTCCTCCATTGTAGAGTGGTTAAGGTCGCTAACTTGAAATCACTTGCACCTCACCGCTAAAGGTGCAAAACCTTCTTCTTCATGTAAGGAAGTCATACAGTTGGCTTACCGGAGGTCATTAATTCTACCCAAGTGCCCGCCAGTTTTTGAAAGAATGCCCGGAAGGGTACCTGGGGTTTTCCTCAAAAGCTTGAAAGTCGTCATATAACATAATTGTGTTAGTGTTACGTTCAACCAAATAAGATCAAAAGAAATAGTAACGATCTCCATTATGAGAAATAAAAAGATTAAGTATGCGTTTAGATTCCGTATGTGCAATTTCATCGCCAGATACCCGTGATTGGTTACAAGCGTTCCACAGCATTCGTAAAACTTGTATTAATTGGTTAACTTGCTGTCGTATCACAGAAAAGAAATGTTGAATGGCATGAACAACAACGGTTGATTTCTAATATACCACTGAACATCCATGCAAGATTAATAACCTAATATACAGTAAAACGTTTAACTGTGTCGCGTAGAGATAAAGTTCGTCACCGTATATAATTCTAGACAAGAAGTTTTTGTTTCATCATTTATATAAAAGAAGTAGGTTTCAACTTCAGGGATAATGTAGTGCAACAACAAAACTTGAATAGCAAGGGAATTATACTCACATCACGACATTTTTGATAAAGTAAGCCTATTTCTGAGAAGTATCTTTCCTTTAATGCTTCTTTTATCAGTCAAATGCTGTTCAAAATGAAGAATAATATCACAATGGTAGTAATTCAGACAAGTGAAACGAGTTCTTTCGGTATTGTACTATATTGTTTTTCCAATATTGAGAACGTGCATGCTGAATTTGTGCCAACTTGAATATACAGTTTACATTGTCTTCTGGACAAGTTTTAGACGCCTTGTTTACTGCAAACATTATGTTGTTTAAAAAATAATATTGACAAGTCATGACAACATTGATGGAAAGAAAGTAGCAAATGGTACATTGGATTTAGTGGAGAAACAAAAAACAACAACTATACAACATTACCCGCACATCTGTTTGACTGTGTTACTGGTTTTGTGTATGACCATACCACGGCAAGATTTTGACGACCACACAAAATGACCTGCTTTAACAAGGTCTGAAATGCATCATCGTACATTTAATCCTCAATCGGATAGTTTTGTCCCAATTACAGTTTGTTACACTTTAGAAAAAAGACCTTGTAACCATAACAAAATGTTTTCAAGTATATGTGTCTTACAAGGTCTTCTAAATTTTACACACTTTTTGAGCACATGTCAATCACTTTATCGACGAGTAATATGATAAAAGCGGGATACAACCATTATTTTTTTTTGTCATAAAAGAAACACCGTCAAAGTCTTCATTAGATTACGAGTAGACTTATCAAATGAATGTATTGGATAAAACGTAAAATGCGCAAATACGAAGAAGAAAAAATCACACAGGCGAAACATGAAGAGTAACGTAACTGACCGGTTGACGATTTCTGACGATGATGTAAACTGGATAATCCCATGCCTTATCTTGGTGGTAAACCATCGATTTGTCACAAACCATAACTAGACTACTACGGATCGCGGGGTCGTGAGTTCGATCCTCGGGCGGAGCGTATGTTCTCCGTGACTATTTGATAAACGACATTGTGTCTGAAATCATTAGTCCTCCACCTCTGATTCATGTGGGGAAGTTGGCAGTTACTTGCGGAGTACAGGATTGTACTGGTACAGAATCCAGGAACACTGGTTAGGTTAACTGCCCGCCGTTACATGACTCAAATACTGTTGAAAACGGCTTTTAACCCAAGACAAACAAACAAACTTTGTTGTCTGTTGATTTCAACTGTTATGACTGATGTCTAAAACAATCAGAATATGTTGATAAACTACCCGATACAAGAAATATAGTTTTAATAGTTAAAAATCTTTAATCTATTTAAAGGTTTATTCATTTGGTTAAAGCCACAAGCCAATACGTAATTCAGGTGTATGTCTCTGTGTTGTTATATTTTCTTGTCTCTAGGATTCATGGGGTACATTCATCTACAACGGAATTCCGCTTACGCCGGTGCTAGCGGACGTGAGCGGTGTTGCCAAATTTATTACCTCTCATGAACGCAATCAATCTAACAGAGTCTGCTAGTTTTGTTGCAGGGTTGTGGTTTACACATCCAATGGATCTAATTAATTAAATAGTGTCTTTTCTTCCGTAACAGAAAGCTCAAATACAGATGCAGATGAAGAATAAAAAAGAGAAAAATATAAGTATACTGAAATACACTGTTTACATACGTATAAGAATATTGCAACGAAGATCTAAACAATCGGTTATAAGTTTCGGAAGAACTATAGACATTAATACTTGATCAATGTGTACGCAGTGTTTACCGTCAATTTACGCTGTAATCTCTAGCACCAAATAGATGTATGTGAAAGAAATTTATAAGGCAGCTCGTAAATAACTTGGCCAGGGAATGGGATGATGACAGCTTTATAAGCATTTGACTAAATGTTGTCTGACAGGTCATTAGAATATGTCCGTTAGGTCATCATAACAAAACTATAAACACTCCCAGTTTAGAGCTAGATAATTTAAGAATTAAACAATCGTGTCTGGTAATGCAATTTTGTATGACGTAATTTAATTTCATTAGTTATATTTTGAAAATATATAAGCCAAATCAATTATTCGAAAGATCCTTTAAATTTCTATACAGACAAACCATTACTGATGATGGAACTTATTGCTACAAGAAGACATAGCTTATTAAATAAAAATTATTGAATAAAATGTCTTTTCCATCATCAGTATTTGGACAAAGTTTAAAGCTAATGGAAACCACCTGTACCAATGATTTTGTTACATTGTATACAGTGCTACCTGCTTAAAGAAACAGTGTCACTGTTTACTTGTATTTCATAAACATTCTGTATGGTTAAAGGAAAAAAAAACTTATAAAATAAGGACATGAAATTTAGTTTCGTGATACGGTTCCCTCCAACAAGCATTACTGAATAAAATACGGTAAAATTTTAGGGTAAGTGGGGTCACCCCTATCTGTATGCTTTCAAATTAGTAGATGATGGATAAAAACAAGGATGAATATCCAACAAGGAAAGCCACTTTCCAAAACAGCAGCCTCTCCAAATCATAAGACAGCACGTGGACGATTCGAAAAATACACGCACTCAGAACATGTTTCAGTTAATATTTAGTGACTTGCATTTTTGTTAGGATAAGGGCTGTCAACAGTTTTATCTTATCTTTTAAAAATTTGAAAAGGTCTCAAAAATGTATAGTTTTATAAACTTTCATAATATTAGTAAAGCAGTTCAAGCGAAAGATGATTTAAGCAAATAAAATTTCATAAAGCATGATATGCCACCTAATGTTATCAGCTGGTGTGCAATGTTAGTCAATAATTTGTTATCAGTACCTTTTACCGTACACTTAAACAATGTATCACAATTTATTACATACTCGTTTCTATTCCCCGTGAAGTTACACTGGTACCGGAAACGTCAATATTTTTCCATACACTGACGCCTCTGACGCCTGAATTTCATATCGGGTGCGTGACGTAATTCAGTGTGTGTTGTTGCACTTTTTTTTCGGCGACGCCGTCTAAATTCGTTTTCGTTACCTATGCCACGTGACTTCAGTTTGCAAATCAAACTACTTGATAACGCATTATAGATAATTTATCAAAATGGAAGATTTATGCAACACTCTGCCTGATTGGACGAGAGTGTCAATTTCTTTCACTCTGTTGATTGTGCTACGCTGAGTGAAATGTAGACAAAGCGTTTATCCTAAACGACGCTGTTCACAGTTTTAAAGCTAACTTTGGCTCAGTATATTTAGCAAGAATACTGATATATCTCAAAATGATAAGTAAGTTTAATAAATATGATAAAAACCTGTTCAAATACCAACATATATCAAATTAAAGAAAGAGCTGAATACGGTCTGCGTATCACATGAATAAGGGTGTGATAAGAGTCTTTTATGTAGATAAGTGCTTTTTAAAAGATTTTCCTTGTTACAGTTGTCGTCTGTATATGAAAAGATTTCTTGCTTTAATTTGTGACTTATTCAGATTGCATATTAAAATGAGTACTTGTTTGCTTTGATATATTTGTTATAAATTATTTAACTGATTTATTATATATGAATATTTTTCTTTAGTATGGTATGCAAATATTGAACTCAGTTGAAATCTGTTTCATTATTATGTGCTATATAATGACTGAATCTCACTACACTGAAATGAAGGTACGCTGCATACAGTTTATCTATGTGATATGACTACGGTCAAACTTTGCTTATGAAACAGAAATATTGCAATAATTATAATTGTATGTTTTGCTTGACCTTCACTTATTTATAGGTGTGACGTCATTGTCCAAAGATCCATGAATAGCGAATATGCATTTGTTAAAGCGGGATCAGTTGGCCTATTTTAGAAATAAATAAAAATGATAAATAAAAAATCCTTTGTTTTTTTCTCATGTATTCTAATCAAACTTGATTTGTAGCATCTTGATTAGGCCCGCAGCCAACTTTGTTCAGCTGGGACATTTGACCCCTTTTAGGGGCTGCTAGAGCTAAAACTAGAAATGCCTTTATTCAGCGTCTCATGAACAGCTTGGTGGATCTTTGTCATACTTGGTCTGGAGCATCATTATAAGGTCCTCTTCCAAATTTATATATATAGGAACTTGGGCCCTATTAAGTACCACTATAGCTAAAAGTAGATATGCCTTTCTTCGCATTAACCACTAAAATGTAATGGATTTTTATCAAACTCGATGTGTAACAATATCGTAAGGTCTCCTGCTATTTTGTTACAAATGGGGATAGGGACCAATTTAGCTAAAAATATAAACACGTTTAATGACCTCTTCTTACGAACCTCTTCATGAATCTTCATCAAACTACTGCTGTAATTATTCGTCTAAGGATAAACGAAACAAAATTGCAACCCTACGAAACCTTTGCGAAAAATTAAAAGAGAACCATTTAAATTGTTAAAGTGCGGTGTTTAGTTTTGCAATTTGAAAAATGTTAGATGAAAGATGAATGTTAGATGAAAAATTCATAAACTTCTTTCCTTATTACAATTCGCCGACCATCATTTTTAAAGATATTTCTTGTTTCTATTTAGTTCAGTATTGTCAATCCTATTCAGGCTTTTGAACATATTTATGATATTTACATAATATTTATACGTGTAGATGCGTATGTAATTAAAAGGTTATTATCTTTGCATCGGGAAATATGCACTCATTCTTCAGCGAAAGAATATTGCGCTCCTAAAGTCGCGCAATATTTCCGCTGAAGAATTCGTGCATATTTCCCGATACAAATCTAATACCCTATAATAATTGAACATGTATGTTCAAAAGATATAAATGCTTGAATAATTCATGTGATAAATTTAAAAGTTTGACAGAAATCACTATATGAGCCGCGCCATGAGAAAACCGACATAGTGCGTTTCCGACCAGCATGGATCCAGACCAGCCTGCGCATCCGCGCAGTCTGGTCAGGAACCATGCTGTTCGCTAACGGTTTCTCTAATTGCAATAGGCTTTGAAAGCGAACAGCATAGATCCTGATCAGACTGCGCGGATGCGCAGGATTCTCTGGATCCATGCTGGTCGCAAACGCACTATGTTGGTTTTCACATGGTGCGGCTTATATATCTAGTCCCTATAAGGTATGCACCTTATAGAATAATCGACCGTTAACAAAGTTAATGAGAAATACATACGTAGAATTACAAGGCATAAATACACAAATAATGAGGATTACATTACAGTTGTAATTTATGCAATAATCTATATTTCTACCAACTGTTTAACTGATTAAATTTTTATAGAAAACTTATAAGTAAATAAATAGCTTTGAAACAATTTAAACTTGATCTATTTCAGAGTACAGACATTAAACAATTAATGTGGGTGGGGATGGGGGGAACTTAATTACATGTCGATATTAAGGTATCATACAATTTCCAACCTTTTGCACTTAATAAAACTGTAATAATGTTTTGTCTAGATATATGTGGCAGTTTGAAATGTCAGAATATTAAATATTTAACATAGATAATATATGACGGGGCGGCCATTCTTGGGTTTTCGACATGCCTGTTATTTATTCATGTCACGAGGTTAGATCCAGAAATTCCGAAGAATATATAACTAAAGAAGGCATTTACTACCTTCTGGCACTAACCTCTCGAACTATAGCCACTAATAATAATAGAACTTCTCATTTTTTTTCAAAACTATTGAGGTTATTCGATTTAATTATTTGATGAAAGTGTATAGATACAGTATATCAATATTATCATATGGCTGACACGGAAGAAGTATTCTTTAAAATTTTTCATAACGTTTTCTCTCTGGTGGAGTTTTAAAAAGAATTTCATAAACGTTTAAAAGGGGATCGCTAAAATTTAAATATCTTGCATTACTATTCTGATCAAAGTTGTAACTTCACTATCATAGTGCAATATATTGCGAGCACCATATATGCGAATACGCTTTAATGACAGATGCGATGCGCAGCAGTACTTTCACCGTGTCTGAGATATATATATAAACACGATTTTCCTATTTAGCTAATGGTTTCGAAATACGCAAAACAATTTGCGCATATTTATTAGGTATACTATAAAACAAACTTATATATCTAAACACAGGAACGAGGCCGACCGATATATATGTGACTGAAGTTTTCAATAAAAAAACTTACTACAAGCAGCGTATTAGACCACTTTATTTCATTTTCTTTCAGTTTATTCGTATATCTAGTACAATTATTTTCTCTGAGCTGAATTGAACAACTAAAGAAGCATGTATCGTTTTTATTCTTCTTGCAGAGCAGCAAATATAATGTAATACCAGAAAAGCTTTTTTTCAGTGCTTTCCTTCTATTGCATTACAATTTACAAAGATACGGCTTGGAAATAGTGTTTTATCAGCGCAATGACATTTTAGTCCCTTTCTGTTATTAATGGGTCCCGTTCTGTTAGAACAATCTCGGTTCTGAGCGAAAACAGTAAGGAACAAAAATACAAAATAGCATGATTCGTGTTCTTCATTAAATTTTGGTATGCAATGCAGAAATGTTTGTTGGTTGTCGGTGACCTATGAAGTAGTCCAGCCATAGGTAATACATCTATTTAAATTGTTGGCAGTTGTTGGCTTACTGTGAAATAGGAGATATAGAGAATAATAGGTTAGTGCCGTAGATGAGAAAGTTTATCTGGCGAGGTGGAGGAGGTTATCGGGTGAGCCGAAGGCGGACCTGATAACGTCCGGAGCCGAGCCAGATAAACTTTCTCCATCTTAGGCACTAACCTATTATTCTATTTATCTTGTCATTACTTCATTTTCCGATATTTGGCAATTTATTTTACAAAAATAAGTATGCGACAACCGCTTTAATGACGTCATATTCGTAATGACGTCACTTATATAATGACGTGATTACCGGCAAAATCGCAATAACTTCTTCGTTTTTGAATAAAAACTCATTATTTGACCACTCATTTTCTTAGTTCGGACATTTCCAACACAATGATGATGGTTTCGTTGCAAAATTTCTTATGACAACAATATCGATCATAAGTCACATGATCAACTGACCGTATATCACTGGTCACATGATCAACTGACGGTATATCAAGAAAGATATACGGCACCCTGATATCGGGTCGAAAATACTGCAAGTGACAGGATAAAATGTGGTATCTTCCTCATAATTGAATTACACTCCCTTTTTATTCAATGTTTAAAGTTAAGCATTTAAGTCCAAGAAGTTTTCTTTCGATGAAATGGTAATAATTGAGCGATTGTTTTCAAATTCCAATAAATTGAACAGACACCATAGGCAAAATAGTTCAGAGCTCTGGTGGCCGCACTTAAATTGTTTTATGAGCACGTGTATGTTTGCGAACGTTGCTCTTTGCACGTTGTGACAAAACCGTTGAATGTTGACCGCCATGAGTTTAATGTCGTGTTAGGGACCTGTCACTTCAAGAGAGTATGAAACTAAATCTTTCTGAATTTCTAAATGGAAGTGACAAGGTCCGTAAATCAATGTAGTATGTAAGTAAAGTGAAATAAAAGCATCTTAATATTTGATCCAATTGGCAGCTATGTCGTCTAATTCATCACGGTTTATGTTGCCGAATTCATTTTAAAGCTATTTATTTGAACTGTATTTCCCGAAATTTTGAAAAATAATTTCCCAACTTTATGAAACTAGAACAATAGAAGTTACCATGCTTGGGAACTTAAACTCTGTAAGCAGTAGAAAATATTTTCATTTTAAAAAAGCTTTTGCATATAAAATAGAACAGTATGTAGAGATAGCACCTAAAATTTTAGATTATGAAAAACAATTAAAAAGATAATGCTGGTTGCTGATATGTATTATTTAAGACTGAATATAATATTGATGATTTTGAAGCATATTATTTAAGATTTTCTGAAACATCTTATTTAATTTCTATGTAGTCCTACCTATCAAGTCATTGATAAATATTCAATCCCCAATTATACCTGGATAACTGCGTGCAGATTTTATCTCAATGCAAAAATGTTGTCAAATGCATGGTTATTGCGTGACGTCAGAAAATGTTTTAAGTCTAATAAAATAAATTCAGACTCACTATTTAATCTGAAATTTAGATATATGTTATTTGTTCAATATAAAAACAAGAAAAAACTCTTCGGTGTTTAGCATGAAAATTACAATGAAATGACTTATCACTAAATTTTTAACCATACATTTACTTCCTTATTACTATTAACTTGTGTCATGCAGGTGTACAGGTAAATACAGGATAGGATTAATATTTGTATAATTGATTGATCTCTAGTACTATGTCTACAGTTTGTAAATGACAATAAAACTTAATCAGTTGGTTCCTTGGTAAGCTATTCATTTAATTTCATAACTTTTATTAAAGCGGCCGAATCTTAGTCTTTTATTTTCAGTGTTATAAATGGCTGAATAATGGCTTTCATATAGAATCAACTGAAGGTTATGTTAATCTTCTCCTTAACAATAAAATTATGCATAACAAATTGCATACTAAGTATCATGATTGTGTTTTAATTTCTTAACCCTTATCATGCTGGACACAATATATTCTGCCTTTGCGACCAGTGCAGGTCATGATCTGTATCAGCCTAGTCTGATCATGACCTGCACTGTCCGCCATTCAGTCAGTATCTTTTTGGTTAGCACCCCTTTTTAACAGTTAATGGTATTGTCCAGATTTAAAGATGGACAACTTCATTTATTTATAGAAATTTAGCAGGATAAGGGTTAAACACTGATACTTATGATGTATAACGTGCTTTTTATATATTGACATTTGTGGCTAAACCAGGGTTAAACCCTGTGTAAGTCTGCCTACTATTTCGTTTAGTACGAATCTTTACAACAGTTTTGCACAATGAGATTATCAATTAATATTTAATAATTTCGAACTCGGGTAAATGACAGCACATTGTCGAGTCATTCTCTGTAACAAGCGTCTCTGAGAACTTGCGACGCATTTTAAACGAGCATGTACTCACACAAGGGATTCTAACAAGTTCCACTTAATTAAACATAATATGTTCATTTATTAGGCGTACATTGTTTCCCGACAAATGCAGAATTTTAGTATCGTTAAAGTACACAGAGTTGGATTAAAACTATACTGTGAAGTTACAAATATTCGTGGTTGACTAATTTTGGCCTATTGTGCCAATCAATGAAATTAAATCCAAATGAACAAAGAAACTTTCCATTCTAACATGACTCGATTTGATTGCCAATTAAACAAAGTGAAATATCAAGCGCTATTCATCTGCGATAAACAACGGTTGACGCGCGGACCATTAAGACAGTATTAGGACGTCAATTATGACGTCAAATTGCCGTATGACGCCCGGTTCATTACTCCTCAGGAAAATGAAGTCCAGCAGTGTAAACATGTTAATGAGCATGTGAGAATGAATTAATCAAGGACTTCTTGTGGTTTATCGTCTAACCACGATTAATCGTTCAGATGCTCCAGTATTTAACCCCTCGGGCTAACGCCCTCGTGGTTCCATTTCTGCGCATCTAAACGCTGGACCATGATAAATTAGACGATAACTCACTCAAAGGCCTTGATTGTTTGATAATTGATTATATCTTGCCAAGATAAAATCCGCGAATTCACCTTCCCATCAACTAGGTCTATGATTCCTGAGCGAAACAACATAATTTTATTGCATTTTATGGAGGCAGTAAACAGTTTTCAGAGCTTCTCGGCCTAGAGTCGCCTACTTTCAAAACCTCACACAAAAGTCTGTAACCACATACCTGAAATAAAGATATTGCAACATTGACATGACTGTATGTCTATCGTTACAAACCATCTGCAATACATCTCTAATATCTAGTTTTCTGTTTACAAGACCTGAATTTTGTGCTCCCCCGGTCGCGGAAACTGATGACGAAAAAAGCTAACTTTGCCAATTTTCAAATCGCTGCAGAAAATTCCCTGCAAATGATAGCCCCAACTGCTACACGGTTTCATACTTCGGTAACACAGTCAAATCTGAAAATAAGCTCAAATATATATGCCATCCGTACCGTTTTTCACTATTCCAGTTTTCCTGAGGCCTCTGCTAAAATGACAACTCCACTTTAAGCTAGCTCAGCGGAAGCATGTGTTCGCATCTGCAAGTCATTACATCATAATTTCAAGATCAAGGCTACTCAACTAATTTTTTTAAATAAGTGAATTTCAATTCTAGCCACTGAAACTTCAATACTAACAATTATTATTATTTTAAAGTTCAAATATGCACTTCAATCCGTAAATTGCCTCCTATGTACAACAACATATATTACATAATTATTCCTGTCGGACCGTTAATCTTTGTTATTTTTGTCGGAAAGGTAGACAGGAGTATTTCAGAAGCGTGTACCTAGTGCTAACATCTAATGTAAAACTTTTACACTTTGTCATTTCTTGTCCAATATGACGTAAAATTCATTTATTGGGCAAAACGTTTTAGAATAAAAGGCTTAAATGTCTGTCCGCATTTGACTAAATAGCGTTTGATAGTTCATCAGTACATGTTTATAAAATATGCATACATAGTTTACGTTTTCAAAGGAGCGTTTAAATAATAGAATATTCAAAACAGTTAATATAATAATGGGTTGATGTCCGAGTAAAATCAGTTAAAAAGACGACTTCAGATAAAACAAAAATTAATAAGAGATATCAATACTTAATGCGAGAATTTGACGAACTACAAAAAATAGTATGTTCTGATATTTATCTGATATTTATCGAGAACTTTAGTTATATATATATAGTCGGCATGAGACTGCACATTCGCTGTGCAGCTCTTTTATGCTGGGAATGCTAAGCTTTGCTCTTTTATCATTTTCTGACGAGACAAATTAAGTACTCCAGGAAATGCTGTTCCAAAAGTCAACTGGGAATGCTTTTATTTTGGTGTTTGCATTATGTCCTGCTTCTTTGGGACATTAATGATGTTTCTCTTGCTCCTTGGACTTGTAAAAGCAGTCGTATATGATTCATTCAGTTGCAATTTCAAGATTTTTTCATAACTGCTATTATGTCCTGTGGTTTGCATATAATTTTTTCCTTCATAAGATGTGTTAGGGATTGTCTGGCGGGGATTACCTTTATGTATTATGTATTATAACGTAAAAGCTTAAAAGGAAATAACAATGAAAACTGATGCACCATTAATCTGCTTAGACTTTGCAACTGACCGTTCCTGTGTGGTGCCACATTGTGTTCCTTTATCTATTTGTTTTGTCCTCGTAGACCAGTTTGTTTGTTTTGGGTTTAACGCCGTTTTTCAACAGTATTTCAGTCATGTAACGGCGGGCAGTTGTTCCTGGATTCTGTACCTGTACAAACCTGTTCTCCGCAAGTAACTGCCAACTTCCCCACGTGAATCAGAGGTGGAGGACTAATGATTTCAGACACAATGTCGTTTATCAAATAGTCACGGAGTACATACGCCCCGCCCGAGGTTCGAACTCTCGATCCCGCGATCCGTAGACCGACGCTCTACCTACTGAGCTAAGCGGGCGGGCCCATTTCCACAACTTGATCATTGTCTATGGGTGTAAAGAAACTACAAATGACATGACATAAACTAAATGTATGGAACCACACCAATTGAAAATTGATGATTATAAGGATAGATTTTAGCGCATGCGCATTAAAACTTGTAATATTCAATACCTGTTAACCGTATTTAGTTAATGAGATATTATGACGTCGAAGTTCAGTGCTAGCCGCGGACTTGGTTGTGAACGCGTTGCATCTAGTGATTTCAAATACAGAGATAAGCAAACAAAGACAGAGATTTTCAAACCCAAGAGAATCGTGCCGCCAGGTTGATTTTGTTCAGATAAACAAAGGGTCTAATAGTAAATTTGGGACTGTGTACTAGAAATTTTATATCATTGCAAATTTGAACACAATATAAAGCCAATGAAATTGCGTGTCAGAAATAATTTACGTTAAACTTCGTATTAGTAGTTTTACTACAAGTATCTACATTTTGACTGTACCTAGTTATACTTAATAAAAAGTACTAAAAACGTCTTGAATCGCAGTAGAACATAGCGAATCTTGACAGATACCTATTGAAACACTCATCCGCTTTGAAATCGTGACACTGAGCCGCATTGTTAAATGGCCTGTCGCATGTTGGACTGGAGAATGAGTAGTAAAACGTTGTGGAAACTTACCAGAAACTTAGTGAAACCTTATAGCCCTTAAACAGGGCATGAACTTCGAAGCAAATATCCAGCAAATAGTTTTCAGCAGTTTAACAATGCACCTACTTCAGTTGATTTTTAAATTATATTTTACTGTTTAATTGTTAATATTGAACGTGCAATAAATTCACGTTTCTCCTTTATAATAAAATCGCATTGACAATCATAAATGTCCGTTTCACAAAAAATCACACCTGTTTCTAAATTTGATCAATTGCACTAAATTACCCGGGACACTAAACCCACATAGGCTCCATGGACGTAATTTCACTATAGCCTTGCTACCATACACCGAGTTTTGGTATTTCAAAAACGGTTGAGTAAAACACAGCATGATAAAGACCCCCAAAGGAATAGCGCCATTTCAAGATTGCCAAGGACAAAATTTGTGACAAATGGAAAGCTACATGTATTGTGGCAAAGATGATTCACCTTTACACAAAGGGGCATATAAAGAGTTAAAAAAAAAACACACAAGCACAGAACAAACAACAGAACATATTTGGACTCGTATGCTTTAACGGAAAATGCTGAAGCGCCATTTGGGTGTTATTGTGAACAGCATGTCCCAGAATCCCGTCAAATATACTATAAAAGCACATATTATTTAGGATCTGAAGGTCAATCTTAATGTGTCATGCTACAATTTTACAAACTTGTTTATTAAATCACATTTTGTACTTGACCTAAATATAGTGCTTGGAGCTTTTGTTTTACCGGTGATCTGGCATTGAAATACCCGTGAATTATAAAAAGGTCCAATTAAGCTTACAATGATCATGGTATGATTTCACAGAAGTGCATTGTGCTTTTGTTTCGATTTACTACTCATAAATAGTTTTCTGTTATAAAGCGCAAAATGAAACATATTTATTTCATAATTCATCTCATAAATATCAGACACAGAAAAATAAGAGTTCCGATAGCTTATATTTTGTCTGATATGAGTCATGCCAACAAACAATACTATACGGTATATATTCACTGGCCTATTGAAACAATTTTAAGTAACAATGTGGTCAGTAAGATATATCAGACCTAAGGACAATAGGAAAACAGCAAACGACAAATTCAATATAAAATAATTTTTGTTTATTGCCTATGCAACACATTATTGTCATAAAAATGTAAAAATGGAAATAGTCATATTAAAAATGTCCGTATAATGCTTTCAAATCAATGCATTCAATTCCTTAAATATAATCCTAATATTTGGCCAAAACTATATATGTTATGAAATTCATTCATTCCGTAATTTCCCAATATCCTAGGCCTCAGTTCTGTAAGCATTCGGCAGATGTGAGTCCGATAAATATACGTTCATGGTCTGTAATCAAACTCAGATAGGAAATATCAACAATTCTCAGGCAACATGCATGTGCGGTATATTACTTTTTATTACGTTGTTTCAGCAAATGAGTCTAATAAATTAAAGACATTCATGTAAGAAGTGTAATATTTGTAAAACCAGACTGCACAAAAGAAGTTGTAAAATTTACGGAAGACATAGCAATACATTACACATGTTATTTATCTATCAAAATAAATACACTCACCAATTTTCGAACAAATCCAAACTATAGCTGTATAATAAATCCTTGACATAAATCGGTCAGACTGATGAAACAATAAGAGAATCTTCTGTTATACATAATAACCAAGTATGGCAATCATGTAAATACCAACAATTTTACGATTGATGTAAATGTTTGCGTCAACCATGTCAACAGGATATTTTCAACTCAAATTGCGATATTAGCTCAAAGGTCGTTAATAAATTTTTCATCCATGAAACCAAACGGATTTTCCATTGTCAACAGCTGAAACTTGAGACTCAGTCTGATTAAAAATCATGCAAGTCAAAATATAAACTAGATGTTCACTTTCATTTGTATCTAACTTTGATAACTTTCTCGCTTATATTTCAACAATAACAACCTTTTGCGATGTCATCGTGTAATTAAGGGCTAGCCGAGGATTTCATTTTCAATCTTTACCTTGTTTTAATGTTATTATAATGTTGTGTTTGTAGTCTTATGCCCATTATTCTAATTTTAATCCATAAACTCATTTTAGATGAGTCATATCCTTAGCTTAAACGCTTTAATGCTGGTCGCAAACGCACTGTGTTGGTTTTCTCATAGCGCGGCTCATGTGATATGAAGTGGCCAAAACATCAAGGGTCATAAGCTAAAATTATTGGACCAGAAAATGGCGTCTACAAGCACAGTGATGCTTTGCACTGATGACTCTTGTAAGATTTGGTGGAAATCTATACTACAGTGGTGTCGAAAGAGTTGCATGAACAAACTTCGTGGCATACAGACAGACGGACAGACTGACTGACAGTCGGACATGTGAAGGACATTATTCCTAACTGTACACGAAAGAAAGAGTTATCAGTATTCAGTGTGTCAATACAGTTGTATCAAAACAATGGTTTGACAGTGATTTCCAAGCGATGCTTCAACACAATATGCCATGCCAAATATTTTAGTGATGTCACATATTAAATTTGACGTTATTGGCGTAACGCATACATTTCATGTTAATCTTCTACCGATTTCAGAAAAAGTAGTTTGAACAGTAGGTACCGTAAATGGCAAGGATTTATTCAATGTTAAATAGAAATAAAGAGACGGCTGAATGACGTCACATGACGTTGCCATGGGGACTAACATTTACTTACTATTCGTCTAAAGGAAGAATTACTATGACAAATTAACTAAGCATTCCCTAATCTATGTTATATACATGTAACAGTTTCATTGACTTTAATGATACATGAAAAAATGAAAGCAATTTTCCGGGTTTTTATTGAACACCCTTGTGTCACTTAATTTAGTTCACCAAAATTTAGTTCACCAAAATTAATTCAAATTTGGGGAAAAATCTAACAATCTTTAAAACCGTTACCACAATGAAGGTATAAAGCAAATATTGAAAACTTCTTTAAAAAAAGAGAAATGGCAGCACTCATGTTTAAGCATTCTTTAAATCATGGAGTCTCTGGGAACGTGCGAATGCAATAAAGTCTGATACTGTTGTATAAAGTAAAAGACTGTTGAAAATCAATCTGACTAAAGTACTTGATCTTCTAAACGAAGATCTGAGAACGACCCATTCACATTCATCTTCTGTATATTTTGGATTTCCAATATTGCTATTTTTATTTGAACCAATCAGACGACTTGTTCGAATGTCAAAGAGTAAGAAAAAATTGCAGTTAGTCTAAGGTTCGAATCCGGGACCCTCGCTCACAGAGCAAGTGCTCTACTGACTGAGCTAACCGGCTATCTGACCTCTTATGACATAAAAATTGTAGATATCAAAAAACCAAGGCTTTCTTAAGCTTGCAGAATGTTGTAAGTTAGCTTTTGATTGGCTAGCGGAAGGGTCGTCAGAACGAGGCCATCAATAGCTCATGTTTAGATCCTAAGCGTAGCGTAATAGATATGTACTTTACTCAGATTGGTTGCAAATAGACTGAATTTAATTTCGTTGACGCTGATTCTTTTTAAATGTATTTTTATCTGAGATATGTTCACCTCATGTTGCGGCTGAACGAACTTTTTCATACATGATTGACACGTTAACCATGTCTACAGGATTGGCAGATTGACACAGAGTAAAGGTATACATAGTCGACAAGGCTGATAGATGGAGTTGTTCGAAGGTTTGAAAGGGTTGGTAGGATGACTGGGTTGAAACGACTGACAGGGCGGGCAAGGTTAACATGTAAACAGGGTAGAGATGACAAATCGACACGGTTAAAAATAAGCATTGGCGATAGGGTTGACAGGTTGACACTGTTAAAAATAAGCAGTGCATGGCGACCGGTTTGATAGGTTGACATAGTTAAAATAAGCATTGGCGACAGGATGATGCGGTTTATAGGGTTGCGGAGTTGAAAGGCAGACAGGTCCACACGTAAACTTAGATGAAAAAATGTCAAGCAAGCATGTTTCTTGACGCCAGTTTGAATAAAACTTTAAAATGTGTGTACGTTTGTGATTAATTGAAAGGAAATGATTTCATTGTAAAGTGTTCGTTAATCGGCATTTCAGATTTTAACACTGTGACTTTGTTTCAACAAATTTAATTCTTGACATTGCAAAGGTAGTAAAAGATTTGGATTTTGTTTTCATAGCTATTAAATATTTTATTTCATGCCTTATAGTAAATATTCAAAAAGCATGTCTTTGTAGTCATTTTGGTATAAGATTATACATTACATATGTTATAATAACACTTTTAGCCTCACAGTGTCACGTTATTTAATAACAGCATCATTTTCCTGAAGAACAATACTAATGCAGTGCGAAAATATTCAATGTATTTGTTGCTTGTCTTAT
Source organism: Mercenaria mercenaria (assembly GCF_021730395.1). Lineage (NCBI taxonomy): Eukaryota > Metazoa > Mollusca > Bivalvia > Venerida > Veneridae > Mercenaria > Mercenaria mercenaria. Next base: position 34,459,123 of record NC_069369.1, on the reverse strand, counting down.
TCTAGGTTAAATTTCGTAAATGGTCTAAGTATTGCTATAATTTAGTGTCTTACCACTGCCTTGTTATCAGATTTAGTAATAGACATGATTCAGCTTGTACAAGTTACTGTATTGCGTAAAGGGATTACATACACAGCATGACTACGACATAATGGCATTTTATGTTCACGTTTGTTTTGCATTTGACATTTCTGAAAGAAATTTAGAAATAACAACTAGTATGTAATCACGCTTATTGCATGTTTCATATTCATTTTATTGCTCATAATTATCTTACGAAATTCCATGAAACAAATTAGTAACTGATATGAACTAATGACGTCTCACAGATACAGCACGCAAAAGACACGCATAAACTATTTGGTAAAGAAATAATTTATAATGACCATATTACTGTTGTTGTGTTTGACATAATGAAATAATAACAGTCGTTTTTCACACGTGTTCGTATAATCTGCGCAGTCAATATCACATTTGTTTTCAGGCTGTTCCGCTCCTTGTCAATATAAACAATATTTTACAATTATTGACTCTAGAGCCGTTGGATATGATATGATATTCACCGGAAGAGGGCAATATTATTGAGTCGCACATTGAATAAAAAACCAGCATAGTGCATTTGCGACCAGCATGGATCCAGACCAGCCTGCGCATCCGCACAGTGTTGTCAGGATCCATGCTGTCCGCTTTCAAAGTCTATTGCAATTAGAGAAACCGTTAGCGAACAACATGGATGCGCAGGCTGGTCTGGATCCATGCTGGTCGCAAATGCACTATGTTGGTTTTCTCATGGTGCGGCTCAAATGTTTTATTATATGGGTCAGGTTTATGAATAAGTAAAAATATTTGTTGCAACATAATTAATGCTTGAAAGTAACAATAACTGTGTGAAACTTCCATTCTATATTTAGAAGATCATGTTTACCATTAAACATTAAATATATTTTGAAAGATGATGAGCGGTTTCGGCCAATGAAATTTAGATTATTTTTAGATGATATAATACAGATATTTATGGCAACCTCATCTTTCTACACAAAACATAATAATAATAATAATAATAATAATAATAATAATAATAATAAAATCTTTATTTAATGAAGGTAACATACAAAGTGTACATAACATGAAAATGAAACGTAAACTTATTTTCAGTATGGCCTTCAGTTAACAACAACAACAATACACATGTATACAAACATTTACGATAAATTTCACAAAATCATATTTAAAAAAAATATATATATATATATTATATATATATATATATATATATATATATTATATATATATATTTTATATATATAATATATAATATATATATATATCATGATCATGTATCAATCGTTAGAAGCTTCCCATTCATCCATCCGACAGACACTCACATAATTATAAGACTATTAAAGAGAAAAAACGAACAACAGCAAAACAAAATAATAATAAAATAACTGACATCATGATATGTAAAAACTGTAATAATATAATTATTTTAAGCACTGGACTGTAACATGAACAAATGTCGTTTGATACTATTTTTGAATGTTTGTAATGTATTTGATTCCTTAATTTCATCAGGTAATTTATTCCAAATATTAACGCTGAAGTACGAGAATGAATCTTTAAGATAATTTGTACGAGGTGTTATATGCAAAACAAGATCTTTGTGAACTGTTGATCGTAGATTATGCAATTTATTATTTGAGACACTTAATATTTCAGTCATGTAGATCGGTACCATGTTATGCATAGATTTGTAAACCATCACAGCTGTGTGATATTTTACCCTGTTATACCGTTGTATAAGAATAAAGTGCTGAGCAAACTGAGAATCATTCTAAACACGATGTAATAGATTACCGGCATTTATCCGTACGAAATATCAATTAGTTGCATTTATTTTTCTTTTCAGTCGACTTATTTATAAAATCATTTTTCATTTAAAAATTTGTTGATTGGAAAATACATTTTACCGTTATCTTTTATCGTTAAACATTTGTGTTACAATCATTGTTAAACTTTGTTATAATCAGAATATGCTTGATTTTTACGAGAAGTACGGCTTCTCCTATTCCGTTTAACAGTTACATAGACAGTTTTTTTTTTGCTTTTTTACAAACAAGCTGGAAAGTCGCCATATTACCTATGATCGTTTGACAAAGCCAGAAGAAAAACAGGGGAAGGCTTTGTTTTTCTTATGTTTAACGTCGCATCGACACGTTTATAGGTCATATGACGGCTTTCCAGCTTTTAATGGGTGGAGGAGAACCCGAGATACTCCTCCACACATTATTTCATCACGGACGGGCCGCTTGGTAGATCCACCGACCATTTCGTAAGCCAATTGGATGACTCCCTTACAAGAAGAATTATACAATCCAAGTGAGTCTCATACCAATATCTGTGAGGGGCAAGTGATTCAAAGTAAGCGACCTTAACCACTCGTCCACAAAGGCCCGCTTTGTTGTAGTTCTGTTTATGTTTAGATTATATTCTAGCAAAGTTTCTACTAAGGCATAATTATGTGCAAAACCCAAAAAATAAACTTATCAACTTTTCTTTTTACACATTTCCACGTTACAGCTGTAATGATTTGCCTGCCGTATTTTCACTGGTTCAAATAAAAAAAACATGTTAATTACACACTCATATTTAAATATTTACAACCATATTGAGAAAGTTCAATGAGCATTTACAGAAAAAGCAAACTGTTTTATGTATCACATTAAAGGTATCTAACTCTGAATCACAACTTGTTTTAAATGTTATTTATCTGTACAAATCGTTGTAGCTAGGATTGTTTTAAAACGACACCAAATAAAGTTATTTGATTCCTTGTTTATTCAATCATGTCTAATGGGGTTTGGTGAATGTTGCACCTTTTGTAACCTCCCAGGAACAGACTTAATCAAACCGTGTCTGTTTTCTATAATTTCAATTGGTAATGCTCGTTGAATCCATAACTTTTCTGAGCTCTTTGCTTTTAAGTGTCTAATGATGACCGCAAAATATTTCCCTGTACAGGGACTAAGTATTGTTGCATATTCTAGTCCAATGGGATGGATCATGGAATCCATTTAGTGAACCTGACAGGTATAAATGATTTTCACTTTATCTGGTGCAAGGAAACATATTGCATTTCCACTTATGAACAAACTCCGTCAAACCGATTCTGCTGTTTCCTTCTTTTGTAGCATTCAGAGCTGCCAAAGGAAGTTATTAATTCGAAAGCATGAAAAGCCGTTTTACCTAAGATTTGCATAAAGTCGGATGTAAATCTTTGCCGATATAAAGATACTCCATATAATCATCTATAAATTGTTTTGGTAGGGTATATTCATAAACAGGTACGGATTATGACTATTATATATTGGCACTCTCGGAAAGTTATAATTGTCTGATGCATAACAAATTAGACTATTTAGATATTAATAAATAACAGTCATATAACAGATGATAACAAATCTCATATTTGAGTGGCAGTCTCGCTTTTGATTTCAGAAACTACATAAGTTATATGAAGAATACATATAGATTGTTTACAAACGTACTTTAACTGATAACGAAATGGGTAGGCAATTTAACAAATGAATTATTGAATAGCAAAATGAGGTTTTTGCCAAGCATGACTGATAGAATCTTGTTACATTTGCTTTGGTCTTACGCATTACCGTGGAGCATTCAATTTACCAGTTTTAATAGTTTTACGTAATGTTATCTACAAAATGCACTATGGATTGATTTAAATTTCTAATTTTAGAAGATTTATCTATCCATCCTTTGCGGATATTAAAGATAAAAAACACAAACTTACTCAACGTTTAAGCTTGGCAAATGCAAACTTAAAAAAAGCTACTTTCTTCGACATAAACACTCGGCTATTATTTGAGAAATAGAACACCAACTTTTGATATTGCCGTCATGATCACGTTTCCTTCAAAGAAAGTGCAATCAAATTCCCGTGAAAATCTATTGACCGAAGACAGGACTCAAGGGAAAAGCGGCCAGGTTTAGCCACATACATTATGCATTTTTCAAACCGTGGAAAAGGAAAAGGAAAAGCAATGTTTTTCCAACATCTGTCGTTAGTTGACAATATTTTTGCTTTTGAGACATGTTATTTTAAAGTGTGCACAAAACATGAATGAATAAAAAAGAAATATGTAGAGGCGCGTAATTTGAAAATGGATAATAGACTGATTAAACTTCACCTAAAAGTTTCCTTCTTTTTATCAAAAGCATATCAATTCACCTGTTGAAATTCTTACAAGATGGATTTTTGTTTGAAATACTAAGAATCAAGCTTACTGTTACGTTTTTCTAGCTTTGATGAAACCGTTTGGTATATACTACAACTACATTTTAGAAGCGATAATTGTGACGCAAATAAGCCATTTTCAGTTTAACATAATCAATTGTCTGAAAGCCCAACTTTCTTTTGTCTTCGGATGTGAAAGAAATTATATAAAGACAGCGAAGCACACACAATATAGTTCAAAACCGTATACAGCAGTACAATAACTAGACTTTTAGTCTAATTATCAAAAGCAGAAACGTTTGTCAGTTTTGTAAGAAGTAATCACGGGGCACGTATATTTTCGTGCATCTTGATTTACTCTCTGTTTCCCAGTTCTGAATTTCTCAACATTCTTATGACAGAGTAAATCTAATATAACACCAGAAAAAGTGAGCCGCCTACTGGATACGGGTTTGTAAATGGCCTAGACGCTATACATTATTGTGTTACTTACTGATCTAATGCACTTTAGAATAGAGTCGAGAATAAGATATAAGGAATATGGAACTCATTCATGAGAACCATGGTTCATTTGAAACAGCATTTACTATAAGACTCCTTTTTTCATTATTTGTCTTAGAATATATCAAATTTGATACGTCATATAGTACCAAAATAAGATTTAGTATGGCATTCTTATAAATACACGTGCGACTTTATTCTATTGAAGATTGATGCCAGTTAGAAAAGTATTGGTCATTCTTCAGATAGAGAAAGAAGAACTAGATTTGTGTCAACACACAGCATCCCCAACTCCCTGTCACTGTACATGGTTTCATGACTCTAAGTCAAATATTTTATAAGACACATATAATGAAACGTTTAAACAATTTGTGTGTATTTTTCACTAAGTCAAACACCACAAGTCTTGTCAGGCTGAGTGAAATTCCTTACAGAACACTAGGTGCACAGCTTAATATGCTATATAAAAATCCTCTTTTAAGACCCTAATTCACGTGTGATACCAATTTGTACGCCCTTTTAATACATTTTTTTGACTAAAACAAGGGCCATAAAAAATCTGGTTTGGCTGTTTGAGATACCAATAAATACACCAGGTGCACATGCTGAATAACAATCCTCTAAGGTTTAGTGACTGTAAGTAAATAACTTCTTGAGATATACACGACATACTAAAATACATTTTCTTCTTAATTTTAAGAATTATTATGTAACGTCTTCATTTATTATAACATACAAGAAAAATGAAAAGAAAACAAATGTGGTATCAAATAAATGACCCCTTTGAAGGACCAGGGGATTATGTACTATATATGCTATGTACAAAACAAAGATTTTTCGTCTAATTCTTTGTAAATGTTCCGTGCAAGCAAATATCAACAAAGGTATTGACAAATCGTTTTGGTTCTGTATGGAAGTGTATTATTACATCAATGGCTTAATCAAATTGAGCCTGCGTTGTGCTACACGCTCACAAAAGATCATATCATACCGGTATATGATTAGCTTTTATATCTGGGATTTTAGCTGTGTTGATTAAATAGAGATTTTTGGAATGACCATCTAAAATTGGTTTACACAAAGAAAACTTAAGAAAAGGCTTAGCTAGTACATGTAATTGGAATTTCTAATAGAATAAAACACTAGTATAAACTTTATATATTTTTATACCAAGCAGAAGACACTAAAGTATAATCTATTTTATCATGATTACTTAGACTATGTTGTATTGTGAATATGCTCTAAGATACATTTTGATATTACATGTACACTGAAATCCCTGAAATGGACTGTTTCAGGATCAAAGGAAAAGTTCAGTTGTTAGGGGTGGGTTTTTCAAAAATGACCAAGATCTTTCAGAAAGAAAAGATCAGTAAGGAAAATACAACAGAATTCATATAGATATAGATAGAGTATTTTCCAAATGCATTTTCTAATTATGGACTATTTAAGTTTATTGTTTCCTTCGTTTGGGTTTACCGTAGATAATATCTAAATGTTTCATAAATACAGGTCATACAGGCGACTTTCCAGCTTTGTATGGTGTAAGAGGACTCTGGGTGACTGTTCAATTATTGTTTCATGCAAATGCGGACACCTGGGTAGAACAATAAACATTTCGTAAGCTAGCTGAGAGATCACAGCACATAAAAGAATTCTACGCCCCAAGCGAGGTTTCGACACCTCAGCGATGAGGGGCAAGTGATTCGAAGTTAGTGACCTCAGACACTCAGCCACAGATCCCTACTTCACTCCCTGAGGCCGATATCGAAACATACCTGCTTTGGCGATATAAGAATTACCACCTGACGTCGAAGAACAGTATTATATCTGATCTTATCATAATCACACTCGGATATCATACAGGGAAACATTGAGGTGTAAGTTAGAATAAACTCACAATATCACATATTTTTATATCCAGTTTCGTCCGTAACTTGTAATATTTTCACGTTGAAACATTCACAGTTTTAACACACCTATTACGTTTAATGAATATTTGAACATTTTTAATTTTCTTACTTTTTTCACATATAAACACATTAAATTCCAATAAATAGAAATACACTATTAACACAGAATACTTACATCAGCATTACTTGAAATTTACATCCGTTTTGTGTGAATATGGATGATTTATTTTGATGTATAATCTATTTATAAACATGTACATGAACGGTGTGTGACAAATACAGTGAAGTTGTGATACTTACATGTATCTTTGAAGAATTTTTATACAAATTTATTTACAAAAATGCGTTTATTTACAAACATTTTATTTGGTATTTTATGAAACATGTTTTGTTGTGTTAATTTTATCCATTTGTATAGTAAGTGATGTACGTGTACGATAATTTCAACCTTCTAAAACTTGTTCACTCATTTCTTAGATGTTTCAGCTAACTCAATCAACATAATTTCGTCGTCGGAATCATCATCCGACGGAACTGGTATGTCAGAATCAGAATGATGATGATAATTTTCTTCATTTTCAGAAAGATCACTAGCAGACGACATTATTGCACCCTTTTGAAAAGTCAAATACAGTATGAACGAAACACATCGGAGTGCGTCTTTTTTATGTTCTTTACATGACCGCATAATTACAAACATTTATTTTAACAAAGGAACTAATTGTTAACACAATTAATCATAGTAACACCTAAGAAATAATAGTCAGTGTGCAAATTAATTTTGCTTTTGTCAGGATTATCATAAATTAACAAGTACGTGACACAGTCAGCATGATCTCGGAGCCGCGACTATACTCGTATAACTGAGATATGTATATAAGTGGACTATATTGGTCAGACTTTGATCATAAATGACCGTTTGATTGTATTTTTGCTGCACAAGATAATCATCCCTTTTCACTTTCTTGTTGAATTTTAGATAAAAATATATATGTACACCCTAATTTGTAACCATGTATAACAGTCAAATTTGAGGTTGGGTATGTTTAACGCTGAACTGAAATAAACACAATTATGAAGACAAATATTTCTTACAGGTATGACAGTACTCAAGAAACCAGCACAGAAGCCATCTGGTCACGTTAATGCAGACAGATTATTGAAGTAGGATGGATATAGAGATATACGTTCAGGCTAGTTTATGTTTAAATCTCTTTGTGTGTATATTTGGCACATGTTGGTTATAGAAATGAGAGAGAATGCTGCATTAGATAAAGGGAAATTCAGTTATATTACGAACTTTACTTTCAGGTCACAGCAGTGTAATTTTGATATGATACTGCTGTCAAGAAGTTTGACAGGTAATCCCCTCGTAGAAGATCAATGATCCCGGCCTTTCCTTTTATTTTATGTCAGTATTCAGACAATTACGGGATTGTACTCAAAAACAGGCTTTGCGTTATTGACTGTAAACATTGTATATTTTATAAAGAATATGTAGGGAATATATTTAGTATATAACAACCTTTACTTCTTTTGTACAGTGATGACAGCGGCGGCTTAACCTACCACAGACAAAAACTAAAATAATTCTTCTACGACTTATTTATCAAATGGGTAAAGAAAATGTCAATAGATCAGTATATTCACTAGCTAGACTAGCTTAATTTAATTGACTGTGACTCAATGCAGACTTGGAGCGCCGGTATAAATTACAGTCTCCGGTACATACCGGATTAACTAAATTTGAACGAAAATATCTTAAATGTATATATTTTGTAACCATGGTGATACTAACCCTAACCTTTAGTCAGTATTGTATGCCTATTGTACACTAAATGCATGCGGACATGCAAAAATATGCAAATTTTTGCCGTGCGCTAGAATGGATAATCATTTTCGGGCATGCGCAGAAGACCGCTCCAAGTCTGCAATGAGTTACATCGAATTTAATTTGTTTTCCGATATTTCTAACAAAGTATTATGGATAAGGTGTCCGTAAAAGAATACTAAATTAATAATAATAATAAATCAATGTAAAATATCTTTTGCAAGAAAATAATGACTATATGTTGTCAAAATCTGTCCAATATTTTAAGTTTGGTTTTGTTGAGCTTAAATTACAACGATTCAGTTCAAGATATATTAGGGAATGTTCCTGTTGGAGCAGACCTAACGGGTCTCTCCGGACATTATTCAAAGAATGGGAATGCATCTTAGAAGAAGAGCCATCTACAAACTACAAATAACTAACTGGGAGGGACTTCAACTCGCACAGGTGTGGGACAAGTGGTCAAAGTTAGCCTGGGAATCCAGTCTGACAATTATTAACATTTTTTCTACCTGCAAATTAATAATATCAGAAACTCGATGAATGCCAACTAACACTAATAAGCGCAAATTAAGTGAGATCTTTAATGCATTGATATTAGGTATAACCTCTTCTGACAAGGCACGAATATTGTCAATGGCTTCCCAGGCTAGGTCAAAGTCTGCGACCATAACAACGTGGCCGAGGAGGCTTCTAGTTTATTTTGCATGGATGATCAAAACTTTACTGAAATAGAAAGGAAAATGCAGACTATATCAACAAACCATTTACTGTTACAGCAATGACGGTTTTAAAACGATATTTGATAACTCTGTAACTACATGATTGACAGTTCTTTATCAAGCAGAGAAATTAAAACGCTTCGAGAGCGTGTGTTCAATTCTAAACGACAAATAAAGTAATTCTGGGGATTCAATCTATTTTAAGGGCAAATGTTATATGAATATGCCCATTTAATAAAAAAAAAAAAATTTATCCATGTCTTCCCATAAAAATGAAATTGCAAACTTGAGTGGAAATTTCTACGATGAATTCAGGCTTTCAAATGAACTGCATTGTTGTACGTGGTGAGCAATTGCAGTACTCTTAGGCCATGACACACCCAATATTATTTTTTGTTGAAAGCAGTAATCACGAATCTCACCGGTGTAGGCTGGAAACCTCTCTTTCAGTGTAGACTTCTTTAATGTGGGGAAACTGTCCGACCGACGAAGGTTGGTGGCTCTACCTAGGTGCCAGCGTGTGCCTCAAACAGTGTTCGAAGGGGCACTAAGAGTCAACATTATACAAATTAGTTTTCGTAGATAACTACAATAATAAAAAATTGGTAGATCAATCCATTCTGATTAAAATATATTGTTTGGAACATTAATTGGTTCGATTTATTGAGAACAGCGTGTAGTTGATATATAATATGTTATATTTATATGTCTAAATTGATAACAAAGCGATATGGTTCTTTATGAAAAGATTCTTTATGAAAATCCAGCCATTTCACATAATGTTATTAGTTATCGAAGCTGCCGGCTGCCGAAAATGAAACATGAGATAGAGATTTTACAACAACGTTAACGTAAAAACGTCAGAATTTGAACAAACTGTTACAAAAAGCGTTTGATTACTTTATTACAATTATATAGTCAACATGTTAACATTTAAAGGCAGCATTAAAGTCTTTTAAGGTTTCATTTAAAAACGACAGTTGTTTCAATGAGGGAGAATTAGAATTTTTCATTTGCAAGGTTGATTAAAATGTATATAACTTTTGACAAACGGTAGAACAAGATATCCGGCCTTAAACTATTCCAAAAATAAACGTATTAATGGCTGCGTTAACCTTTGCCTAGCATGGTTATGAAATCGAAAACTTTGAGTACTTGCAGAAACTGGCCGACTTACAAGTATTTGTTTACATATTTTGTGTACTCTTCATGAAGGTAAAAGGTTTTAAGACAGTATTGTAAGTAAACATATAGCGTTAGTAAGACAACATTTGCTTGTTTTAATTTATTGCATAAATTCATTACTGTCTCTACTAAAATGTGTGCGACTTTAATATATTTCTTTTAGACTTGGCATCGGTCAGTTACAGTTAAACAGTTTTCTTTCTGACATCTCATTTTTCTTGTTTTTAATTATTTTGTACATCACTTTTTACAAAATATGTATGTTTCATTGTATTTCAGGCATAGATGTGTTGCACCTTTTATGTTTCAAAGATTTCCTTTGTACCGAACCGGGATTTTGATAATTGTCGCATAATAGAATACAAAGTCGAAGTTCAATAATCGGCCTACACAATATTTCCAGTTGTTTAGTTCTGATAAATTTACACCTATTGATCGTAACTGATTATGCCAAAACTGTATACCGATCGAAACGCTTTTTATTTGCATTAAAGAAATGTTCTTTTGTTGAAATGCAGTCTTGTGTGAAATTATGAATTTTTTCACACATTTTTTTTTCGTTGAAAATTTGCGATTCCATTCTAATATCAGAGAAATATTCGTTTCCAAGTTTCTTATATTAATGTATAGCTACGCTTTTAGTAGAGACAAATTATAAACATAAAATCATTGAAAGTTACGTCAAATAGAAATCTTGGTTTCTTGCTAGATACAGAATAGAAGTCTTTAAGTGCCATGTTAAGGCTATAAAGAATCTCCCCGTACTTGGACTCAGTGGTGTTATTTTATCTGGTCATTTTGGATCATGGAGTTCACACATTTTGACTATAATTGAATTCCGCTTAAACAGGTGTTTAGGGAAATGAGTGATATTGCATATTTCATTGCCACTCATAAACTGACTCAATCAAACGATGTCAGCAATTATTTTGCATGGTTGTATTATATGCTTGCTTATGAAACATACGGGCGTAAGAATATGGAGACCTAATGTCTTCACGCGGAATTCAACTAGAACCATGTATATCCAAAAACAGATTACTAAACCACGAGGTGTAGTTTTTATTTACAGATTTAAATGGATCCAGTATTGCATACATTGGCAGTTATAGTTCGTTTAAACTACAAAAAATCGTTATATTGCGACGGCTGCTGGAATAGTAAACGTTTTAACGTCACGTCAAAATGTAAACAATCCATGCATATAAATCAAATAATGACGTAACGCGTGGAAAAAAAAAACTAGGAGCAAATCAAAAATTATGAACTCCGGTGACCTTTACATGATGTGATAGGCACACGCTGGCACCTAGGTAGAGCCACCAACCTTCGTCGGTTGGACAGTTTCCCCACATTAAAGAAGTCTACACTGAAAGAGAGGTTTCCAGCCTACACCGGTGAGATTCGTGATTACTGCTTTCAACAAAAAATAATAGTGTCTACTTTTTGACTTTGAAACAAAAAGAAATAAAATGTTGATATATACATTTATATATTGTTTGTCTACAGCCATATATCTGTCTAATACGATACATACCTAATGTAAAGGAAATACAGTTTGACGTAAACAGTGTAAAATCGTCAACTATAGAATTGTAAGAGTAGCAATTTTTCTGCTATCAAATACAACTCAACGTAAAATGTTTTGTCTATTATTGTTCAATTCATAATAAGCATATTTTGATAATGTATAGAGGATATTTGTTTGTTTGCAGTGAGATTTCGAAATATATCTTCACCGATAATGGAGACAGTTCAACATTTTCGCGAAGGTGGAGCTGGAGGGAAAATATTAGAATTGTCTCCGTTATCGGCGAAGATATATTTAGATATCTCACTGAAAAAAAATATGCTTATTTGTGAAGATCAAGGAACTTTTAGTTTATTATATGCTTACATACTTTATGACAAAATTCAGACTTACTTAGGCTACCGTGTTACATATGATGCATCCGCTAAACTTATGCACACTGATATCCTTTCCGCACCTGTAACGTAATAAAACGTATTAGTGTCTGATGGCCTTTTCACGCTTCTGTAGAATCAACATTCATTAAACAAAATTCATTTTGAATTTTTTTTTGAAATGTCTAGGTCTACAGCTCTCAAATATGGAAATATCTTACATCTGAGGCATATACTGACATTTTCAGACAGCACCAAAAAGGACCTTTTGAGCGATTTGACGAAGTTCCAAAAATCTCTATGTACCCTTGTTCCGTTACGGACCCCTGTGGGATTTGTGTTTTTCCAAGTTCAAAATATGCTTTCGTAGATGAAAAGCTGACATATCGTGCTAAGCTCAGGTATTTTCAAATCGTTAGAAAATGCTGAATATTGACTCCCAATTCGAAAAAAAGAAGTCCACGCGCATACATTTTGACGGGCTGACCCCTGCGCGTGATCCCTGACTATCGACCAATGTAAAGGTGACCTTCGTTTTCAAGTTTACCATATCTACTTTCATTTTCTTTATTTCCGGAAATAGTGGAAGGTCGAGTGACGTTATTTTCCGTGTTGTCAAAAACATACATATCCTGGCGAGATAGCATTAAAATATGCCCGGTGTCCTAAGAATATCGAATATTGGTGATTAGATCCGTAAAATAAACACTATGCCATTTTGTTTTTAAAACCCAAAAATTGCATTTAAAATATTTTGTTTAATACGGCTAACATATAGTGGCAAGTATGCATATCTAAAACTTTTCGGGTCAATGCCGTCAGTTCACTAAATGACCGGAAGCTTGTTTTGTCTACTGTTTATCGCACAAACATGTTGAAGGCCAGATCACAAAACAACACGAAAACACGTAAACAACTGAGGAATAACTGAACGGTAAATCAAGCTGCAGAATTAAGTATCATCAGGGATTCAACAGAAATAGATAGGAAGCTGCATAAAATAACAATTAATATCGTAAAACTGGGATGGAACACAAATGTCAACTGGCTGGAGACAAAATGCTGACATATTACGTAAGGTTGAGTTGATGTCTTGTGATATTTAACTAAGACAACAACCAATTAAATGTGCAATAGCCAGTATAATCTACCAAACGATAGTACACAGATGAATTGTGGAGGTAGCTTACACGTGTATGAATGGTAAGTTCACACAACCAAGATAACATTTCTAGAGCATAACTATTATTCCTTTTGAAAACTTTAGTATTGCTAGCTTGTTCTATACAGGATTGTCTAGCAGTACATGACTCTGTATGGCTTGAAAATTAGGATAACCATGTGGTACGAGAAATTCTACAGGCAATACTCTAGAATATATTTCAAGGGAGATATTTTTCCTGAAAAAGAAATAAGTTCGGCACTGTGAGTGTTATAGAGAAATATCTCATGATTATTGTTAGTATTTCAGTTAGCATAAAATAAAGCCATGTTTTGCTGTTATGAGTATAATATGTTCAAATGGCAGACATATTTTCATTTTATATATTACCGCACAATGTACATCGTCTGCTATATAGCAGGTCTACGTTAAAGTCTCAACAATTTTCTTTTCAGAGACATGTTTTTGTTTCTCTACAGTTAATCTTCTATTCATCTTTCAATTAGTTCAACTATTACAATAGAAATAGATCTGAATATTTTATAAGCCATTCCTTAGTCCTAGCTTTGTTGTTTACAGTTATGAGAATTACCACTCTCCATCACTCTTCCATAACATTTACTTCCGCTTCAAACACACACAGAATTATTAAAAAGTAATTACCATCTGCGTATGTATTGATAAGAACGCGGATTCAGACTTTGGTCCATTTCTTAAAAACGGAAATATTTCGCATTTAGAATGTACAATAAATGAGGCATTTCCGGTGTGAACATTCAAGTTTAATATGCGTCAAGAAAGATATAAGTTAATAGTGACGTATGTTGTCTTTTACATGAGACTGTTGTATGAGTAATTTGGTTATATTAATGTTACTTTTTATGAAATTTTGATTAAGAAAACATAACTATTTGCATAACAATCAGTCTCAAAATAACAATTTGTCTCATATTTCCTGTAAATAAGGTAATTTTGCGTAGCTCTACATATTCTTTTGTTACCAGTATATCAAGCGAGATTAGAGTGTATACGTTACTTAAAATAAACAATGACGTCATAAAATATTTCGCATTGGCTTTCCATCGTTGACTGATTCGACAGTTCTGTAACAAAAAATATCTTTTTATATTAGTCTTTAGAAAACACAGTATCTTAAGCCTCTACTAAACCTTGCAAAATTCGACTATAGTTTATGATGTGCAAACCGGGCTCGTATTTGTACTTAGAATGATTAGATCTCTTATCTCGTATAAATGATCAAAATCATTAGTATTGCAAGCAAGAAGTCACTCGTGATTTTATATTTATAGTTACTGCTGTGTCTGGGTCTTATATTAATTGTAAAATATTTTCATTTACAGGTTTGACGTAAACAAGGCATAATTAATTGAACTGTGTTTTTATGGTTAATTATTCCACTCCATCACTTGTACTATGGTGGAATCACGTTGTCATACAATGTCATTTTACATGGAAAATATCGTGACAGATGTTCGGATCCATAAGAAATAGGAAGTGAATTTAGAATCCACCCTTTTTACCGATAGTTAACTGTCGCGACAATATAACTTGTGGTTTGAGATTAACACATTGTTATTTATATTTACTGTTAATATTGATTAGACATTTAGTTTAACATAATTGGATGAAAGCCTTATCGAGTGCCGGAAGGGTGATAATTTTTAAAACGCCTACTGCCACTTTCTACTTAAAGAGGTCTCATAAGGTGCTAAAAAAATCTATAAGAAAATACCTTGGAAACATAGAATGCTATGTATGTATGTATGTCTGCCTGTCCGTCCGAACAGTCATACATCTGTCGGTCTGTTTGTCTGATTACGAAGATTGTTTCGATCTGCATCAAATTACATAAAACAAATGATCAAAACAAACGTACAAAGTAAAACACCATTTTTTTCTTTCAATAATATGTATCATCAGTAGTTTCGTAATGTTTAGTAAATTACATTATGTTTTATGTCACAATGTATGCTTCGAGCTTTTTTTTACAGCCGCTTAATTAGACATTGAAATACCTGTCCATTATTAATGGGTCTAACTCGGGTTACAATAATCACGATAATTTGATACTAATCAGCAGAGACGCACAGAGAGTCTTCTGTTTCGTATCAGTAGTCATGAATCGAAATATTTGTCATTTGCATATTGCAAAAATCAAAAATATTCATTACATTTTTCAGTTCATTTTATCATACATGAAAAATTAAGCGTTTCATTATATGACATTTTGTCTCGTGTAAATCGAGCAATTTTGCACGTTGAGAGCAAATAACTGACAGGTTTGTGAGTTTAAGCCTAGCGCAGGTTGTAATGTGAGGAAAGCATTCAGTTGATTTTGCACATTCCACCACCCTTGCTTATTATGTAATGCACGGAGTTGGTTCATGGTCTTCCTTCATAATTCATTGCTAGAACCGTATGATCTGAATCGTGTCGGTTTAACTTTGGGTTTAAACAATTTCAAAACATGCCCACATAGTAGAACAATGCTGGGAGTGAAACTTACATGCAAAAACAGCATTTTCGTTTTGGGTTAAGCAGTACGTAAGTTATTTTTTAGATTAAAAAAGTGTAGTTTAAATTGTATCAAGATGATAAAACCAAGTATTTAATAATTTGAAATATTCACAAGCGAAGAATGCTGTAAACCGGGGTATATACTTAATTACAATATTATTTCATGTGTGCTCCATAGCAGTAAACACATTAACAGTTGCTACAATTGATTAAAGTGACGGTAAAACAAGATTAAACAAGCGGAAAATTTTCCCCGACAAAAATGTTCATATAACACATTTTCATATATATTTTCAGTCATTTTTGGAACAATACATTCTCATAAATAGACATTATCGAGTTGCAAATTCTTTAAACCACTTTCCAAAAATGGATATCTGATAAGGCTCTAAATAGATGACGGACAACACTTTATTCGATCTTTCTCTAGAGACACACGAGGATTTTGGAAACGTGTATCGTATATTTGACGTATTAAATTAAATACGACTGATTTTAAAGAAATACTTACGCTGCAATTTTATTAGATTTTTACATGTTCACAGTAGACTGCAAATTGTTATAAACAATACCAATATCAATATCAGTAAGATATATACGAAAATCCTTCGTAAACATAGGATGCAACTAAGCAAAATAATATGAGCCGCGCCATTTGAAAACCAACATAGCGGGTTTGCGACCAGCATGGATCCAGACCAGCCTGTGCATCCGTGCAGTCTGGTCAGGATTCATGCTGTTCGCTTACAGTTTTTCTCATTGCAATAAGCTTCGAAAGCGAACAGCATGGATCCTGATCAGACTGCGCGGATGCGCAGGCTGGTCTGGATCCATGCTAGTCGCAAACGCACTATGTTGGTTTTCTCATTGTGCAGCTCATATCAGTTTCTGTTTGCTCTAGTCTTTTCATTAGAGGGCATGATTTTAGCAACACCCCTCACGCCATCTATCTCCGGTTTAATATATGGAATTATGTTATACAGATACATTTCATATACTGCATGATCCGAAATGGCTCGAAAACTCCAAGTATGGAAAAGGTTTCACCGTCGACATATGGCACTTAAAGACTGTTACATAATATATATTAAGTATACACTTTTGACGCATATATTTAGTTATTGCACATTCTTTCGAACTTTGAAAATAAATTCTTCAAGTCTTATATTTTTACTTTATGATAGGGTTTCGTAACATTGCATTTAGCGTATTTTTTCTGTATAACATGCACATTTTTTTTGGGACACAGATTGTTGCAAACAAATTGTACTTTAAAGCCCATCCAAGACAAATTAATGTTAAAAGAAAATTGAGTACGATAGACAACCTTCTTCTTGCCGCGGATGTTTTCATTTATGATTTGTAAAAAAATTTATAAAAGCTCAGTTTATTTCTTAAATGATGTGCGTGCATTTCGAAACTTTGCTTAATTGATTTTTGGATGTTAATGTATCACTTGTCTTCTTATAATTAGCATACATTCCTTGGACGAGTTATCCAGAGGTTTCGTAGTCAGCTTAAATATTTCACTGCTTTTAGCTAACAGGATTTTATTCAATAACATTATGATTTATTTCCATTAATGACCTTAGTAGAATAGTAAAATTTGCTTTATGGATTTGAAAGTAATACATCAACATTTATCAACTTCATTGCGATTTAATGTCGTCAAACCTTAGAAACTGTATGTAACGTAAATCAAGTTGCTTTTAACTGATAGGATTTTATTCAATAACATTATTATCTATTTCCATAAATGAACTAAGTAGAAAAGTAAAACTTGCTTTATGGATTTGAAAGTCATACCTCAACATTTCTCAATTTTATTGCATAATCATAATGTCGTCAAACCTTTAAAAGTGTGTATAACGTAAATTGAGTTTGTTTTATTCAAAGCGTACCTTTTCAATGTATAAAGATACTGTTAATTTAAGGTTGTAGATCGATAATGACCCCTTCGGCTACGTATTCTCCCTACGAAAATTTGGTATTATCCGATCATTAAAAATAATTTCTTTCCATGGTCTAAAGATGCCGCATTCGCATAAGGAAAACACGCATTTGCACGGAATTACCATTCATAATTTACATTACGGGTCCACGACCTTCAAAAAAGTCTTGAATAAAATGAACATGCTTTGAGATGAAAAATGGTTTGGCTTCTTAGATTGTATTTTTATGAAAATTAGTTTTGATGTGTTTGAATTTTATTTTTATTAGATTAACCGCAATATTAGTAGTTAGTCCTAAAAAACTGTAACAAGGTTTTTCGTGATTTATCATTTTATTTCGCAAGATCCAGAAATAGATTATAACCAATGTTTCACATGGAAATCTTGCTCTCATTCGATGTAAAATATTCTGATAGTTACAATACCATCTATCCATAAATAAAATCAAAGCGAATGTCGAGACAGAAAGTGTTGTTTACTTTCAGGAAAACATCTAATACATATAACCCATCCAACAAAATAGTTATTTCTGAAAACTACCAAACTGGTTGGTAATTACATCAAACATGTTATTTTACAGTGCTAATTGTAATCACGAAAATGTGAAAGGAGATAACAACATGGATCAATATACATTTTGACTGTTTTACTTGGTCACAAATCAGATTTAATGTTTCTACTCTTGTGCCATAATTTAGCATGTTTGATATTGTTCTGAAAAACTAATCTAATGTTACAATAGTTACATGTATACACCTAGTTTATTCTCGGCATCACATAGAGGAAATAAGATATTGATTTGCAGGGCTCAGTTGTAACACAATTCATTATAAACGACATTCCACAACAACACATTTGTTCAAGTTTGACATGCTTATGCATTTGACATTTGAATGAGTTTCAAAAAACAACTATGTGACTGAATAACGTTTACTGCATGCTTCATATCAATATATTGTTCATTATTTTCTTGCATAAAAATGCATAAAACCAAATATTATATTAATTGATACGAGCTAATATTCAGCACACAGTCCACTTGCACTTACCAATATCATATTAAGTAAAATTCGTTTCACATAAATAATACAGAGAGCCATGTCTTACAAATGTACATGTATATCATTTACGCGGCTAACGTAATTTTTTGTTCCAAAGCTGCTCTAATCCTTGGTAATAAAATGATTTATAGAAACCTCATTTATTCAGAAAGTCATAAATAAAATCGTACGAGAATGGAAAGCCGACCATTTCGAAAGCATTTGGCTAAGGCGTAGGTACTTGTCCATAAACAAGCCGACACTTTGACGCATTGTTTCGGCTTTACAATCGCTTGCATTTATGTTGGATGTGTACAAACAACAATTTACGTTAAAGTCATTACGGTTTCGATTCGGATGATGCTTGATGTACGTGATTCCTTACAAAGACTCTGTCATTCTTTGTGTCCTGTGATTTATTTCATATTGTTCGTACATCATTTCATCGTGATAAGAGAATTAAACTGGTATAAGAGAAACAATCGTCAGAATTTTGTTATATTTTTTATATCTAGCACTTTATATACTTACCGCAAAGGCATAATAGTAAAAGTTTAAGCACGGTATGTTTGTGCGTGTTCGCTGCTATTTAATACGAATTACGTGTTCGTCGCCATTTTATCAAATATAGTTTAATAGTCATAAATGTTTTAAAATACGTTTTTCTTCTCAGTCCGTGGAATGCGCCTTTGAAAAATGAAAACTTGTATACAAGATACAATTCTCTTTGTCTCGAGGTGAAGTCTAAAATCACACGTAATGTTTTCACCTGTTAAACATAATTATCGTGCACAAAATAATTTTACACATGCTACAATGTAATAAATAAGAAACAGGGCATACCCTGAAATTATGAAATGATGTGACGAAAGCTGCGTGGCGAAACTGGCACTATGAATTCCATGCCTAACAGAAAGTTGTTAAATTCACACCTGTAGGTGTGGAGGTGGAGGCTGAAATGAATATAAACAAAATGTAAAATATTAAGTGGATACCTTTTCAAGATACAAGTAATCTAGCCTAAGGCATTTACATATATAACACATTCTAAAGCATACAGAACCTATTTAAACATCTGAAATTTTATAGAAATACGTTAAAACTAAATGCTATTTATTACATCAAGATATTGTTTTCGGACACACAGTATACATGTATATTGTTTCTTTCTTTTCTAATGATTTATAGGATATGTAATGGGCAATTCCTCTTATATTTGATTAATGATGATATTGACTAATTGATGTTCCTTTACTTCTGTCTGTTTTTGTTATCAGACGAATACATCTCTCAAACCCACAATTAGATTTATCCCGCTTATATCGCTCTGTCGGTTTATGGCCACGTATAATCTCGATAAAAATAACTATTAAAGATAAATAAGGAGAGAACATAATGTTATTCCTTGCTATTAGATAGAAGTATATACTGTCACCTCCTACGGGGTCGCGACTGGACCCAGTAGTGACGACATAAAACCCCCAAACATTTTGATATTAATGAATTTAGCTTTGTTAAAAAGAAATATCCAATTTTTGTACAATAGTTCAGATGAATTGCCCGATATATCAATATCTTTTAGTTAAATGTATCAAATAGTTTAAAACATATTTTCATATCCCACACAATGTGACTCATTAGCCTATCTTATAATGAAATGTCTACGTTAATTATGTCTTGTATAGAAGTTCACTTTAAACATTATCATTTATCTTTTTTCATTTTGTTCACAAAATTTGATTCAAATTGAAGACTTACATCGATGAGAGGCATACGATTTGATATCAGCGACGTTACCCGTGGAGGCCACGGGAACATATTAAGGAACAGTCAGCCGTAAATTTTTCAAAAGTAAACAATATCTGCAAAATCTCACATAATAATATAGAATACGAGTTTTTGAGATTAGCATGACTAATACGAAAAAGCCCCTTTTATACATGTTACTTATCGTTCAAAGGTGGTGCCCCTATTTTCAACATGCCTTGTGTCTGTTTCGTACTATTTGTGACGTAAATTCTTTGATATTTTGATTGCTTTACTTTCTTAAACCCCCAAATCCCCATTTGAAGTCCTTTCCTTTTTTTCTAGAATGCAGTTATCGACTTGAACTCCCGACTTGTGTTTTAGCAATGTTCTCTGCTGGCGTGCACATCTGTTTTCCTTTGTATGTTTATTTTGTCCTCACTGTCTGTTGTGTGTTTGTTGGTTTTGGGTTTGTACCCGTGAATGCTTGTACTGGTGTGGTTTGTGGGAAATTGGTTTTTGGAACGTAGATTTTCCAATTGAGTATTCCTTCTGAGATTTTCCTTTATCAAAGATCATCCACATTGTCGTTGACTCATTGCCATATTATATCTTTAAGATAATTAAAATTTACTTGTTTATAGATATTTGAAGCAACCTGTCAGCTATATCTTTCCACTTTAGTTGCTGTTTGTGGCTTGCGTATTTATCATATTGAAATTTTTCTATATATTTCTAGGCATACTAGAAACGACAAAGATTTTATTACAATTACAAGACAGACAGTGTCAAGTTCCAAATGCCTTAAATAGCTTTCAAAAATTATTTCTTAGAAGAGATGTCCGACAATTCAGAACAAATAATTAGATAATTGACATCACTTTATTCAGTGGTACAGACACATGAAAATTTCGAGAACGTGCTTGGAATTCTGAACGAACTGTTTACGAATTCAAAGGATAAGATGAAATCTGAATAATTCTTAGGTACTACTTTGTTGAATAGACCCACTTACTCTTTTCATAAACCCTTTATATTTTTCACAAAGGAATTTAAAAGTTCAAGAACTCTAGAATAAAATCTATAGCAAAATCATTTGGAAGAAGAGTAGGCAACAAAGCAATATAATAGAAGGGTTCATTTGTTTATAAGAGATTAAAAATGTGCAACGCCCCTAAAGTAACCCAGCCCCGGCTTAAGCGAATTTTTGTAATAATGGTGTATTGAACTGATATAACAATTCAAAGGTCACGGACGACGAGGCTTTCTAAGACCTTCAGACGACTGTTTAAATTTTCAGATGAGATTGTTAGTGTATTCTATAAGAAGGTTCCTTGGACAGATACAACACACCAACACCTATCAAATATACACAATTACATCTCCAGTTTTGACATGTTTTAATTATAATGGGCCTCCATTACTATGTTAAGTATGATTTATAAACAACGCACGTACGCACACACAAAGGCCTTGCCATGTTTGCGTGCACTACCGAAAACCGCTTACGATTAAATATATTGTACATTGGGGCACAATCAAGTAATTGTTTAAAGATGAAAGGCTTTAGAGAATTGTTTGAAAGTAAATCTGCAGTACATATATCGTCATCATGGTGACAGTTGGCTAACTTGGAAAAGAGGCCTAATTAACAAATCCGTAGGTATTGTTTTGTACAATATGGTATCATACCTTAAAACGATTTTTATTGTTTCTTCTATTCAAGCACGGTGGATACCATACTCAAGAATCCATTTTCCATTTTTCTGTGAGGCCCCAAAATGTGACAATTAGTTTTTTTTCGATTTTAAGGGAAAATAAAGAAAATGTTCATGCTATCATTATTTGATAAAATGCGAATCTCGTTTAGATCAAATATATTGTACAATGTTATACAAGTTAAAGCATAGCAAAAGTTCCTTCTAGGGCACATCTTTATAAATATTTAATGATTATAGGTATCGCATAAAGTATATTATTTTACAATAGTTTTGAAATCTCCTGTGTAACAGGCATTCTGCTACACAAAATAATAAAAAGGGCATCCCTATGGAGACAAGTTTATTGTAGAATAATTGATAAGAAATTTTAAAGTTCGTCGAAATTGTTTGGTAAATTGCCCTCTTTTTTCATATGTTGTAAACCATAAAATGTACCAGAATAATTTTTTCAGTAATTCAATATTTGTTCTAATAGGTAGTTATTTTCACCAAAGAAGGATCCAAAGGGGTTTAAATTACTCACATTAATTCAATTTAGATTTACAAGTAGTAAATAGTTGCAGAATCATTCCCGAAGTATGTTTAGTATATAACGATTTATGATTCACCATTTTATACGTATTGGGGTAATCACATCTCTTTAATAGGGTGTAAGTGAAACTTTAACTAATATGCCTTAGTACGAATATTGTTCCAAGAACAGATTAATCTTTAATGTGTGCCCTCTTGTTATAGCAAGTCTATATTCATGAGCAATTTTACCTTTTCCGGTTTCTTTATTCATCTGATATTTTAATGAAACTCTTGTAACATATCATTGGAATTTACGTCAGCCAGCAATCAGATCACTGTCAGAGAAATAAGTCAACGTCATTTTTAAGCAATTTGGTATCAGAGGCGGGTGTCAAGCATTTAGGTTTTTGTTGCTCAACATGGCGGCAGCGTTTCATGTGCCACTGATTTTAAAACCGCATCTCATATGTCCACTTCAGTACATGTCACAATGACACTGCACAGCTTACATTTTATCATTGTAAGTATTTCATTACCTGAAAAGGTTCACACTAATGTTCATGTGAATACGTGGCGCCTATTTTCTCAACCAGTCACGTTTCTGGTAGATGGAGTTTATGAAATAGCCACAAAGGAGGCTAGAAAATTATAATATTTTCAAAAATATGTATTCTTATCCTTTTTCCCATATACTCACTTCTATTCATGCTATAGGAACAAGAATATCCAGGACCCTTGAAATCTGTTTGTTTTAAGAAAAGGCGTAAGTTTTGATTTGGAAAATTTTGATAATAGAATAAGTATATAAATATATATTGTAATTCGTTATTAACGATGGTTATATATACTTGTAAGGATTTCTCAGAATAAGCATTTTATGTAAATAATGACTGCATGAAACGATTTCTCTGGCTCATGAGCCATGGTCAGGGCAAAAGTCCAACCTGAGGACCCTCCATGTAGTTTCAGCTGTACATTTGGTATCAGGCGAGCGGTTAAAATCGTTAATGGTCATTCATTTCACTTCTAGGCTTATTATGCTCTAGAATCATATTTCGCTCTGGTTAAAAGAACTGACTACATGTCTTTGTAGTTGTTGGGCTTATTTTGTATCAAATTTACAGAAAAATTGTGTATTGTACACACGTCTTTTATTCGCACTGTTATGCAACTCTGAAAAAATGGAAGGATTATGAGGAAGGTTTTACTGGTTTAATTCTCAAGTGGTGCTTTTGCAACTTACTGTTCCAAATCTGTACTCCACTTTGTTCCTTTGTGTCTTTCTTTCTTTCTCGTCTATATATTTTATTCTGTTCATGTATATTAAGTGTAATGTTAATCATGTACACATCCATACAATCGCTGATATAGGGTTTTTGTTCGAGGGGGATATTCTTTCTTCGAACGTATCTTTTCTTAATCAATATTCGTCATTGAGATTTTTATGTCTAGCCTCATGCTCTGAAAATACTCTCAAAACGTAAAAATTCAACATCAATTATTTAGGACAGTCTAATCATGACCTTTGTCACATGAGCATATGGCGCCTGTGTTGTAATTTATTTAACTACCACCTGAGAAACTCGTATTAATTACATTTCGATATACAGAAATTCGATCATCAGTAAGGAATACCAAATATTCGTAAAAGTCTTGATACTGTTACAAACATTGGGTGCTAAGATATAAACTTACATGCCACACTTATCCAAGGTGAGGATGCCAACAAGTAAGAGTGAACAGAATAGCCTCATTATTCTTCGAATGCACTGGAAGTTTGAAAAGTTGGGCAATTTTATATGTGTACATCAATTATTTACACAATTGTTTTTTGCAAAAATGAATTATTTGCCAAAAAGTGATCTTGCGGTTTTACTTTTTTGAGTGTTTATATCGGTTCAGTATTCCATTTTTGGGCAATTTGACTATATTTGTCTCAAAAATTAGTATCATTAAACCGATCTTTTACGCACTCTTATTGTAGTAACAATTAAATGAAAATAAGGAAAATGAAATGCAATGAAGTGACATGTATGTGTAATATATTGGCTCTACTCTTCCTTGAAATTCTCAAAGTTACTTATAATATGATATTTCTCACACTTGCATCCATTCATTTTTCGAAAGTCTCGGTTTTAGTGTTCTCAGACCTCAACGGAAAGTGATGCTGCAATAATAGAAACAATAACATTATTTCACACAATAAGTTTTATTACAGTTAATGTTTTATTATAAGACTGCTTGAGTATATCAATTTAATTGACATTTACATTGATGGTAAAAATGATATGCAGCATGTCCGCTTAAAGTAACCCCATTTAGGGCCTCATGAATTATTATATGAAAATTCAAAGAAAATGGAATGAGGTTTAGTTTTCTATATGCGCTGGATATTATAGAGGATAAACATTAATTTCTTAATTACATGTTAATACGAGTGTAACGTAACATAATATATAGGGGGTACGTCAAATCATCATGTAAATGTCGCCTGATGGTGAACCCACAATTTGGGCCTCTAAGTCTTTAATTTCACTTGAAAATTACATTAATACCTTACAATAAATTATATAGTTTAGTTTTCCCACTCTATTATACATGTATATCTATTTCAGATTTGCGTTAATCTGTAATTTAAACAACATTTTACTTTCATTATTATTTCTTATCACGTGCTCCACCCCCTCCTCCCGACCCACACTCCTTTGTGGCCTCACGGAAACTTCAATAGGTATATTTGAGCCTGGTATTCACCCTGACTGAATTTCATTTACCTCAACGGACATTTTGATGTATGGTACCATATTGTACTAAAAAATGGCTACGGATTTTTTATTCGGGCTTTCGCCAATTGTCTAAATTTTGATAGAATTATATATAAAGCATAAACATACAAACATGATCTATTTGTGTCTTTGAGAGGTAAAACCAAACCGTTCATCCATCCATTCATTTATTCATTTATTTATTCATTCTTGATTTTATGTCAAACATTGTTCAATTGTGCAATTCTGTACTTTGTATTTGTCAAACACTGTATGGTATTTTCTTGAACCAAAATATTATGTAGATGATTATATATGGTTATTACAAAGCTAATTAACTAAAAAGTTAGTTAGGCTTTGATAGTAGAGGAACACCCCAGATGCCCCTCCGTGCATCGCGGACACCTGTGTAGAACCACCGGTCTTCTGTAAGCCAGAACTCGAGCATAAGCCGTGTATTCTTGAGCCATACTATGATTTAGTACAACACTTACTTTACACATATTGACAAATCTTCTACAGCAGTATTTACTGTTTTGATAATATCTTTCAAATTACTCAGTCAAAATTTCTGGCATTTTACACACATTTTTAAAATTCTGTTGATAATATCATGTCAAATGACAACGAAAACGAATTATGTAGTGGAATACTCTTTGTCAATTTTATTGCCTAAGACCATTTTGAAGAAGTTGCTAAATACAAATTTAAAATTAAATTGGGTCTATTTAAGCAGCTTGCTAATATTTTATGGTAAACTACAATTATCTTGAACAGTTGTTTCAATCTGCATTTATAAAACTGTCATGCAAGTTACCTGTTCCGGTATGAACTCCTTATATTTATGATTGTTTGACAAGTACGTCTTAAGAGATTTCACTTGTTTTGATATTTTCAGTGTCGGATGTACTTCATACATTGAACTTTTGCACAGTAGTA
Organism: Mercenaria mercenaria; assembly: GCF_021730395.1. Taxonomy (NCBI): domain Eukaryota; kingdom Metazoa; phylum Mollusca; class Bivalvia; order Venerida; family Veneridae; genus Mercenaria; species Mercenaria mercenaria. The sequence continues at coordinate 34,432,435 of NC_069369.1, read as the reverse complement.
AGTGAATGCGACTAGCTCTAAATTAGCGAGTTTATCTTAAAGGTACATTTTTCAGGTGCTTTAAATTTCCCTTTTTCTAGCCGTAACAAAACAATAGTGTTAGGGTAGGTTTTATTTTGCGTTTTTCAGTTAGTTATGTGTGTTTGTCTTTTGTACGCGAGTGTCTGCGCTGCTGTGGTTTACGCTGTCGGGTAACTGTGATTAAGGAACGTAGCATTTCCTTTTGCATATTCATCCTTGTTTCACTTTCCCCTTCAATCCCCCTTTATACCCCCTATCACACCCCCTCCCCCTCCCCCCTTTTTCTATATTTTGCATGTCATTAAAATGTACTTGTTGGATATTTGAAGCAACCCGTCTATAATATTTTTCCGTTACAGCTTCCTTTTGTTGTGGGCCTACTTTGCAAATGCGTGGCGGCTCTGTGGCTGCGTTTGTGGTGCTCTGTGCTTCAGAGAAATGTGCCCTTACCTTTTATCTGTTGTATTAAAATCATATTGAATTGTTTAAAACCCATTTTTTATTTGTTTTGTCACAAAGTTTAAAATGACGTATGGTTGTAATTAAGTACAATTAGAAGATGCCTTCAATGTTTTTATTGAAATTACTTTATGACAATCACGAAAAAATCGTCTAAACATATTGGATCTCATTCTCGCACACCAGAGGTCTACCGTGGTTCCGCGGATGAACCTCTGGCACATTTCGCCGATATTTGTGGTTTGGTTACATTACAGGTAAAACGTTTCAGCCAATCAGCGTCGTTTCGCGACAAAATGTAGCGAACCAATCAAAATCGTCCGTGAAAAGCGTGACCGCGTCCTTTCATATCGATGCCGACTTACGAGGAATATTATTATTTCTTCAGGTAAATTTCTTAACATCGAATAACAGAAATAAATCTTTATTAATCGCAATCATGGAATATCGCCTTTATCCATCGTTAGCAACTACCTTGCTTACATATTGTTTGAAATTTCAATTCGGCGTGCCAAATAGTGGCGAACATTGATTGGCTGAAACTTCTCCCGGTAGTAATTACGAGTGCGCATGCTCACCAAATAAACGACAGAAATAAATCAGAGGTTCGTCTCGGGATTTTGACGAACATCTGATGGATGAGAATGATTGGATCTTGGTATGGGTATATTTCTTAGTTCGAAACTGAAATATGAGATATTCGGAAAGAATAAAGAAAATAATGATATATCAGTAGATGGCATAGGATATGTTATATTTTAACTGTCACTTTTATCGTTCCCTTTTATTTTTTTTTATTGATCAGATGTCGTTTGGATTAGATGTTGCCCTTTTGGAAACACTCGAATGCACAATAATTCAGTTGAAATAATGTATATTTTAACTGTCGCTTTTATCGTTCCCTTTTTTTTTTTTTGATTGATCAGATGTCGTTTGGATTAGATGTTGCCCTTTTGGAAAAACTCGAATGCACAATAATTCAGTTGAAAGAATGTTTACTGTACAATTTCTTTACCGCCTCGTTAGCCTAGTAGTAGAGCGTCTGCTTTGAGTGCGGGAGGTCGTGGGGTCTATCCCCGGCCGCGTCATACCAAAGACGTGAAAAATGGTACCAGTAGCTCCCTTGCTTGGCGCTCAGCATTAAAAGGGAAACTGGCCTTTTCACTCATACCCTCGTGGCGATGGATTCCATCAGGAATGAGGTGTCGAGAGAGATTAATATAAGTTCTAGAACTTCCTTCACAATCAACCTAAAATAAATTATGTAGAAACTAACTTTGTTTTTTTTAATGTCGTAAGAAAAGTAAATAGTAAGCAAAAACAGGTTTTGTATAATTATATGTTTGCTTTTAGCACGTGCTTATAAATAACAAATATAACAGTGATTCAATGAAATAAGAGAGAAAACTGGTATAAATGATAACAATTTTTGTTTCAAGGACTGTACAGGTTTGGTACAAGAGAAAAAGAAAACAAGTAGAAATTGCAGACAAACATAGAGGCAGCAATAATTCATCAGCGTACTCATATTGCTATCAGTTTAACCTTTAGCCTGCTAAATTTCTGAAATGGAATGGTCCATCATTCAATTTTGGCAGTACCACTTATTATTCAAAGGGGTGTTCACTGAAAATTGACAGACTGAAAAGCGAACAGTGAAGACCATGATCATGTGCAGGCTGATCTTGGTCTGCAGTGAATCACTTGTTGCCAGCAGGTTAAAGGTTAAGCACCTATATTCGATTTACAAAGATTTATTAAACAACTAAAGCTATGTATATTTGTCATGCGTTAAACAAATTGGCTTAAGGACAAAGAGCCAACAGTTCAGGCAGCATTTGACGAAATGTGAAGTGAAAAGTCATCAGTAGAAGTCTAGACAAGATGGAAAAGTTTCAGTGTAATTCCAGATTACTGAATATTAGCAATTTATCTTAATTTAGCAATACTGACATGCTCGTTTATACGTTTCCTATCTATTTTGGAAGGCAGTTTTCTGGCTGTCTCTGTATAATATATAAATGTTAGTGTTTTTATTTTTTCATCGAGACTGAATTCTTAACATTTTCAGGTTAAAACAATACCTGTTTCTTATAAGATGTACAATAAAACTGAAATAGTTCGTAAAATCAACGAAAAAAATATGTTAATGGTGCAGTTTCCCTTGTTAGTCAGATTAGTCTACAAAATCAAAACATTTTGCTACAACTTTCTTCGCCGTTTTACTGGAGCATTTTGAAATGCTCATTACTTACATTAGTTTGCTTTTATATGAAAATAAATTTGAAATTTACGTTTTTGAAACGCAAATTATACAAGTCAAAATTTAATGTTTTTCTGTAAACCAAAGCTGTGCTAAAAGTGCTTTAGTTAAGTAGTTAGTAAATTATTGTTTTATGTTTTGGGTGCTCTGTGCTTCCGAAAAATCTACCCTTTTCTTTTATCTTTTATTTAGATCACTATGGCATGTATACACTAGACCATTTATATCATGAAACTTACTAAAATGCATTTAAAGCAGGTGTAGTACTGCACTTAACCGGACTATGTTTCGAAGATTAAATACGATATATGTTCCACTTGGAATATCCTTTTCAGGTCTACACTGCTCGTGTATATTCGCGAAAGCATACGTATGCATGAAATGTAAGAAAGAAATAAGTTTATATTTTGCGTATTCTTTTTGTTTGTTGTGGGTGTAACGCCGTTTTTCAACTGTACTTCAGTTATGTAACAGCGGGCAGTTTACCTAACCAGTGTTCCTGGATTCTGTACCAGTACAAACCTGTTCTCCCAAAGTAACTGCCAACTTCCCCACATGATTCAGAAGTGGAGGACGAATGATTTTAGACAAAATGTCTTTTATCAAATCGTCACGGAAAACATACGCCTCGCCTGGGGCTGGAACTCACGACCCCGAGATCCGTAGATCTGCGCTCTCCATATTGAGCTAAGCGGGCGAGCTTTGTGTATTCTGTCTTGAGAATGAACTGTTTCTAAAACTCGAGACTCTTTTAGTATTAAGTATCATGCATTCAATTTATGTATAACGAAGTGTTTCTTTACTGTCTTGAAAACTTGATATACTATTTTTGCAAATTTGCTGTTTATTCTTCAGTACATTTGTATCAGAAGCTGTACACTAGCACGTGTCAAATTATAATTATTAGTGTGGGAAGAAGGCCTACGAAGCAAACATTATAAATACGAGTGCTCGCAGTGCCCCAAATGATTTATGTTTAGCAGAAACTAATAAGTTATGTCATAAATTAGTCTTTACATAAATATACATAACGAATAACATATTTGTATCTTCACAAGAAATGTCGTCGGAGGGTTTTTAGAGCTGCTTCCAGACAAAGTGACATATTAATTTGAATGTTGGTTTATTTTTTCTTCATCTCTCTGTAGGAAAACTTATCCGATACCACAGTTATATTTTTGGTGTTTCTTTACTAAATAAATAAGACCCTTTTAGAATTTATGGTCTAATATACCGCGTTTTAAAGTTCAGATGAGTCAGAAATTAACCATGAGGTCGTTAGACGGATATGGTTGAATACTTAAATATTTTAAAACAATAATCATGTCAGATGATAAAACAAAAGAAGGCTTTGAATATGTTTCTAACAGTATGTTGGCATAAAGTGCTAAATTCTAAACTCATCCCGTGGTAATAAAGCCGACATCACCATTCCCAATTTGTTGCAGAGTATATACAAAATTGTTTTAACTGAAAGCGAATCGAACCTTGTTTGAATGTACGATTGAAAAGGCAAGTAGCCTTTTCTTACTCATTGCTGCTGGTTTAATTTTTTATCCAGAGGGCTAAATACAGATGGCATTGAGAAAATATGACATGATGTTTACGTTTCAGTAAGACAAGCAGCGTTTGTAGAATAATGCAACTCCTATCCAAAAAATAAATGAACAATTAAATATTACTGTTGGAAATATGACTGACACTTGTAATTATTAACAACGCAGTTTTCCTAGATTGATTATATTATATACTTAGGAAGAATCTCAAGAGAATCCTGATACATGTACATTTGAGGATTTTATTTTTCTTTTGTTATAGATTATTTCTCTTCTGCCGAAATTTTGATGAAATTAGACAGAATAGTACATCCAAACAGAAGAAATATTACCGTATCATAATGTAAAAGAAGTGAAATTCCTTACACGGTAATATCTTTAGAAGCAAAAGAACCATTTCTGAGAGAATCTAGAAGCAGTTATTCCATCAAAGTTTCTCATGCGTTTTCTGTTAGGAAGAGTTATTCCATTAAAAATAGATTTGGCAAAAAAATGCGAAGCATGAATTCAATATGAAACGACATAAATGTACTTTCATGTATCTGTGTATATTTTGTTGAGTAAGAGAATTGCACTGAAATGTAAAAATGATATCTGGTATTTAACTTTCAAGTTCCCATGTAATGTAGAATTTAGGTATAAAGCAAAAATCGCTGAGAAAATGTGTGCAGTAACAAAACAAAGACGTAATATCTGATTCGTTTGCTTTACCCTTAGCAGGAATGTTTGTCTTAATACACTCTAGGCTCATGTTAACTTCATTTGCAAAATGAAGACGACAGCGTCGTAGGGAACCACTGTAGATAAAACGAAAGGTTCCCGGTACGAGCTGCTTATTATAGTTCAAAATTTCAAACAATGCATATACCAAGCCTGCAATATTTTCGTTTATGTCGTGTTGGGCGACCTGTGGTTTTCCGCTTATTTTATTTTATAGACTGGCTAAGATGTAAATTATTTCTCACTCATTCTTGTAATTCAGAAAAAGGCACTGTGATGGGAAAACAATATTTTTTATTGTAATGGTAAGTTTAGCAATTTAAGAAAAAAGTGAGATGGTGTTGTGACTAAAGTTTACATTCTTTTCTATATGGCTTGTGTCTTACATATTATTTTAAAATGATTTTATATTCCTTAACCCTGTCTCTAGTTTTCATTTTGCTTTTTTTCGGGATTAAATCACACAGATACGAATTGGGTCTGAACTCACAGACAGCGGCCTTACCCACTCGACACGGTGGCCCCTAGCGTTATATCAATTTGGCATTGATGATCAAAACTGAAGGGAAACAAAATATCTGTTAATGCCTCGAAAAGGCGCCTAAATCAAATTGCAAACAATTTAAACAATTTCCAGCAGTACCGTTTTAAAAATAGATGTCTGATTACTCTGTAATTACATGATTGACAGTACTTTATCTAACAGAGAAATGGAAGCGCTTTGAGAGCGTGTGTTGAATTCTTAACGACAAATAAAGTAATTCAGAGGATTAAATCATTTCCAACTAATTTATGAGCAACAGTTACATTGAAAAATCTATTAATTGATTTTACAGTGTCTCCTCAGAAATTGACACTTCAGACCTGTGTAATGTCTTGTAAATAGGAATGTACAACAATGAGTTTAGGCTTACGAATGAACTGCACTCTTATAAGTGGTGAGCAATTACAGTTTCTTTATCATGACCAACCAAGTTATTGTCGGACTTTTTTAATAGGGAAGGATCAGCATAAGGATGCACACATCAACATAGAAGAACTTTTCAAGAATAGATGAGTAGGGTTGTGCTTACAAATGTCCCGGCAAATCGTGAAAGAAATTTTTATTTTATTTCAATGTTGCTTTAAAGTCAGACTTTTGTTATTTTATTTACGTGTACCCAGGTGTGATACAATACCAAAGACCGTGCATAGTATTCAATAAACCATTTCAAAAGAACGATTCATATTGCGGCTAATTCTAAAGTAATAGTTTTTTTCCGAATATATCAAACTACAGTCCCATCAGAAAAAGAAAGTCAGCTTGTTATATCATTCAAGGTAAACCTGTTAGTTACATACCATGGTTTCAGTATTAACGTGTTTCGGTTTTCAAGGATTATGATGCCATTATGGTCATTTAATCAGATCGGTATAATTAGAACCAAAAGTTTGGAACAGTCGTAACCCTTTTACTATGAGTGAGTTTTCGTGTCCACGATAATTTTGGCCGCCGGCCGTCCTTGGGCTGTTCCTACTGTTGTTTTCTCTCACTTGTCTGTTTGTGTATCTGTGTATGTTAGTTGTATGTGTGCGTTTGTCTTGTGTCTGCGCTGCTGTAGTTTTCGGTGTAGGGAGACTGCGAACGTGGCCTTCCCTGTTGAATATTCATCCTTCCTTTTTCTGTTTTCCCCCGATATCCGACCCTTTCATCTACCCTTTACCCGCTACTGTCCCTCGCCTATTCAGTATTTTGCATATAATTAAAATGTACTTATATTAGGATTTTGGAGCAACCTGTCTACAATATTGTACCGTTACAGCTTCTTTTTGTAGTGGGCCTACTGCAATGCATGGCTCTATGGCAGCAGTGTTTGGGGTGCTCTGTGCTTTTCCTTTGATTTGAACAGCATCACTACCAAAGGATATGATATTACAGAACTACATATGTACTACTCATGTATTTATTATCTTTGATCGAGTTTTAACTATATTCAATATTATTTCAAAAAAGTGTTTTCTCTCCAGGGATATATATATTTCATAAGTCAAACTTGGTTTACTATTATTTTGCTTGTTTCTGTTTTATACTTATACGGGGTCTTTTTATATTTTTCATTCATTTAAGAACTGACTCTGTCTATATCACTCATTTTCATTTTAACATATAAGAATTTTTATATTCCTATACAAAATGCTTCTTGTATGCGAAATATGACCTTTTCATGTCGATTCGCCTGGAAATCCCTAAACTTAAACTCACTTGAATAAAGGAAAAACATAATACTGCACAAAACAGATACTGAAGCTAAGTTAGAAATACATTTTTCTAAAATACATTACGTAGTTATAAAAATAATTTTACATCAACAAATCTTATTACTTGTACTAGTTACGAAAAGCACAGTTTTCAGAAGAACTTATTCCCGCACGCATTGAATTTTTACCTATATCACAAAAGAACAAAATCAATAAAAGTGTGAATTTATTTAGATTACGATATTCTAAACATAATAAGCTCTAATTGTTATGAACCAGAAAAGGCACTTATGAAATATGGAAACATACAGCTCATATATGAACACAATACTATAAAGTAAATAATTCATATTCCTGTAAAGAAAAGTCATGTCGGAACTATATGAGCCGCGCCATGAGAAAACCAACATAGTGGGTGTGCGACCAGCATGGATCCAGACCAGCCTGCGCATCCGCGCAGTCTGGTCAGGATCCATGCTGTTCGCTTTAAAGCCTATTGGGATTAGAGAAACTGTTAGCGAACAGCATGGATCCTGACCAGACTGCGCGGATGCGCCGGCTGGTCTGGATCCATGCTGGTCGCACACCCACTATGTTGGTTTTCTCATGGCGCGGCTCATATGTTTATAGTCACGTTTGATAAAATACATTTACTAAGAGGATCATAGTATGGGATGGTATGATACTAGAATCCTGAATTTAACAGAATTCTTCTGAGAGAGAAAATCTAATAATTGAGCCATGCCATGAGAAAACCAACGTAGTGGGTTTGCGACCAGCATGGATCCAGACCAGCCTGCGCATCCGCGCAGTCTGGTCAGGCTCCATGCTGTTTGCTTTTAAAGCCTATTGGAATTGGAGAAACTATTAGCGAACAGCATGGATCCTGACCAGACTGCGCGGATGCGCAGACTGGTCTGGATCCATGCTGGTCGCAAACCCACTATGTTGATTTTCTCATGGCGCGGCTCATATAATAACAGAATCTTCAATGTACTTTGTTTAGATACGGATCGTCTACAGGATATGACATAGTGATTTTGATGTTTTGTCTGTTTTGACATTAAAGTCCGGCACTCAGTTAATAGTCTAATGCAGTTTCAGATAAGTTTCATGATACCTGTATTTGGAATATTCGCAGACTCAAAACAACACGATTCTTTTGAAACAACATTTACTGTACGACATCGTTCTATCTTTGTTATGCGTTTTAGAATATATCAGATAATAGCAAAACCATAATTAAAGGTGTAACAACATCCGTTACCACTTAAGTCCAAATTAGATTACTTTATAGAAATAATAAAGCTGTAGTAAATCACACTCATGCATATAGATCTGAATTAGTGTCGATGGTATGTGCAGATATCTGGACAGTGGTATTTCGTCAGTATATACCATTTGCATTATTCCCTGTTTTGATCAGCTAAAATACATGCATATATATTTTGTAGCCCAAAACGACTAAGAGTCGACACTTCTGTAACCAATTTACTAAATATGAAGTGAAAATTTATCAGTAGGTAAAGAAAATCTACTTTTGATAAACAATTCCAAGAGAAGAAGATACGAAGGGAAAGTTCAAATAATAATTTTGGTTTATTCAATATTAGCAAATTATTTTTATTTACTCCAATATTTTGTAAAGGGATTTCTTTGTGTTCGGTTGTTTATACATTGATATAAAAACCTTAATCATTTTTTCGTGGAAGTTTTACATTAATTGATGCGTGTTAGCAACAAAACTCTGCGGTATATAAGTTTCTCATCATAACCTTTCTTGTTTAGATTTTGTTGAGTATAACGTTACAAAGTTATTGGACATAGGGTGAACTTTCCCAACAAAACTAAATATTCTATCACAGTATCAACATATAATTACACAACAGGTTTACAACAAACAATTCATAAATATGTAGAAAATGGTTACATTTTAGCTGAAAAAAATCATTAAGCAAATATTGTAAACATATATACGAGTTCTCATGTTCTTCGTGATTTATAGCAGAAACTCTCAAGTTATATTTTAAAATGTAAAAAGAAATGGTATCTTCGCTGGTTTTCCGGTCATAACGAAACATGTTTATCAATAAGTTTACTGCCTCATAAGAGATCAAAGTTTGTAGTCATTTACATTTTAAAAAGCTGAAATTGAAATATAAGATCAGGAAATATGTTAAGATTCTAACTTTTCCCAAAGTAAAACTGATTTTGAAAAAAAGAAAAGACTTTCTTACTTATTTTAAAGTACAACAAAGTCTTTAGATATGAAGTGTGTTCTGTATTAACGTATCACTGATGTTTTACCAACGGATCAAACAGGCCGACTCTGCCTCATGTTTGCTTGATTTGTATATATGCTCCAAAAGGATCGTCTTGACCTTCGATTATTTTATTGCTCATTTATTTGCTCTAGTCTTTAATTAATGCTGTTTTGATCATATATAGATCAGTGGAAGATTTTCTGTATCTTTTCCATGTGAAATTGGGGTGCTTGTAGACCTTGCGTAGGGTATTATTACATCTAAAATAAAGAAAATAAAATCCTGGTAACGGAAAATTTAAATTCATCATACAGCTGCAGACATCTAGACAAACCGCAGGTCCAAAGTTTTTATATAATCTAGTATGAAATAATACTACACATTGTTTAAAGATAGTATTTTAGAAGAACATTTGTATTAACTTAAAGTTTCAATATAAAATGCAATTTAATAATGCGCTTGAATCAGTTTAAATGGAAAGATTTATGGCCGCTTGAAAAGTTCATTTCTTTTTTAATTTGAGAAGTTTTCCAGTGGAGACGCTATTTATTCCAAACGGTCAAATGATACAAATTGTACAAAAAAGACTGACATTCAACAAAAAGAAATCAAAATCTTTGGGTAGAGATAGATGCATCAATATGCCTCTGTTCATTATAGTGTTATCAGCGACATTGACTCAGTTATAGACAAAAACATTGTATTGGTAAACGCAGAATTCAGCAAATGCCAAGACAAGTGTGTAAATTCAAACAGATAGATTGGATGAAAAATAATGAAGTAAACTACGCAATACGCAGTGAGGAATAACTGACTTAATACCTGTTTCTTTCGATGTTCCCTTGGCGGGAACGTTTGGCTTGTTACTGTCACTGCCTACATTTACTTTATTAGCGCAATGTTGACGGCAACGTCTAAGCCCGCCATTGTAACTCAGACGAAAACGAAATGTACCCTCTACGGCCTATAATTAAAACGTTACAAATTAACTAGAATATCAATATACTGAGAACGAGAGAAGAAACAAATCAATGTAAATTATTGTGTAATTGTTTACAGCAGTTAAAGATATATGTAAAATGTATGGCCCGTACCAAAAGTTCTGTATCAAAAAACCCAAAAATATAAGCTATTCAGTATCAAAACCCCAAAACATCAGCTAAATGTCTACACTTCACTAACATTAAACACTTGTCATTAAAAGTAAATATAATTTTTAAAACTGAAATTTATACAATCAGTTTATTTAAAGAGCTGTAAAAAATAGAAATGTATTTTTTTTATATTTCTTTGCTTTATTCTTATTAAATGATCTACAATGTGATAAGTTATGAATATTTACCGTCCTTCAATCTAACATGATCAAAATCATTTATTGTCGCAAGTTTAATCGAGAACTACGGCAGCCTGGATATGGCATTTAAATTTTTAGGACGTTTGAAGAAAATCTATCTTAAGCGCATCATTAAAATATCTTCTTTGCACGAGTTATTATCATTACAATACTGTCAGACATACATGTTAAAACTTACGTTACTGAAAATGATTTAGATGATCACTCGTTTAAGAGGCAAGTAAACTCAGTGGCAGGCTATTTACGATTTGTTTGTTCGTGTTTCCACCTAACATGTGTATTTAAGTTCTACTCGTGATTACCCATTAAGATTAAATTTCTCTAGAATTATTGGCCTCTAAAAATTCCGATCTCAGACTGGTACTCTGCTCTTCCTTCCAGTCTGACATGACACAAGGGTTGAAACAAAGTCACTGGGAGACTTTATATCCTAACAAGCTGAATAAAAATGTTTTCTAACAAAATTGAAACTTATCTAAACTATTGGGGAATGCGGATCAATGAATGGATGCATTATCTTTTTGTTCACCGTACTTTTTGCATGATATAAGGTGAAAAGTAATTTTATTTGAGTCACAAGAGACAGATTGGCAAATCGTCAGCCAACCTTTCATACGTAACATTATCTTATTGTTTGAAAATTTTATATCCATTGTGAAAATTATATAAAACAACACTTTGATATCATAGCCTTAATTAAAAGGTGTCCACTTGTTGTTATTTCCGTTTTTATCTATCACATATCGCGTTATTTTATTACCGCACCCGCATATTCATATGAGAATTCAACACATTTTGACAAGGCATTCATGTGTGCGAGTTTGTCATATATTTGATCGAAAAAGTTGAAATTGTACACTTCACTTTGATTAAAGGTGTGGGGTCTTTGTAGCTTCTTCAATTAGTGTGATTATATTTAACAAGTTTCAAGGTATAGTATTGTTTCATGTAACAGCTCTGTCGTTCATTTTGCATGAACTCTAGCGATTCATGTTTAATTTGCAGATCCTATTCTGTCGTTCATTTCGCATGAAGACCGAAAAAAAGTTTCATTTCTTATATTTACATTACATTTTCTTTCCATTTGTAAACAAGATTGAAATATAGATTAGGCATATTTTGTTGCATTTAACATTAAAATCAGCTTCCCGGCCATTCAGACAGAACAACTGCGACGTCATCTAAGAAAGTTCTCCCTGACTTTACGCGGACGTCGTCAAAACAGCGTTTATTGTGGTGGAAGAGCCCCATTGTCCTTTTATGACAACTTGAATAAACGTTATCAGATTACGATTATTGTCAAATATATAATATATGTATTCTGTGTTGCGAAATACGACCACTCCAAAAATCGTATACTTAAAACAATGATATATCTACTTCGTTTAACGGAGTCATTTTCTATCACAGTACGTACCATTATTATTTGAGCTATCTAAAAAAGAACTCGGTCTTTTGTGTAAGCCTGAGGGCGCTGATTCTGATGCCTGCGACAGCGGGACTTGATCGCGGTCTCAACCAACCCTAAATTATGCCTGAGTACTGTCAAAATTCCATGTAACAGTAATAGAATGTATAACAATGTAGTTACATTTTTTTCACAATCGATGTAAACATGATTAAAGCTTATTACATTTTATGAATAACGTTCCTTTGTACAGATAACACTGCAAAATAATGTTATACTGTATAATTTTAAAACGCGTTTTTAAAGTTACCAGTTTACCAGACTGAGTGTGATTTTTTAAAAAAAATATCTAAAACAACTGGAATGGTCACTGATCTTACAAAATTAATATTCACATTAAAGGTCATGTGTACGATATACTTCTCCATAATACATCATGCTACCGGCGACAGAGTGTTCACCTAACATATTATGTTTCTAAGTAAATGTGGATCATTTTGGAGATCTCATAAATTATTAATTCTAATATACAATTAATATTTGCGAAAAGAAAGACACATTTGTGGTTACAATGTACACGGTTTGTTGAATATTTACCAGAGAAGATGTTTCCGATCCTGACGAAGACAATGAAACAGTGTGAATATCTTCGTTTAAGACAGCTCGCCGTTCCCTAACACGCTGTAAAGCTTGACGCACCTAGCAAAAATACTATTTTCAAATAAGGTTCATAATAACGTTAAGAAAAGAGCAAGAATGGGATGAATTGAGTTCATCTCTTAAGCTATGTATGTATGTAGGTTGCAGCCAATACTATCTAATACATTGAACTTGATATGGATATTTCAAGTTCACTGAAGTACCATTGTGTAACAGGGTAATACGTAACATTTATGTAATGTTCCTCAGCATGTAAAGGTATGAAGTAACAGAATATTGAGCTAGATGAATAGAGCTTTACGATATAGTGACGTTTATAACAATTCTAACAATAACGTTATAAAAAGCTACCTGAGAATCTCTTACCTCTGTGTTCAAAACACAATGGAACAGGAAAACGAAGAACCCCTGTGAAAAGAATAGGATACTTCAAATAAATGCTGTGTTACTTATTATATAAAACCCCTCAAATATGGTATTGTAATCGGACGGATTTTGGTTATAAAATAATAATTACGTTAACATTTAGCTTACACCTACCTAGACTTCGTTTTTTTCCATTTGGAGTCATCTGTTGTAATCTATTGATTTCAGATAATGTATGACACATAGCCGTTGGACTTTCTTTTATCGATTTTATTCAATATTAATGCCTTTTTCTGTCTTAAGTGTGAAACATTATAATGTTATTCCATGGTACCAGTTGAGACAGTGATTTCTCGATGCATATGGCGTCATACCAACACAATTGTAGTTTAATAATAAAAGGCTTTTTCATTTGCTTGAATGGGGTTCTAAGTAGTTTTCGTTCTAACATAATGAATCCCGAATTGCCCAACGACAATACATTTTACACGGAGAGAACCGGATGTCATCACGGGCCCGCAACCTTAATATACAAGGTCCATTGACTGCATGTTTAAACGGGATATGCATATCATTCTAAAAAGTATCGTAGACTAACGCAAGGGATATAATCCAGAATTTATTTCAGATCAATGTACTCAGATTGACTGCTCTTTTACATTTGATATTGGTATATCTGCAGAAAAATGGCCGTTTCAGTACACAAGCCAGGGATTCAACTTTAGAAAAAACTAAAGAGAAATTCAAAGAGACTGACTACACATTCAACAAGTATTTCACATTTTCGCAACTTCTACCTTTATAAATCATTATAAATATCGAAGGTATTGAATGATTTAAAGTAAAGAAAGACAGGCATATAAAACAGAAACCAATAAAACAGCTTGGTATAAAACTTTTACCTGTAAGGAATTGCTGATCGAAAAGATATATTCAAATACGATCAACTGTCTGTTTACAGCGAGAAGCCCAGAAATCCACGTCAGGCCAAGCAAGTGTAACAAGAAGAGCGCAGCCTTTATTGCAGCTCTGAAAAAATATGATATGTATGTTATTTACGTAAGCATGTTTTACTTGAATTTATAGTTTTTTACGTGGTTTTTAAATTAATATCTAATTTTTTTAAAAACGCATGTGTAGATTACTGAAATCCAAACCTTTTTCTGGGATAACTTATATGTAAGCGTAAATGACAAAATATTTCTATCTTGTCAAGATTTAAAAACAATAGCCCATACAATTATGTAGCAAAACTGCCTTTCGCTGAATAGGTAAAACTTTAAGAATGTGCCGTGAAACTGAACTTTATATTTGTCTTATTTATATGTTTTAGTTATTCCAAAGACTTGGATTTCTTCTTTAGAACTTTCGAAATTGTGAACATCTCTCCAGATGACACTTTTACCAGCAGAAAAAAAAGATACATCTAGTGACAAAATCTTTAGTAAGTATACCTCTTTCTCATGCATGCATAAATAAAGTACACATGATTCCTCATGCAAGTGCCTTGTTATATATTTTACCTGATTTGGTCCTTCTTCGACGTGCGGTCATTCTTCGACGAGCTCACAACTACACGTAAAACCATAATCAAGATCACAAGATTGACCTAGTTACAAAAGATATGTAATCATAATCACAGCGACAAACAATTCAAAGAATAAAACTCTGAAGAAGAGATTTATTAACTAAATATGTAAATTTGATATATTTTAGAATTACGAATATATAAAAATACTTAATGTATTAACCATTATCATGCTGGATACGATTGGTTCTGCCTTTGCGACCAGTGCAGATCTAGATCAGCCTGCACATCCGTGCAGTCTGATCATGACCTGCACTGTTCCCCACTCAGTCAGTATCGTTTTGGTATGTACCCCTATTTACAGTTAATGCTACTGTGCAGACTGAAAGATGGACAAGTTCATTATAGAAATTTAACGGGGAAAGGGTTAAAATATGTCAAAAAAAATGCATTTTAGTTAATCAATTCTAGAACAAATAAAAATCGGCATGTCAGTCACTTAAAGGTATTCCAAAATGGCAACTATATTGTTTGTATGACAGTGCATATCAAAATTGAAGATTTCATTTTAAAGGCCACTATTTTATTAACAATAACTGAATGACAAACATAATATTAGTATCAAAAAGGAACTGTTAAGTTTCAAAGTCTAATGCAGCTGATAGAAGTATATGATATGACAAAGTCAGAACGTCCGGATGCCTGAAATAACGCCCGGAAGGTACTCGTGCCTTCATCTACAATTAAAAACCTTGAAAGTCGCTATATAACCTATAACTGTGTCAGTTTCATGTAAACCTTACAAAACAAAACAAACGTATATATAAGTACTCACAACAATAACGGCTATAGCCGGTCCTATAAATGCCCAGATGGTTTTTCTGTCTATAGACAACCAGCAGCTATAATACAAAGTACATGCATGTAGACCATAGATCACTATAGAAAATTATTTCAGAGAGTCATATATTTTTTTTCAAAATTTAGATGCATGAATTTGAAACATGTTTGTTGGCTCACATTTACGTAAAAATTAAATAGTAAGAAACATATTTTTAACAGGAGATACTTTATTTCACTAAACTATTAATTTTACCTTGTTTCAGTGCCATACCCCTCCCAGTCTGCTACAGATGATATTAAAACCAACACCAACGGTAGTCCTGCAAACATTCAAAATAAACACATGGTATCACTAATCCACCAAAGGTTTTCAGTCAGAGTGAAGCATTCGGTTTGAAAAATTCCGTTGAATTTTGTTAATCATCTGACAATCATGCATATAATGAGTTTAATATAATAAAAAGAACATCAACATCTAGAAAACATTCAAAACAATTCACGTACACGCAAAGCACATAATATTAAAGAGGCCTACCCCATCCGAAGCAAAGATAATAAGTATTCCGCGAGTTGTCCGTTCCGAACACTTGGACAACCTTGGTGTAGAGATGAAGCCCTTCGACCAGCATCCAGGAAAATATTGACAGGAAGCAGTAGTGTAGCACAACAGCTGTGACTCGACAAACCAGCTTAAAAGTACACAGTTTACTATATATGGTAATAAAAGGAAGGGATTGTATCTTTTAATTTAGTATTATTCCGTAATCTTCAAGAGGTTATATAAGCCCTGGTAAAGGCATTTCAAAGGTATTAAAATATTTCGGGGACTCAGATTTTATCACGAAACAAGATTTTCCTATTATATCAACAGAATCTTTCAATTGTAACAAATTATTTGTCTTTCTTTCACTCCAAATTTTAAATTCTTTTTCGTTAATTTGTTTTTTTTTTTACATTATGTCAGCAGTGTGCTTCTACAAATCTAGTTAATAACGAATGACCAGAAAATATGTTCTACAAGCGTTAACTAAAAGTTACTACAAAATGTTTAAAGTTTAGCCGAATATTAAATAAGTATGACTGCTGGTATAGTGTTGTAAGGTCAGTATTAAAAGCAATTAATAAACTTAAGTGTAATTTCTGTTCGGTCTATGCAAATTTTCCTAAAACTGCAATTGTATCATAAATTAAATAAGTAATGAATCAGTATCTCAACTGTAAGTTTAGTAACCCTTACCCTGCTAAATATCTAAAATGGACCGGTCCATAATTCAATTTGGGCCATACCACTTATTATTCAAAGGGGTGTTCACTGAAAAATTACTGACTAAATAGCGAACAGTGCAGACCATGATCAGACTGCACGGATGTGCAGCTTGATCTTGGTCTGCACTGGTCGCAAAGGCAGAATCACTTGCCGCCAGCAGGCTAAGGGTTAAAAAGACAATTAAATGTACAATGTTACCAAATGTAAAGTACTGGAATTCGTTCTGTAATTAAAATAAGGTGTGTTATTAATTGTTTCTAACCTTGTGGCGGGTAGCTTTACCAGCTGCTAAAAATACAACCTGTGCACAGAGAATAGCTACACACAAATTCCGGTGTACAAATAATCTCTCAGAATTTAATGATCTGAAACATGTAATTAGTAACAATTAATGTATACGTCTACACAAAACAGGTGAAACGGGCACTTTTTGATTACAAATGTCAACTCGGCCAGGTCATGTCAATTTTATGATGGTAAAAAAATCAACGCATATCGTGTGTTTACAATTATTATTGATAGGTAAAATGCAATTATTTTGGTGTTTGAAGAATTATCCTACCGAGCACGACAATGTATAATCATGCTTCGTACACTTAATGTCTACAGTAAACAATTATTTAAGGGAAACCGTTGTAATAAAGTTACAAGAAGCTGTTCACGAAGGCATGTTTAAGCACTTGTTGTGATTAGCATAACTTAGACTTTACGCAACATTTCATATAAATATGTATACCGTATTATTTAAAGTTTTAAAACCTTACTATATCTTCAAAATACATCCTATAAATCATAATTTTGAGATTTCATTTTATATCAGATAAAGAGAAAGAGAAAAGAGTTCAATGCATCAGCCTGTTGTAACTGATTATACAATATTATTTCTATATACGACTGTTAAATAAGTATATAGTGTCGTCATAGTCATGTTTCGTTTCTGAAGCGTTGACTCGCATGTTTCATTTTTACATACGGTAACACAGTCTTTTTAGCAATGATACAATATGCTAGCCTTTACTTTTTCCATCAGGTGAATAGGACATTACAGTTGCATGTAATCGATTAGAATAATGTCATACAGACTATAATTTCGGAAACCTATGTCTTTGACAAACAAACGTTTTTACACTATTGCCTAAACCATAAAAGCCCTTACTTACACATAAGTACAATTCTTGTTATATTTCAGCGCTCATTGCGTGTTTACAGCTCCAAAACTCGTTCGTTATAGATCACTCACGTCATCATACATCATTTCTTTTCATTTTAATTTTTCTGGATCAATGTGTGACAAAACCTAAAAATTGAATTTGAATTTTTGTCTGATTTTCGAATATATACTGTCAATGTGTGTTGGTTAAATTTTTGCTGTCTTTCCGCAAATAAAAGTTAGAACTTATTCTGAGAAAAAAAATCACAAACCTGATACACGTGAAGACTGTCAATGCAATAAACATGGTAACCATAGATACACTGCAACCTATGTAGGTGATGACACTGAGAGCAACCTCATCCTGTTTCGATATCTAAAACAGAATTATCTTAATTTCGAAAAAAGGTTTTAAATGCAATAAACAAGATACAATTAGAGCACTGCACGAGACTGAGTGCCATTTCATTTCAATGTAATGAATGACCATGTGCATACAAAATATTTTACACCTAGTGAGCAAAGGCAGTTACACTAGAATATAAGATTTAATTTACGTAATTTCTAAACTGGAGCTTGCAACTTTTATAGTGACTAAAACGTACAGACGTTTTTATTATCACACATTGTCGTAAAACCAGAAACTTAAGCTTATTGTACTTGTGCTACAGATACGAAATTCAGGAAGCGTCGAAATATTTCAGGATTTTTAGAAAAGATATCAAAACGAAAAGCATACCACATGTACAATTAACATTACATCGTAGCATTATGCCATGTTAGGCTAATATTGACACCAATATGTATCAGAAAGACGTACCTCGTACACTTTGACTTTCATAATAATCCCGAAGCTAGTTGTGTGATTGCACTTGCATCTTATCGCGTACGTGTCAATAGCCAATACACGACACCCTGTGGTAGACCAAAGTCTGAAATAATTCATTTTTACACATTAATGTAATTGTTTAATTTGAATTATGTCAATTCTTTTCTTAACTTAAGTAAACTAAGAGATGAAAACAAAATGATTTGTCTGTTTAATAGTCCTGCTTACATATAATATGAGAAGACGGACCGGTGATAAAACTAAATATTATTACAATTTGTTACGACTTTTGCATTTTTATTTTTATCTTTTTCTGACAATTTGGAATTTCTTATGCCGCCTCTTTGCCAATTTTATATGAATAGCGGAGGCTGATATGATATATAATTGACAAACTTCTTACTTCTTTCTTGTTTTGTAGAATGCACAGAAAATCTCGTGATGGGTTATGTTCAGGTGTTTATCATTCGCCTGCAGTAAATTAAGACTTTGTTGTTTAAAATTAAAATATGTGCAGTAAGATGAAAGAAACGTTAACATCTGATAACACAAGATTCGTCTAATATATATAGTAAGTCAAATAAGTTATGTTTTACTCATATCTGAGAGAAACACGAAATGTGTATAAAATATATGCTGCAAACGTATTGAAAAAGAGTAAGATTTCGGGTATACTTACGATGTCAGCAGCAGTATGGTACGCTAAGGTAAATATGTGGCCAACTGAAGTTTTCCTACCGTCTGTATATGCGGAAACTATCAACACTGGGCTAACCAAAAAGTGATGTACGTACAAATGACTGAAACTATAGTAACATAATATAATCGTTTTTACAATAATATCTAAAGTTTGATTGATAATGTTTCGTTTTTTTCTGCGATGGATATTTTGAACTACATTTACTATAATCTACATTCAAGGAATTTTATTCTCCTTAACTTTGTATAAAGATGAAGATACAATGAAAGAAAAAAAAAAACTTAATCAAATTTACTAAAGCGGCCTGTTAGAATGGATTCTTCCGCATTAACTATATATACATATAAAATGTACCTAATCAGGTAAAATGGATTTTTCCGAATTAATTACATACATTAGGTTATCCTTTATTAATTATTTAGAAGCTCCTATTGCCACATACAATTGGCAATCTAGAAAAATCAAGGATATTTATAACTTATATGAAAAAAACATATTTAAACCATTAAACAAAATGTTCAATAAGAAGTTGAAATTTATTCATTTTAGCTTAATCTATGATTAACAGAAAGTATACGTTTAACACACCTTTCGTCCATATCGACCTCTAAGATCTCGTCATTATTGATAACAGCAAATACCACGGCAACATCTAGAAACAATTTATAAGAAAGGCTGGCTATACATTCAGTAAAACACTACTTAAAGATGGTTTATTACTTTCAGAAAACAAATAATGCCACATGATGACTGTTGTAGGTGTTCCTCCAAACGGTTTGTCCGGCTGGTCAGGCCCGTGGGTAGAACCATCGGGCGTTAGCCAGCTGGATGGCTTCTTCCACATAGGGAATTTTACACCCCGAACGGAAGTTGCAATTGTACATTTAAATAGTATCATAATGATGAAAATATCATTGTAATATTCACATAAATATTAACCGATAATTATCATAACGTTGACAAAATATATTTTCATCCGAAGTTTAAGTTACCGACTTCTTTACTTAACAAGTATTGAAAAACTCACTTTCAAACGCTGTTTTGTCGATTTCGTTTACAAGACATCCTGTCATATGACTTTCAAAGGGTAAGGTGTCTCTACGGTTTGATTTGCGTAAACTGAGTTCTACAAATGATTCGATGTATCATTAAGATTACAATAGTTACGTAAAGGCAATGTGGTTAGTACTGCTACAATAGATGTGGCTTTAATTATTAAATAACAAACAAAATGAACAATACAAATACTTTCCTTAGAATGTAAGAATGAGAAATGTAAATAAAACATATAGATCAAATGGAAAAACACTAGGTGCGAAATATGGAAACAACACTTTCTCCCGCGTAACAACCTTATAAACATTTGCCAGGAATGTTGATTTGAATCCTCCAATAATTTCGAACCAGTGCATACCAACGTTCAACAGAGACATTTCCTTCATTGCTTGTCAAATTGCTGTTAGTGTAAGTTCAAATCTCTGCGCCAGGTAAGCCAGTGCATATGTTTGCAATTTTTGTATTTTATTTATAAGTAAACATCCTTGCATATGTTGCACTTTTCACAGTTTAACAAAATGCTTAGGCAGATTATAAGGATATAAAAGAAACGTCTTAATTTCAATGAAAAGAAAGTTTGTGACTAGCTATATAATCTGTCGTTTTAAGTTTAATGTACTGGCCTCCTAAAGTAACAATATAGTACTAAATATGAATTCAAGAGACGCTGTATTGTAGGAGAAGAGAAAGTAATTTTGACAATTCTTACCTAATTTTTCTGAACTAAATTGCACACTGTCATTCAATATACTAACGTTAGATATTGGGTATGTCTGATCCAGTATCGTTTCAACAATCACAAACGATTCAACGCTATGCTGAAATACGTATGTACATTTACAATTGATAATTGTTTAGTAAGCACTTCGTCTTTGCACACCCTCCCTGAATATTTAGAATTTCAAACGATTTTTGAGGCATTTGGTAAAGAGAAGCAACCGTTATCATTTTGGTTTCGTCTTGTTTATGAAATATTCCAGCAAAGTCACAATGAAAAAAATGAAAATAGTATTATACTGTGAAATCATTTATTTTGGTGGTTGACTTTTTTGTGGATTTGAGGCAGTAATATTTTTATTTACCATTTATTTTATGTTCAAAGTTTGAAATCAAAGAATTTATATCTACATGAAATAGCTGTTTTCGTCAAAACAACGATATTTAATGGCCACGAAATGAAATGATTACACAGTTAGATATTTTTGAAATGCTAAAATGTTTGCCATGTTTTCTTGGATACCGTACGAACAACATTGAAATTAATTACATCTGAGTGGAGCAAGCTTGCCTATAAGCTAAAAACAAATATTTAAAAACGTTGGTATTATGTATGATGCAAATTAAATAAACTGTAAGCAAGGATTTTTATCTGGTTTTAGAACAATACATACCTGCATACACAGTGAGAATGTCATGTTTCTTTCGATAAAAGTTTCGAAATGCTGAACAAAGCTCTGAAATGATAATTAACTTCACACTGAAATAAAAATATCTACTAAGTAGTTTTATGGTATTTACAAAATTTTAATTAACAGTTCTTGAAATGATTTCAAGAAGGATGATCTAATATAACCGATGACCAGTTCAGACTTATTATTGATGAAATATATTTCTTCCCTTTTTCACAATTCTGTAACTCACTTTGTAGAATTCGACTGAGTACATGTTCTCAACGCCGTTTTCATCATTTTGCTGCAGGCTATTATGGAAACATAAACTATCATACGATAAGAAAACATCCCTTATGCAGTCATCAATAAATTCACCGTCCAGACCTGTCAGACACTGCAATAGCAAAATGCACATGTACATTCTAATTCAAAGTTCCATAAGGCTTTTAACAAACAAATCAGCTGTAAGAATAGATAACATTTATGCATAGCTACATGGTAAAGCACTGCTTTCAAATCATTTAAAGACATAACGGGATGTAAAAAACAACAATTAAAGACACCGACCTTTAGATCGTATGACAATAAAGATAGAAAATTTTAAGTTGTCATAAAGTTATTGCCGTATTTGTTAGGAAGGTTTAGCTACTCGCAGATTATATGTTATAGAAACACATAAGAATTAGTTCTTGTACCCGCGGTAAACTGCCTTAACTGTAAAGCTCTATATGTAACCACCGCTAAGAACGTATTCCTCCGTGGTGTATTGGACAAGACCACAGGACATGTTTTATTGCCGTGGCGGTCCGGGTTCGATTCCCGACTCGGGCATGCTGTTTACTTTATTTTGCTGTTTTAAAGATAGTTCAAAAAAAAAATATTCTAATGTACATAATAAACTTCAATTCTAAAGAAACATCATTTAACCAAAATCTGGAGGCCAGTGCCTTTAACAAGAAATTGGTATATTTTATGCCAGTAAAAAAAAATATGGCAGCCACATTATAAACAGAAGCAATACGACTCTTTAAGGTATTGGGAAGACGAGGGTCTACGAAAACAAACCGTCCCATTAATGTAAAAAGGTACCAAGTGCTGATAGTTAAAATTTATGGTACCTTTTCGCATAAACCACTCGAAATGCAACAAGTAATCTATGGGAAGTTGTTCCTGATTTTTCTACATGTATTGTAATATCATTAGGTAAAATATCGTAATTCAATACTGAAACAATCTTTGCGGAATGTAAAAAAATCGTTTTTAGAAGATTGTTAGTAACGCCACATATTATACTACCAATAAATTAATAAAATAAAACATATAATGAAGATACTTTTCTTCTGTAAACATTACTTTAAATTAGTATTTAAATCTTAACTGTGTGCCACGCTTATGTCATGTCAAAAGCTTTCATTTTGCAATATTAAACGCAGAGTACAGTAATCTTAGTTAATATATAGATAGGTATGACAAACAAAACGATTAAAAATTCATTGCACAGTACAATTTAATTTATTACATAATTATATCTGATGAATTTTTACCTCCGCCAGCAGTGCGACTACATTTGAATGCGGATCTGACGCTAGTCCTACATTTTTGCTGACTGTGTTAGTCATTTTATGAATGTTAGTATAGACAGCAGTCGTGTCACTTCGTAATTTTTGTTTATGCGTGGCATGTAACAGTGTCGTCGTTTCTGGTGTTGATGATCTCGTCGATGTAGATGTAGTTTGTCCTGTATTTTCAAATATACTGATCAGCATGGTACATTTGCAAGAGTAGGTACTTACGTAAGTCATTAATGCATACACTGAGATTGTGAGAAAGCTTTAGTTTGAAACGTTCTGCAACAGTCGAATTATAAAATATATGCAATAACTTTTTCATTTTATAAAATTGATATGAACCGCGCCATGAGAAAACCAATATAGTGGCTTTGCGAGCAGCATGGATCCAAATCAGCCTGCACATCCGCGCAGTCTGGTCAGGATCCATGCTGTTCGCTAACAGTTTCTCTAATTCCAATAGGCTTTGAAAGCGAACAGCATGGATCCAGACCAGACTGCGCGGATGCGCAGGCTGGTCTAAATCCATGCTGGTCGCAAAGCCACTATGTTGATTTTCTCGTGGCGCGGCTCATATACTCATCCAATCTCTTCCTTTAATTTTTCTTTTATAGTAATTCATTAATGGGAAACAGTACTTACCAAACTAGCTGATGGGAACAGAAAATGTGATATTTGTTTGCAATGTATACTAAGAAAGGCTTCATTTTAGGTAACTTCAAATCCAGTAATCACCACTTATTAATTTTATAAGGTTACCAAGGTTGGCTGTTTTCT
Organism: Mercenaria mercenaria; assembly: GCF_021730395.1. Taxonomy (NCBI): domain Eukaryota; kingdom Metazoa; phylum Mollusca; class Bivalvia; order Venerida; family Veneridae; genus Mercenaria; species Mercenaria mercenaria. The sequence continues at coordinate 34,408,017 of NC_069369.1, read as the reverse complement.
CGCAAAGTCCTTGCATTTTAGCGTCGCATGAAAAACCTTTAACCAGTACTTCTTTTGTTGTTTCATTTACAGTTATTGCCACACAGTTTAAATAGGTTGATCTGAAAATGAAGTTGTCTGTCATCAGTAAAAATGGTTCATGATGCATGTTGACATATTTTACACCAAAGGTATAATCAATATAATAGTGATTGCATATTGTGTATTCGACTTCGTAGTGACAAGTTTAGTGAATATAAAATGCTCTTTAGTGATTGTAATATATCTGTATTGACGATTCTTAAATCTATATTACTATAAGAGGCATTTATTACAATTAAAATGAAAATGCGTAAGATGCAACATGCTACCTTTGATAAGATGTGTTGTTTTGGAGCACATTTAAAGGAGTTCCGCCAAGCCAGAAATACTGAGATCGCGAGGTATTATACTTCAGTCCTACCCATGTCCATGACGTCACGCTGTTATTTATTTTGTTGACATTTAAATAGAATATAAGCAAGTAAAAGGAAAATACCTAATTCATTTATTGTAACTTTGCACTTATTTATTCCTAGTAGATCAAGTTATTAGTTACTGTAACAAGCGGAACAATTGAATAACTGAAAGAAATGGATTTCAAGTTTTATCCAAAAAAAATGCATTACTTATATAGTAGGGACCGGATTGATGATAGTTCAAATAATATATATTTCATTTAAAATGCAGATCTGTAGAATTGTGTCCATCTTGACTTACAAAATAGGAACAAATTCATATGAATAATCTATAATACTTGTAAATATGTAATACTTTAGTTGGCAGGTAAGAACAATACTTGAATAAAAATCGATTGTGGAGAAATTGTATTTTTTCTAGATAGGAGATAATAATAAGTTTTAATCTTATTTCATAATCCATTTACTGATAAAAGCAAATATATATTTTACCCATTCGGCATCAAGATAGCACTATTTTCATTTGTGTTTCTTACAAATGCAAGGTCGGCTCCTAACATGTTACATTCTGCCCTGGCATCTGTCCAACTATACGGACCAGCAGTGAGATGTAAACATTGGTTACCTAAACTAAACCATCCATCCGATGTCATACAATCTGAAATAAAATTATAAACTAAGATATCGTCAATGGATTTAGTTTTTAGACCTCTAAATAACTGATACTACCATATCATGAAAAAGTGTTTTGTAAATATAAATGTATCAGGTATAGGCAGTTTTCCCCGTGTCAAATGGGGCATGTGTTAACTTGTGTCAGTGCTATTCTAGTATATCAAACGAAGAAGGGCGAAATTAAATAAACTTTATAAACATTCATTTCCTTTTAAACATGTTTTAATTATGCGTTAAAGTGCCTTTATATCTTTACATTTTGCAAAGGAACGTGCAAATCTATTATACAGTTATAGCACCGAATCTCCTTGTTAAATATCCTCTTTTATACACTTCCTGAATACGACAGTGACAGTGTTTTATGCTTGAATGTAAAATACTTAATTCCTTGTCTATTGGCATTGGATTTTGTAAATGTTCAAGGTTACGGAAATTCATGTATACTACGGGTTGTACTGTAGATTTTTATAAATTCCAAATTGGTTACCTTTTATTTCAGATTCACATATATACGGCAAATGATTTTCACATCTGGTTGGATTCCATATTCCCATCATAGATATTGCTGCACAATCTTCACCTGGTTATGAAATGAATTAGTGTATTTCTACAAAAACGATATTTAGTACTTAATGCCGGATACACTGATCAAATCAGCTAACACGCCATACTCATTTCAGCATTTTTCGAAAAAAAAAAACATGCTATTTTGCGAAATTCGTTAAAAGTATACAAAAATCATGAAATTTGGACGGACTTTAAAGGGGAAGAGCAGTTACATATTTAAAAATCAGCTAAAGTCAACAATTAATTTGTTTAAATTAATCATCGGAGAAGAGATCATCAAAAACAACAGTCGAGTTTGCTCTTTTTCAGTATATTTTATTGTTCTAGTATTAATGTATTTAATATATATACAAATGTAAAAAAACCACTTCCTTTTGAAGTTAAAAAATAAGTATACGTTGAAAAAGAATTAAACATGAAGTAATGAGTTATAACAGAAATGTCAGCTTAGTTTTAAATATCAGTCACACGAAAGTGAACCAATGGAACTATGCTGTATACATTTTTCTATACATTCACATGTCTTAGTTAGTAAGCGTAAGTTATGTACAATATAACATCACCTGGAGAGATGCTCGTCGTATTCAAATTATTTATTGATGTGTTCAACGTTTGCAGCCATCTCCAACTGGTACCCTGAATAAAAAAATAAAAACCCTCTTTACATTTGCTTCTAATTGCTTTTTGAAAAATTAAAATGAAATCAGGTTTATTTCGAAATAATATTAGATATATATACACTTTAAATGTTATGCAAAAGCGTTCATCATATACTTAGCAGTTTTCAGGTGTAATCATAGGCTAGCTCAAAAAGGTTCGGACCAGTAATGAGAAATAATCAATTTTTCTTTATCATGTATGTAAGTGTAGAAGAAAAGTTTAAATTACGCTTTTGATGGTAAATCAGGTAAATTCTTTTTCTTTCTTTTTTTGAGTTAATGTAACGTTTGGGTGGACGGATAGCTCAGTGGTTTGCACACTGGCCTTCCAATCCTGAGGTCGGGGGTTCGATCCCCGGCAGCTACTCGGGAATTTTCAGAAACGCTTTTCAGTGTTTCCCACCCAACTAGAGGTGTACTGGTCAGGAACCCAGGCAATCCTTGCGTGTATCAGTGCTATACACTCGGCACGTTAAAGAACCAAGCTGTCTATTCGCAACGAGCTAGGCTAAGTTAGCCGGACAAGCCTGTATCTGATTTTTGATCTCTCTGTCGTGGGGGCTTTGTCTCACTCTGTCCCTCTGGTCAGATCGCCCTGTGTCTGTACTAGTAGATGATGAATTTATGCGCCCTGTATGGCTGCATTTGAACTATGTAAAGCGCCTTTGAACGTGAAATTGATCATGGAAAGGGCGCTTTATAAATCTGGTATAATAATAATAATAATACCCGAATCATTCGTTAAATTATTTATTATATATACGTGCATTTCTGAAGTAACCTATCCAATGGTTGATTTCTGGTGCAGTTGACCTCAGTTGTAGAATAAACGTCTGTTCCGTGATATCATCTAACGTCACCAATGCGGAATTCATGACGTCACATCTACGTCTAGCTTGAACCCATGTTACAGTTGTGTTGAATACACGATAGCATTTGCCCCTCTCTTCTACCCATCCTTGATAGCAGTATAATTCAGCTGGCAGTTTGATATACATTTGTATTACTGATCAATATCATAGTATTTTTATAACAAAGTAACACTGATTATTATTTGGGATGAATAGATGATGGTTGCTTTCATTCAATGGATATTGAATTGATATTATTGAAAAAGAAAGCGTTTTGTTGATATCATATAATAAAAAAAGCACATCAATATCGTCATCATCTTTATTATTATAATCAGTATTATTAAAATTAGTATTACTATTATTTCCACGTATGTCACTACCTTAAAGATTTATGTAACGAATTTTATCATAATATGTCAAATTCGGATTGAATGCGCTTAAAGTTATGAAGTGTTGGCCAACATGTTATCTAGATTTATTATTATTTGTATTATCACGGCGGTAATTAATCGTTCAAATAAATGTTACAGTCCGATTATATTCATCTCAAATGATAGTACCTTTGTATAACCTGGATACAACAGCTACAAGAATATTGATCGATATCTGAAACAAGACAAACACATTATTTAGTCACAGGAAACATGCCCAGTCATTTATATCAAGCATAATTATGTCATTAATGCTTATAGCCATTTATTCTAAACAGTGTAATGTAAAACTTTTATCACAACTAGTCTTTAGACAATCAGTTGCAGGGTTAACTAGCTCTCAGCTGACTGGAAAGAAACAATAACCGATTCCCAGAAACGCACCATATAATATGAAATTGATATTCCGAAGCGGACCACTAATTCATAAGAAAACCTAACCAGACCACTAACTTAAATTTAAAGGGGGAAAAACAACAAATTTGAAACATACAAAAAGCATCAAACAAAAAACTTTGAGACAAGCTTAAAATACACAGAATGTCATATCACAATTAGTAACAACGAAATATAATAATCAGCCCTGAAACGATCTACAGCAAAGAATTCAGTGGTATAAATGGTGCATCAGCCTTGCTAAAAGTGACGCAGCAAGTTAAATCATAAAAGCGAACTGTACAGATCTGTCAAAATGTTTTCACGCACGTTCATACTTCTGCGCATATAATATCAAATACATACTATCGTAATTTTCAAATATCATGATAGAAAATAAAATCTGCAAGAAGATCATTTCAAAGCATAGAATGCAACCAAGCAAAATAATTGCAAGGAACTTTTTCAAACAAAAACTGATGTATATGTCCGTCCAAAATATATGTGCCATAACAAGCGATGTTTTAATACAAGTACATCTGTATAACGTCAATTTTGTAACTTAAGCATAAAATCATTACAGTAATATTTGTCAGCTCTGAACTTATTTAATTTTTAAGATATATTAATATAATTATATCAAAGTAAAACCGAAACAGTATATGCTTAAGTAAAATACATGAACATGAAACACAATATAAAACAAGAACATTAAATTATATATATTACATGTATACCATAAAGAAAAAATAGTAATTTAAACTTACTAGTATTTTCCAGTTCATTTCGAAGCACTGATTCGATTATGTCCGCTAAATCAGATAATCTACTTGCAGACGACACAAAATGATACAGAACAACGCTGATAACAAAATCAGCAGTTGCTATGAGAAAAGAGTAATTTGTTAGTTTCAGAGTTGAACTGTCAGCCGTTTTTATCTTTTTGCTTTATTGACGGAAAGTTTTGAAATAGATTTTTATCCGGACCATATGGCTTTGAGATGCATTTTCTTTTTGCTTAACCCGTGCATTTTATTTAATATTTCAAAGTAGGTATCGTGTCATGAAATAGGTTTATGATATGATTGTATTATTTCACTTAATTAACCAAACCAAACAAAAGTAAGTACTTTCATTTCACAAAATCGTGCTATAAAATTCATTTAAAGAGCATGTGTGAAGTTGTAAAATTATGTGTCAGACTGGACGTTTGATAAACCAGAAGTGATGGCGTAACGACATTTATCTGGAAAGCAAAGTTGAATTACGTAGAATATAGCTTGAAATCAGTGTACGAAAATGAAAATAATTTTATGAATTAGTTGCAACACATGAGTAAATGTATAACAATGTCACTGTTATTGTCTTTCTAAAGTTAAAATATGATAGTAAAAAATCTGACATGATAAAGTCTTAAAATTAGCTTAAAAATACGGATCACTTTTATCATGGTCAAATATCTCAAAAATAAGCACACAGACCAACATTTATTTCACCACAATATAGACCATATGTTTATTTACGACTGTGATAAGTTTTATTAAAATCTACATTGTAAAAAATTATATTAGCAAAAATGTTATGAACGTTGTGATTTTCCCATAGACTCCCATTACGAACATATGCGCGAGTTCCAAATTTTTCAAATCAGTCTAGCGAAAAATCAAGCACACGATCCTATCCTTTTGCTGATTTTTTAAAATATATTTTGAAGTTTTGAAAAGTCAGGATTTAATCAAATTCTACATTGTAGAAAAAATGTCGATCCGAACGTGCAGGACTACCTTAAGGCCAAAATCTAACCTCACGTTCAAGATCCTTCCGTCTGTCCGTCCGTCATACTTTATGCCCGGTTCATAACTCTGCCATCTATGTAGAGACTTTGAATTAACTTGGCACAAATGTTTCCAAAAATAAGACAACGTATCATGCGTAAGATTCATATCTCTAGCTCTAAGATTAAAGTCACAGTTAGAGGTCAAATGTTAAAAAGGTCTGATTGGTGTTTGGTCCATAACTCTACCATTCAGGGATTTTGCAGTTACTTGGCACAAATTTCCCCACAATGAGACGACGCGTCATGCGTAAGACCCAGACCCCTAGCTACAAGGTCAAGATCATACTTAGGGGTCATATGTTTAGAGTATCAGTTTCAGATCCAGTCCATAACTTTATCATTCATCAAGGGATTTCAAAATCACCTGACACAAAACGTTCCTAATAATAATCTGTGTTATATGCAAGAAGGGGCCCCGTCTCAAAGGTTAAGATCACTCTTAGAGGTCAAAGATAATAGGTCCATTTTTCTGGTCTGGTCAGTACATTTACTTTGCATAGTTGGATATCAAAAGAGCTTTAAACAGACAGTCACCATAATTGTTCCTTCTCAACAGAAGGAACACTTATAGTGAACATGTCACACTTGACTGAGCATGTAATGGATACAAGGGTATCGTCAAAGGAATCCGATTTCCCGTAGGGCGTCGCCATCTTGGACTCATGCATATTCATTACAGATAGCCTCTAGCCCAATATGTGTTTACGCATAATCAATCTTTATTCCAGTCTTTAAATAGTGCAATACAACTACGTAAAATAACAGAACAAGAAGACAAAATAATAAAGTTTAAATCATGTAACTCCTCGATTGAATATATAATAGTAAAGAATCGAGATTAATGAAATGAATATGCATCATCTAAAAATAGACTCCCATCAAAAAAATTACGTAACAAAATTGTCCCGGGTCACGTGATTCATTTAGCTTCTAACGTTTCAAATTTGCAAGTCATTTCTTTTGCGTACTTTTTTACTTCCTGATTTGTTTTTTTCGAATCGTAAACGCATGTACGAAATTTCTGTGTGTTAAGTGTGCGGGTACTCGCTGGTGTAGTCGCGTGATGAAAATATCCGGAAGTGAAATACAGACTGCAAGACAAATGCTTCCAATAGCATAATATGTACTGCACTTGCTTATATAAAAAAAAACAGCTTTGGGTTATGATAAAACTTTTAATACTTAGATTAGTTCTGAAATAGATCTAATTAAGTTTGCACAAAAAATGACAAAACATATTTTTCTCATTGCATTATTAAACATTTGTAACAATATGCTAAAATAATATCCCTTAAAAAGAATATTTTATATGTGCTAGAAGGAACCTTTTGGTAAGCTAAATCTTGTAAATTGATTTGTTTGGATGTAGAACTCGGGTCTCTAGTTCAATGCCAATGTCACCGTTGGGGATAAATTACTTTTGGTGTTTTTTTTTTCTTTTATCTGTATAAGCTTATTTACGCATGGGTGTTTATTTAAATACCTCAGCATAAATTTTCACCAGCTCAAGATAATATGCCATGCGCAAAGGTTAAAGTCACAAGCACCTAACATAACTTCCTATTTTTGCTTGTAAATGAAAATATTTACCTTTTGAATGATAAAGTCCAACACCTGTGTTTTTGCATCAGTTTTCCCATTGTTTTAGAAATGAAATTACATTTAAAGTAGGATGATTGGTACTGATAGATACAGAAAGCTTAGATTCACAAGTGTAGGCTTCCAGAATGCAAACCCAGGCACGGGTTATTAATTTATGGTGTATATATAGGTAAATACAGCATTTTTATGATTGCAATACATTAGTTCGTTATGTAGTGCAGCTCTGCATTGACAACACAGGTGTTAACTTTCTCTGATGTATAATTTAAAAAACAAGTTTCATTAGTACCAAATATATGTAATGCATTTCATTTGTTTATTAATTACCTCCTGTAAGTGTGATAAACTTTCATAATATTTTTATTTATTTATTTCTTACCAGTTTAAAAATAAAATCAGATATTAACATTGGAAAACACTAACTTTATAGACTTCCAGACATTTTCAAACTACATATCTTCTTCATGAATTATATAATATAGTTATGATTTATAAACACTGTTAGTATGTAGAAGAAGATGTGGCATTGGCATGTAATATGTTATGTGTGAAAATGTCCTTAGGTGGGGGACGTTGGTAGCTGTGTTACAAATTCTTAATCGTATACTTTTAAGATTTCGAATTGGCTTGTCAATTCCCAGTCAATGTTCCGCAGAAAAAATCATAAGCGAAACATTTATGTTTTGTTTTAAACCTTTGAAAAGGCAACAAAGAATATAAATTTATAATTTAACACGGAACGGAAAGGCGCATATATTGAAATGTGTTATGCTTAGTTCGACAAAATGTCAAGTGCACAGTTACAAAAAAAAATAGAAAAAGCCTGTTTCGTACTTTTAAATCTAATATGGACGAAATTTAAAACCTGTATCGACGGATAAATTTTATTGTCTAAATGCTTAAAGTGTTAAGATGAAACTAAATTGTGGCCTTATGTCGAACCACTTGACCATCACCACTATTTGTTCGAAAGATAAAAAGACGAACGCTTGCAATCGAAGGAATAGATAATGCCGGTTAGGAAAGTGAAGGACTGAACGTTGCATACACTAATGAATCTTCTGAATTAACAAAGCCCTAGGGCAGACAATCACGGATAATCTGTTATTTCAATCCCTAAATGTATCCCGAAAATAACAATAACAGAAAGACTGTTTCTTTCTTCTTTTTTTTTTTTACTTAATATCAGATATATTATTATTATAGTAACGGAAGGGCCGTAAATATTATACACATAATGCGCTTTTGACAAATTAGATAACTTCCCTTGCATCATATATGAACTTCAGCTCGGCAGTGGAGGTGATGCTGCAAAATAAAGCATCGTAGTTTACACACCTTCCCTTTGTATCGGATGCGTCTTTTGGATATGTATTATCGCGGATTGCATTCATTGATCGCAAGCTTAACTTCTGGGTCCTGAACTCTGGTCAAAATCCCTACTTACTACATATATATAATTATGTACAAGAAATGTCCGTTTGTGGCACTATATTTAGTGTACCGCTGCTTATCTGCTCAAAGGCACATTTCAAAGGACTTAGTGTCGTTGGAAAGAACATGTGTCATGTGTAAAGAAATGTACAAGCACGGATGAAATTCACCCCAAGAAAATTGACAATTGAAAGAGGGAGGGCCCTCGGTCGGGGCTTGATATTTCTATTTTGTATTTAGGTAAATGCTTGGTCATATGGGATCACCTTAGCATTGATTGCAAGCTTAACTTCTGGGTCCTGAACTCGGGTCAAAATCCCTATTTTCTACATATATATATATGTATATAATTATGTACAAGAAATGTCAAATTTTGCCATTATATTTAGTGATTGACCAGTACACGAGTGTCAAATAAGTTCACTTTCCGAACTGTTTTTTTCCTCAAACACACACAGGCTAGTGCTGCTGGTTGACCTGAAGAGAAGTGCACTATGTTGTAGGTAAGGCGCAGAAAAATAACATGTTCCCTTTCTTTATATTTGGTTAACATTATTCTTGATTTGATAAAAAAAATGAAACTTCATGAATTGCAAGTCAGATTGCATAATTCTTATCCATTTTCTTAGTTCCAAAATTACAAACCGAGCAAAAAAACCCCCAAACAAGCCTTAAGATACCATTCATTGTCATTTAGTTGGAAACAAAGTGCATTTCCTCATCCCGTAAGATGATTGCGTTCAATCATTAAATCACAATGGAAATCAATCTTTTAGATGGATTGGAAAAGTATTATCGAGATGCAACCCCATTAGAGACAGGTTATAAAGAAATAGACACAGCAATTCTGCAATGCGAGGAAAATTAGAATAAGATGCCAAATAACTAGCAATAGTTGTGACTGAATGAGGCAACTTAAGCCGTTATAGTTGTCGTTATTAATTTTGGAAAAATATTCTCACATACAAGAATATATCCCTTTCTAGATTAGATTTCACCTTAGTAAACACTACTTATTTTCAAACTGTCAGTCTTAATTCCACTTTGCTAGGCCATTACTTTGAAAATTATATTTGCAAGAAGTTTTGTCACATCAGAAATATCGCAACAGAAGGGTTTTAACTTGATTTAAACTTTTAGGTAAACCTAAATGATAGATACAGGAAATGCATTAATACTTAAATCCATGCTTAGCCTAGTGCCTTCCATTCCCTTAGTTTAAGCTAATTCACCATTCATATTTAGGAAACTAATATTTCACAGATCTGAAGCAGAATGACAGCTGTTCAGTTGACATGATGAAACAGTATATTTCATTGACAGAAATCAGTTACCCGCTTTTTTATTTTGTGAAAGTTGTAGTAAGACTTTTTTGCGCTAGCTCTGGTTTTCACCTTTTTTATTTCGTATAGCTAAATAAGTATATGAAAATCAGAAAACAGTTCAAACATTTAAACTGGGCACAAATCGCACCATATTGCAATGTAGTTACTTCCTAAGCACCTAAACTTTGCTATATCATTTTCTAGCATTACATCTTGCCCTTTGTCATGCTGACTTAAGGAAACAGTCCAACAGGAAATCCTCATTAAAAGAATGCAGTCATCCATAACAAAAGACGTGCTGACGTGTTTCTCGACTTGCCGGAAAATTAAATATTTACAAGACTGAGAGCTGTATACCTTACCAATCTAAGAAACAGAGCGAAATCCAAAATCGTCATGATTTGATTGATATACATCATATAATACTTCCACAATATGTTCTTGAACAGTGGGGAAAAAGTGATTTGATTTTACACAACTTACCTGTACTCTTTTATTAGTTGAATACGATCACGCAACTACAAAATCATGGTCCCTTAATAAAGCAAACAGTGTAAACAGTCGTCTTAGGAATCTGATGTTTTTCTGAAAAGAAATCTAAATTCGTGTCCATTCTATTTCTTCTTTTGTATCAAACTTTGTCTCTAGAAATACAAGCAAATGAAATGGAAATAATTGTTTTCATTCTGATACTCATTTGTCGTATATCAAATTGCATGAATTAACAACAAAATGTTAACGCCCATGAAGTGGAATTACTTAGAAATTAGACTCTACTTAAATTTAATTTACATAACACTTATCCAGTAAAATTTAATAAGCTTTAATAGTTGTAAATGAGAGAAATAGCTACCGGCAAGTGATTCTGCCTTTGCGATCAGTGCAGACCAAGATCAGCATGCTCGCTTTTCAGTCAGTCTATTTTCAGTGAACATCCCTTTGAAAACGAAGTGGTACTGCCCAAATTGAATGATGGACCAGTCCATTTTAGAAATTGAGCAGGATAAAGGATAAAGAACAATGCATACTTTTAATTTTAAGGTAGTGGATCCGTAATAACAATCGGTCAAATATATATTCTATGTATGTGATTTCGGCATTCCCCGATTTTTACGAAAAGTTATGTGCGTGTTCAGAAACTTTACGTCCAAAGAATGCCGAAATATGAAACCATACGGAAATTGCCAAGTGTCATATGGGTCCAGCACCTTTTACTATTCGGCATTCCCCGATTATTACGAAAAGTTATATTCGTGTTCAGAAATTGTACGTCCAAAGAATGCCGAAATATGAAACCATACTGAAATTGTCCAGTGTCATAATAGGTCCAGCACCTTTTACGATTCAACATTTCCCGATTATTACGAAAAGTTATGTGCGTGTTCAGAAATTGTACGTCGAAAGAATGCCGAAATATGAAAGCATACGGATATAGCCAAGTGTCATGATAATGGGTCCAACGCCTTAAGGAAAGTACACTGTCAATGTAATAAATATCAAATTTATAACAAAATTTTCAAACAGAAACGTAACATTATGGACAAAGACTCAAAGAACACGCCACATAATATATTTATATATATTAAGAGTTTAATAAGAAGTATTACACCCTAAGATACAAACGCAAACGGCATGATTTACCTGTTACCTCAAAGATGTGTTAATGTTGAGAAACTTGTGGCAATATATTATATTTCCCTAAATTGAAATAGTGGCAGGAGATAGACTTGTTTTTTTTTTTTCGGTACCGGTTTTCCTCATTTTGACAAGTATCTTGCGGAACTAAACTAATAAGGTACACAAGTTGAATTATATGTTTAAAACACGTAAAGAAAACTGTTTTACGTGCTATTTAAACCAAAATGTCGTGTCTTCTTATAATTCTAAATTACTTGCAGAGATAAGTTTGCAAACATTGACCGAAAAATACTTTTTTGAGGATTGGAAATGAGTTTCGTTTAGAAATAACTATTAGACTAAGTGCAGTTAATTAAGAAATATTAATTTACTCTATCGGGAATAAATGCATTAAACTGAAGACATACATTTTTTTTTTAAATTCATTAAATACTAATACAGAATTCTAACATCTTGTTACCGTTACGCATATGTTTTTCTTTTCTTGTTTTCTCACATTTCTGTTTGTTTCTTTTCTTTTTTGCCATTATACAGAAACGTTCGTTTTAACAAATACACTTTTTCACGACAGCTACCACTACTGGATGCACATACCATTAAACATGGTTTAAAACCCTGTAAAATACCAATTAAAATAGGAAAAACCGTTAATTAACCCCATTAATTCTTGCATCACTTTATTTAACAGGTTTCACAATATTAATGGGTTACATGTAAAAATACCATTAAAACACCCATTTTTGACCATGAATCATGCCATTAAAATTTTAGTTTGGTAGCTAAAAAAGTTAATGGCTTTGAAAAAATAGTGAAATTCTGTATATTTTGAATTAAACAGGATTATTCATGGCCCTTAAATTTGATTTAATGCCCATTAAATGTTCAGGTTCTGTACGATTTCATTTAAGAGTAAACTTAATTGCCCTTAACAGCAATGTGATGCCCATTAAATGCTTCATTCTGTAAAATGTGATTCGTATAATTTCTTTTTTTTTGGTTTTTGGCTTGCACTCCCATTGAATGCTTATAATTCCAGTCCCATATTGTTCTAAAATGGACCTTAATCACAATAAATACATACTACGCACACATTATCTATAATATATCATGATGTTATATTTAGTTGCATTAAAGTTATTTCCCCTTGATACAGTTACGCCATTTTTTTTCAAATGTTTGCCAAATTGTGTTCCTACAAAAAATCGGATTTATTTCAATGAAAGTCGGATGAAAACATATTAATTTATTTGATAACATCAATCTACATTATTTTGGTAAAGGTAAATATGTATTGATGCATGCCACTTTTCTGTTTTTTTCTTTTTTTTTGTTTTTCCTTTCCAAATAATCAGCATTTATATAAGAAAATGGGTGGGGTAAGAAATTTACATTATAAAATGTGTTCAGACCAGTTTAGATTTTCAAATTAATTTACCAGTCCTTGAGTAGAAACTAAAGTTTATAGAGAAGTGAACAGTACGCATGATTTTGAAGATTTACAGTCTGATTTAAATTCATTTGGGGCACGGGCAGATCAATCGTTTCTTCGTTCCAATGAATCAAAGAGTGTGGTACGCTTGATTGGGGAGGGGGGAACTTGTGATGCAATCCCTCAAACATTTGCTCTTAGCTGTTTAAGTGCATGCACATGAGCACAAAGTACTGAAGTAGAGCTAAGTTGTGATTGCCCATTGTGCGCTGACATTGCCATCAACAGTTGCTTTTTGAATACACCTGATGCCTAATGTCTGTACCAATAAAAACTTGGTCAGAATGTTTGTCAATATTATAGTGTTGAATAGTTAAATCTACCCACATGGTCACTTGATCTATTAAACCGGTACCTGTAAACGCTTTTCAGTACAACACAATAAATACAATATCCATTTATTTTCTCATTTCATAGGAACATATGACAGAATAAGGATACGATATGACAATATGTACGAGGCTGTTACATGTGTTTACATTTTAATAATTAACGGGCATTAACAGAGTATTAAAAGAATTAATGGCCCCATTAGTTCTTACTAATTAATGTGGAATTAAGGGGTATTTTTTTAATGGCACATTAATTTCATGCCAATTAAAAAAAATCACGGAGTTTTAAGAAGCCTGTTAACTTATTTTAATGGTTTATTTTAAGCAGCTTTTCATGGCCATCAAAATCATTTTAACAAGGTATATTTTACCAGGGTTTTAATATACTTATTTCATGGCTTTTTAATGTACGGCATTAAAACTATGGTCATGAAAATCCCAATAAATAGTAAGAAGTAATGGGTGAATTTTAATGGTGACCTGTTAAAACTCTGTTAAAAACGTTTGAAAAAATTAAGACCAATTTTATGACCCTTTTAATGGCATGTGCATGCAGTAGTGTACTGTAGCAAAATCTATTACCTTTCTTTTACTGAATTACGTTTTAAAACGAAGAAGATAAAATGTTAAATGAGACATGTTTAAAACTTCCAGTTTGCCTCCAAAATGACCATTAATTTACATATTAACACGATGCAGATACTTCGTAAATGTTCGCTACTTTGTTACAGTACTTCCTAACATTAAACATTTATCAAAAAGTTGACCATGCTTTCTTAAGGAGATACTTCCAGACTTACCGGAAATGAAAGAACTTTAGAGTTGGTTCTCTTAGCGGTCGTTAGTCTTGGTAACAGCTTGAAATATAATATCGAATTGTCTAGTCATATACAGCTTGCATTGAGAAAATCGTTTCTGTCTGGATATACAGCTGCTTTATAATTTTTTTTTCTGATTTTGTTTCAGAAGTGAAATTAGTTTGATTTAAGATAAGTTATGAAGTAGGTTCAGCCAGACAGCCAAGAGAATATTGAACTAAACTGTAGATAAATAGGGTGAATAACCACGCTCTCCAGTACATGTCTAATCAGCAAATTAATGAGAATTGTTCATATTTAATATTCCTTTTTATTCTTAAATATAAATGTTTCAACAATTAATTTCATTATTTGTCAAAGGGATGCATGATGTCCACACGATGGGGATCACTTGACTAGATGTATTGACATTCTTTTCTCTCCTTTCACATAGGCTTGTTTCCAAAGGCAACTGAATTAGGTATACACAATCGGTAAATAGTCAGATTTAATGTTATAAATCATTGCAAATGTTTAACTTAATAACAAACATACATACTAAATAAGTCAAATCGTTAATCTTTATCTGTAATTTAAAATTAAAAAATCATTATTATGAAAGAAATTTTGATTATATGAGCCGTGCCATGAGAAAATCAACATAGTGGGTTTGCGACCAGCAAGGATCCAGACCAGCCTGCGCATCCGCGCAGTCTGGTAAGGATCCATGCTGTTCGCTTTCAAAGTCTATTGCAATTAGAGAAACTGTTAGCGAACAGCATGGATCCTGACCAGACTGCGCGGATGCGCAGGCTGGTCTGGATCCATGCTGGTCGCAAACCCACTATGTTGGTTTTCTCATGGCACGGCTCAATTAGTTTTAGAAGAAATACATATACAGTTAAAGTCATATTGCGGTTTTCCAGCTTTCAATGACGGAGGAACACGCCCAATACCCCTCCTTGTATTGTTGTACGCACGGACATGTACCTTGCGGTAACAACTGACCTTCCGAATGCCAACTGAATTGTTTAGATACATAACGATCCGAAAATGATTCAAGCTAGTGAAGGTGACATGCTTAGCTTCTTAAAAAAGCTAGTATGCGGCCCGTTGTCAATTTAATTTCGTGAAAATAGTTACTTTAACATGATGTAAACTTTTAGAAAGTTCGTTCAAATGTACTTTTATAATATGAGGACTTGCTTGATTATCGCCGCTCATCGATTACAACATGTCGGGCGGTTTCTCCCCTTTAAATGTATAGTCAGCACGAAAATAGTATATAGGATCCTATATCTGATACAGAATTACTATTTTTACCCTAATTTATTTAAGGTGAATCCTGAAACAACTTCTACCAATTCAGACATCAGTCTTCAACATTTCATTCATGCGAGATTACGACTTTAAATATCCCGTTCTACCCGCATAATGCTGAGCATACTAAGGGAGCAACTGGTACCTTTTTCAACATCCTTAGTACGCGGCTGCGGACCGAATCCGCGACCTTCCGGACCGGAGGCGTTCGCCACCTTATTTGAGCCGCATCGGACAGAGAGACAAAGAGACAGAGACAGAGAGGTCACCGTTAGACAGAGTAGCTGGAGACTTTATTCTGAAAGATAGATCTTCAGATGACGATAAAGCATTGCAGCTGGTCCTACGCAGATATTTTTTCTTGAAAGAGTGGCTTCATATTACAATTAAGCGCAGCTGCTGGTCCGATACAAAGACTTTATTCCTTTGCGGGAACCTTTTAATCAAGTTTTTTTCCTCCACAAGCGAGATTTTCGGACTAAGGCAAATGGTTAGATGTCGGCGTCCTTAACAACTGAGCTATGGAGGTCCCTTGATAAAGTAAGACGGATATAGAATACGTGTCAACTAGCCTCATACATACAGAGTTATAAAGGCTTCCGTTTCTTTAATAACACACAATGTTTCTTTAGTAACACACAATTGCAAACAATGTTAGATGATGTTGATTAAGTTGTGACAATGATATATTCCCTAAATTCTGACAGTGTCCCGAAGACTGTAACTCTTTCCTTTTGAGTTTGTTCCTCCCTATATGACCAGCCATTATATGCTTCTACTTCGGTGCAATTCCCATAGGTGAAAATAAGACTTTCAAGGAGCAAACACGCAGCTATGATTGCTTAAGATCTGATAACGATCCAGATACCAAGTAATGCTTTGAGACGTGTCTACGTGCAAAATGTCATATCTATAAAATGTCAGGGCTTGTTACGGAATAGGTAGAAACAAGCACAGTCTCATTAATCTATAGAATAAGTTTAAACATAAAATAGGAAATGTCTTCATATAAATTTGTTGCGCACGATTTCGTAGTATTCTTATCTTACTGAAACATTAATTAGAATATTTATCAGTCGCACTGTCTATGTCTGTATTGAACTGTTTGGAGACATGTCGAACGTGACATTTTGACTGAAAAAAAGTGTTTTCCTATATTTCGTAATTACTTGTTGTGACGTGTTAGCATAAATTGACTGGAAAACAACTTGAAGGTGAGGCGATATTGAAGGTGTGTGGCATTTGAGCATCTGTTGATTTTGTGCGCCTTTCTTTAGGAATGTACCTCACGCTGCGCTAAATTTCAAAGGGAATAAACAAAATAAAGACGCTGTCTTCTAGACATAAAATTAGAATTTAGAATTTATCGTAGATTTTCATATAAAATTCCTATCGAACTGAAAGACTAACATGTTGCCTATGAAGAGACATGAACATTTATTCTCTTTAACATATCGGCTTAGTAAAGCAGGAGTTACCATCCGACATTTTGGTTGGCATATGTTTTCATGCAATCTTTATTCTGTAAAAGTGTCTCGACTATACCGCGTATGCTTAAAAAATATGAGGTAACGTTAAAATATGTGAACATTATATTTTTACTGGTGCAAAATGATCCCAAACGCTAAATAGTTTGTTTGTGTAAAAAAGCGGCATTAGGCACGTGGTCCCTTTTTGACACATATTAATAAGGTTAACATTTTTTCTATATCATTTGTGTAGGTGTTAACCTCATTTTAAGCGGTACTCTATAATAAAATAACCTTAATATAACTCTGAATGGACTCCATGATCTTAAACCGAAAATACTCACAATATATTCACTGTAAAATTTATGACAGATAATAAACGAGGTTAAATTGAGAAAAATTAGGGTCTGGCCATGAAACATTGCAATGCATGAATATATATGTAAGAAGTCGCGATGTTTTTTTTATATAATACATTACTCATATAAAAAGGTTAAAGCTCTTTAAAAATGTATACTCCGGTGATATTTATACAGTGAAATCAGCACTTGCTTGATGCAAAACAGTACCATAATTATGTCATTTTAGCATACTTTAGCATACTAGAATGTAACATTCATAGATATAATTATGCTGAACAAATCGAGCCATATCGTCCTCATGGTACCTTTTTGCATTTGTTAACCTAAATATTCGATCATGAAAAAAGAAAACATAATACTTAATTCATAAGTTACCGCTTAGTCGTTATGAGTAATAATACATGTATCTATATATAATCCTTATCTAACCATATGTAAAGTTTTACTGTTGTGTTAAAATGTAAATAACTGATGTAATCTTGAGCCAGGAATCTCTAAAAACATTTTATATAAGGGATTCGATATCACTTTCCTAAAATGTACATGAAGCTAATTCAATTACTGTTTCTAATTTTAGCTTCATGTATTCTCAACTACAAATACTGCTTCATTCCATTCTATGAAAAAGAAATTGTATTATTGTTATGGAGCGTGGATTTCCTTGTTTAATATGCATCCTTGCATTTTGCTTCCACTTACAACGCCATCCTATTTACTACCCCTTTTTGTAGCTTGCGTATAATTAGTATATACTTGTTGTTGGATCTTTGATGCAATCCGTTTGATTTAATCTTTCCAATACAGTTCCTTTTTGTTGAGGGCTTATTCTACTATGCATGGGTCTCTAGTTGTGTCAGGGTGCTTTGATTCCAGGTTATCTACCCTAACCTTTATTTTCTAGTATACAGCAAACAGACAAATTGCCATTATAAACAAATTCAATATAACAGTTTTTGACAAAAGAAAGAAAATCGATAGACTTAGGAGACAATGTTTAAGTTTAATTACGGTCCATCGCACATAGCTAGACCTATAGAGACGACAGTCTATAATAAGTCTGAATAATGTATTTCGTATTTTTCATGATAAATGTACCTACTGATCGAAATTGATTTATCATAGTACTTTCAATTTCATTCTTTTTGTTATTCTTCTATCAGACAATTTCTGTCCACAAGCTTAAAAATGCTTGTAATGTGCTCTTAACCCAACGATATTTATATGAAACCCGTATTTCATCTCATATGTATTTCTATGAAGTCCTAGATAAAATTAATTTGAAAGAGTCCGCGTCAAGGTTAGATCAGCAGAAAGTATACTGACAGCATCTAGCTTATTTCAATAGACGACCGTGACAAACGTCAGCAATTTCATTTTCATTTTGAAACCATATCATTTCCTTGTTATTTTCAATTTGTTCGGTGTGTCTTATTTCACCTTTCGTTATTAGACCACACAGAACATAGATATTCCAAATAATATTACAATATTTCCAGGAAGCATGCATGAGAAAACACGAAGCAGAAATAGAAAAAATAACACAACAAGCAATAATTTACTAATAAACTTTTAATCGTGGAAATATCAACAACTCTATTTAAACGTGTAAGTTATTACATCGTTTTTAATCCCTGTAAAATGTGATCAGCTTGTGTAAGCGGTATCTTCTTCAGCTTTATATTCTACCTTTATATAACTACTGTCGTACATTTAAGATACGCTTTCAATATCTAGGAAATTGTGATAATCTTGGTCCAAAGTTGGGGCTAGAAGCAAAACTCGATCATCTTACACTGAGCATACACTTCCGGTTGACAAATATGTAGTACAGTGACATTCTGATCTCAGGTTTCAGGGTTATAACTTAGACGCTGACTATGTTTGCCTTAAAACACGAATTGTGCATTTGGGAAAAATGAGGTATGTCGCCAGTTCCCTCGTTTATTAAAATCATTTATTGAAACTACACCCATTTGATATTCTCTGGCAATTATTACTAGAATATTAACTCAGATCGTTTTATATTTCAATGACAATGGCCATGTACTAAGCCTTTGATATAACTGTTTAATCGTCTTTGATAAATAGATAATTGAAAGGAGTAAAGATTTGTACAACAAAGTCTTTGAAAAGATCCTTTGGAAGCACACAGCGTAATCATAGCAGACTTGGTTTGACTTGCGTGGTAGCGAAATGTGCCACCTAGCACTTGCCTAAGCGGAATTCTAGTATTATAAACCATGCAGAAAGTTATTTTAAGAAGATTATCAGAATACGTTATCATTTTAGATTATTAGCTATTATTGATCTTTATTGGAGATACCTAGCAAACCTTTTTATGTCGTTACAATGATAACATAGCCCATTTTTACAATTATACATTAAAACATATTAAAATGAATTCATCTTATCCATCTACGTGAAACAAGAAAGAAATCAAGGACGTCAACCTAGAGTAAACAATAATTTGTAAATTTTTCGTTGTCTTAATATAATCCATCCTTCAACTGAAAGAAAACTGAGCTATTTCTTTCAAGCGATTTTGTTCTGACGTCTCAGTAACGCTGAAGCAATTCAGATAAAAATATACAAATATTTTTTAGCAAGTTCAAATGCAATAATATTAGGCATCCTCTTGGGCTCATCTGCTAAACTTATCAATGAAAATATGTCAACAGCATTTTACGGCAGTTCAATTTCGTACGTTTTTGGTTTTAGAAATTATAGCATATCAGCAGTTGAGAAATTAAGACGTACTTCTAACTTTCCAATACTGCACGAGCTATCTGTTTGGTTTACTAGCAAATTTAAAAATTGGTGATGAGAGCCTTTAAATTGTCTTATAGAATATCATTTTATTATAATATTATAACATAGAATAACGACATTGTGCATTGTTATATTATGTTTCATATCAAATCGAGCTATTTCTTTCGCTATTAGATTGCCAGGTTGTCATGGAAAGTTGAAATATTCACCTGTTTACAGCATTTATATGAACCCTTTGAGATAATCGGATACGACCAAATATAAAACTGTTCTATAAATTGTTTTTAAATGAGACAGTAAGATGGTTTTACTTACAGCAACTTGTTTTGTTCTCCTATTCTTATTGTTTTTGATCATGTAATTAAGACAACATGACGTCAAAAATATGTAAACATATGTATATAAAAATGAAACATTCCAGTCATAACCAGGCAGTATTGAAAAGTCTCTTATTGACAAGCAACTTAAGACCTTTGTCAATAAGTCATTATGACTTCATGCATAATAAAACAATAATCTACCTTTTGTGTATGGAAAATTTGTTAACTGGGTTCAGAAAAATTACAGGTTTGCATACAAGAATGACTGATCGGATCGGAATACAATTATTTTTGTATTGCATTTGTTAAATTAATAATAACAAGATTTATTTCAAAAGAAGTACAATTAGTATGACTCAGTGATGTATATTTTCTTAGCCTTTGGCATAATGCTGACCATCAGACGCATCTGTGTGTAGAGTTTAACTTAATGTGGCATCAGCCGCTCTATGAAATTCGATTCGCGTTTATATCTTCTGTTTAGTGGTTTTTTCTCGAACCATAATGTAACAAAACGAATTAGCGTCTGTAGATACGTAGAATCAATACTTCTTATTTAGTTATTTTGAAAATATGGCTGAATTTCAATGTCAACAGCTCTCAGATACAGAAATATCTGATATCTGAGGCATATACTGACTCTTTAAGACAACATCAAAAAATTGGGCCTAACGAACGATTTGACAAGGTGCAAAAAATCTCCATATACCCTTTCTTTCCGTTACGGACACTTGTGCGATCTGTGTTTCTTACTGGTGCAAATATGTTTTCATAGAAAGAAGGCTCAAATGTCGTGCTCAGATATTAGATATTTTTAAATCGTAAGAAAGAGCTAAAAACTGACTCCCCATTAGCAAGGTAGAATACCTGACGCATATTCTTAGACAGGGTGACCCTGAATGTATACCAATACAAGTGTGACTTTCTTTTTCAAGCTTAGCCTGTCTACTTTCATTTTCATCACTTCTGGTAAAAACTGAACCTCAGTTATTTAAAAAAAAGTAGAACCTGCAAAAGTTACATTTTCTGTCGTTGGAAGGACGAGTGTAATCTTGACGCTTTGACCGAAATATCGTGTTTCCTATAATTCTAATTTACTTTCAAAATTAACTGGAAAAGTTTAATAATGAGGAGACTTCGCATTTGTTTTCGCACGGAATTCACTGTGTTTTGTAATGTATTTTAAAGCTATTAGAGGCATTGTTTTAAGGACTTATTGTTTCTTCTTCATGAGATTATTACGAAAATTGTGCTTCTTCATGAGATTATTACGAAAACTGAAGACTTGAGATTCTGACAAATTTTAACATTACTCTAATGCAAAAACCAACATGTACATATTTTCAATTTAACAAGTAAACTTATTTCGAGATTTCCAACTAAACAATTTTCCTGTTTCTAATTTATTTGCAAAATTTTAAAGTTATTTCTAAAATAACTTACTTATTTTATATATGCAAGTATTTCATTGATATACTTATGCAAGTTTTCCTTTATATATAAGTATTTGAATAAGCTTATTATATAAAGAATTTCTGATGCTTGTGATTGGGTTTATATTTTAGAGAACGTCGTTTAGATTCAAAAGTCGGATATCCAAAATTGTATTTATTGATTGCGTGATTACACGTTATAGCGGTGTTGTTATTATTCCATTACTTGAAATGGACAAAAATGTCAGAATTAAGTTTGTTATAGGGACATCTGCCTTGGACCGGACCTACATGCACATTAAGGAACATGGGGAAGTACTAAGGGTATGTCAAGTTTGTATTTCATATTGCCTCAACTCTGCTCTTATACCAAGCAACCATTACATGCCTATGGCTATGGTCGTTGCCGTTACTATCTCGTTGATTTGCCTATTTTAAAATCATCTGCAATCATCGTTCGTGGGATAACAATAAGAACAGTGACATTTTTCTGAATTTTTTAATTATGTGTAAAGAGCGTTTCCCTTTACTTCGAACATGAAATGCAATTTCGCCCACCGTAAGATGGTTTTAAAGCCAGTATTACACTGTTGAAACATTTTAGTAAAACCGTAAGCGTTACCGCTACCCACATCCATTCCACTGTTGTGCGAGACATAACGTCAGAAGGTTAACTACACTAGTAAAACCCACATTTGCTAAAAGTATTTCCATCGACATTTACGTATTAATTTTTCAAGCATAATCAATAGTCTTCTCCGAAATCAGTATGAAATTGTGCGTTTACCACATGTATGTATATATATTATAGGTCACATGGCGATTTTCCAGCTTTGATTGTGGATGAGACCCCAAGTGTCCCTACGTAATTTATTTCATCACGGGCGGTCACCTGGGTTTAACCACTGATCTTTCTTATTAATAAGCAAGATGGATGACTTCTACACATGCAGAATGCAACGCCCCAAGTGAGTTTCGAACCCACATCGTTGATTGGCAAGTGATCTGAGGTCAGCGACCTTAATCACTCAGCCACGGAGGCCCCCATCAGTTCTTAGGAAAGGACATATTTTATCGAAATAAAAAGATGGCGTGTAACAAAACTGCAGCTGTCAAGCAGCAACAACCAGCCTTTAGCTACTTTGGCGCGAAATCCCGTCTGTTTAGAGGGCAGAAAAGAAGAACTAATGACTTTATTTCTGTTTACCCTCTAACGTTACGCTTCACGCTTCATTTTCTTTACAACGGATACTTTTATTACATTGTTTGTGTCTGCATATAGTAATTTAAGATACCAGAAAGTGTATACAAAGTATACTTTCAAAATAGTTCTGCAAGTCTGAATAAATCGGAAGTACTTGGAAATGTATATCATGTCATTAAAAATGGCAACTTATTTGTTAACTGAGTGTATGGCGCTCTTATGGACCATTTCAACTTAGTTAGTAAGAGCACCAGATCTAGCTTGGGCCGGACTAAGACCGTGAATGTTAGTTCTTGAACTTCTTGATGGTTGGTTGTAATGTTCTGCTTAATGATTCAGAGAGTTTTATACGCATTTATTGTTATTCATGAAATATGAATGTTATAGTGTATATCCAAAGGAAGATCCAGTCCAAGATACTTTGCGTGAGGGACATATTCAAAGACCTGGTCATGAATAAAGTAAATTTGAAAATGAGTACAGAGCCCTGACGAACCCGTAAGTGGCAGATGTTTCTGTAAGATAGCCACCACCTCAGATGACAATCCTGCTTCTTGCTATCAGGAAGGGGCGTGTCCAGTTCAAAATTTGACGAGAGACGCCATATTATTGAAGAGTTTGACGTAATGAAGTTTGTGTTTTTGGGTTTAGCGCTGTTTTTCAACAGTTGTTAGTCGTGTCCCTGGATTTTGTACCAGTACAACCATGTTCTCCGTAACAAACTACCAACTATCCCGCATGATTAAGAGGTAAGAGACATAATAGCTTTTAACTAATCGTCACGGAGAACAAACTCCTCGTTCGAGGATTAAACTAACGGTCTGTAGACCTGTGCTCTCTCTTTTGAGGTAAACGGGCTGGCTAATTTGAGATTATTTATCTCGTTGAATTCCTTACTAAAATCAAGCGGAATGGGGTCAATGTGTTTGTTCAAGGCGATGTTGTTAAAAAATGTAGTCTGTAAGTTCAATCAGCTAAATTTCATAGGAACGCCTCTCTCTAAATCCATGTTGAAGAAAATAAGGAATACTGTGAAAGTTTAAGTGTTATGATAGATGGGAAGCAACGACATGTTTAAGGGCTAAACAACTGGAACACTGGTTTCGCCTTTTCTTATATACGTGGCATACGCTGGCTTGGTCCAGTTATGCGTGATGTCACCGGATGATATGGATTTCTGAAAGAGAACGATTATGATATCTGCAAGTTTATAACTCCGCAAATTTAACACGCTAGGTCGGGTCTGATCCGGTCCTGAAGCTTTGTTGGTTTTAAAATTACCAAATGTTTTACAATACAGATTTGCTGATAGAGACTGAGACATCTGTGGATATTTGCCATGCTGTAGTGGATTTAGATATCTTAGAGTTTGAATGCATCTTTCTTTCAAGGATAACGGACATTCTCTCACGCAACCTTACGCGGAAACTAAGATAGATCATTCTGCAGACAAGTTCAATGACTTTTTTACATATCAAACTGGGCATGAGTTACTTGTTTACGCTCTCCTGTAACTTTGTTACATCGTTTGGATTAAGAGTGAGATTATTGACTGAAGCAAACAGTTCTTCATAGATACGTTAGCTGCCATAAAATTGCATAACAGTGAAGAAACTTCCTAAACCTCTTATACTATAATGTTACATTATTTTCTAACATTCAGTCACGTTGTCTGTTGTCTCCATTAATTGACCATGATGAGTCGAAGAGGTACATCTCGACCTGCCGGAAATTAAATATTGACAAGAACTCGGGAACGTTTCTCTTTGAGGTCGTAATTCTCAGAATATGTGCGAAATGCAATATCACACCGTCTAGCCCTTCCAGTCATATAGAGATTTCATTTGTCTGAGGCCTTTAAGAAAATCATATATTACCTGATATTCAACTGCTCGACATTATGTTTCTTGAGAGAGCGAATAATACGGTGGAGTTTTGTTCGCTCTCTGAATCTAATCACATCCTGTCACGCAACTAAGAAAACAACGACCCTTGTGAATAAACGCGTCATGATGTCCATGTCAGTATATTAAATACATACACTCTAAATCAACTTTTCTCTGATATTCTGTATCAAATATCGTCTCCTCCAATAACACAATTAATAAAAAAGACTATTATTCACATTTGAGTACTATAATTTTTGAATCTAAAAGACATTGGCTAAAGATAAAGAAGTGTGTTTGACGTTGTAGCAGTAATACATGTAAAAGGATGCAAGAGACAGTTAAGCCAGCGGTTACTTGGAAACGTAAGGACTGAGATGAATAAAATATAAGGAAGTACAAAACATCTTATTAACTTGACTGATTTAATTTAAACTGATCAACCTAACTCACATGAAAGCGACAGCAAGTCATTTACAAGTTATAGAAAAAGCTCTGGATCACTAGAGTGACTGCATAATACAAGATTTCTTTTAAATAATATATTTTTATTTGATATTCAGAGGCCAACATAGGATGGTGTATACTATTCAGAAACCAGCATACTGGGCATACTCGGATACCGTCAGACTTTGACTTAGATATATGTCAATACTAAAAGTACATGCCTAGCAGTCACATCCTATACACTTGTTTAAGGTACTTTTCTAGTTTTCTAGCAATATTTATGTAGATATCCTGTAAGGTAACAGTTACTCAATTCACTTTCTGTCACAGTAAAGAACTAGAATTAGTCCATATTAGAAATGAAATTCTGTTTAGCAAAAGCGTGTTTTATGACAAAAGATAACATTCAATTGTTAAGTAATCTGTTTTCATTGGGTACTTTGTAGAAAAGACATTCAAGAATAGTCTATTATAAAGCATCAGACGGTTCTATGCATCGTCCCCAAAATTAACATATTGTTTAATACCAATTTACGCAGATTTCTTAGACAATTCTATTTTCTCTGTGACCGATTTCTTTAATAAAAAAGATATCAAAAGTCCCATATATTCAACAAAATCATGCCGATATTGACTAAAAGAGATATTTCTTGACAGTTTGATTTCCTTTGACGGAAATTAAAATATAAACAAGCACTTGTTGTCTTCTGACGCGGTTGTAACTTTCAATCATCGGATTAAATTCAATATCACATTGTCTGGCCGTACACTGACTGAACTTAGGTCAAACCTTTGCGGAAAACAAATATAATTTGATCTTCATTGACTATTGATTTCAGAGTTTGTATACCGTTTTTCTTTCTACTAAGTACTTAGACGTCAAACGGTTTTATTCTACATATTTCCCTTCTTATGAGGCGATTACAGACTCTTTGCTTTAAAACTTGTTTTCCAAGCAATATTGCAGCCAGACATCCATTTGGGAATATTTAATATTCAAATAAACACGATTTAAACACATACGTAATTAACTGCCACGTATTAGAGAAACCGTGTGTATCATGTGTTACGAAATTGTTTCAAAGCTGATTACTAAAATTTGCTTTATTTTTGCAAAGCTGAATGATGGACGACCGGTTTCGTTCCTGTTCATTTCACCTTTTGCATCTTATGTAAATTGTGAGACCATGGCCTGCTTGTGAGTTATGTATTCTTTATTCCTATCAAAATTATGCTGCAGTATTTTATTTATTAACGAATAATTCGAAATGATAAAGTCATTGAAAATCCACTAAGAAATGTACAATTTAATAGCTTAAAAACTGAAATCAGTTGCATAGATTTTAAAGACAGTTGTATTATCAACATGTCGCCTATAACAGTCCCCATTCAGATATATAGAATTAATCCATTAATAGGATTCCTTAAGGATGTACGAGTTTTTTTTCTTCTTCAGGATATCCGCCATTTTTAAAAGTGTTCGAATACTTCTTTCTAAAAACGTTTATGCCAAAAGAATAATGCTTAATAATTAAAAGATGGCTAATAATGTACCATTCATCCACACAGATTCTACTTAATGCGATTTTTTTCACTTTTATTTTTGCCTGGCATATTTGTCTAAAACTGTTGTAAGATGTACAATGGGGTAGGAGTCGGTCATTTCAAATATCTATTAACTTAAAGGTAGACCAGATTTGGTTCTGATGTTTTTCTGAATTTTATTTAATTTCAGAAATGCGTATACAGTGGGTGAAGAAAATGCCCTATAAAATAAAAACGAGTGCGGTGACCTGTGCTTTCTCTGCCCATATTTGTCTTAGAAACTAATGTTCTTCAATCTCACATGGTATAAAAAATTCTTAACTATAGAAAAAAAAAAAAGATCCTACATCCTTAAAACATTATGTTTATCAATGACCGATTTATGACTTAATAACTAACTTTCAGACAATCGATCGGGTCAACAGTTTGGCCACCGCTATTGTTAGATCTACAAAGAAATAAAATAACGTTTGAAATCATCAACATAAAACACATACTTCGTTACTGATTAGCTTCTAGAGCAGGTGTTCAGTGGTAACACTGTCTGACTACGAAACCCGTGGTCGTGTGTTCGAGCCCCCGCTCCTCCACCTAAAATACTAATACCGGGATAGGAGTCCTAATAAAGATTTCACTTTTATTGTTGATGTAGCAATATTTCCAGGAAACAAGAAAGCAGAGACAAATAAATAAGATATGACTTCTAAATGCTATACGCATTCAATTTTATTAATGTAACAAATTATGATAATTAAGCAAGACAAAAAAATATAATTAAATTTCTATGTCTAGCCTGGAGTCATGAAAACTTTAAAAATTGATTGAGGTAAACTGATATTTGTTATTTTCATATGGGTAATATTTCCAATGATAATGGACATTTAAGTCAGCATGCGAGAGTTGCCAATATTTCTCGACATTAAAGATCGCTAAAGAGAAAGCATAACAAAGATGTTTACAGAGACATCATTCACATGCAGTATGGGGGACGAGACGTAGCAAACCAGTAATAGATCCTCTCATAAAAAGATGCATTTTTTGTATGATCCTTTTCATTGAATTCTTTGCGTGATGAATTTTGAAAGATACTATTTGATAATACACCTGTCATAAACCATAGTGTTAACATTAACTAGACTAAGGGACAAGAGACAATCAAAGAAAACGTTTTTATTAAGTTCGGTTAAATAGTACATCAAACATTATTAAAGAACACATGGCGACTTTCCAGCTATTGATGGTGGAGGAAGACCCCAGGTTCTGGGTATTATTTCATCAAGGGCGCGCATCTGGGTAAAACGACCGACCTTCCGTAAGCCAGCTGAATGGGATGACATCTAAGGTAGAAGAGGTTATTGCCCGACAGCTGGCAATCATCTCATCAATTTGAAAAAAAACCCAAAATGCTCTAGCTGTTTCCGGTTTCACGGTCAATGTGACCTTGGCGTTCGATCCAGGAATCTCTTTTAAAAAAAAAAAAAAAAAAGACAAAACAAAACATTACTTATCGTCTGTTGAAACTAGGCATTAATTCTATAAAGTTCAAAAGCAGTAAGCGCAATGGCTCTTGCGTTACTATGAGAAAACCTTTATCAGTTTTAGGTCATCCTAATATTGACTTTTGTCCTACTGACAGGTAAAATTCAAGAGGAGTTATTTGATAATCACATGCAATCACCTTTCGAAGATGAAAGCCCATGGGCCAAATGGTTTTTCAGTTATCGAGCAAAAACGTTTCGAGGAAAAAATGACTTTGAGCGACTGAACCCCAAAATAATAGGGGTCATTTATTATGTACTAGCAATCAATCTGTGAAGTTTGATTACCGTAAGCGTATGCATTCAAATAATTTACCAACCGACCCGCCAAAGGACGGGACGACCGACAGACGAACATTGAGAAAAACAATAAACCATCTTTTGCCGAAGGTGAACATGATAAATACACACTTGGAATGGGCGAGAGTGTCCGGAAGAAGCAGAGTTGACAGCAAACATAGAAAAATGCATTAAATTTCATATTTCACTTTATAGGATATATTTCAAAAAGGTTTAATGTGTATAATTCTTAAAGATTAATCTCTCTAATTCAGTTATGTTAAAGTTATTTTGTTACATTTTAATACAGTTAAATAACTACAATCAAAATCAAGATTTTATAATTGTTTCCTGAATGTCATAAAATGGTATCATTAGTTTTTCGGCGAACGCCGTCTAAATTCGTTTTAGTTACCTATGCCACGTGACTTCAGTTTGCAAATCAAACTACTTGATAACGCATTATAGATAATTTATCAAAATGGAAGATTTATGTAACACTCTGCCTGATTGGACGAGAGTGTCAATTTCTTTCACTCTGTTGATTGTGCTACGCTGAGTGAAATGTAGACTAAGCGTTTATCCTAAACGACGCTGTTCACAGTTTTAAAGCTAACTTTGGCTCAGTATATTTAGCAAGAATATTGATATATCTCAAAATTATAAGAAAGTTTAATAAATATGATAAAAACCTGTTCAAATACCAACATATATCAAATTAAAGAAAGAGCTGAATACGGTCTGCGTATCACATGAATAAGGGTGTGATAAGAGTCTTTTATGTAGAGAAGTGCTTTTTAAAAGATTTTCCTTGTTACAATTGTCGTCTGTATATGAAAAGGTTTCTTGCTTTTGTTAATTATTCAGATTGCATATTAAAATGAGTACTTGTTTGCTTTGATATATTTGTTATAAATTATTTAACTGATTTATTATATATGAATAGTTTTCTTTAGTATGGTATGCAAATATTGAACTCAGCTGAAATCTGTTGTTTTTTTTATATATATGCTATATAATGACTGAATCTCATTACACTGAAATGAAGGTACGCTGCATACAGTTTATCTATGTGATATGACTACGGTCAAACTTTCCTTATGAAACAAAAATATTGAAATAATTACAATTGTATGTTTTGCTTGACCCTCACTTTATTATAGGTGTGACGTCATTGTCCAAAGATTCATGTATAGCGAATATGCATTTGTTAAAGCGGGATCAGTTGGCCTTTTTTGGAAATAAATAAAAATAATAAATAAAAAAATCCTTTAATTGATTTTTTTCTCATGTATTCTAATCAAACTTGATTTGTAGCATCTTTATTAGGCCCGCAGCCAACTTTGTTCAGCTGGGACATTTGACCCCTTTTAGGGGCTGCTAGAGCTAAAACTAGAAATGCCTTTATACAGCGTCTCATGAACAGCTTGGTGGATCTTTGTTATACAATTTACTTGGTCTGGAGCATCATTATAAGGTCCTCTTCCAAATTTATTTATATAGGAACTTGGGCCCTATTAGGGACCACTATAGCTAAAAGTAGATATGCCTTTCTTCGCATTAACTACTAAAATGTAATGGATTTTTATCAAACTCGATGTGTAACAATATCGTAAGGTCTCCTGCCATTTTGTTACAAATGGGGAGAGGGACCAATTTAGCTAAAAATATAAACACGTTTAATGACCTCGCTTCATGAATCTTCATCAAACTACTGCTGTAATTATTCGTCTAAGGATAAACGAAACAAAATTGCAACCCTACGAAACCTTTGCGAAAAATTAAAATAGAACCATTTAAATTGTTAAAGTGCGGTGTTTAGTTTTGCAATTTGAAAAATGTTAGATGAAAGATGAATGTTAGATGAAAAATTCATAAACTTCTTTCCTTATTACAATTCGCCGACCATCATTTTTAAAGATATTTCTTGTTTAAAACTGAACATAGCTCACTAAGAATTAAGTTATTCAGCCTTGAACCCATCTCTATTACATTTGTTGGCGATATTACTAGTAGGAAATATAAGGTAAGGTCGACAATGTTATACTGCTTGAACACAAATTGGCTATAAAATAACTTTCATTTTAATTGGTCACAGATTGTCTTGCATACATTTATGTATTAACATTTTCATGGTATGAACTGAGCATTCATCTCAATGAGAGTGACTATATTACGTGTAATGACTTATTAACTTTCCTGCGACTTTCTGTATTCTTATTTCCCATTTAGTTGCACTGTGAACAACACTGTGAAATGCTGGGAAATACAACAAAACACTTAGTTTGATTCGGTACAATTATTTTCCTCCTTATAACACAATATGCGGACTTTCTAGACAACTTCATTTACTTGTTGACCGACTTCTTTAAAACAGTGTTATTAAATACCTCTTCTGTCCGACATAATTTTGTCCATATTGACTCGAAGAGATACTATTTGACAACGGAATTCTTTCTCCGGAAATTAAAATATTGACAAGCACTTGAGTGTTGTTTGCTTAGGCGGTCGTAACTCAATAATTACGTTCAAATCAATATTGCATTGTCTAGCCGTATACCGACATCTTTTGGAAAGCCTTCTTATTTTGTTTTGTATTACAATGTAGCCATTGATTCAGATCTTATATACCGCTTTTCTACAAAGTATTCTTGTCCGACGTAAAAATATTAGTCGATCTTTTTATTTTATGTATCTTGCCTCCCTTATTTGAGCAAATGGCATTTAAATGCGCAATATGAGAAACGATCAAGATTTGGGGATATTGACTGAACAATATGGCGATCATGTTACACACGTTTAGCACTTCGTTCCATGTTTAATCGTTTTTCAGACTCAGAAGATGCGTTATTACTAGGCTTTAAGGCAAATTATCAAGTGCTTAACCCCGGACGAAACTGCAATCTTCTGAATGAAATCCCCCAATTACTTCCGCCTTGAGTGAAACGAAAAGTGCCACATAACCGCTCACTTGATGTCAGATCGGTCATTTTGAATTCCTTTACGTTAATATAACTTCTCTTGTTGAAAAAAACGATCTTAGAGAAAATACTATATCCTGCTGGCTTACGGAAGTTCGGTGGTTCTACCTAATTACCCGCCCTTGATAAAATAATGCACGGAGGGGCACCTGGGGTCTTCCTTCACCATCTAATCTGGAAAGTCGACATATGATCTAAACTGTGTCGGTGCGACGTTAGTTTAAACATATTTATTCCCAAATTACAATACATATATTGGTACATATGTCATATTGTGGTAAAAGCAAAACAGGAAAAGATAAGAATGAAAGACAAGTCTTATAGAATTCTTTTCCTTTCGGTGCGGCGTTAAACCCAACAAAAACAAAAACAAAATCCAATTTATACGCAATGTTGTCTATAAATCTACAGGAATATAGCTTTTATGTAACATGGGATATTTAACTCTTTCATAGACAAACAGTGTAATTGACTACAGTATGAAGTGCACGTAGCTTCGAAACGATACCATTTGATTTTGTTTGAAAAGTATCATAATAAAAATTATTACTACTAAAGACATGGCTAATTAATGGAAGAAAATTGACATGATTCAACTGTATTCCTTACAACTAAAGAAACTTTCGTCCATACGACCCCTGCGTAAGAATTTGAATTTGCCAAGTATACAATAAAATCTGTAAAGAAATCTTTTGGAAGCAAAGAATGCAACCAGGAAGAATAATAGCAGAATAATAGCAGAATCGATCTGATTGTGTCTGTTCATGAGAGGTAATGAAATGTGCAACACTTTTCACGCCCCCTAGCACCGGCTTAAACGGGACTGTATTAGACATATGTTGAATGGACTCCATGATCCCAAAGGACCACCAGAAAAATTAATATAACAACACTGAATCCAAGCACGGGTTAACATTTTACAGCCGCTACACGGCATGTAAAGATTGCTGTTGTGATAGTTAGTAAAATTTGTAAAAAGATCCTTTGAAAACAAAGAATGCAACCAGGAAGAACAATACCAGACTCGGTTTGATTGAGTCTGTTCATGAGAGGTAATGAAATGTGCAACACCTCTCACGCCTTCTAGCACCGGCTTAAGCGTACCTCTATTACACATATGTTGAATGGACTCCATGATTCCAAAGATCCAGAAAATATAACAACACTGAATACAAGTAAGGGTTGACATTTTACAGCTAACACACGGCACGTAAAGATTGCTGTTGTGAAGTTAATAAAATCTGTAAAAAGATCCTTTGGAAGCAAAGAATGCAACCAGGAAGACTAATAGCAGACTCGATTTGAAATGTGCAACACCTCTCACGCCACCTCGCACCGGTTTAAGTGGAACTCTATTACATATATGTTGAACTGACTCCATTATCCCAAAACGTTTTAACCTATTTAAGTATACAATGCAGTAGTAAATTGAGGTTTTGAAGGAGGTTGTAGAAATTTAGTGATGTGCTGTAACAACAGTTACCGTGGAAACGGCTGCTGAAGCTGGGACCTGCGAAACTAGAAATCTTTCTTTGGGGAGTAGTGTTGGAAACTTGATTTGTTTGCTGTGTTCAATAAGTTGTGACCACCTACAGTTTTCAATAATTATATTCAAAATGTTTTATTTAATTTCTTTATTGTCGTCTTCACGTACATTTTAACTAACTAGCTCGTGCATTCAATTTTGAAAATAAAAGTGAACATATTTGAATCAGAATTCTTTTCTAAACTGAATTGACAATATGGCTGAGTTTTGGCTATGCATGCAATTAAAATCCTAGAATTGTGGATATATCAGTTTAAGATTAATTGATATATTAATGCAGCGGATTAGGTTCTTATTTTGCTTCCTTTTTCAATTCGCATGGACAATATATAGTTAAGGAATAACTCGTTAACTCGCGACTTGAAAACAGTGTTAATTAACTTCATTATTGGACAAAATGTGGATAGACAATGTTTTCGGCAAACCTGACTTTTTTTAGCTTCAGAACATTATGAATGTATTTTTATTTTATGTTTTTCGGTGGTTTATCGAAATATAACGGTGAATTATATCCTGATAAACTCACTGGCCACTCAGTGAAAATTATCAAATCTGATACCCGGATTAACGTCAAAAAGTTTACCGAGCGTACTGAAAGCCGGAAACAATATGACGATGACGTCGTTAAAATGACGTCATCTTTGCGATGCTTCCTGATAAAATTTCCCGCAAATTTCGACATTTTATTGAAATAACCACAACAAAAGTAGAGTTTTAGACATAAAATAAACAGAAAAATTGTTGGTATCGATGTAATATCACGGTAATTTCACTCGTGAACACCAAAAGTTGTTATTTTCACTCGTGGCTGCGCCACTCGTGAAAATATCACTTTTGGTGCCCACTCGGTGAAATTATAACGTGATATTACACCGAAACCAACAATTATCCTCTATATTAACTTTTCCTCTTTTTTGTTGAAGATTGTATTGTTTCTCGTTTACGAAATCAAGTGTTTTGAACTGATAGTTCCATCACTTTAAACAATATTGTGAAATGATTACTTTCGTTGTACATAACTGGATTTTTTTGCCATAGTTCAGCGATACCATTATAATGGGAATTAAAGACTTCCAGTGTGTGAAGAATGCTCCTATCAAAGTTGTGCTTTGTGCTGTTGCTAATATACAAGTATCTATGGAAGTCCGATGCGCTATGGAAGGTCGGTGCGCTACTCTTATTGCCAAAAGCCAAATATTTAATGTTAAATGCCAATTATTGAATTCTAAATGCCAATAACTTAATACAAAATACTACATACCAAAAGTTTTAATGCTATATACTTAATGCTAAATATGAAATGCTAAATGTCAAATAGCTAATGCATACTGCTAGACAAATGCGGTTTTGTACTTATACTGAATATCCGAGTAATAGTCAAAGCTTTAACATAACGGGGTGCTTAAGAGAAGGTATAAAACTCTGTTTGAATCGAGAATATTAGTTTGTTTATTTGTGTAAAGGATCACCTGTGTGATGAGCACTGAAGAGACATGCGGTCTTGTTTATGTACTTGTGATACGAGTAATACTGGTAATTAACAAACGCGCTACAACAGAATGGCTTTTGGACTTCGGCAAACTTTATGTGATGTTCATCGAAATAAACAGTGGAATCAGTTTTAGT
Source organism: Mercenaria mercenaria (assembly GCF_021730395.1). Taxonomy (NCBI): domain Eukaryota; kingdom Metazoa; phylum Mollusca; class Bivalvia; order Venerida; family Veneridae; genus Mercenaria; species Mercenaria mercenaria. The sequence continues at coordinate 34,372,840 of NC_069369.1, read as the reverse complement.
TTGATGCATCTGCCTTAAATTGATTTCAAATTTTTTGTCGAAACACTGTTAGATATAAGCTTTTATTTAAATTGTAATTGGAAATGGATCTTGACTTTAATTTCTTCTCCTTGAAAAAGGAATTAAACTGGGTAATTACGTATTTGTGCTACTTTATATTTGCAGGACACGCAGGTTTTACACCTTTTGATAGATAATGCAAAAATCCTCCTCGTTGTCCAGCAAAAAATATTTTTACAATGCGTCCAGTGATAATTATCTCTTATCCTGCACTGGAACAGCAACATGCATTCAAACACTTAGCAGATGCAGACATAAATAATGCTTATATAAAACAGCAAATTATTCATTCCGTAAGATTATATTTTTATGCGTAACATATCGTGTACACGCTCTTTTCGACAGAAAGAGGCATGTTTTTCGTCTGTCATACACATACTGTTACTTGATGTGCAAAGTTTGATATTGTTCTTTTCGTGGGTTTAACGTCCCACCGACAAAATTACAGGTCATAAGGTGATTTTCAAGCTTTTGCTGGTGACGGAAAACTATTCGTGCCTCTCCGGTCATTATTTCACCACAGGCAGGGACATGAGTAGAACAACCGATTTTCGTAAGCCAGGTGAATGGTTTCCTCACAGGAACAAATTCTACACCCGAATTGAGGTTTCCAACCAACGGCAGTCAGGGATAAGAGATTCGAAGTCAGCGATCAAAGTAAACCGTCATTTACCCTCCGTATATGTAGAATTGGAAGAATAATATTGCAAAACATTACAAATATATATATGCTATTTAGAATAAATATTTATTAAGCAAAATCAGGCAGTGCTCTGATGCAACGACAGCATATAAAAGGTCAGACAACTTCCGAGTATAGTCGTCAATTCAAAACTCGTGATTTGGTATTGAAATCTCATCTTAACTTTAGTAAACTCTTATGATATGTGTACATTGCAGAGTAACATTTATCACATGTTAAATATTTACCTTTTATTGAAGTCAGACAGTAAGAGGCTTTCAAGATATTTACAGAAAGCAGACTCATGCAGAAATTATGTTTACAGCTACATAGGTATTAATTCAATATATTTACAAGAACAGACACCTTTTCAAATAATTGTTATTGTTGAATTGGCAGACGATGAAATACATTTTGGCCTGGAAGTTGTCAATCGGAGATCACGTTAAACATTCTGAATTTTGCAAAAAAATATCTGTTTACCTTTTAAACGGGTGCATAACATGGAAAGACATATATGATATAAATAATACCCTATGGTTTTATCTCGACACATTGCTGATTCATGTATCATGTAAATGCGACGTTATTTGATCTTAAGAAAACACAGCTGAATATATGACCTACTTCATCTTCCTTTATTTCTACAACAACAGTCTGAGGTTATGAAAAGGTGCTGGGAGACAATTAAAAACCCGTATCTGAAGGTACTTTGAAACTGAACAATAATAAGGCTGCTTTCAGAGACCTGTCGACGACCATAAGACTTAGAGTCATTTGTCCTGCTTTCTCTATTCATGCGATAATTTATCGGTAAACTCATGGCGGAGAAAAGCCTGAAGCTTGAACTGAAACTTACTCTCTGTTAGGGTAACTGTTTTTTAATACATTTTTAGCACTTGCTGAAAATTGCACTGAACCTTCGAGGAATATATTCATTTACAGTGTGAAGTACAATCAATTAAAAATATTTCAAAGTCTAATATCAATATGTATTAATTCCAGCAATTGGATCGTGCACACTTTGATAAGCCCACTTTTGTGTTCATCTGCTAATTTCAGAAACGAACAACGCACTCATTTAACGTAGAGCCCAATTGGGGCTTTATTCAATGTTTGCTTAGTGCGGTCATGATTCACACACACACGAACACAAAAAAGTATAGTTTAATCCTATATTGCAGAATGCCGCTGTAAATATTCTACATTGCCATGTTTTCTCGTCATTTAAATGTTTCTATTGAGGGAATTTATAGAGTAACATTATTCACGTAAGAGTTTCCTCTACTGAAATATGGTATATGTCTGTTTTATGGTCTCCGCCACTGACATTAATATTTTCCCGTGAACATTATGGAGTAAGCAGAAATAAGCTTTAACAATTCCAAGAAAATAAGCAAATGAAAAAATGAAATAATATTCGAGAAAAAAACAACACCAGAACCACTAATTTATAACAGCGTATGGATATAATCTAGAACTCGTCGTGGAAGCGAATAAAACACAGTACATTAAAAATTTAAACTTTTGAAGATAAACGGTAATTCGTCAGGCAACAGGGAGACTAGTGTAAATAATTGTATTTGGTATATAAATCAGGTTTAATACAATTTTCTTGAAGACCATATAAGGCTAATACTATATATGACTTATACCAACTTTTATTGAGCAATAAAATGGCTGTTACCTGTGGGCGATGTGTCTTAGACAATTTGTGTGATGTAATGTGTCTTAGACGAGCTGTAGGGTGATATGTCTGAAACACATGAGTGCCAAATTGATAGCGATCTTATGGAAAAATAACGCTACTTTCTGTCAAAATTAAGAACTATTGTCTTGAACACTTCTACATGACTCGCCCTCCGGACCTCCATGAGAAGAACACCCAAGTCCTTTGTATAATCTTCTGTACTTGTGAAACTTGCTGGATATTGCATGATATGTTCTCTGCGCTCAACAATTCTCGTGTCTATACCATGAAAACAATAATATAATTTCATTGACAAACTCCATTTAATTTTGATTATATTACCTGAATATCAACAGCTTTTCTTCTGTAATTGGTATATGACGCTGTCATTCCTTTTCCGTTCCTAAATGTTTTGCATTGAATCTTATAACAGGCGACCCAGTCATTTGTCGTCCGCATGCTGGGTTTACGTTTAGGGAGACTGGGTTTTTAGAACGTGGCTTTCCCTGTTCGAAAATCATCCTTGTTTTGTTTTAGGTTGGTTTCCGTTATTCACTTGGAAAATTGAATCCGAGCGAAGTTGTTTGACAATATTCAAAGTAATTACCCTTTAATGTTTTTATTTGGAAAAAAAGCTTTCTTTAATAATACAGTAAAATAAAGAACAAAGAAAAAGTCAGTTTCGTATCAAAAGAATGTATTGCCCCAGCCGTTGCCCTGTCTGTACAATGAAAACCACTAAAACTTTTAACTTTGTGCCAAGATTATTGTAAACGTTTGAAGTAATATATGATGAAAAAATACTTTACGTTTAATGTCGCGAGTATAATGTTGAAATCATGTATACATGAAAAAAAGAGAAAATATTCAGTGCTTTATTCACGATTGTCGGTCTACGGCGACTTTGATGCAATATGTGAGCTCAGTGATCATGAAAATATTTTCTTTTTACTGTCAGTCATACAAAGTTTTTACTAAAAATTGTAACATGCCAAATATTAGTGTCAAATGAAATTCAAAACAGCATGATTGTCTGTTTCGTTAAAAAAGTACGCAATTAATGTGTAATTGGCTATGGTATGAATTAGTATTACTACAACTACAGACTGGCAATTTGTTTTAGACATGACTGTTACTACATGACATTTACAGTTGAACGCCCTTCAGCTTTGATATTTAATAAATTTAAATACATTTGTTGAGAAGATACTACATTTTAAGTTACATAGTAAGTGAAAGATGGGCATTGTATAAAAGCGGTACACACGGGGAATGTCAATATTGTTCTATCTCAAGGCTCAGGTGGTTGATTTAAGAACAATGATAAAATTTAAGAATTGGATTGATTTTAATACATCGTTTGACTTTATAACAAATACAACATTCTATTCAGGAAAATGATCTCATAAGTAGTAGTAGTAATATTAGCCTCGTTCTAAAATGAAATAACGAAACAGATCTAAAGAACACGTTGATGCAAATAGGCATGTCTTCGAGAATTTTTTTTTATTTGTTAAGTATGAATAGGATAAAGCTAGGTTCTTGAAACATTTGAATAAGACTATATACTACTACTTAAGATAACACTTATTCAGAGCTAAATAAATGTTTCTTGTATTTTTAAACGGGTTGAAATTGTAACAAATCGAGACACGTGCTTGGATCGTTTTAAAAGACTTAAAGATATTGGTAGACACTAGGCAGGGATGGAGGACTTGAGGGAGTGACCTCAAAGTGTCTGTGTCCTAAGAAATATATGAAATAGGTGCAACATATATAAAGTCAATGTTGAACGCCATACCTTGAAGTTTATAGCTGTTACAGTTTTAAATTGATCTCTAGCATCTGTATGCAGAGAAGTTGGCTGACATTTCTTGCAGTATAATTCTGTTTACTTTTAAGAAAATGCTCATTCATCAAAACTCCAGATATATTCATGGGCTGCTTAAAGCCAGTGTCTGTAGAGTTTCAGACAAAGTAGCAAGTCTTGAACACTTTGATTTTAATCATAATTAGGTCTTCATTAATGTCACCTCTTATAGAAATCTTGATGCTTTTCAACAAATGCAAAAAAAGTAAGACGTATTTCGTCTAGTCTCTATTATGCTGCCTTTACTCTTAGTTTTGTCATATCCACAATCACACAACCGTTTGAAATGCAAACACTCGGTGACTGTGAAGTACCAATCTGAATAAAGTTGTTTCTTAACATACATCTTTTCTTTGGTTTAACGTTTCAGCAACACAATTAAGGACATATGCCGACTTTCCAGCTTTGATGGTAGAGGAAGTCCCCAGGTGCCCCTCCGTGCATTATTTCATCACGGGTAGGCACCTGGGAAGAACCACCGACCATCCGCCATCCAGCTGGATGACTTCCTCTTATGAAGAATTCAACATCCCGAGTGAGGCTTGAACCCACATCGGTGAGGGGCAAGTTATTTGAAGTCAGTAACCTTAACCACTCGAACATGGAGTCCCCTGTCTCAACATACATGTGTCTTGTTAATGATTAATGTTCTATCATTTCCAGTAAACGTTTAGGTGTTTTATTGAAAACCTGTAACAATAGACGCGTGTGCTCCGTAATTGTAATATAATATTTCACTTTGTTTCAGCTCTAATTATTTATCGTGTCTGTAAAATGCTAAAAGGAGACACAACGTGAGAGGTGTAGCATGATTCATTAACTTTCATGAACAAACTCAGTCAAACCGAATCAAATCATTGGGCTCGGATGCATTTCACGGGAAACTTTTATAGATGTGATTGTACACAGAAACGTATAAAACAATTGCTTTAACCTAAGAAGAAATTCTGTTTTTAAATGGAGATTAATACAATTTTTTTTCTCATTCGTCTATTATGTAACATTATTGTCACAATTTACTAAATTATTCACAGTCTGCATTCAGCTGAAAAAAACTTTGGCATGTTTTTTTACTATGATTGACGTAACTGATACTGCTACTAGTTTAATATTCTAGTGAAACTGATTGCAGTTCCATAGCATTATCAAATCAAATTTGAGCAGAGATTTTAAGCTGCGTAAAATTACACTGAAGACCACTAGTCTCGTACAAAATCAATTTTGACACACACACACACGCACACATTTCTTATCAACTGTACTTTTTAAATAACAAAACACACTCTATGTGTTCTTTTTAGGCTCCCATAATAAAGCGACGTAAGGTCGCCATTGAGTAATATTTATTTTTTGTCATGTCAAATACAACATATCAAGAAAAAGAAAAACACGAAGTACGATCACATGTCCTTGTATTTCAGAAGTTAAACCAAAACTATTTCAAACCTGTCTTTTTACCCAGAGGGATATAGAATGGTCAAAGACTCTAGTTTTCATTCTATTTTATTTCATTAACGGTTCGGCCTCACGGCCTTTATCGAAATGATAAAATGTCAAGTAATAATCAGAAATAACATAGATTTCCGTACTGACAATGTTTTTGAAATCAATGATAGAGAGTATGTCACAAAGGAAGGAGTCAGTGGTAAGGTCGCAATTTCGTTTGTTGCTACATGCGAAGGTAGGACGATAATTTTATAAGTTGATGAAGAATGTAATGTACCATTGTTTTATAACCTTAATATTGGTAACGGATTTGGTCTCTGGAAGCATGGGCTGGATAAATTGCTTAGAGATTTTGCGAATCAGACACACCCGAACATCAGGATACAGTTAATGTTGCATACAGGTAAGATAGAGTTTCTGGATATGATCGCCAAGATTGAAAATAATTAACTTTCAACCGACTTATATTCGAAACCAACAAATGAATGCTTATATGTAAAATGGAAATCGTACCACCCTTAGAATGTAAAAACGGCATTCCGTATGGACAAGGGGTCAGGTTGAAAAGGATTTGCACGAAAGAAGCAGCAGACTACGCCAAGCATAAACGAAAACTTAGAGGTAGCCTGAGGTGGAAAGGTTACAGTGGAAAGTTAATTAAGAAACAATTTAAATAGAATCGACAAGCTGGATAGGGCTGAATTACAAACACCACGCAAACGCAAAAAGAAAATGGAGAGGGTACCGACAGCAGTGACTTACTCTAAACGTCTTCTGAACGTACAAGATATTGTACAGATTGTACAAATCAGAAATAATGAAAAACGTATTCAGTGACACCCCCAATAATGGCATATAGCAGGGACACAAACCTTGCAAACCTCCTGGTATATAGAAAGAGAAACTGGGCTATGAAACAATATGAAACGGGCGATATAAAACACACAGATGCAACAGAAAGAACTTGGTGTGCGATATGATAGACAGATGGAAGCATAACAACGACAAGGCTGTAGGAGCGCCGGCAGAGCGAGAGATTGGCCAGGCGCGAAATCTGATATATTTGAAAAACTGTATTTAGTGTAATGAAATTTTATATGTTGGTGAAACGCCAAGATCATTCAAAGAGAGATTCCGGTAGCACGAAGTGGACATTCGACACTGAAACGTACAAAACCGGTTGTAGAACATTTCAGTATGCATGACCACAACATGGATGATGTCGATGTGTCGTTATTAGAGTACATGTAGATACTACCGACAAATCAGAGCTGGAGTGGATCCACGAATTAGGAGAAAGAGGAACCAAGTGGACTGAACACGAATGCAAAACTTGGGGTTCTATGGATACCTCGATCCGTTAAGGGCCTAAATAATTGGCTTATTCAGAGAGAAAACTTGTTTTAATTTAGTTTTATGAGTCTGATTGCGCTTTTTGATGTATCAGCATCCTTTTTTTCTGCAGTTTAAGTTACATTTGTCATTTTTCAAAACATTTTCGTTTCAATTTCACAGACCTTATCTCGCGCCTTGTTATTTTTTTGGAGTTACTTCCCTTTATCTTAAAACCTTAAATTTATATTGTTAGATCTCAAACTATTTATTCACTTGCTTCAAACTATTTTCTTGATGGTTGAATGTAAAACTTTGTTAATGTCTTTTTTAAAAGTTCCACCAGGCTTTAAATTTCATGTTAAAAATTGACGAAACAACTACCCAAATAGATATTATGCATAATTACATGACTAACAATGTGCTACTTTTAATACCGCAAACTAACTTTTACAGCTTTAGCAATAAAGGAGAGAGGTAATCTAAACGACTCTAAACGATAAACGACAAATTCAATAAAACGTTCTCTTATATTCTTCAATATTCAAACCTCTGACAAATGTTAGAGAAAACAATTATAGGAAATAGGATTAAACAAGAAATTTATTTATTTTATGTTCATCATAATGTGGCAATCTCATTTTAAACAAAGGCTTTATGAGCCTTTAATTGTAGCATATAATCCTACATTATCCAAAATATAAATATCTCTTTGCCAAGCCCTAAATATTTAACATGGGATGGTTTTCTTTCAATTGCCCTACATTAGCATGCATATTAACCAAAGTACTTGTTCCAAATATCTTCCATTCTCTATACTTTTATATATTGACATTTGCTGTGAATAGCAAATGTGATCTTACAAAACAATATATGCTACACGTTTCGAATTTTAGCGAGACATGCCGATAACGTTAAACAGTGTTACGTCAGTTCCGGCTTTGTATTTCAGATGTTGTTGTCTTGAAAGACCGCCATTGTGTACAGAATTACTTGAAATGTTGTCATTTACATAAAGGCCATGAGACCAAAACGTAATTGAAATAAAATAGAGTGAAAAACTAGAGTCTTATTTCAAATTTGTTTACCAAAGTTGCACAGTTATTAGCGTGTATCATATAGTACACAATTATATACGTTCCTGTATTTGCACCCTTGCCGATTTAAGCATATATATTTGTAAACGGGAACCATAATGTGAAAATAGTCTGTGTTCAAGTATGAATACTACCTTAATTTTCTGATTTACAAATAACCTGGAATTCTCTACAAATATTTCATATTTTCAATATTTATGACAAGCCTCTTATAAAGCAACGAAATTAATGTGAACGTTAATAATAATTTTCCAACTCAAATGAAATATTTCCAAGTTTGTATGATGACCTCGCGAACGTCTTTTGCTGCGAATTGACACACTTTATTTCTAAAAAGTGAAACAAATACTACTGGGCCTAAGGCATGGTTGTGAGAGTTTGTAGACAATTTTATGATAAAAATAACAGAAATGATACGACGAATATTTATACATGTGTAAGTCCCTTCAGCAGAATAATGATCTGATTTCACATTCTGTGTGTATTGTTCGAAGTAAATCGCAACAACAAAATTGGTATAATATGGAGATTTTCTACAGCACGAATGACTGAGGAAATTCCTAGGTGTCTCTTTCCTTTGTTACGCGATGGTGTGAACATTTGGTGGAGTCACCTACCTTGTTTATGACAGTGCCATCTTTGAAAGCGAAAACAAAATCAAGGGACAATATTACATCCTGATTATTATATATATGCCAGGCACCAGGCAGATAGGCAATCGGTAACTATTATTGAACTAGCTTCCGGCTCTGAAACCGATCTCTTTTCAATAACAAGTAATTACAGACAGTGATCTTACCTTCCCGGTCACAGAGATCCATAAGAAATAAACTGCCATTAGAGAAAAAATTAAGAAATTTAATGTTTTTCACCGACGATGTTTTAGATTTATTCGTTAATTCAATGTAGCTTTTAAACATTTTGAAAACAATGGAATTATGTATGTAGCCTTTGGCAGACCTCTATATTTCTATGATTGCAACTAAATTATGGGAATTGCCTCTACTATTTATGGCCTGTCTCTTATAAAGCAATAAAATGGATGTGAATAACGATAATAACTTCCCATTCAAACTACAATAGTTTCCGCTAGAATACTTTAATCAATTCTCAATCACTTTACTGTGAACGAAAACACATTTTTTCAAATTAATGACAACTATTGACGGCTTGAAATTCTTCATTTTCACAAGGAGGAATGTGGACCGTTTATAGCAGTTGGGTAGGAAAACTAACTAAAATAATCACGAGTGTATGTCAATAGCCGCAAATTTGAATGAATCACACTGACATATTTGAAGTCATGATTTGCAATGATGGAAGAAGAATGGCTTACGGTTTTGAAGTCAGTTTCTGTAAAAAAGAAATATATAGCCGCATATAATGAAAGAAGTAGACAGGGTTTGACCGAGACGTTTTATGATGAGGTTTAGCTGATAACAAATGAGCCGTGCCATGAGAAAATCAACATAGTGGCTTTGCGACCAGGGTTTGACCGAGACATCCGCGCAGTCTGGTCAGGATCCATGCTGTTCGCTAACAGTTTCTCCAATTCCAATAGGCTTTAAAAGCGAACAGCATGGATCCTGACCAGACTGCGCGGATGCGCAGGCTGGTCTGGATCCATGCTGGTCGCACACCCACTATGTTGGTTTTCTCATGGCACGGCTCAAATCATTGTGCAACACCCCTAACGCCCCTTTCTACGACTGATGTAGAAATCTACTAGCATTGCTCGAATATATCAAATATACTCCATCACCATACAAGACAATAAAACATTAATTACTGCTACAAATATGTAAAAGTATTCTTTCGAAATTTTAAACGCAACGTAGCAAAATATAGTAGGCTCTTTCGTTGAGAGTGGTAATGAGAGGTAATTTGTACACGTCCCTCGCGGCCTATTGCACTGGCTAAAGAAAAATATTTTTACCAAATTGTACGCATATATTGCGCATACTCCATAACCATCGAAAATCGAAAAAAAAAACAAAAACAAAAAAAAAAAAAAAAAACATTGAGGCCCGGTTACATCATTTTATATATATTTTGATATAGTTTCTATGTTATCATGTTATACCACGTTCTACTGAAATTTATTCCTAATCTAAAACATAATGAAACAATCTTTTATAAGATATACAGACACTGTTTTAAACATGAATTAACTGAACAGGTATGATATTCCTTAATATTGAAATAGTATAAAAATTCAACAGGTGACTAAGAAGTGTCACCGATCTGCTAAATCTTCTGATCGGCGGTTCACTTCTTTGTCTGTGCATTATTTATGCTATATAATTGTTAAAGCTAAGAATTAAATAGTTTCTGCAAATACAAATTTGATTCCTATGATCTCTTCAAACACGGTGTTTGTGGAAAATATTTCTTAACATCAAACACGGAAAAGAAAATGATAAATTGTGTGTAACTTGTCATAAAATGTCTGTTGTCACTATAAAGAACAAACTAAGTTCTATTTCAGCTTTCAAGGAGATGATTAAACAAGAATTCCCTGTTTAAACAACGAAGCTTTATCTTTATTTATTCTTTGATACTGCAGTCAGATTGAGACAAATCTACAGTTCGACTTGCAAGGCAAAATAAGACTTTTCACTAATGAACGGCAGGAAAAAGTAATTCACAAGATTGATTGTATGCGATGTCTGCCATTGTAATGTATTTGCGAGACTACCAGGAAGAAATATGGGATTAAATTGGTGAGAGAAACATATTTTAATGAGATACTGGTACTGAATACAGTTTTCTTTGAATCTATAATGTCTTTATGTTGATACATTATATGAAACGAGCTTTTCTCCAAATGAGTATAACATACTTCCCACCTCCTGTTTCACCTCGATTTTACCCAAATAGGTTTGCCACAAACTTAGTGGTATACTTGATTGCAAGTGACAGAAATACGACATTCGATAATTTGTAACATGCCGTGAAGTTGCATTGAACAAACTATGAAATCGTAGGCAATTCACAATTTGCAAACTTTAATTCCCTATGTCCAAATAAGCACAATTTATCGACCTGCAGCAAATAACAGGAAACGTAGCCACGTTGTAATGACATTTTGCCTACGCACCGTTCCTTTTAAACCAATTATTATACTAGATGAAAATAGAAGTCGTTCATTATTATGATGATAGTGTTCTTTATTTGTATTTTGCTTGTATTGTATTAGGACAATAGTCTAATAGATAGATCGATAGATAGATAGATCGATCGATCTAGATAGACAGATAGATAGATCGATAGATAGATAGATATTTTATTGAACAAAAGGTCATAGACCCGTGAGTTCACATTGTATATAAACAGTGCATAGTATATTATGTTCAATGGTGGTACAATCATATAAAGCATATTACAATTACAGTAGTTGATAATCACCATAAATTTTTATTAACAATGTACATGATGAGGCAAAGTAAGATATAGCATAAATGTGCCTAAACAAAATATGTCATGATACACAATTTATTAAATTATACTTTCTAATATAAGATTAATAAGCATGCATATAAATTTCACATACAATGTGACATGTTCGTCTCTATTCTGGTAGACCACAGTTTCTGTAATGAATAATTAAAGTATCTGTAATGAATAATTAAAGTAGAGATCAACATTAAAGAATGCAAAAATATGTCTTTTCATAATTTTCAAGTACGGTGTAACATATTACGCTGACTTGACCTAAAACTTTCTATGATAAGTTAAAGGTTATTAAAGTTAACAGAAATGTGCATGTATGAAAATATAAATGCCAATTTGTGACAGTTCTTAATGCAAAAATCAATATGTAGCATAATGCTCTATGTCTTGAGAAGAAAAGTGTTAGTTATAATATATAGGACGGAGTTCAAATGCCTTGTATACAAATATTGACAGATTATTCTGATTCAGGTAGTTTTCAGATGATAACAACTCTATAAATTTTGGTATGTTTGGACGTTTCCAATAATATTTCTAAATGATTTTGTCTAAGATCTTTATATATATCTGACATTCTAACAAGAAGTGGAACTCATCTTCAATAACATTGCATATAATACACTTCCTTTCATTTCTCGGTATTTTGTTTGGTTTATGCAACATTCCTGTTTCTATAGATAATCGATGTGCTGATAGACGACGTCTTGTTAATGCAGTTCTGAATTTAGTAGTTTTTATTTTATCTAGATAGCATTTAAATTCGAAATCTGAATAAAAGTTTGTAAGTTGATGCTCTTGTTGAACTGTCCAAAGATTCATTCCAAAGTTGCACAAAATTGTCTTTTAATCGTTTTCTTAGATGGGATAAAAATATACCTTCCTTCCCTACAGCTCAATTGAGCAAAGCATGGTTAAAACCTAATCTTTCTAATACTGTCTGAACTGATTTCGCCCAACAATTTCTATTCGGTCTAAGAAACATATCATGTATCATCATATTATGAACATTTCTAATGTGTTTAGTATTGTCTGACCTTAGTATTTTGAACTAAAATTTTATTATCTGGAATATTCTTTGATTTATTAAATGCACTCTTCCTAGTTCGCCATAGATAAAAGAATTCTATGTTTGTAACCTTACGCCTAAAACATTTTTGCAAAAATGCCTGTGCATATTTTCTAGTTTCTTTGACTCAATGAAGCCCCAGACTTCACACCCATAGTTAAGAATTGGAAAAATAAGTTTATCAAAACGTTCTAACGTATGTGAAACGGAAAAAGCAGTAAAGATTTGAATGTATCTTTTAAGTTTAAAAACCGCTTTAAGCGCTTGACCCGATAATGTTTCGTAAGTTTGTAAAAAGGATCCGCCTGAGGTAAAAAGATTCCCAGATATGTAATCTTCTTAACTATTTCAATTTAGATGTTATCATATGTGAAACTTAAATCACTTCTGTTTCGCCCCCACCCCCCTCCCCCCCGAAAAATATACTTGCACACTGAAAAATATCAAATATATTTTTCACTGGAAAAATTACTAATTACTTTTCTTCTGTCTGCTTTTTCCCTCATTACTTTATATTGGAAATGTAAACAGTAACCTTTCTGTTATTCGTTATTGCATACTCTTTCGTTATTTTTTTTAAATAAAAACTTTCCGCGGTTGATAAGACCTTTTTTTCAATAATTCTAATGCTTGATTCTAGATTTATTATATATCGTGAAGAATTATCACATTAAACAATTATTTGAGGATATAACGTTTCAGTATTGTAAGTGTTTTGTCTGACATGTTTGTGGCCGGAACTGTATTCTTAGTATAACTGTATGCATCTGACATCAGTCGTAAAATGATGTAAATTAGTGTTGCAATACAATAATAAATTCTCTTGTAGTTCATAAGAAAATCCCCCATAAAAGCTTTTACAATTTTGGCATTAATGAAACATACATTAATTTCAGTTTAAAGCGTAAAACATGTTAAGAACAATAACAAATTTTAATGATTCACAGCAAGCGATACTGTAAAATTATCCTTTTTCTTTTAGAGAAAACGTAAAATTTCTGTTTAATGAGTGTTTATACATCAATTATGTGGAAAAATGAGAAAATACATGCGAGCTTGTGAGAAAAAAATACGACGCATCTAATAATTGAAAGATATCAAACTAATTTTCAGGACAATGTTTTCACTAAGCGGCTGTAAATATTAATTACCCTCCTAAAACCCTGACAACAATAGCTTTATTACATGTAGTTTTAATTTGAACATTGTTTTTGGTTTTATGATTTTAGACCTAAGAATTATTTAAGCAAAATAATTTGAAACGGTAGCAAAACTATTAAAGACACCAGCTGATGATATTAAGGCTGAGGCAAAATCAATCTTAAATTGCTTCGCGTATATGATATATGTTTTCTATAAATTTAGTTCCGATTAATGTAAAAACATTTAATTTCGTTGGCATAAATTTCCGTGGTTTAGGCCACAGCTGCTATTTTGTGGGGATATCAGTTCGCGAATTTCAACGTTTTAAGACATAATAAATGGGAATTTTAAGTGTTCGCTAGGATTAAATATTTTTGCAATGTTGTAATTACAAATATCACGAACATAAATGATTTTACTGTAAAACCTATTTCAAGATTTGTTGTTTTTTTTTGTTTGTTTGTAAACCGACTGTAATACCTGTGTATTAAGTGACAGTTGTTTAAATAATCGTTGATAAAGGAAAGTTGAAAAATAGGATGGGCATATATTGGAATTTTATGTAGAATTTCTAGAAGTGAACGGGTAAATGTAAAAGCTAAATTGATATTATCGTAGAATAATGTTCTATTTGATTTTCTATACATTTGTACAGGAAGTTAGTTTCGCGGCTCGTGTTAGAATAAATATTTATTTATAGAATTAGCATTTATTCTTATTATAATTATAAATGAAGTTATTCTGCTTCTTCACAATTACGAAGAATAAAACCTCTGTAACTTATTTCATTTCTTGCAAAGACTATTAAGATGTTGTTGGTTTTGTAGGCCACGAAGGGCCTGTTTAGTATTGTGGATCTGTTACATTTTCCAAAGAAAATGAGATATTGCATATGCGTTTATTACCAGTTGGTTGTTTATGATAATTATAGAGCCAAGGACTCCTGTTGTGTGGAATGAACGAACGTATAACTCGATTTTCCTACTTGTTGGAGTCAGGCCGGGTCTAAAAATCTATCCCCGGGTGTCAAAAGTCAGTCAAAACTGGAAAAAAATAATCCAATCATGTAGATTTAGTCAGTCATTTGCGTATTATATGGGACAAGGTGGACAATACGTGCTATTTGTGTCTTATGAATAATCCCGAAACGGATATTACGCGTAAAAAACTAAATTGGCCGGCATATACGGTTAAATGATATGTACCTTCACCTTGAAAAATCTGGAAAGTTGCCATATCACCTAAAATTGTGCCAGTGTGATGTTAAACCCAACAAACATTGTCAGGATCTGACAATTAGTAGTCTGATTAGTGTATGTCTCCTTCTTGCCTATTTCATAACAGGATAGACTATTGACGAAAGATAAATAGCTTGGGATGCATTCAATATCATAATACAATTCTTTTTACAAATTGCTAGACAATGAGGTTGCTTTTGGTATTATTTATTGATAAATGTTACGCCTGCATGTCCAGAAAACATAAAACTTAAAATATTTGCAGAAGTGTTTTACTTTATTTGTTTCCAAGGAGAATGGAATTTTAGATACTATTATAACAAAGCTTAAATCGAGACTATTAAAGGTAGGAATGTAAACGTTTCTGGTTTAACGTCGCACCGACAAACTTACAGGTCATATGGCTTTGGGTGTGGATTAAGACCCCAGGTGCCCCTCCGCGCATTTTTTCATCACCGGCGGTACCTGGGTAGAACCACCGACCTTCCGTAAGTCAGCTAGATGGCTTCCTCATGCCCTGAGTTAGGCTTGACCCACATCGCTGAGGGGGATGTTGTTTTAAACGAAGTGAATAACTGGAAAGAATAATCATTACTATAACACAGATATATAGTTTTGTATCAGTTGAAATAATGATTAATATAATAAAGACAGAAGTGATCCGTTATGGACTTAATCAGTGTAACTATATGTTAACAAAGACCAAAAGAAAAAAATAAACATTTAAAATATTTTCCTTTAGCTGAATATTTTGCAAACAATGTACGTTTTGCGTCTGTTTTAAAACGAAAACATTAATTAACATTAATTTGTTTTGATTATTAATTTTGCAGTGATTGCACTTAAAATGTTTAATGAACGATATTATAATATTTCTCTCATTTCGAAGTAGGTATACAGAAGACGCTTTAAACATAAACACCAGATGCAGGTAAATGGAGTGATTACATAATATAGTAAACAACTCTAAGCTTCTGGCAATATAATGCAAGAACAGAAAACTCGTTGAAATTAATGTTTAAGCTGAATTGGCAGAAGATAAATTGTTGTTACTGTTTCAATCTCGGTTATTTAATAGGGCAGCTGTAAGTTATCATCTGGCATACAAATATATCCTGGAATTTGAATTTCCGATTTTACAACCTATCAAGGAGACAAAGTTCAAAACATCTCAAAGATGTTTCATTTACTTTTTCCACTCCTCAAAAACATTCTGACCTAACTTAACATCAATTTATTTTTAATCACTGTGACCGAGGTGCTGCTGGTGGCATTGCGTATGGTAGCACAGGGAGCAGAAGCTCTTATATACTACACAGTTTATAATTATGTGTATCATGTTTGTATTTAATATTTCGTAAGGTATTTCCATTTCCGATTTTTTTGATAAACTTATTCTCTGTTACTTTTAGTGCATTAATTGTTTTAATGACAACACTGACAATGCCTACTAAATCGTCGTGATATTGTATTGAAATTACCGCAGTTCTGGACCTCTTGTGTATTCGGCTTACATGTATTTCACAAGTAAATACGAACAGGCAAAAATACAAATTCCGTATTGTACTATCCTGAAATCCTATTCCGTACCACTTCTTTTAATATTCATGAACCGGTCTATAATAAAACTAATTAAATAGTACCGGTCTCTGAGTATGTCTGGCCAAAACTAAAGTGAAACAATGAAAGACGAACCTTATATATTATGCGTCACGGCTGATCCAGACCGGGCAATTCTGTGAAACTCTATCGAGCCAAGTAAGCTGTAGTCTTTATAATAACCCTCTTTATCTTATTAACCCTTACCCTGCTAAATATCTAAAATGGACCAGTCCATCATTCAATTTGGGCCATACCACTTATTATTCAAAGGGGTGTTCACTGAAAAATTACTGACTGAATAGCGAACAGTGTAGACCATGATCAGACTGCACGGATGTGCAGGCTGATCTTGGTCTGCACTGGTTGCAAAGGCAGAATTACTTGCCGCCAGCAGGCTAAGGATTAATGCATATTTTACATTGTACACTGATCGTTTATGTAGGCGAAGCCTTTACACATGTTTGTTCTTGTTGATTGGTCGTTTATGTAGGCTACGCCTTTACACATTTTTCTTCAGTGTAAACACATTCTATATTAACGTAATTATTTTACTGCAGCTTTTACTAACTGTTTCGCTAAGAACTTCAATTTTATTACGACTTTAACTTATATCTACCTGTTTGATTTTGAACTTTTTCCAATTAATAAGCTTAAATGGAAATTTGTACTTTAACTATCAAGTTCAGCCCAAGTAATCATTTTCCCTTAAACATGTGCAAACATGATAATATTATATAAATATTGCATTCCTGAGAGGGTGATACGAAAAATGTTCACCGCGAGATATATGAATATTGACCGAGGCGCCAGCCGAGGTCTATATTCATATTTCGAGGGGTGAACATTTTTCGTATCACCCTCTCAGGAATGCAATATTTATTTTATTATACCGAAAGATTATAAGGGTCAAAGCATTTACTGGAAAATCAACATAATGATTTATCTAACATTAAAAAGTAATTACTAACCAAATAATGAAGACAGAAGTAAAGACTCTTTACTTGTCAGCACTCATAATTTGTGGCGACTTTGCTGTGTAATAAGACTTTTTATAGATTTAGTCGGGACGTTTACATATCGCAGACCTCTATATTTATTCTAATATTTCAACATTGTGTCAATCAGTAGCATTCGAAAAACAGCGATAACTATCTTTTTTCTAAACGAAACATATAAGTGTGAGCACTTATTTACTTAGTCAGATAATTTCCAAACTTATTGTGGTAGTTTCGATTCGATATTTGATGAAAATTTGTTTTCGAAATATTTTGCACGTCGCATAAAAAAGAAAATTCGGCCGTGTTCTCACATGCCAGAAAAGGGTATGAATCCTAAAGTATAATTATGTAAGCGCCTCGTCTGAAAATTTATCGACTCAGTCTTTTAATCAATGCGAAAGTATCAATCTCTCAACGGGTGATATGAAAAAATAATATCACATGCGCAGAAAAACAAAATAACGCTGTTGCGCATGTGATATGAAATTATGGATCATATCACCTGCGCAGAAATTGAAAATAACGATTTTGCGCATGTGATATAAAATCACTGGGGAATATGATATATTATTCAAGTTAAACTAATGGGAAATTTGCATTAGACATTTATGTGAGGTAAAATAATATAGTATGTCAACTGAGTCAAAGATACGTGATTGTATCAAACATAGGCAATATTTAATACAAAAAAAATGTGAGATCAATGTGTACAAAGGTTTGTTGCGTAAAACGTTGAACCTTTAATCTACTTTATTACAAATAATGAGTTGTAACAGACCTCTAACTGACCGGTATATTTATTTCACTGCCGTGGTTTTATGGAATCTGTCCCTACTGTTTATGACCTGTCTCTTATAAAGCAATAAAATAGATGAGAATAACGATAATACTTTTCCAATCTCCATTCCATGGTGCTATTACAACCCACGGCAATCTTACTTGATCTTCCGAATGTGTTATTTGTAAAGGCTTCAACGTATCTTCTTTCTGGAGATGTGAACACTTTAAAGAAAACCTTACTGGGACTTACTTGTGGTGAAGCCAAGAGTATCGAGATTATGGATGGCATTTCCCTCAAAAATGGCGGGTACCTGTGAGTAATTAGAGTCAAGTATTTAATTCAACTGTAAATGGAGTAATATGTAAGAAAATGAATAAACTCACAGGTTTTTCACAGGGCAACATACATGCATCTACCAGACTAGGTAAATGCATTTTAAGTTCCAATGTATGACAACATATTATTTCTACATAGTATTGCTTGGACAGTTTTAAAGAAAAATAAATGTAACTGAAAGACTGTTCGCAGTGCAATTATGACTTTGCAATCACCTTACAGAGCGATTAAAGGCATTTTTTATTCAAATTGATAATTTTGTAGAAAACGACCTGCATTAGATTATTGAAGGTTCCATGTACGCCGCATGAACACATTTGCGGATGTCTCAAAAATTCTATTGTGGTATTTGCAACATGTGCAAATGTTGAATTCTGCTCAACCTTGGGCTGGAAGGCGTAGACGGTAGCATGACATTGTGTTTCACTACAGTCATCTAAACCTAGCCTGCAACATTTTCATGTGGGATTCCACTTTTCCTATTTTACTCAGAAAGTTTTAAGTGCCACATCGTCACTTGATTTCCACAATGCACTAATTGCTATTTCTGCAATTTTGGGAAATGCAATTCAAAATTTGAAGTATCAATAACTTTAAAACTTTTTGGTAAAAAAATTTGAAATTTTCGGGAAGTGTTAAATTTATGTTCATCATGGTTATGTAAAAAAATTCAAAATAATTGATAAAATAGATATTTTGAAAATTAAAATAATAATTAAGAAAAATCACATGAAATGAATATTAAAGTATTGAGAGTTAGTTCCAAACTGCAACTTCGAGTTAGGTCGTTCTGGAATAAAAAGAACTTTCAAAAATAGGAAATGCTGCCTTGTAGAAATAAGATGGTCAATGGCTTTTTGAGATTTAATACTGACTACAATGGAAAATAAGACATAATTGCAATAATGAATTTTAATAACAAAATAATCATATTAACGTCTTTATGAAAACTGATACAAAACTATTGAATAACTTTCAATATGCATTAGACTATAAGTCCTAAATGAACTTCTTGTAAACAACTATTGAATAACTTTCAATCTAAAGCAAAACTATAGAATGAAAGAATAACTCATAAACTAACATTCAAGAAACAAGTACATGTTCAGTATCTTTATGAAACTTTTTCGATAATGCAGATGTTTGAAATAACATCTTAACGTCATTCTGCAATGGCAGTATAAATACTGCATAATTTCTATTTGCAATACTTTTAGTCAAACAGAAACTTAAGCAATAAGCATTTCACTGTGTAAAAGTGTTATATGTTAATCCTTTAAGCATAAGCTATCAATATTGTGCAACATCCCAAGATGAGTTTCTTACATAATAAAATCGCCAAGATCCTGACGACCGATACTGAAACAAAACTGAATGCTTAACTAATATTCAAGTAACATTTACATTTTCAGTATCTTTATAATGAGAATTGTAATAAAAGTAACAAAAGGCAAGATACCAGTCTTATAGACTTAAAGCCTATATATTTTACCATTACCAGAGTCAATTATGTTTAAATTGGTTAATGTTCAGAATAAAACACTGATAACGCGATTTTTTTTTCGATAATGCAGATGTTTGAAATAACACCTTAACGTCACTCTGCAATGGCAGTATAAATATTGCATAATTTCTATATGCAATATTTTCAATCAATATATATATCTAGGCAATAAGAATTTCAGTTTATAACAATGTTGAACATCAATGTGGATGTGTTAATCACTCAAACATTGCTCTGGTTCTCAATTATCAGTTTCATGGCCTTGTAATACTGCTTATCAATGTCACACATGTATTTAAGCATATGAGTGAGATCCCTTTTCTTTTCTGATGACAGTTGAGGCACTTTTTTGCAACTGTTTCGGGACTGGAACTGAAAGTTCAGGACCTTTACGAGGTATCCTCTTTACAATAGCGACATTGCGAAAAGCATCTGCGAACTAACATGTATATTCAATACCAAGAGGATGTTGTCTTACATACCTTAAACACTTTACTTTAGTATAAGGAACACCATGAAATTTAAGCCCCAATGCTACTTTCTGATATACATAGAAACTATGCCTTTGAAGTTGAATTATTCGAAATGGTTGCCTGCGTCGCACATGTTTCAGTGTACGTATAAGTGACACTGGACTGTATATCTCTTGCGATTTTAAAGTCTTTGAATATGAATATTGTCTACTTCTTGTATAGAAGAATAACCTGGGCAACAAGATTTCTGAATAATCTCGTCAATATCATTGTCAATCATAAATCTTTTCAATGCAAATGTCATAATTGAGTTCCTATTTTGAGGAACACATGAGTCAGACCAAAGTGTATATGACTTTATGGTTGGATGATCTTGCTTGACTAAATGTAAAATTTAAACTAAAGCACTGGCTATTTCGTAGCTTCCTCTGCCAGCCAAGGTTTCTGTCCAAATGGCATTATATGCTTATAGGCCGTTTTGTCAATAGAGCAGTGGGCTGTAAGATTGTACGAATTTAATTTTCTTTTATAAAAGAAGTTTGAAACATTTCCTCTCGGTAATGAAAGGACATTTAACCAGTTTCAACAAATAACCAAAGTGTTCGCATTATTCCTATCAGCATCTCGCTCAATCTTAGTGTCATTTTTGTCCTTGAAGTGTTGTTCAAACTTATTTTTAGTACTTTCATCTACATTTTCTAAGTCATTTACCATCTTTTTCTCTTCACACGTATTGCATTTATCTTTCTTAGGCATGTGGAAGTCTATATTATATTCTTTATTGAATATCTGTCTGTATATGTTCTTTTTCAGTGGATTTAAGCCATTTGTTCAGCATTGACCAAGTCGTACATCTTTGCAATTAACAAACCAGGTTCTAGGTACTCCCTTTTGGTAGAAGCCCGACAATAATGAGACTGAATTCTTGGGAACGACTCTATGTGCTTACTGATAAAATTCAATGAATTTTCATCTGTTCTACATTTTATTGAAATTACCTCTCTGTAGGCGGTATTGCGATCCGTCTCCCTTATCTGACGTTTCATGAAAGTTACGAACTCTTTTAGCATCAACGGCAAGAACAGAGAAATAAAACTCTTTGCAAACTCGAACCTTTTCTACTCCTTGAAAAAAGTAGTACTTAAATGTGTATCGTCTTTTAGAACCATTTTTACGACTTTCATTAAGTAACCTTTCCGTAGTTTGTCCAAAGAATCCATACTTCTCTTCATCAGTAAGCAGCCAGAATTTAACTCCTATGAATACTTTAATGCTTTAATGCACATTTGTATCTGCACTTCCCCTGACAATCCTTTGCTAAATTAATTGATTTCCTACAAACTTGTTTTCCCCTTGCGGAAGTATATTCTAATCCAGCTTGGTGTGCTTTTTTCTAATTTCTTTTTTCCATGTTGATTGTTCTCTGGATCTTTCTCTTCCACGCTTCTGAGTGTCTGTGTGAATATTTTCTACAGTTATCACATCATGTGTTGCAGGGTTCATATGTCCTTTTGTATATTGTACTTCCTTATCATAAACAATACCATTGATGTTATTGTTCATATCTACACTCATATCTGCAGTTTTAGCACCTGCTACATTAACAGTATCGTTTGTATCGTTTTCAGGATTTCTATTACTTTCCTTTAATTTAGCAATTTCATTGTCAACATCAACAAATAGTTCTTTGCTTTCTCTTTTATCATCTGAATAATTTGAGATGTCAGCTGGGACAGTAAAACCAGATTGCATATTTTCTAAAACAGAACTGTTTAATGTATTCTTGTCATAAATGTGAATGGTTACAACATTTTCGTCAAAAATGAGAACTGACCTTATATTGAACATCATTATTTCTGTATAGACTGTATAGAACAAGTACTATTTATCACAGTAAAACACTTAACCTCACACCGATATCAAGTATCCGAAACAAATACTCTCCGAAAATGTTATACAGATGAACACTGAGTTGTGCAGTAAAGGTTGTGCTCTTTTGACACAAATTATACACACTGGTAATTGACAAATTTGTAACAAAACAATAAAGAACAAGTAAAACATTCAATATTTACATTATATGTCTGTAAAATCTGTTCCAAATATGTAACTTTTCAGCTAATACATCGCCATACTTCGGCACACTGTTGTCATGTGATGTGAATCCAGCAATATCATTGGTGCTTGAAATGTGGCAGTGTGGAAATTATCTTAAGTGTTTTCAACGACTTAGGGCTTTGTGGAAATGCGATTTACTCTAGTTATATACGTTCCACAAGGAAACAATAAGGATATTATGATAGAACCCGACGAGACGAAAAGAAATGATATCAAACACTCCAAAATGACCAAAATTGACATATGGCGTTGTGGAAATCAAGCGACGACATGTTTCAACCTATTTTGACATTCATTTTCAGTCTTTATTATTATGAACTTTAGAACAAAAGAGAAAGCATGGAGCTCTGTGTGTATTTTTTACGAAAATAACTGTAACAGTTCCTATTCATCTTCATCCTTCTGTGTTGTCCATGTACAAAATTGTTGTATATTATATTTATATAGCACCCTGGCATGACAAA
The DNA here is from genome assembly GCF_021730395.1 of Mercenaria mercenaria. Taxonomy (NCBI): domain Eukaryota; kingdom Metazoa; phylum Mollusca; class Bivalvia; order Venerida; family Veneridae; genus Mercenaria; species Mercenaria mercenaria. The sequence goes on along the minus strand of NC_069369.1, from coordinate 34,349,487 downwards.
TACGTTCAAATGCGCTTTAAATACAAAGCAGTCGCTCAGGCCGCCATTACCATCCTCTGTCATTATAGACGCCGTGCTCTGCCCCGAGGAACTGAGTGAGAGAACGTGCCGAGAACAGAGAGAAAAGATATTATTTTAAGTACAAGAATGTCCGGCTAACATAGCATAGCTCTTTGAGAATAGAAAGTATACGTCTTTAACTTTAAAGATAAATGATTGTGTCATGCCGCCTGTAATGCTTGATCAGATGGAGCTTTAAAAGCATCATTTATGTTACCTGTAAATGAAAATTAGTGTCTAGATATGTAAAGTGTTTCGGTTTTTCGTTTGATTGACGACAATTTGCTATGACTTTTCTTAAAAATAAGTTACATTATTATATTCAGTCATGTTCACAGCATAAGAACCTTAGATTAGATTTCAATAGCACTTTTCTGTTTATGAATGCGCTGACGCAAGAAAAGTGTACGATTTCCGACCTAAGAATAAAAAATCGCCTGTTTATAATAACAACAGTAAATAATGTGTTATCCAAATTTAATTAAACATTTTGAAATTGCTAATACCACAATATCACCAAGATGCAATCAATGAACAGTCATCTTACAGTACTATATATTTGAGTAATATCAGTGTACAAGCGTTAGCCTTTTACAGATTTTAAGAGTGTAAAATTCAAAACAGTTGCTAGTATATGATGGTCCTAACTGATAACTGTTGCTGTCGAAATTGCATTATTGATCAAGACTACATTTGTTTTAATAAAACAGCCATTAAACATACTATTGTTTGACATACTCTATGCATTCGGTATGTTAGGTAGGAATGGTATCTGTGCCATGGATTCGACTATACTTGTTAATTCTAAGACATTGCTCTCGTCTTTTTCTGTCAATGAATTAATCTTAAAACAGTTCAATTAAATTACTTCTTTAACAACTGTTAGCACCAGAATCAGACAAAGAATGAGTGAAACAGACGAAATAATGGGGATACCACTGCCGCCGGTACTAAACACTGCATCACTGGTCTAATCAGAAATAAAGAAAAGCGAACACAAATCTATTTAATGATACATGTATCTATATAACATTAGCTGGATTTTATAAGCATCTATATAAAGACAAAGTGCAGTAAAAGAGGCAGTTCAAAGATGAAATCGGACTATAAATCTTCATGACACGTATTTCATTCATGACTGATTTTTTCTTCGAATATTGTACGTCTATTTGACATAGACGCTGAATTTCGGTCGCCGGAAATTATTGTTTTGTCTAGAACAAGTACTCAAGCGGCCAAAACTATTGTGGTCTGTGCTAATACGTATACTGACTGAGTTTAGCTGAGGTTTTCGGGAAAAACGTTCATCATTTTGTCTGAAAAACACTGAAAATAATGCAGATTTCAGAAAAGGCCAATTTAAACGTGTGTTTAGCCTTTTATTAATTAGTTTTTCAACAATTCTTATCGACATTGTTTTAAATGTGCCATTTTAAAGAGAATCTTATAATAGTTGTTTTTTTTTCTTTCATAGATTTTTTTCAAATTCACATGTATGATAGGAAAATTTGTGCTGAAAACAATGAACAAATAAAAACAATGGCTTGTTTTTGTGAAAAATTGTTTTGAACACACCCACTGTTGCTGAAACTGTCGGCGATTTTTCAACATTTTCATGATTTTCTGTTTTCTTTTATAAATACCAACTCAATTTTTAATCAAGACAGCACAATAAGGTTTATTCTTTTTACAGATTTTATTATACACTTATTTAATATTATAGTCATATTTGTAATACTGTATCCTTACAATAATGGGTACAAATGAAAACAGAATCTTGTTTCATATTCACTTTTTAAATTTGTGAAGTTTTTTCAATGAAAAATATCCATAGTGAAGAATAATTTTTTAAATTTTGAAAAAACTGTTTCATAGATTTTATTCTTGTTTTTCTTGTGTATAATTAAGGGTAGTGTGAACATAAAAATGGCTAAATATGTATGGGTCACCAGGCTAAATGTTATATTAAGACTGCTTGAATACTGCACCTGTTCGGACGAAAAATGGTGCGAATCTGACCAAACTGATTACATGTATATCTGCTAGAAGTTAAAAAAAAAGAATTCTTAATTCTTTCTATAATTGAATACTAAATAATCTGAAAGGAGATATTGTCTTATCTATACAAAGTCAACTGTCTAACATTGTATGAACAACACTGTCTTTGTACTAAAATGCGCTGTCAAAACACAACCACAAAAATGGCAAGATACATATCAGGCATTATACATGTCAATACAACATAAACCAGTATCAACATTTGATTACTGATAAAACTTATTAAAATTGTTATTTTATTCAAGATTCCCCATATTTAAGATTGTCTGTCACATGTTTCAACAAATGTTGACTTCACTTCAATTTTCCATAGATAATGTCGGCTGCGCAGAAAGATGCGCATAAAAAAACTATAGGAATTCCCTTTAATCGGCAAGAAATATTGTCTGCACGAAACCACTTTGACATTTAAGTTATATCTTTACTCCTTGATTTCATTTTATTCGTTTGGAAACTGAAGTATTGCCTTTCAACAATGAATTCCATTAACTATTAAACTGTAGCGTGCCCTTTTGGATAATATCAAATTAAACCTAATTTCTCAATTTCAAAATAAGAATTAATAGGAACATTATATTTGATTTCCAGCTATACAGATTGGTTCATTTGTAAAACATAATTAAAGCAAACGATTCCCTGATTGTTTTTATCTCGAACGCAACTTGCAAAATGCGTCAAAACAACAACAAAAAAAAAAAAAAAAAAAAAGAAATAACGCATCATTTTTACTTTATTTTATAACTCAAAGTAGTTTATAATAAAATTTTGAAATGTAAACAAACACATTGCCTTTCCACAACAAATTTTGGAATACTGGCATTCATCTATTCCTTCATCCAGCCTTTTCGAAAAATGTTCATTGGTGGCCTGGGAGAAAAGATTCATTGACGTCACAAGACATTGTCGTCATTTCCAAAGTCCACATATTTCACTGATTTGATATTTTTATTCAATGAAGAAGTGGGAACGCTGATTTAGGTAAGTAAAGGTACACTGGTGTTCCTAGTACGAATATGACATACACCTAACTAAACAAAAATATATAGTCTGCATGTTGTGTGTATTTAACCACACAAAAATATTGTCATGAGTAATAAAATGAAAACGAATGACGATGGCATAAGATCACAGACAACTGCCATTTGGTTATTTGATGTTTGTTGTCACAGCGATAAAAATCAAATGAGAGTTTTGTTTTTCAATTTTGCTCAAACTACGCAATTTATTTAAATTTTCCCAAGCTCCTAACAATTACAGTACACTCATCAATATGTCGTCAATACTTTTCAAACAGAGCGATGTGTGTTTTGCGTTTCACGGCATTAGCGAACTTCAGAAGTATAATTTCAAACATGATATTTTCCTAATTTGAGCCGTGCCATGAGAAAACCAACATAGTGGGTATGCGACCAGCATGGATCCAGACCAGCCTGCGCATCCGCGCAGTCTGGTCAGGCTCCATGCTGTTCGCTTTTAAAGCCTATTGGAATTGGAGAAACTATTAGCGAACAGCATGGATCCTGACCAGACTGCGCGGATGCGCAGGCGGGTCTGGATCCATGCTGGTCGCATACCCACTATGTTGGTTTTCCCATGGCGCGGCTCATTTCATTTTACCAAAAGTTATTGTCAACACGGAGCATGTTGAAATTCACGCCAATGTAATGAATATTCTTTATATCAGTATATTGACAACATGTAACGTCATAAAATATATGATAATAAATTGCATTACTTTGCAGTAATAACTCAATAATTGGAAGTATAATTCATGTCACCATTATCATGACTGGAAATAATGAATAATTTTCACTTGTTTTCGGGGTAACCCTTGGTATTGTATATATCTTTAAATTGTCTTTTGAGGTATGAACAAAATCTGCTACATAGTTTTTAAGACCACATTTTATCTTCCTTTAGATGTGTAAATGTCGCATATATTTATTTAGTTGTACATGGTGCGCCAAACGTCTCAATATGTAAAGTGTTTGTACGAGGATAGTTTAGGTCATCTACACCAAAAAAAAAGAACTAGTCTAAGAGAACATACTAATAGAGAAAAAAGTCGTCATTTCTGGTTGGAAAATATTTCATTCCTGCATCTTGTACATTCATTTATTCTATTTCATTAAATCTGATGGTTTCATTGCGTGGCCATTATCACATATGCACATGTAGCTGGTTTTATAATTCATGTCATACAAAATGCAAAGCATGTATTTACAAAACTGGTAGATTTACAGTAAGTATACCCCCATAGTATGCAGAACAGGTATGGCATCATCACGTCATTGTTTTTAATTTCATCAACGTCATCTGCAAAAATGCTTTGCAACATTAAAATAAACACAACTTTTATTCAATTGGAATTCTCTAGTCAATTTATATGTCTTTTAGAGGTATCAAGACCTTTACGAACTTTGAGGTTCCTCAGCACAGACCAAATCTTGGTACGTTCGGGAAAGACATTTCACGAGCGGTTGTCCCGCTTCAAGTAGCCAAGGTTATTATCATTAATACTCAGTCTTCTTATGAAAGGGTTATCTTCCTTAAATAAATTGATTTACGTATAAGATGAGACATTTTACAACTTTTTGTTAGAATTTTCAGCTATGTTTTCTATCTGCTGCATACACATGTTGCTTTATAAATCATGATTTGCCGTTATGTTTTATCTTTTTTTAAATATCCCCCAAAATGTTAAGGAATTGTTTTACTTGTAGACAAAAATTGACTGTTCTTCTTTTTTGAAAAACACACTTTCGGCTTTGCGTAACTCTAATTTTCAGAAAATGCTATCAAAAGGTTGCTTTATTATATGAAGTCATTTACGGCTTAAACAAGTTTAGATTTCAAAGAGAGAAAAGGCAGTTTTATTTAAATAATATTAAATAAAACGTGTGGCTCTCAACCTGAGACAAAAGAAGTTGGTATGTTCTCCAAATGTTATTCTTACTAAACAATTGACATATGAAGAGCATTGGTGAAGCAAAACTGTACAGATTTCAAAAGTGAACGATTCAAAACTGTTGCATAAGACTCTACTTGTTAATATTGACAAGCATATTTTAGTACAGTAAAATGGTGTAAAAATACTTCAGAAAATGGGAAAAGCATGAAACTTGGTACATAACTACTTTAGGGCAAAATACTAAAAATGAGCATGAGACCCAATCCGAAAAATCCAATATGGCCGAAAAATCCAAGATGGCCGCCATATATGTATATATTTTCAAAAATACATAATATCATATATAAAATTTCTATTGACACTTACAGTTATCTGTATAATAAGCTAAAACCACCTGCCTGAATAAATCCAAACATATTATATTAACAAAAATACCGCTCTTCCAACAAAAATGAAAAAAGTTGTCTCCCTTGGATAAAATGTGCTATTAAGCAGAAGAAAAGTCATAATGCATTTATATGAATCAAAATTTAGTATATAATGGTAACTGGCATATCAAGAAAGTTTAAAAATGCAACAGTCTTGTGCAGAACTTTACAACAATTGTAAATTAATTAATTATAAATACATTCGAACTTCGGTAACTGGAACCCATCAGGACCGACTAAATTTATTCGAATTATCGGTAGTACTAGTATGAGTGATCGAAAAATATATTATAAAGGAATTTGTTTGGGACCTGATGATCGATTAATTGAAGAATGGTGTTCGAATTATCAGAGTTTGAGCAAACGAAATTTTAGTCTATAATGTGTATTAGTGAATAAATGACTTGTGTTTCACTTTGTCATTAGTTTTCGTGACTCAGAATTTGTAAGTGTTGCTGTATTCATTTCAATTTATTTACACTAAGAGAACTAATGACAGTTAATAAAACTATATTATTCATTAATTATGTTAGTGTGATAGACCATGTGAACATCCCTGGCCTGTCAGATCATCATGATTTCTTTGGGAAAAAGTCATTGCCGGTTGATCAGCGTAATCAAATTTACATTTGCATGTCCCTGTAATATTCTGTTTTTGTCAAATTGTAGCACATTATGGTTTTATAGTTTAATGTCATAAGCATATAATGTACAGTCACTAATGCCCTGATCACTCTCGGGCAAAGACCATGAAGATCATACTGCTTCCTGAAAATTTTGACTCGGTGGGGACGGGGATCAAACTCGAAAAATGTGCAGTTCTAAAATTCATACTGCGCGCTTTTAACATCCTTGCCAGGTTCTCACGGTGTCTAACACGTTCACTCTAATTTTCTTACCATGCGCTTCTTCACGTCCAGTGTGTTCTTACTACATTCTTAGTACGATCAGTCAGATTGCACCTCTTGCTTACCATGCTTTAACCATATGCTTATCACCTTTTCACTGCATTCGTCGGCTACTTATAAATACTACGCAATGGGCCTCTTTTTTTTCATTCCTTCTGCAAGTTATATTGACATAATTTTGTCCGCATCTACACTCAACAACCATAAATTACAATAAATGACGACCCACCCACCCCACCCCAACGCCCCAATGAAGAAAAAAGAGCAGTCTTATAGAGAGAGACTGCGGTGGAATAAGCAAAAGCAGTGTGAAGGATATACGGAGGTCCAAAAGTCCACTACAAGCTGCCAGTGCTGCTGAGTCCATGATTATGTGGCAATTCCTGATGATGTTCGATACCCATTGCTGATTGAAAACGAAGTGATTGGGAATTGGATCCAGTATTCATACTTAATTATCAGAATCTGAACCAATCATGGTGAAAACCTGCTGCAAACGTGACATAGATGTGTTAAGAACCGAAAGAACGTATTCATAACCTTATGCGGTATACTACAATGTGGCATGCACGTAGCATGGTCATAGCACACAAGCGTAGATAAGTTGTAGTAAGAACTCCATTGACGTAGCAAGAACGCAATGATAACCCAATGACAGCGCAGTGAGCACGCCATGCAGCCTTTCCCGTCCGCACCACGCTTGTACTATGTCCTACTAGGTGTTAGTTAATCATTATTACGTCCTTCCTGCTTCCTTATTAGACTGCGTTCTCACTACATTTGTTTTGAACATGTCCAAAATTCGACCGCGTTCTCTACACTCATGGAGACCATAATTATTAATTATCATGTTTTTATCGGAGTCTACTGTATTTCTTCTACATTGTACAAGTTCTTACTGCGTCCTCCTAGTTTTTACGACGTAGTGGGGACGTGGCTGAGTGTAACGGGGGTATAAATTAAGAGCAGAATCTATCATTTCTACAAGAAAAATGTGCTCTGATATCTATTTCTGGACATTTTACTGAAATTAAAATTAAATTAAATTTGAGTACTTGAAGATTTTTCTAATGAGCACAGGTACATTCGAAACACAATTTTAATACCAATTTAAATTACTAGTTTTAAGACGACAAATATTATCTATTTACCATTTGTACTTCCAGTTAAGCAGTCCAATGTAAGAATAACACTGTCTTGTCAAACAAAACTAACCAGTACAGCTCACGCTTACCGGTGAATCAAGCTTTTAAATGCATTTTCTACATCTTCCTACAAGCAAACTGTTCGTATTATATTTCTGGGGTATAAATGGAGGCTTTCGATACTCTTCTTTACAGCAAAACATGTCAAGTAGCTTGATCAACCATCTGTTCACATTATAGATTAGGGCTATAATGTGCATTCCTGCATCGTCTGCACACCTCTTGAACATACTAAAAAAGGTTGCCCATTAGGTCGGGCACATATGGGTGTCGGGTGTTCTATCATTTTCCTAAAATTCCTAGTCAAGATAAATAAGGCTGACCAGAGAGATCTTTGATATACTGGAACCTTTCCAGTAGTTTTTGTCTCAAGTACCCGAGTCTCGTACCAATAGCTCCTCAAGTGCATTTGCAACCTCGATAAAGTCTGTCGAGGAAGACGTAATTTGTCAAACGTGCTGAAATGCTCTGCACTGCCTTATGCAAGTTAACTAAAGTTGCCGACAATCTCGTGCTTGTGTGTACTGACAAGAGTAACTGACATGTACCTTATTTCAGATTTCAGCTCACTGTTCAGAGTAATATATTTCACAGAATAGTTACTAAGTGTTGTCCATGACAACAACTTTTATATTTTCAGCCTTACTCTTCTTTGTTACACAGTTAGCAATTTATTACGCAGACATTCTGACTGCGGGTGCATAATAACGAACATTGTTTCATTTGATCCTACTAGCCCGTCGCTATAATCTATTCTTGCATTTCGAAGTCCCAAACTGAAAGGGGTAGTTGTCGTACTTGGTGTCAAAGAAACTACAATTTTATATAGCAACTAAGTTAATTGACCTTCACATTCTCCATATTACTTACCATCTATAAACAAGGTTTCATAAAGAAGTCTATAGAATTTGCAATTTTGAAGTTATTGAAGAATCCGCCATTTGCAAATGATGGACCGACATACAGACGGACAAAATGATGTACAAGAGGAGAAAATAAGATAACAAGCATGTTCTCAATTTGTCCCTCTGTCTATGTAAAATTTCTCAAGAAACAATCTCTCCTTGTTTTGAAGAAATGCAGGATGACACTTTGTGTCATATTCGTGCACTATTTGTTGCCATAGCAACAACATTTGTTGCCATAGGAACAAAATTAAATGACATTGGCATTCTCTGCATTGCCATCTATCCATGTACCACGTATCATGAAAAATTCTGCTGTACTTTCAAAGTTATTGCGGTATCCCACTCTGCATGGCTGACGTATTGACATGCATACAGGGGCAACCCATAAGCCCCATCTGGCTAAATACTGGTAAGGGAATAACAACAATGTTTCAACATGCTGCTGTGGAGGGAATTCAAGTGAAATAATATAAATTACATATATTAAAACAAAATATTCTTAAAAATATGAAAACTACACAATGATAATATTAAACTAAGTTTTAAAGGTTAGATTTTTGCCGTTACCATGGAAACAGAAAGAAACTAACATCATTTGAATTGTTATTTTTGCATTTGATGCAAATTTAGGATTTATTTTATTATATACATTTATATTTAGTGCATTTTGGGGTGAATGTAAATATAATGACCTTTCATTAGAGTCTTCTAAGGTAAATATTGAGTTTTGGGCGGCCATTTTGGAAAATGGCCGCCACATCGGCCATCTTGACAGATATCAAATGGGTCCCATGAAAAAAATGTTTTTAATGCTTTAATAAATAGCTGTGCCAATTTTGGTGCTTTTCCCATTTTCTGAAGTATTTTGGCATTTTCTGTTACGAATTGATCGCACTATTTGATCAGGCATAAATTTTTTTCACAGACATGAAAACATACGATTGCTTACTATACTTGAGTTTAAATATATATTGCCATGTGAGGTAAGAATGTTTTTAGATTACATAAATTTCATGGACATCTTACCTTTTGAGAAGACATTTTTCTTGACTGTTATTGTCTCTGGACGCTCAGTTTTCCCAGCAATCAGTTGTTCAAAACTTTAACCGGCTGTTAAACTAACCGCCGGTAAAAGTTTGTTTCAAAATATTAGTCTTAGTGGGGAACACAAGTGTGATGTTTTGCGTTTGCTGTAAATACCTTTCATAACCCTTAACTCATACAGCTGTTTTTCTAAATATTCTAAAATGTTGAAATATAACCTTAAACGTTAGTCGATTGTTAGCTTAATCGCCTTTTAAAGTTTCGAACAATTGATTCAAGGTCGTATTCTACAGATAGATTGTCAACCTTCAGTCATAAGAATCAGGTAAGGAATGAGTTTAACAGGTCGAATATGTGAGTATTACTGACTATATCGATACAAAGATCTACATAAGGACAAAGAGGAACATAAGACAAATTTAATCTCCGTGTTACTCTACTGTAAGCCTTTAAGGCATACAGAAACTAAATAGGAAAATGGCGCGAAATAAAATGGGAGTCGCGTAATAGTCATCAGGCTTTTATTTTTTTTTTTGTTTTTTTTTTTTTTTTTGGTTTGTTTGTTTGTTTTTGTTTGTTTTGCTGAAATCACATGAGAGATCTATGCTTGAAATGTAGGTAGCATTTTCATAATGAAATAATAACATGACAGAATGGGTCATGGATACTTAGATCATACACCATCACTACAGTTTGAGGTCTCATTTCTCAGCTGATTTTGCAGTTTGTGTGTTTGATTGAAAATACTTTTCTTGCATCAAATAAGACCCCAACTTCTCTTTTGATTTTCATTCAGCACTGACAGTGTTCTTTAAGAAAACGTAAGTTACAGGCATTTAAATGGGTCTTGATGTGTGCTGCAATCATTGGAAATATGTCAGTTTTATAGAAGGACAGCTATTTAATGTATTGTAACCTTTAGACACAATTTGTGCTGATGGCCGACATTTTTTCCAATATGCCTGTTAATGTTGAAATGTACGATGAAATTCCGCCGCCGGAAATTATCATCTTCACCAGAACAAGTAATTGTTGCGTAAATATAAATCTGGTCTACAATAACACTGGCGACGCTTAGACGTCAATGAGAAAACCTTCCATCTTTTTTCATCTGAAATAAAAATGTTTGGTCTTTCCTGATGTATAAATATTAATCATATCTATAAATGTCAGAAGTTCTAAATAAGACGGATGCAGTAAAGATAACCTTTTGAATTTGTTAAATTATGCAGCTGTGTTGAAATTAGCTCAACCACTTCTCATTGCGCAAATTATAACAAACGCAAATTCTTCGGGATTATTTTTATCGGCCCGAATCGAGCGCAAAAACAAAAATATTAAATAGGTGTTTGTTCTTGTTAATGTTTACTTTTAATTCGTTTTGAAACTTGAGTATTTACGTTTCAACAATTAATACATTTGATTATAAAAATGTTGCATACGCACTTGGGGGATATGAATTGAAATCAAAGTAGTCAGCTAATATTATAGGACTGTACTAATTGATTGTACAAGATTCTTTCACTGGTGGTAGGTGCAGATGGGAATATCCGGCTCGAAGGTAACTGTTTATGGCGGTTACGAGGCTCCTGCCGAGTTACCGCTTAAACAGTTACCCGAGAGCCGGATATTTCCATCTCCACCTACCACCAGTGATTGAATCTTTTCTTGCATGCCATATTCAACAAATTATAGTAAAAATAGATTCAAACAAATGATTTTCTTATGGCATTTTTTTCTTAAAGTAGCGTATTAACAAAGCGCGGGAACTTTACGTCCGTAAACAGGACGTACGTCATGACGTTACAAAGACAGAAACAACGTAATAGTTCCGGTTTTGTTTTACCATCTGCAGTAAAAAGTTATGTTTTTTCCGTAAAATGATGTTTTTTGAGTCGAGAAATATGTTATAAGCAAGAAAGAGAAACTATCAAGGTATTTGATTTTTATTCTGTTTTACGTAAAACATTATCATTACTAGATCTACACGAATCTACTGTACATGTGTAGTTCGTTATACGTCATATACAGCATGAGAGTCATCTTACACCCCACGGTGTAAGATGAAGTTTTCCAGCACCGGTGAAATCACCAGAAATCCCAGTCTGGTATGCAAGAATAATGAATCTAAATCGATTAATTTGTATGTATCGAGATATATAACATGACCTACACGGAAGGTTTAGAGAAAAGCCTATACGTAGAAATCCAAGTATAAGAGGTGTGAACTTGTATAGTATTAAATACCGCTACACAATAAATACAATCGGCTTGTATTTCACAATTAAATATTTACATTCGCCCTATTCTTTTCCATAGAAAGTTATGACGTTCATTTCGTATGAACAACAAAAGGAAAGTCGCAAAAGTTACGTCATCACTGCTTAGTGATAACCAACCGCTGTTTTGACGACGTCCGCGTATAGTCAGGGAGAACATTCCTTGGATGACGTCGCAGTTGTTCCGTCTGGTGAACAGAATGGCCGGGAAGCTGATTTTAATGTTAAATGCCACAAATTATGTGCAATTTATAAGATCATCTTGTTTACAAATGGAAAGGAAATATAATGTAAATATAAGAAATGAAACTATTTTTTTCGGTGTTCATGCGAAATGAACGACAGAATAGGATCGGCAAATCCATGTTCATTTCGCAAGAACACCGAAAAAAAATCATTTCATTCCTTAAATATGATCAGGCAGAAAAAAATCCGTATTGTACCTTTTAAATTCCGTATTGTACCTTTTGTATTGTATGCTGCCGGACTTCTTTCATTAATATGCATGACCTGACACAGTTCTATAAATAACATACATAAAACTTCACTTAGTTCCATTTTTATATCGATAAACATTGAAGATTTCGTTCAATAATAAAACAAAAAAGGTAGAGGTATATAATTAAAGGGTCATTATAACAGTAGCTAGATCTGGGATTTTGTATTCGGCTCGAGTGGATTTTGCAAGGTCGGATAACACTCGACGCTTGCGCGCCTCGTGAGATCCGATCTGGCAAAAATCCACTCGGGCTGAATACAGCATCCGAAATCGAACTACTGTTATAATAACTCTATTATATCACATCATTTAACAAATTATATAATTCAGCTACACGTCAAAATTCTATTATTCTCAGATCAGGAATGACAGACAAAGACATTTTATAAACAGTGCAATTCTTGCACACAATGAACACAATGGTTTCGTTCGCTTGACTGTAAAACAATGTTCGAAGTTAATTTGTTAAATTCAATTCTCGTAAGATACATTACTAGAGACAATGCGGTTTAAAAATCCGTTAAAATAAATCTAATTAGCGGAACATGCAAAACAACAATTTTGCCTTAAATGTATGATCTCAAGCTGGAAACTTTATTCAATTATGTAGCTGTTTTTTTTTCTGTTGTTTTTTTTTTTTTGGCAGTGGGTAGGTAGCCGGTTCCGGCTACCTAGACCAAAGGTCTACGTAGCCGGTTCAGGCTACCTAGACTAAAGGTCTGGGTAGCCGGCTCTATAAAAATATATACACATATCATATATGAACACGTAAGTCAAGGTAGCCGGCTTTAATAAACTTTGTTATTTGTTATGTTATCAGTAAATGATCAAAGTGTCGTTATCGTCATCGGCGTGTTTAAATGGCATGTTTATAAATTAAAAGTAAAATTTTTAATGAGTTTTTGTAGTTTGTTATAAATTGAAAAAAAAAAAAAATAGCATTTTTGATAGATGATTTCAATTGTCGGCGATCCTTTAGAATTAGGTCTTTTGGTATGTACATGTACATGTAATTATCTTTTAAATTTCACATTTATCACGCTACCTAAGAATAAAGAGCTCATGTGTTTAAACAAACAATTAGAACCAATCAAGATCATTGACTTACAGGCAAATCGGCGAAGAAATCAGTCAGTAATTAGTTAATTAATTAAAGACGCACATAGAGGTGCGAAAGTGATGATCACTTAAAATTTTCAGTTTCAGTTTCAGTTTATCTAATACTCTCAGCACAAATACAATTGTGACATGTTATGTTCAGTAGAGCCGCATCATTTAATGTACGATGATGCTCTTTGCTTTGCCTTTTTTTAACTGTTTGTTTTGTTTTCTTGTAAGAATGAATCACTGTATCTCGAATATGTATCGAGTACGTTTTAACATAACAAAATGTCCGCCGATATGATATGAGTGCGTAAATACGGCAAAATAAACAGGTAAAACACAAATAATAAATCACAAGAAATGTATTTTATTTAACTAATATAATGATCCTTATAATCCCTTATAGATACAGTTTATTAAAGGCGGTGTAATGAAGTATTTCGACCCCCGCCCATAGACTAACACCCTCCCCCCACCCCGGTCATTATTCTATAGAAAATGTGACTCCTTTCCTGTAAAATATTGACTCCCCTTATAAAAAAACTGAATCCCTTTGAAAACTCTATAGAATAACGACCCCGGTCATTATTCTCATTATTCTATAGAAAAACTGACCCATCCAAGTAAAATACTGACTCCCTAAAGATGAATCCCTTCGAATCTCATAGAATAACGACCCCGGTTATTATTCTATAGAAAAAGTGACTCCTTCCATGTAAAATACTCACTACCGAAATTACTACATTCGAACTCTCATACAATATCGATTCCCGGACATTATTCTATTTAAAAAAGTTACTCTTTCCGTGTAAAACACCGGCTCCTAAAAAGACTTTCGACGATAATATCTATTAAAAAGTGATCCCCACCAAACCTAACGGACAATTGTACTAGATTTACAACTCTAATACCCTCCATTGCCAATAGTTAACATTTTGATTGTACTACTACTACTGGTGCCGCTACTTCTATTGCTATTACTACATGTACTTCTTCTTCTTTTACTACTACTACTTCTACTACTACTACTACTACAACTGCTACTACTGATACTACTATACCTGCTTCCACTAATACGTCTTGTACATCTACCTCTTCTTCTCCTGCTGCTGTTGTTGCTGTCACTTATTCCTCTGCTGCTGCTGCTGCTACTGCTACTGCTACTGCTACTGCTACTGCAACTGCCACTACCACTACCATTACTACTACTACTACTACTACTACTACTACTACTACTTTCTATTATTGCCGCTACCGTACTTTACTGCCACTACTAAGTATTGCAACTTCTATTAATACTAAGTTCTATGCTAGCAGTTTCTTGTGCAGTTTTCTTCTGAAGAATTACTTCATACCGAAGTTTGCAGGGATTATTAACACTGGTGTGTTTTGTGAACGTATTGAGAATTGTTTTTTTTCCTGAAAAAAATGTATACACCAAGATACAGCGTCTAGAAATAGAATCCATTTTCCCGCTGCGGAATGTGTCAAGTGATGGTATCTGGGGCTAATGGTCAAACGGAAGGACGGACGGACAGACAAGGGGCCATAAAATGCAGCAATAAGGCCTTAGATACATGAGTTATCACTAAATTTGACCAAATGACCGGGGGTCGTTTTTTTATGGGAGTCAATATTCTTCGTGAGGTTCAGTTTACTTCACGTGGGGGAGTCATAGTACTGTGATCTGGAGGTCATAATACTATGACCGGGGGGTCACTTTTTCTATAGAATAATGACCGGGGGATTATTATTCTATGGGGGTCGAAATTCTTCATTTCACCGGCTACCTTTACTTACATGTTCATATACGATATCTATATATAGAGCCGGCTACCGGAACCGGCTACTTAACCGGCTACCTAGCCACTGCCTTTTTTAATAAAGATTCAAGTTCCTGAGTATACTTAATGCCCGTTGTTGTTTCTGGAGTTATGTTACGGTATTACAAAACGAGTCGTCGAACAAACGTTGCTTCATTAACAGACATCCTGCTGTTGTCAAATGAAAGCATCTGCCTACATACAAGTATGAAATCATGAAAAAAAGTACAACAACAACAACAACAAAAACACTAAAAATGGTGGCATGACTTCGAGTAGATTGAAATTTTACGATATTGCCATTCACCGAAACTTCTGTATGGATCTCGGTTCATAAAATGTTACACAAAACATCTTTCATTGTATACTTATATCGTATAAGTCAGAGATAGTGCACTTACAATGTTAATAATTACAAACCTAGAACCGGTACACAATTTAATTGAACTAATAAAGTACAGTTTAAATGATTAAATGTATTTCACTCAGTTGTCATAAAATAAATTAGATTACCTTTTCTTACCCTGAAACATGTACACCTACATATAGTCACACATCTCTAATAGTGACGGATCGCGGGGCCGTGAGTACGATCCCCGGGCGAGGCGTATACTCTCCGTGATGATTTAATAAATGACACTGTGTCTGAAATCATGCCTCCTTCGTCTATGCCTCATCTGGGGAAGTTGGGCGTTACTTGCCTTGCGGGGAGCATATTTGTCGTGTTATATAATCCAGGGGCACTGCTTAGGTTAACTGCCCGCCGTTACATAATAACTGAAATACTGTTGCAAAACGGCGTTGAAACAAACTAATAGTGAAACAAATATCGTTAAAGATGCACCCGTAACTTTTTAATTACAGCTTTCGCTGTTTTTGTTCTGTGATACAAACCGTCACCTACTTTTCATAATGGAGAATTTTCAACTTTCATTTAATAAGAATTAAGACCATTTGAGGATGAACCCTTGCCTAGAATCGTCTACGATTATAACCTTGTGGTGAGGATATTGTGGTGATTCGATGTCAGCAACGTAAATTCAATTAAATTAAACGATATTTTTCTAATAATGCGGACTCGGGAGAAATTTAGATAGACAGCTGGTGAGGTAAGCTAAAACGACTGTAGGACAAAAGCAAACCTGATTTATAATTTTAATCTTACCCGGGAATACCGGTACCGTATAGGGTTTTTACGGCGTGGACAATGAAAAACGGCATGTTAAGCATAGGTTTACTTAATGAACAATAATAAAAAAACGGCGTGCTAAGCACAGGTTTACTTAATGAACAACAATGAAAAATGGCGTGGTAAGCACAGGCTTACTTAATGAACAAAAATGAAAAACGGCACGGTAAGCACAGGTTTACTTAATGAACAATAATGAAAAATGGCGTGGTAAGCACATGCTTACTTAATGAACAAAAATGAAAAACGGCACGGTAAGCACAGGTTTACTTAATGAACAAAAATGAAAAACGGCACGGTAAGCACAGGTTTACTTAATGAACAACAATGAAAAACGGCGTGGTAAGCACAGTTTTACTTAATGAATGACAATGAAAACAGCATTCCTCTCCCGGACGGTTTGTAGACAGTTTTAAGGATAAAAGGGCTTGGACGATTTATCACAATGAATAAACACAAACGACACATTTGATGGCGCTTTTTCGCATTGTAAATGACTGTTAAGAAAGCCGCTTGGTGCCCATCTTCTCTGTACGTAGTTTCACTTAATTGCGGACACCTTGATGACGCAGCCAACCGAAGACTTGGAATTTTACAAACACTGTTATCCGTCATTACAACACTACAAATGCACATGCCGAAACTTTCTGTCAGTGGTTTGCCTTTTTAAAGTATTTTAGGACACCCAATAGTTTGTCTGCAGCCCTACATTTTGTCCGCTTTTGATAATGATTGTCTTAAATCCTGTTGCAATTTCACGGGTACTAAACAGTGCCTGCGGTACTGACTGTGCCGACGAGGATTGAAGGCACTTCGCCTCCTGTACCGCAGGTACTTCGTCAATGTTTACAAAACGAGCGAGATCGGTGAGTGATTTTTGTCATTTTTGTCATTTTGTTACTGCATGGAGTATTTTTTTTCAAAAATCGGGGAATGTAGCGGGGTGTAGATGTATCTTATCTACATATCCACGCTAAAATTTGTGGCAAATGATCGATTTCCTAGAAACGCAAGGACAAATAAGTTGAGAATGAAACGTGATTTTTTCACATCAGTGACTGTTTAGACTCGATTTCTTTTCGCTGACCCAAACGATGTCGTCTCTGCCGTCGTAAATTATGTTTATAAATGACATGTGATCTGCTAAAACATAAAATGTGTCCAGAAAATTCCGAATTTGAACGTTATGCCACTTTTGGAAAAGTGCCACAGGCATTTTGACGATGCCGCAGCCCCTTCGAGGTGCCGCAGGCACTTTCAAGAAGTATCGGGACATAAATTTGGCCGAAACTAGACAAACAGACAAATGGAAGAACAGAGAAACAACATTTCCTTCAAGAAAACGAAAAGAAAAAGGGGTGTGGAATAGTATGCAGTGGAATGCAAGTCAACAGTCACTCATCAAAAATCACTCACCGATCTCGCTCGTTTTGTAAACATTGACGAAGTACCAGCGGTACAGGAAGCGAAGCGCCTTCAATCCTCGTCGGCACAGTCAGTACCGCAGGCACTGTTTAGTACCCGTGAATTTCATTCTTGAAATTCATTAAATATTTTCTATGAAATGGTTCTGACTTCAATGGTCACTTTCAACATTAACCTCCGACATTGTTATCTGTAGAAATGTCAGGGCTGAAAAAGGAAATAACAAATTAAGTGCAATTCGTCAAAGTCTTGAAATGTATGCTGTGTTTCAGACAGAAGGGAAACGTTCTGTTATTATCTTCACGGATAGTTATTAGGCCATAGTATTAAACTTATGCATTTATCTATCTCTGTTTGCACAACAAAACTTTCTTTTTAATAGTCTCAAACAAGATATACAGTATATAATATTATATAGCTTAATTTACTTTCCGACTTTCCGCTATATTTTGTTTATAAAATAACAACCTCTAAAACCAACGTGACAAAAAGCGAGAATAAAAAATATATTTGTGTTATTGTACTTATAGCTATGGATCATAATGATACGGCGGATATAATGATATATTTCGAAAAAGATATTTCTTCAATTTGAAGTAGAGGAAAAATAAAACCAAACATATCTACATGACAATATTTGAAATATACAGTCACGTGAAGCATATGCGAGAATTAACATTATACTTATATTATTATTACCATTATTATTTATTTAAGAGCCAACCAAATATATAATTACACAAAAGAATAAATACATAATACCTAATACAAATTATTGAAAAAACTGAAGCAACAATAAAGGGAGGTAATAAAATGGGAATCAAATTTTAAAGTAATGAAAATTGGAGCATATATATTAGGTATTTTATCATAAAGAGTTAATAATATTTAAAAAGTCAGATTAACATTTAAGAATGATACAACACACTCATAACAAGTAAGCTGCGGGAATGTTGTAAAATGGTTGGTATATAGTACGATTACCTTCATGTTACAGCGGTTTAGACTTAACGTGGCATCTATAAACTTCATTGTGTCCGAAATTGGCGGGGGGACCAATATTAGATCACTGAAATAAGGTCTACATATCAAATGGATGCACCAGTAATAAACCGGTGAATCGTGATAGACTATCCAACATCTGTTTAAGTTGCAGAACAGGTCTGCCTAGTCTGACTACCGACTAGATAATCTTTTTTTTTTTTCAGAAAAAATAATTCTTTTATATATTCTGACTTCAGCAGTGTTGGCGCTGCTTATGTTTTTTAGAAGAAAAGGGACATGATTATACAAAATTTGAATTGCCTCGGGAGTTATTTTCTGTGAAGAAAGCATGGGGTCTGAACACAGACTATGGTCTACAGTAAAATGTTGAAATAATACTAATTGTTTAATGTAGTTGAATGATGAATGATATCAGCTGTTCATTTGATACATTACCATTTGATTATACTGATTTCAGATGGTTTTCAATAGCATTAATGCATGATGAGTGACACAAGATGAAAAGATTCGGTAAGTTCGTACAAGGCTAAAGGCCCCTCATGTGTCAAAATCTACAATACATACAGCCAAATACTCTTAAAACTTTTATGTTATCCCGTAGCACTAAGCCTTGTGCATATTTTGGTGTAGACTTACAAAATCTTTCTTCATACTGACACTGATATTTTCTCAAAAAAAAAAAAAAAAAAAAAAAAAAATAACAAAAAACTTTTCTCTCTAAGCTAATCTCAACAGAGAGTCAGAGATATTGTAATTCTTTTTCAGAAAGTGCTATTTAAGAGGCTTTGTATGGCAGAGATGTTTATTTTAAAGACTCTAACGACTGATGACAGTCTAATTTTGCTGTTAAAAGTGACGTTTTATCTAATTTCTGATACAGTTTTTAATACAAATGTACTTTTCTTTCGTTGATGATACTAAACTGTAACTACTTTTAATTAATAACAACCTTCCTGATCCTGTGCTATTGCGTGATTTAAAGCCCTGCTCCCGTCCTACCTTTTAACCTTGAATTGTCACTGAAAAAGCATGAAAATCCTGACTATGAACAGTTGCGCCTATCAAAATAGAGTCTATTTTATATAAAATTCTATATGAAATACCTGTGGTTATGCGTGCTAAGTGTGGCACGTGGCCGTTAACTGTTTCCTATTGTAATCATGGGTTGCATACACACAAAAGAATTTGAATAGCAGCGGAGCAGGGCTTTAAAAGGCACGTTATCATCGCTTTGTTGATAAACAGATTGTCTCGTGCCTTATCAGTCCATCTTCAAGCTTCTCTATTGCCAACATTGAGTCGGAACAATATACATTACTAACTAACATTAATTTTTGTTTTCCCGTCTGTTCAAAACTAGTCGAAAGACGAGTCAAAAGAAATATCGTCAATAGACGTTCTATTGATCGATGGTTCTACCAAAGCAATGATAGGGAAATGTGGCTTATATAGTCACTTTTTAATCTCTTCCAAAAAGGTTTTTAATTCATATTAAAATTTGCCAAATCAATAAAACTTATAATTAAATATATGATTTAATTTAATAATGCAAAAATTTATTTATTATGTTTAAATTTGATTTCGAAACTGCATATTTTACATTTTTTATTACCTCCCTTTAAAAACTTGTCCGTATGGTTATTACACTTTCCCAATACAAGTATAATACAATTATTTTATCGAAGGAAGTCATCCGGCTACTTTACTATTATGTTGATTTTATCTACAGGTTTATGGTATCTATTCTATGGTAAACTTCAACCGAAACATACCTGACAAAACTTAGACTTATATCGTTAATATTAAATGACTTCATAGAACTATTTGATTGATTTCAATCGTTTTATTAATTACCATTTTAAAAGTGGAATAAATCTATTTCATTGCGAATTTATAGGTTTTACTCGATAACAACTTTGCTCGAGGCAGTTTCGCAAACATTTGATTAATAAGATCGGAGAAAGATAGGCTACACATTATTTTCCTCCTGTCAGTGTAAAGTAGTTTTAAAAGAGATTTATTGTTCAGACCCGGATCAATATCAGATTTAGAATCAAGAAGCTCTGACCTGGATTATAATTTTGAGCTACGCAATATTCCTAGAGAAAATGATGTGTCTTTTAACGAATCTAAATACTTTCAAAGTACAAAATAAGTAAATAAAATAAATAACTGCCGTCATTGAGTTTCGAACCAACACGGCAAACGATTATGTAGGCTGAATGTTGTCTATTCAAATTTTGTGAATGCGTACTTTTGAAATGATATCGTGATTTCTGTGATAACGCGAGGGCCTGTAATTTTATGAGAGATTATTATAGATAATCATGTTACTTGTGCAATATATGGCTAACAAATGTCCGTATTTCCTTCGCTTTAAATCTATATACCTACGTGGCTAAACGGTTCATTCGGATAAAATGAGCCGCACCATGAGAAAACCAACACAGTGCATCCGCGCAGTCTGGTCAGGATACAAACTGTTCGCTAACGGTTTCTCTAATTGCAATAGGGTTTGAAAGCGAACAGTATGGATCCTGGCAAGACTGCGCGGAAGCGCAGGCTGGTCTGGATCAAGGCTGGTCGCAAACGCACTATGTTGGTTTTCTCATGGCGCGGCTCAATTATTTTTTAAGACAGAATGATAGACTGGGTAAGTCTATGTAGTATAGGAAACAATTTTTACCTGAACTAATCTAATAGCTTTATTGCAAACAACACGTCAACAACAACAGCAACAATAAAACTGCCGTCTCTGAATTTCGAGCCCACACGGCAAAGGATTTAAACACACTCAGTATACATGACATTAGAGCTAATAGAATAGAAATATTAATATGTTGACAATTTACAAAAATGCTGAGTTCCCAATGCTTCATTTGAATTTATAAAAGATATGTTTGTAAGGTTTACACCATCGTTTCTGAATAATACGTTTGCGAATTCTCAAATTGCTGCGGATTATCCGAACATCAAAAACATGGCGATCATACTGGTTTGATAGACATTTATATTTTCTGGCTGATATTAGAGTAGACTGGCTCCCGTCCCTATGTTTGTTCGTATTTACATATATCAGGTTTCTTCATTAAGAGGGAAGTAACCCCAGAAGGGTGTTTCTACATTGAGATTTTTTATTGCCCCTGGCTCCGAACAGCCATCAGATAAAATTGTGCTATTTTAGAGGCGTAAAATTTTCTTATAAAATGTTTCCAGTATTTATATAAAAATAACCATGCAGCCAGGGAGCCAGGCTAATGAAAGTTACAAAATAAAATTCTTGGGAAAATCCGTCCCTCAAGAATATGAGTGCCATTTTTTTCAGCCATCATCATTGAGCACTGAAAACTTCAAGACATTTTTACTGCTGTCAAACTGAAATATGTCTAAATGCGTAAAACGAAATTTCGAATTGATGACGAGAAATTTCAACTTAATATCTCGAAATTTCGAGATAATAAAATCATACAGATTGATTTAACGATCTTCCGTGTGTAAAATATGAATCGTGACATCATTTATTTACTGTAACCCGCACTAAAAATCGAAAAAGTCTTGATTGATAATTCCGTTTTCCGCCCGAGAACTTCATCGTGCGCGCTCGTGCATCAACACATGACGATTAAAAATAAATATTTTGTTGGGAGATGTTGTTCAAAGTTAATCATATAGTGATAATTTCATACCGTTACATCATTTATTTTTGTGGACATTGTAGAAAAAATCATGCAATAACACAAATCATAACAAAAATTCATTTTTCAGTGACACGGCAGGACTATTGAAGTGTAGTTTAAGTGCAGACGTGAAGAATATTCAGCCGAATCACTGCCAAAAGTGTAGTCTAAAGTATATGCTGATTACTTCTTTTACAGACCTTAATATAACATTTTTCTCTCGGCTTAAATGATACTCTTGGAGAATATGTTCTACCCTCAACAATAACAACAAAAAGAAAATGAAAAGAAATGATTCATTATATACGGGGAAATATATTTAATTTGTTTTGTCCGGCAATGCGCCTGTCTATTCGTCTGTCACAAAACATATCCCGACTCTTAACTCCTCTGAAAGCACTAGCAGGATTTCAAAAAAAAGCTTTGATGCTAAGATGTCTTATTTCGATAATGTAGGTGAAAAAGGTCACAACAAATAATTTTAGTTATATAAAATGGTTAATTTGTAATACGTTTTTACAATAATGCTCATCATGGCATTTTCCGAGCTTAATGATATAGTATATGTTTTGCGCTAATGTCATGCTTTCAGGACAAGGCCACATTCTATTTTTGTTTTGTTTTGTTTTGTTTGTAAATGGAAAAGAATTTAAAACAGATACAAGACATCATCATTCTCTTGGTAAACATATTGTCACCTTGTATTGGCGTTACATTAGCTGGTGAATGGTATGGAAATTATCATTATTGTCTAGCATTTTCGCAATAATCCCATAAACTGAAGCTATTTGTAAATGTTTCAAGACGTAAGAGATGCCTTTATTATATTTATCGTATGTTACATATTGATTCTTGAATTGAAAGAAGGAAACCCAATGAGTTTAGGAAAGGTAGTGTGGTATTTCATCAGAGACAAGCACGGCGTAATGATAGGTTTGAAACTCATTATTGATAATGCTGCACACTTCTGGCGTTAACAGACATTCCTTTATAGGAACAGACTTGATTGTAAACTTGGCAATCGGTATGTTTCAATCTCTGTTTATAAGCAAGTCTAAAATACGTGTTCTCTACCTTGTACATTTTACCTTGTGTTAAAAATCATACAGAACGTCTTGGGATAAAACATTTATACTTGTAAAATCTAAGTATGTTTCGCAAACATCAAGCACATCAGCGATAGGATATTAATAACACGAAGAAACACTATCTATAATGTTTAGATATAGAGAATCTATCATTGGTCTTCGGTTAAGATCAGAAAATCCCAAACCGAGGGCGCACCGCTCAAGTCTTTAACCACTTCTGTGCCAAGGGCCGATTTTGGGCCGATGTTGTTTACTACGTTGAGTGCCAAGGGCCGATTTGGGCCGATTTGAATTGAATAGTCCTGGCATTCCTTTAATATGGGAATAAATCGTTTTCGTGCAGAAAGGTATACAGTTGTTTCTATGGACATGCAAACATAACAACGTAACAGACTTTTCATGACGTAACATTAGTAATGACGTCACGCAAAAGACGTTCATGTTATATTGTATCCCGCCAGAAATATTCTGTGTTCTTACGTTTGACGTTTATAGAAAACTCGAAATAATGCGATTTTGAGGGGAAAAAAGGTTTGTTTCATTTGGAAATAGCGAAATAATGTTTTAAGAAAATTTTATCTGCTGTGAACAGTTGGCTGTGAAGATATTTTAGATATTAATTTTGTTCTAGAGAGTAGTTTTACTTTTTACATATCTAAATGTCATAGAAGCTAGATATTTGAAAAAATATCATATTTTATGGAATCAGTTACACCAGGCAACTAATCTATGAATTTACAGAGAAATAAAATGGGATGTTATACAAAAGCACATGTGATAAATATTCTAAATAGAGACGCTTAAAGCTCAACTTGTACGAATACAGGTGCGTAATTAATTCAATGAATGTATGTGTCAAAATATAGACCATCAAAGGTGTGTACGCGTAAATAAAATTACATGCTGGTTTGTTATGTTGAGTTCTGTCCGAAAAGTATATATTATTGTAATATTATTGTATACCGAGTCGCCAAAATTATAGAAAAGCAAATTTAAAAAGACACTTATTATATGACGGAAACGTATGCGTACGAATATTTTAATCCCTACCTATCTGCTCCACCCCTTGCCTGTTTTTAAAACTGTTGTCAAATAAACAATACTTCGGTGAATAGACTTAAGTTAGTAACTGAAGCAAGTTTTCATTTGTTAGATAGTAAACCAAAGTTTATGAAAACAGTCTGAATATCTGTAGGACTAACGACATCGTAATTGTGATTAATATCAAGCATAAAAATAAAATCTTAAAAATCAACAAATAAAAAACAAGCACGCGTATGCGTTCGCGCAGACACATGCAAGAAAAAAATTACGCCACAAAAATGCACTTGTGCAAACACATAAAAACTAAACTTTTGAATATAAGACATACTTTTTAAACTATAACTGGAGATAACTTTAGATGATAAACCTTATATGGAAATAAACAGCCTGAAACCTTTATTGCTTTTACACATGTATATCAAAGTACAGGGTATATTACAAGCTGCAATAGTAACACTGTTATTTACAATATTGATTTATATGAGCCGCGCCATGAGAAAACCAACTTGTGCATTTGCAACCAGCATGGATACCGACCAGCATGCGCATCCGGACGTACGGGTATATGGGTATTTATGTGGCCACTCTATTGTTCTCTCTATTGTTCTTTTAGCCACGTAAAAGAAAAATAGCCACATAAAAGCCTTACGGAATGAATGACATCAAAGAAAAGTACAGTTACCTATTGTTCCTATAGCCATTTAAGTATGCAAATGTGAGCTCGCGAAGTCTGGTCAGGATCCATGTTGTTCGCTTTTAAAGCCTATAGCAATAAGAGAAACCGTTAGTGAACTGCATGGATCCTGACCAGACTGTGCGAATGCGCAGGCTGGTCTGGATCCATGCTGGTCGTTAAGCCACTATGACGGTTTTCTCATGGCGCGGCTCATATATGTGCTTAAAACAGCTTAAATTTCTATCTAAATTTCTGTTGATTGAATTTACTACACATCCTATTACCAGTATAAAGACGTACCTTCAGTAATTCGTCATAGACGTCACATTTGACGTCAATAATAAATGACGTCAGATAGCGTGCAGACAGACGCTTAAAAACAAAATGGCAAGGCCTTGGTTTCGAGTACTGCCACCAGAACCTGAGAGAAACTTGAATTTTCAAGAAAATGTTGGAGTAAAGAATATGCCGCCTAGAGACTCGGATCCAGTAGTCTATTTTCTCCTTCTTTTTACCTCAAACTTAATCAGAGAAATAGTGAGACAAACTAACAGGTGAGTGTAAGATGTTACTGTTTAATTACTTACATATGTGTTTTATTAACACTGAGTTAGCTAAGGTCTCGGAAATAATTGCTACGTTTTGAAAAGAATTTAGAGTTTGATGTTTATAAACTTTACGGATCTTTTAGAGCTATTCGGTTTTTTTTCAATCCATTAGGTATGCACGACGGTATGTGCGTAACACGATACTAAGACGATTTTCCCGAGCTCATAGCTGGCGACCGGTGACTTTTTCGGAAATGAAGGCCTTCATTGCTGTAATACTTAACATGGGAATCGTACGAAAACCTACAATACCAGAATATTGGAATAGGAGAGACAAGACCCAGGCCACACCGTGGTTCAGACAGATGTTTTCCAGGAATCGTTTCCAGCTTATACTGAAGTTTTTTCACGTAGTGGATAATCTGAAAATACCAGGACGCCAAAGCCAGTTGTACAAGTAAGCTTTACTACATAATGTGTACTATCTTCACGAGTGTTCCTTATCATTGCAACTTTACAGTCTGTCAAAACCATATAAGAGCCGCGCCATGAGAAAACCAACATAGTGGGTTTGCGACCACCATGGATCCAGACCAGCCTGCGCATCCGCGCAGTCTGGTCAGGATCCATGCTGTTCGCTTTCAAAGCCTATAGTTATTAGAGAAACTGTTAGCGAACTGGTCTGGATCCACGCAGGCTGGTGTGACAGGAAAGGCCGTACCGGCGACAGTAACCATCAAAACAAATCAACAACCTTTACAATATTTACAAATTTATTTACATAAGATGATTATTAACAATGCATAGATGATATGAAAAAAAAAACACAAAAAAAACTGATTATAAGAAAGAAAAAAAATCAAAGTTCAGTATCTCCGGATACAAAAGATCTTACAGTTCCATTCTAACGTGACGTGTCACAGTTCTTTAATTTAATTGCGAACTTCAGGTAGCACAAACAATATCAAAACGTATCTTGAAATAAAGTCCCTTTAAACCGTGAATACGTTGATTCCGTATTGGCTCCCTATGGTGGTAGGTGATTGCATCCCTGAGCTGACTTCAGAGGATAACAAAAATCATCGTCTTTGCGGTTTACGGCACAACCATGGGACGAAAGCTCTGCGCTGGGAAAATCA
Source organism: Mercenaria mercenaria (assembly GCF_021730395.1). Lineage (NCBI taxonomy): Eukaryota > Metazoa > Mollusca > Bivalvia > Venerida > Veneridae > Mercenaria > Mercenaria mercenaria. The sequence continues at coordinate 34,322,469 of NC_069369.1, read as the reverse complement.
CATCCAGGCGAGTGAAGACAAGTGAACCTCGGGCATTGTACTTCCGGGTTATGACATCACCAGGTAAAATCGTCTGGCGGAAGAAGCTCGATCGAGCATAAATTTCTAGCAAGAAAATAATTCAGACATAGATTCGTCTATAATGTCGGAAGGTGGTGTGCGCAAGGCATATCTAGTACAGTCTATTTAAAGGGTAATGTCCCGCCAAATACTAAATTTCATGGGATTCACGGATAATCCGTATGCTATGACTATTGTCATTTTCACGGGATTCACGATATAGCCGGGAAATCTAACTACATTGGCGCGGATTGAAATTGACAATTTGAGGCCCATTATAGTGGTTTTGGGGATAAAAACACGAATTACTGAAGTTTATAAAATATCAACTTTCTTATTACTGAACAGAATTTAATGAAATTTACATGGAAATTTAAGTTATGAAATACAGAAAAATATGAGAGGTATTTTATGCGCGAAATCTGACATTTACCTTAATAACTCACAAATTTACAAAAAGATGATGCAATACCTGCATTTACACTACAGATAAATTAAGGCCCGTATGTCAATTTGTGACAGCTGGTCTGGATCTACGCTGGTTGCAAACCCACTATGTTGGTTTTCTCATGGCGCGGCTCATATGTTTTCTACGAAAACTGTGTCATGACAAAATATCATTGTCTTTCTAGCCTACTTTGGTAACTCTGGGTTGTGGGCTTGTTGACGTCACATTGAATAGCGGGCTGACGCAATTTCTATTTTTAAAATTAGCTAATAGCGAAAATAACATGTTTTCTTTTTATTTTACACTAACTGATAAACAACAAGGAGATGAATAAATAAACTAAGAAACTCGTAGTACGAGTGTAATGAGCTACATTTCATTGATAAAAGTATATTATCAATTTTCATGGAAAAGCACTATGAAGACATTCATACTGTTCACGACGTTAACATGTTCTTATTTCAATCTACATAAAAGATAAAATGTTTAATTTGATTTTGAGGACGAGAATCATCAGTATAAATGCGAACTTTTCATGTGATTCTAGGCCGGACCTGAAGTTCAAGCCCTTTTAGACTTTGCAAACAGAATGTTCCAGCATTATTATACTCCTTCCAGAAATCTGAGTATAGATGAAACCTTGGTAGCAACGAGAGGGAAAACGTCAATGTTGCAGTATATTCCAACAAAGCGAGCAAAGTTTGGTGTAAAGTTCTGGGTACTTGCAGATAGCCTTAACGGATATGTCCAAAAGATGACTTGTTACCTCGGAAAGCGGTTCGAACCAGCTATTGTCGGTCTACAAGGTACCCGAGTCGTGTTGGATCTACTGTCAAATTGTAATTTGCTAAATAAGGGATATCATGTTGTGGTTGATGGTTTCTTTTGTAGCATTGACCTTGCAAAGAGGTTGTTGCAGGTCGGTACTTATGTCACGGGCACATTACGTGCCAATCGACCAATGCCCATAACTATAAAAAATGCCCGTCTAGATTCAGGTGAAACCATTTATATGCGTCAGGGTGAGATTCTCATAACAGCATACAGACCAGCAAACCGGGCACGAGCTAAACCTGTGAGGTTGTTATCAACAGCTATTGCTGCACGTGATATACACGACCGTTGCCCTGCCATTGTTCATACGTATAACCATTATATGGGCGGTGTGGACGGTGCAGATATGCTGCTTAGTTTTTATAATGGACAGAGAAAGACAATAAAGGTATGGAAAAAAATGGCATTTAACATTATACAGAGAATGGCCCTTAATTCTTATGTGCTTTACTCACAAAACACACAAGAGAATCCCATGTCTCGTTTGAGATACATGCAAGCAGTAGTCAGTGGTCTTTCAGAAGAACATCTTAGAGAGAGAAACCAACCTCCAGTGGTAGTGCGGCGGGAAAGACACCGTCACCAAGAACTGAGACTAGTTGCAGGTAGGGCACTGAACATATTACCCGTTAGTTGATTGTAGTGAAAATTCTAGCCAAAAAAAGTTATTTTATGTATATGATTTATTTCATCGGACTTTATGTCTTGATTTTGTTGTAGCAAATTCTGCGCAAGTACTAAAATAAAACTGAGGCAGAAAAAAGTAACCTGACTAGTAAGCAGAAAAGATGTCAGATTTATTACTTTACGGATGTGTTTTCCGGAACACCCTTTACTAACTTGTTAATTGAACAAGTGTCACCGCAGTAAATGTATGCAAGAGTTTTTGTTTATACCAACATAATTATGAATGAAAATCACACATAGGATGTCAAAGATCAAGTATTTATACATCTAAAATAATGAAATGTTCCACTCAAAATATATCTTAATTGATATTCCAATTACATTTCAATACTCTTACGTCTGCGCTTTTTCATTGAACTAGGTGGACGCGAAAAAGACTGCGCGGTCTGCTCAAACCGTAGGATGGCAAGACGAAGATCAAGGAAGGAATGTTCAGTTTGTCTGCGCGGTTGCCACAGAGTCTGCTGGCAAAACCATGTGTTGTCATGTAAAAGACACGAGGAGTGAAAAAAATCGTTTGATATAAGACTTACTTATTCTAATGAGTGAGTTTATTTGTGCGTGCGTGTGTGTGATGAAAACTTATTTTTGTGAGAGACTTCTTCTGTGAATTATTTAAATATTGAAAGATGATAAGATTTATGACTACAAGAATGTGTGTGCGTCAAGTTTGAGGCGTTTGAATTTTTTGTTTGTCAACTTCAGGTATGTATTGTATAAACTACCTTTTTCATTTATCAAACACTGGTCACGCTCATGAATAGTGCCATAAAAGATATGAAACATTTTAACATGGAAACAGCTGTAAGCATGTGTTCATCAGCAAGGACACATTTTAACAGGCAATAGTATTACAGGTTATGCCGCATAAATGTTGAATGCGTTCTCTAACTTTCTTTCTTGTAAATTCACTGCTTATGATATATATATACATACTCAACTGAACCTGAGATAAACAATTCTAGAACAACCATTCACTTTATACTTTTTTGACACTGTCCTAATAGATCTAGTACTATGGTAATTGAATCAGCACGTCAATTATTACCGCCAATTAATCAGATGACGTCAAATTTCTTTATCGGCTTTCGACGTCAGCGACGTCACTTTGGCATCTTTTGAATTTTCCGTTGGCAGCGAAAGGGTTAACGAGGCTGTGCCGAGTTTAAGACTTGAGCGATGCGCCCGAGGGTTGGGTTTTCTGATCTTCACCGAACACCAATGATGGATTCTATTTCTCACTTACCACAACAGAAACAATAAAAACAAGCATGAAAATATGGAACTATTTAAAACGCGGGTAACTGACGTCCGTAAGCAGAAGTGACGTCATGACATTTCAGTGACGCACAATAACAAAGTTCCGCTTTAGTTTTATCGTTTGTAGCGTAACGGTATTCTACGTACATTTGTACATATTTTTATGCCTTCTAGGCCTTGGTGAAAATTCAAACGGAAGGTATCATATTGTAGCTGGACACATATATTTTCTAACAGCACTAATCTTGTTGAAAGGTAATATTGAACTGATCAGTGTCAAAAACGAACTTTAATTGAAAAATCATACACATAGCGGTCTTTATTATAGATTTCGGAACCCAGACATTTTGCTTTGCAAGTAACACTACAATATAGCAGAATGGCCACCATGACATGTATCCTTCATTTTGTTAGTTTATTTGGTGAAATTTCATCCATGTTTGTATACTTCATATGCATGCACGGCTCTCCTGAGCTCTCCTGAGCCTGGTCGATTTTTATCACTTTGGTAACAGAAGTTTTGTCATATGACGAGTTTTCTAGCTTTAAAAGTTGTGTATAGATACCGGTAAATGAGCCGTGCCATAAGAAAACCAACATAGAGGCTTTGGGACCAACATGGATCCAGACCAGCCTGCGCATCCGCGCAGTCTGGTCAGGATCCATGCTGTTCGCTAACAGTTTCTTTAATTTCAATAGGCTCTGAAAGCGAACAGCATTGATCCTGACCAGACTGCGCGGATGCGCAGGTTGGTCTGGATCCATTCTGGTCGCAAAGCCATTATGTTGGTTTTCTCATGGCACGGCTCAGACGATTTCAACACGATGTTTGGATAAACGTCAATGAGGCGATATAGAGAATCGGTTAAGATCAGAAAATCGATCTTCACCGAACACCAATGATGGATTCTATTTCTCACTTACCACAACAGAAACAATAAAAACAAGCATGAAAATGATATGAAACTATTTAAAACGCGGGAAATTGACGTCCGTAAGCAGAAGTGACGTCGTGACATTTCAGTGACGCACAATAACAAAGTTCCGCTTTAGTTTTATCGTTTGTAACGTAACGGAACGTTCTTATCATAAAGTAATGAATTTTGAATCGAGAAATACACTATAAGGAACGGAGAGAAAAGATAAAGGTAGATCTACCTGATTTTTAATTATTTTACATAAATAGTATGTATATTTAGTGCATGAAGTAGTCCGTCACAGGAGTGTGGGATAACCCATGTGAGATAAGATTTTCCAGCACTTCTGAAAATAGAGATTTTTCGGTCCGATAAGTGAGAAATATCAGTCAGCAACGTTAAGTGAAAAACGTAAACAACCTGTTGGTAACGACAGGCATATCAGTTTTGAGAAATGTCAACCCACTTTCGTTTTTGATAACAGTAAATAAGTTAAACACAGAAACCTCCTGAAATCTGTGACAATTTTACTAATACTTGTCCGAAACAATTTCTTCGTGTGACCGACATCCCTAAGCGTGAAATGGAATGTATTTATTAACTTTAAAGGTTATGACTCAAGTCTACCAGATTTTGTTAAAATTTGTATTTTGGTAAGGTAACGTTTTCCAGGTATAAACATAACGAAATGCGGACTTTATAAAGAGTCCCTGTAACGTACAACTCAATGAAATACTAGAAGTTGACAGCTTCAGAAGTAGTTTTGAAGTTTTAAACAAAATCCACATTCTACATTGGTCTAAAACGAAGTCAAATTTCTGATGTCATTTCATAATGTCAGATTTAGTTATTTCTATTAAACGCAATGTACAGTTATCGAATGTTTTCCCCCGCATTGTAAACGAGTTCCTTTAGTTTAATACATGCAAGACAGCTTCGGAATTTTGGCTGCTGTGCGGTTAAAGTGATTAACAACACAGAGCCGATTATTAAGGCTCTTAAAAAATGGTACAGCTTCGGGAAACAGGTTGTTTTGCATACATTCGCTATCCATCTGATTATCTGAAAAGTAATAAAGTTTCAATCATCAGTTACTACAAAACATGATGCGAAATCAATTTATTACTGAAGAAAATTACAGTGGTGAAGAATATGATCATCTGTCACACAAAACTGCAATTCAGAAGAATTTGTTTCCTAGTAAATGCTAGAAAGGCAAGTTATAGCTCGGTAATCATTTTTAACATTTCATGTACACGTATGTTTGTTCGGGGTTTAACGCCGTCTTTCAACATTATTTAAGTTATTTGAAGGCGGGTAGTTAACCTTATCGGTGTTCTTGGATTCTGCACAAGTACCAACCTGTTCTCCGCAAGTGACTGCCAACTTCCCATAATTATGGTGGCTGATTTCTGCCATTTCGTGTTGGCGGGGCGAAAACACGACAACACGAAAACTCGACAAAACCTAATTTGTCGAGTTTTCGTGTTGGAAGGGCGAAAACACGACAAATCCCTAATTTGTCGAGTGTTCGTGTCAGTGGGGCGAAAACACGAAAACACGATAGCACGACAAATAAAGGTCGCCAATACGACATATCCATACCCGCCAACACGAAAACTCGACAAATACATGTGTCGTGTCGGTGCCCTCTAAACGTGTTGTCGTGTTTTTATGTTGTCGTATTTTCGCCCCGCCAACACGAAAACACGAAATGGCAGAAATCAGCCACAATAAATAATGGATCAGAGGTGGTGGACGATCGATTTTAGACACAATTTCTTAAATCAGTCGTCACGGATAACATACACCTCGCATCAAACTCACGACCCTGCGATCAGAAGATCAGCGCTCAGCTTCTCCTACTGTGCTAATTGGGCAGACGCAAGTTATTTTTAATGTAACATGAAAAGCAGTCATGTGCTGAATCATTCTCAGATATATTTTAAGTCCTAAATCATGGTGATTTCGAACCCATAAATCCTGTTGCGAGAGTAGTATAGAACATCATGACAGTTTCATGTACTTTATAACAGATGTTTACTCAACATTCCAGTGAAATATTGACTTAATCCTGACGATGAGTTATAATTTACCAATTGTTATATACTTAAGAACTGAATGCTATTTTTGTACGTTTAAACGGTATAAAATATACTGGTAGTTCTTGCAAATCCATAAATCTCGCTAGCAAGAAGTCGCATTGTGGTTTATACCCTTATAAACGCACAATAAAATAACATTCAATTCTGATATTTACACTTTTTACAGCAGATTGCTACAAAAATAAGTTGCTCGCTCTTAACGTGTATCAAAAAATAAATTATATGTCATGATATCAATATTTGAAATATCTAAACAGAACAACCAAAAAGACCTGACAACGTGCAATTGTAATTCGCCTTCCAATAAAAATACAGTTCCTGGTTTTTATTTAAGATATAATTTAGACGGCCGTTTCCGGTGTCTATTCTTGCATCTGGTCCATTTTTACAAATACTAGTGTGGTGCTTGCCTTAACATTTCAAACATCTAAAATTCGAACGGCACTCAGAAACCTGGTGAAATTTTAAACAGTTAAAACAGACACTTTTTGTCTTACTAATGTCTCTACGACTGTTTACATCTGTGACTTTTACACAGTCGTTGGCATGGTGATTTTCACTACAATAAATGCACTGCTTTTGGTTGCGCGGAAAAATTGTTGATTTCTGTCTATTTCCATCGCGCGCTCGTGAAAAATGAAGCTGTTGCTGAATAGTCGTCTGCGATCTCAGAAGGTTTTCCGGCTTCCATGATATTCAGTTCGCGATATAACGCCTTTCGTAATTCGTCTAGCTGCCAATTGTCACTTCCATGTTCTCTCGCTAAATTCTGTCTAATTTCTGCTGGTAACTTGTCAATTATCACTGGCACTAACAAAGTCCCATAGTTACTTTGACACTCGCCTAACGACTCCAAACCGCGAATGTAAGATTCTAATTTGTCCATATAATTCCTCACGCCGTGCAATGTATAAGCTGGAGCTGGGATATTCAATAACGTCTGCATGTATGTATGAACAAGCTTGTGTTTTTGTCCGTACCTTTCTTTCAGTATATCGATTGCTTGGATGTAATTCGCGTTTGTCAGAGCAAATCCTTGTATAATTTGAGCTGCACTGCCCTCTAGCTGATTCTTGAGGTATTTAAATTTTTGCAGTTCACTGAGGTTAGGATTTAGGTGAACTGTAGATTCATAAGCGTCCCAATAACTCTGCCACTCGATAATATTACCACTGAATACCGGAAGTGTTTGTTTTGGAAGTCTCTGGTATTGTAAAGAATTTGCAAAAGAAGTACCTGATTGTCTTTGTCTACTCAGCGCCTCTGTAGATTCCGTAGAAACAGCTGTCGTGCGTGATCGACTTCGCTCTCCTAGCGCATTCGCTGCATTATTCGTGTTTTCGTCCTGTTGCGTCTCTTCACCGTCTGATTTGCATTTAAAATTATTGCTGAATTCCTTTAAATGCTGTAGTTTTACTCGAATGTCCAACCAAAATTCCTGAGCGCTCACGACTTCCTCTTCTATTTCCGTCACTTCTGTTATTTGTGATAAATTTTTATCTTACACTGAAACAAACAAAATATGCTCTATTTATTCTTTTGCCTGAGCATTTTGAAAATATCAATTTTCATGAACTATTTCACGAGACCATAAACATTAGGGGGTGTCGTTATCTTCGACCAATTAAAAAGGCGAGTTTCTGGAGGAAAATTGATATAATACAATATGGTTCATTATTTTGACCAACGTCTATAAATCACAGTTTTATAAATCACAGTTTTCCGCATTTCTTAGTTCATTATTTTCTTGTCTTAGACGAAAAACTTCTATAAATCAGTTTCCCCTTCTTCGCTGTAGAATAAAAACTTCGTAAGTAATTTTTTTACAATTATTGAATGTGCTCAAAAAGTTTTCAGACATGTTTTTTTTTTTTTTTTTTTTTTTTGAAAACACTAGACTTGATAGCCAATCATATGGAAAAGTTAAACCAATAAGAAATAAATATCGCTTAGCTATATGGTGATTTTTTGTCGACAAAATTTCGTAACTTCTATTTTATCGACAAAACTTTTGTAACTCTTTTTGTTTATGATTACTGGTGTAGTGTCTAGCAATAGAATAAGGTGGAAATGAGACTTACTTTCGTAGATTATGTGGTTGCATACAACAAGCAAATATAATACGCATTTAATTTATCTTTAAAAGCTGAAACCTAAGAATTCATATCCCTCCAATATAACCGTTTGGCAAAAACCACGAAATAAAATGCCCACGAAATTAAAAGATTTGCATAGCGCTCGTTTTCATGTAGAAAATGATTAATGTTATTTATACATGACTTCTTACATAGATCGCCGGTCCATAGTTTAGAAAGTCAAAACCTGCAAAAGATGCTCATGTCATGTTATAAAACACTTATGGAACAGCTTATGGACCTTGGTCATAGTTGGAGCTATTGACACGCATGTGTTTCATCATGTAATTATTTTCTATTATTCGAAAACAAAGCAACGAACATTCAAAAATGACCGAAAAAAGCTATAAATAAGCCAAACCAAGGCATTTTGTAATCCTCAGAAAAATGAGTACTGGTCTGTTTAATTGTTGTTTACCATAAATAGATAATTGAGCCGCACCATGAGAAAACCAACATCGTGCGTTTGCAGTCTGGTCAGGATCCATGCTTTTCGCTTTCAAAGTCTATTGCAATTAGAGAAACCATTAGCGAACAGCATGGATCCTGACCAGACTGCGGGGATGCGCAGGCTAGACTGGATCCATGCTGGTAGCAAGCGCACTATGTTGGTTTTCTCATGGTATGGCTCATTTTTCCCCTTATCATATTTCGAAAACAGATAACGAAAAACCAAACAATCGGACATCATATTTTATGCAGTAATAACCAACAAGCAAACAGATCTTGAATTATTGCCTGTATTTTAATTTCTAGCGACTTTGAATTGTCATGGGTACATTCATCATTGTTGGATCAAAACCTCATTTATCATTTGGCGAGTTTTCAGGAAAATCTAAGACTGTTTTTATTTCGACTGACATATTGTATGAAAAGCGCTTTTAAACCTGTTTAACACGAGAAAGGCACTAAATAAATTTGGTATAGTAATAATAATAATAATTATTATTATTTGTATTATTATCATTGTTATTATTGTATTCATGTGTCAGTCTAACCACACTCCATTAAAGGACCCCATCTTTACATACTTATGGATATATTTCGTACCATAATATAGCCATTTAAGCACATAACGGCTACATATCAAATAAAAGTTGCGAAAAACTCGACGGCAAGTTGAGGCATGAGCTATGCGGAATTGAGTGTAGAGTAACTTAAGAATAATATGAAGTATGGATTTATCTATAATGAGAATCTGATTCAACCATTAGCACGAAAAACATTCTATATGTTATATATAAGAATGTAATAAATTTGTTAATGTAATACACTTCAGCCATGCCAAAATACAGATACAGTTGTAGCAATTTAATATAAAAATCATACGATAACGATAACGATTGTCTGGCAAACAAATGGTTAAAGCAAATTAAAGCAAATGAAAAAAAGCTTTACGTATTAAACTTTTCTCTACCCGTTATGATTGTCTGGATTAATGGTCGTTAAACAGCGATCTTAACTTAATTGTTTCCTAAACATCTGCGGCGCATATTAAAGCAAATTAAAGCAAATTAAAACAAATAAAAAAAAAAAGCTTTACGTATTAAACTTTTCTTTACCTGTTATGATTGTCTGGATCAATGGTCGTTAAACAGCGATCTTAACTTAATTGTTTCCTAAACATCTGCGGCGCATATAACATATTTGCAGCAACACAGCTGATACCACTTGAGTAACCACTAACACTAAATGAATATAGCTTTGTAATGGTATTTTACCTTCGTTATTTTCATGATACGGAGGTTCAGTGTCTGTTCAAACCATCTTCATGTAGTAATTACTTCCAAAGTATTTGTTTGCCTGTCTTTAAATACAGAAACAATCGAAACACATATGAGCCGCGCATTGAGAAAATCAACATAGTGCGTTTGCGACCAGCGCGGATGCGCAGGCTGGTCTGGATCCATGCTGTTCGCTTTCAAAGCCTATTGCAATTAGAGAAACCGTTAATAAACCTTGTTGTATTTATTTTATTCTTATTACTGATATTTTTCGAAATATAAATCTTGTGGCACATCACTGGACGTCTTTCTCCAGTTTTATAAATGATGTCGACAAGGTTCAAAACCATAAAGTCATTCTTGTAAATTTATTCATTTGTACCTTAAAAGTGCTTTATAATTATAATGGTCATTACAGAGATTTCATGTTGTAATAATCGCAGTACATTGCTTGCATGTTTTATCTAACAACACAATTACAACACCATAGAACAAAGTAACAGCATACGATTGCCAGCATATCTATGACACTTTGTCAGAAATTCACAAAACTAAGTGAACTTCATATACGACAAATATTACGATCACCATTAAATATTTAATTACTACAAAATCTTTGACATTACACAACCTCTCCTTTAGTATCGTAAAATGTCATGTCTGAGAACCATTACATGCCAACTTTTTAAAAGATTTGTTGTGGAATGTAATGTTTCACAATAACTCCATGTTCGGAATAGAAGAAGGTTTGTGATTAAATGTGTCATATGGAAATAACTCGTAAAATATGGTATAGCACAAAATGTAGTATACAAAAGAAGCGTATATGAATAATTGTCATGTTTTTTTTTTATAATGATAATTTCTTTGTTAAAGTATACATACATGTAAGTATATAAATCAAACAAATCAGTGTCAATAACGTAGCCGCAGGTCCCTGTATGGGTTTTTTTTCGGTTCTGATTCAAATATTCAGCTGTCACCAAATACGTTGGTCTATAAATATCAGGAAACTTTCTTCTGGTGAACATTATTATTACTCACTGAGTGAAAACGTTTGTTTCCCGCAGAGTGGAAGAGCAGGCAGAAGGTAAATACCACTTCGATCTTCTTTACAGTGGATTAGGTAAAAACATATAGACGCGACAAAGATTTGCACAGGAAATAGTGGAATCCGGTTGTACCTTAGACACTTCCGAATGACAGTTGTATTTGTAGAAGTTGTCGGTGTGACAATCCACCGACAACTGACTTGTTTTCTCTGTCAGGAAGCTCTGATATAATGGATCTATTGCTTGAAAGGTTAATAAGGTTTATCTTCTGTTCATGATTTTAATTGTTTTACTGAATGAAGATAGGTGATAACAACTCTTGGTTTCTTGATATGGGTCGTCTGGAATGTCATTTGAAAACATTAACTTATTCTCCTTATCAGGGACAGTGTATGGAAATATGAAGTTGTATTTTCTCTTCCATGTTTTGGGAAAATCTCTTCATGTTTAACTCCTTACCAGGGGAAATGAATGAGATCAGTTGGATGTGCAAATGTTGAATTTATACTTACAGTCATTGTTTGTCCATGGTAAATACAGGGCATAAACACTGAAATACAAAACCAATGATGAGATAATGTAGATATTGACTGTGAAAATGTGAAGTGAAAATATATGGATCTGAAGGCAGGCGTTATACTCTAGTGACTTGAATTGTACATAAATATTTAAAAAAAAGTATATACATTTTTACGTAAACACTAGATATTAATTCCAGTTCAAGTAACATTATATGTCCTCTGGTAAACAATTGCCGGTATTGCAAACTATTTGTCAACTCTGTGAAATGACAAACAAATGAAAATGAAAATATATAGAGGGGCATTCGTGCCACTATCTATAAGACATTTCAATTTCTTGCAGGTCTTTGATTTAATTGAGAAAAAGTAAAATCTCTTAATCAGACTTACATTTATGCAAATACTTGATAATATATAGATAACCGTTAAAAGTAATTTAGACTGACATGCATTTGTCTGTTTCAGTGTAAGGTCGAAATATCTTTCACGAGAGATCATAAAAATGTTTTTTAAAACATGGCATAGCAATAAGTGAAGATGTAGTACAGAGTCCAATGATAATAATCTTACGCTAGTTCCATGAATGTGTGATATTTTTTATTAATTCTCTACATCATAAATAATTCACATATAACATCATGTTTTTCTCAAACTGTACATAATTTGATAATTATGTACAAGTAAAATATTATTGATTTATTTATTATTCCAATCATGTACCGAGAAATATAATGTAAATCGTTATATTTATATAAACCACTGGAAAACACGTCAAAATTTCTAGTCTGCGGGCAACACTCATTATATTTTGAAATACTACGAAGATGGTTATTACGCCTACTTCTCTTAACTTGAGGGATAAAATTCACCAAACATGATTTTAAAATTGAAAAATCTAATGAATTTTACTGCAGCCCTGTACATATTAAACTCTTCATTCCTGTTCATTGTGCCATATTCTTTTAAGAATGACCACTTGTAGACAGGCATTATATCTAACTGTCAGGTAGACGGGCAACGTATGCCACTGCAAACTAATGAGTTTTATTCACAATTCATGTGTTATTCCTTTAGCAAATTTAATGACCTTTCATAATCAAGGAATCATACGATGAATTATGCGTTACCGAAAACATTAGAGATAAATTACACTTTGTTTGTTTGTTTTGGGTTTAACGACGTTTTTCAACAGTATTTCAGTTATGTGACGGCGGGCAGTTAACCTATCCAGTGTTCCTGGATTCTGTACCAGTACAAACCTGTTCTCCTCAAGTAACTGCCAACTTCCCCACATGAATCAGAGGTGGGGGCAAATGATTTAAGACACAATGTCTTTTGTCAAATCGTAACGGAGAACATACGCCTCGCTCGGGGCCCGAACTCACGACCCTGCGATCCGTAGATCTGTGCGCTAAGCGGGCGGGCTGATAAATCACGCATTTACGTCATATAGTGTTCTTTACTCGAATGCTGCAGTCTGTTCGCAATTGAGAACTCCAAACTTACCTCATATTTAGACGTAATTTATTACCTTGTTTAAACGTTAAAGTGTTCTGTAAAATCTAAATTGTTTTTACACTTGTTAAAATATTCGTGAACACCTGTTTTAAAGTACTACAAGAATTTTGAAAAATCGAACTGATGCAATTTCCTTTTAACCATACAGTATCAATTAATTAATCATTGCGTTGTTATTTGTTGATCCTTAAAATCAAGAATATTTACACAGTATTGAAAATAAATAAAGCAAACTGATTACACCTCGATAAATTAAATTTGTTGTATAGAAGTAAGTTGCAAATTTGCAGTTTGTGATTTAATAGGCAGAGGGTTTTTCTACTCTTTGTACAGACTAAAAACTGTCTTTAAATCTTCTTTTTTCTTTGTATGTTGATATTGTAATTTCTAATGACCAGCACAGCTAAATGAGAGAGTTTTTTTTATTCTACTCTTTGTGCAGATTAAATCAGGTTTTTAAATCAATACTTTCTGCATTTCTTTCTGTTACATGTTGATATTTTTATTTCTAATAACCAGCACAGCTAAATGTTTCCTCTGTTAAAAGGACTAACGCAAAAGTGTTGAGACGAGCTGAATGGGTGAATACTTAGTTCAATATAATGCTGCGATAACTTGTAATCCCTAAATATTTCGAAACAATGCGAGAATCAAAACCATTTTCTAACAGTGATAACATAACAACTAGACAGTAAATGATTTTAAATGAATTATTACTACAGAAATGATACAAGAAATATTTCTGATGTTTGTTATAATTTAACGCAGCAGTAAACTTTAAGGTAAATAAGAGCTCTGCATCACCTACCGGTATTAAACAGTACTCTAAATAATTGTTTGTACTTAGTCAACAAAAAGCCTGCAACTTCCTTTTAAGAAAAACAATATTTGTAGAATTTATGTATTTATTTGTTCAATCTTTATTTCACATTTCTTGAAAAAATCATGACAATAGGAAATTAAACTTTGAAAGCATTTACATAAATACAAAGCTAGTATCAGGAAGCGGAGCACATTGCATACCAGTAAATGACATCGGCAACGACGTGTAACAACAGTTCAATAAGTGATCGAGACTGTCACTTTTCCAAGTAATCGCCGTTACAAGAAACGCGCTTCTCTTGTCTAGCAATCCACTGGTCGAACATGTCAGTATAAAAAGCACACTCTAAACTAGAGACTACACCGTGCACAGCGTTGGACAGTTTCAGAAAGGAATCAAACATATAGCCCTTCAGAGCCGACTTGACAACGGAAAACACCGAAAATCCATTGGAGCAAGGTCCAGTGAAAAAGCTGGGTGTTCAATGAGCTGGAAACCGAGAAATCCTATCTCCAGCAAAGTGGTCTGCGCAGTGTGCGCAGGCGCGTTGCCCTGATGAAGTAGAACATCGTCAACAAAAAACTCCGGACCTCTTCTTCAGTAACATTCGTGTGAGGTCTCTTCGCAGAATCTGTAACACAATGTATTAATTCCACATGTAATAATCGTAAAATAATATTCTTTATCTATATATTCTGCATTCCTAAGAACCAGTATATCATCTGTAAAAAAGATCAGTTAATAATACTTATGAATAAGTCTGTATAACAAATAACTCAAACTTTCTTTTCCATAGTACGCAGCGTTGGCGGTCTGTCCAACAGGAACGGCATGCTACAAAATCGACAAAGGAGATGAACATCTGCTTACTGTTTGTTTTGCAGACTCTCGCTTTCTTCTGAGTTGGGGAATCCGGAGTTTTCCATTGTCGCGAATGTTCTTTGGTTTCGGGATCGAACAGATAATCCACGTCTCGTTAGTGGTCACGATACAATCCAGAAAATTGGCACGCTCGCGACGATAGCGATGTAGGAATTTTCTGAAGGCAGTGACCCAGTTTTGCCTGTGATCGTGAGTGAGTAGTCGCACTAATCTTCCTCATGTGTTCATGTGTATTTCTTCAGTGATGACAGCTGAACCGTTCCGTAACTTTACCCTGTCACATTCAGCGCAGATGTCACGATTTGTCAACCGCCTGTC
Source organism: Mercenaria mercenaria (assembly GCF_021730395.1). Taxonomy (NCBI): domain Eukaryota; kingdom Metazoa; phylum Mollusca; class Bivalvia; order Venerida; family Veneridae; genus Mercenaria; species Mercenaria mercenaria. The sequence goes on along the minus strand of NC_069369.1, from coordinate 34,307,185 downwards.
ACTATCATCAATGTCTTTGACTGATATCACTACGTCGTATCCACGGTATATAACCGAACTCTGCCCTTACCATCATTAAACGGGCTCCTTCCTTCACGGAATCTTGAACTTGAAAAACTTGAGTTCTAGAAATTTTCTTCCCTGTAAATTTCTGTTTGAGCATTTCACACGTTTTCGTTGGTGAGTAGCCAAGCTGACAACAAAACTCAATAATCGCGCGCGTTTCTTGCTGATCCGATGACGTCATGAACAAAAACCAACTAGATGTAAAATGCAGTGACCCGGCTTTCAAGTTGAAGGGTTTCCTTAGTTACTTACTTGGAAGCATAATAAAGTTGGAAAAATGTTATAACAGTACAACATTAATTAAGCAATCTATGAAGTCACACGAGTGAAAACATAACGATAATATATTGAATATTAACAACGATATGGGCATAATCCGGTAAATTCTGGATCACCCTTCGTATTTTCAGTAGCTAGGTCACAGCGACTAGGCATCATCAAATAGTATCGTGTTGTGTATCGTAATATTGTATTACAATAAAAAGACGATTTTTTAGTAAATACATATAATCAGTTTGTCACGTTTGAACTTATTCATTTCATTTTGTAAAGATTTTGTAGCCGACTATCAATAAAAACTTGTGATTTGTCTCACCCGCGACAATTGATGTTACGGGCCGTACGTGTTCAATCATTTTGAGTAATTACATAAACTATTACATAGGACCATGTGATTAAGTCTCTGTCTGTCTGTCACATTGCAAGACAGACTTACAAGTACAAATCTTATTATTAATTCACTATCGGACACTTAAATAACAATCGTTTTCCGGATAGAAACTACTTGCACTTGTTCCGCAACAAAACTCAATAATTTGTCTGGAACGGAATAGAGTCTCTAATAAATTATGCTACATCAACACTTTAGCGTTAATGGTTTTTGGAAAGGGATGAATTCTAATGTTATTATAACCTGTAGCCCTGTTTATTTGCTTTTTGTTACTCTATATGTAAATAGGATATTGTCACTATGTCAATTTACAGCCATGTTTATGAAATACTCATGAGGCTGTCCTAGCCTTTCCTTATTCTTATGGCCACATCAAAGGTACCTGCGTCTTGCTGATTCTATGTGCTTTCCAATGAGACCTTTCGCGGTTTAATACAACTTTGCAATAATAAGCCATACTCTTTTTAAGTAAAGCAAAATTTGGTCCTGGTACATTATTTCTGAATTACAGAGATAAGGGTCATTTATAGACATATATATTCATCTCGGTTTATGTAACTAAGGATTACCAAGAATGATTATCTTTTGTTTTGAATAGATAAATGTTTCTATCGATTTCTCTACCGCCTTAGAGTTGGACACGTAAACTATTTGCTGGTGTATCGGAAGCCATTCAAATCGGTATCGAATCACCATCTTTCTAGTTTAATGTCACATTTGCGATAAACTTATGTAAAAAGCTTACGTCGCAGTCTCAGGCTGACAAATTACGCACGCGTATAGAATAGTAACATGCAATGAGACATGTCTTACTAGGCACTCAATTCTGGTCCTTTTTCCTGAAAATTGAGTGTCCTCAAACCGATATTTCACTCGCCTTTTAATGTACAAAAACAACTGAAAATGCAATTCGATATTCGGATATATACGTTTTATCATTTTCTGATTTTCCAAATTGTATCAAGATTTTTCCTTTTAAATTATCAATGCATTTTAGCGGACTTTTCACATTGACAACATCTATCCCCCGTATTTTTCAATTCTAAATCTCACATAAGTTTATAAACAATATCTCCTTCTTAGATTCTATCATTCTGCTAATGTTTTATAGTCAGATTTGGTTGAATTATTTAATTAGGGTTCTTTATCCAGATGAGCTACAGCATTACTGCTTTTTTTTATATTGCACTTCTCCTATGGTATTTCTACACATCTAAGCTTCTTTTTTGTCATGTTCTGATTGTATCTTTAAATACTCAGTGCTGCAACAGCTGTACGTCTATCCTCAGAATTATCACATGTTTCCTTATATATGAGTCATTCTATATTTTGGTCACTTTTTTGGCCCAAGAGACTTCGTTTTTCAAATGTTATTCAATGTTGATTGTTATTAGTTTGTTTATTTAATACATCTCTGCTGTGCCTAAAGATAAAATATTCAAGCTTAACCACTCTTAGTTTTTCCAGAAAAACATTTATTATCAAGTCCGTAGTAACACGATGTCACTCATGTAACACTGACATTTTCATATCTGTAATTGATTTTTATAAAGTTTTTACAACTTTAAAAAAGATATTATCCAAATTTAGCTATTGTCCACAAGAAACAAAGCATTTTTCTATTTCTATGATCATTTATGAATGACTTGGTATTGCTCAAACGATATGAGCCAAAACTAGACTAAATAGTTAAGGAAGTTAAACTATTTATTTCTTTTTAAAGCCTTTAATTGAAATAAGCCACAACTTGTCATTTGTATAACACCTAAAAGATTATAATTTTTATTTAAGGTTAATCAGGCAACATACATAATATTTTTAATTTTACTTTTTCTGATGTGTTACATGAGTGACAATCATGTTACATGAAAGACATTAAATGTTACAGTAGTGACAAATAAAACCAAAGAAGTAAACATCAAATTTATTTCAAATGAAATGAAATTCTAAACAAAAGGATCATTTAGAAGGAAACAGAAGAGCTGCAATGCCTTCATAAAAATAAATCAGTAAATCAAACATGTTTAATTAGCACTAACACAAGAACTTACATACTTGTCTATTTTCTTATATTTATCGCATATGTTTCTTAAGATTCTCCCAAAGAACTTTATCATTTGTGTAATGTTTCGTTCCTTCTTTGAATTGAAAAGAAAAGGATCATTAAGAATGAAAAAAGAAGAGCTTCACTGCCTTCATAAAAATAAATCATTAAGTCAAACATGTCTAATAAACACTAACACAAGAACTTGTATAATTGTCTGTTTTCTCATATTTATGACATATGTTTCTCCCATATGCCTTTATCAATTGTGTAATGTTTTGTTCCTCCTTTTATTTTTGGTTTAGTTATTATGCAAGCAATATTTGCCAAACTATGATAGTCTTTGTCCTTAAATTTCTTTGGCCAGTAGAAGAGGTTTTCAGTTTTCTTGCCAACATGCTTCATACATTCTACATACAAATTATCTTCTGAACGACTTTCAACATAACCAGGATAAAGTCGTCCATTGAACTGTACAAGAACATAATTTCCAACGAATTCATCTAAAGTTTTAATGTCACTTGACATCTTGTTTTCTTGTAAATTACTACTGCCCTCAAAAATTTCCGATTTTGGACACTCCATTGTTTCGTTTATTGTTAAATTTAAAACTTCTTCCTCTTTGTCTGTTTCGTCCGTGCTTCTATTATTATCGCGATTCAACTGTTCTACTGGTTTGCTTTTATTGCCATGTTCTATCTCATTATCATTGTCCGTTTTGATTTCCTGTGTTTCAGTATCGTCTGTATCATATGGCATATGTTTTTCATTACCGGCATCCTGTTCAAGTATTATCTTCTGTGCTTCACTGTGGGTTTCTTTGCCTTTACTAACACCTTCTCTATCACTCTCATCTTTGTTGTCTGCGTCAAAATTCCCTCCTGATGAAACTCCATCTGACTCAATAACTATATTTACTGGTTCATTGTTTTCGTTAAGTCTTTTCTTAGCATTACATTCAGCGGTTTCATAAGTTTCCTGAGGACAGTATGTGTTTTTATTGTAGCTTTGTGATTCATTCACATCTGGATTATCATCAATTTTGATTTGCGAGTTTTCATTATTGTTCTTGTCATTTTGTGTTTCGCCTTGGTCTGGTGTATCTTGAGTTGCATCTTCTGTTACAAAGATATATATTGTGTCTTCTTCTGTAGCTTTTGTACTATTATTGTTAATGTCAGTATCTTCTGCTGTGTTTGAAAATGGCAGGAGGGGAACAAAATGATCTGGAACCCAGTGTTCCTCTCTCATGTCTTCCCTTTGACTTGTCCAAAGAATATATACTGGTCTACCATCTACATATTCTTTGTAAGGTAGAATGAGTCTGTTTAAATCTTTCCTTACATTTGGATTACCAAGCTGAGGATACAGCGAATAGACTGGCACTTTTAGAACATTGCATAAAGCATGAATCTGCCATATTCCCATGTACGATTTGTCCTTGGTGATCGATACAACTTCCATCCTGAATAATGATTTTACGATCTCATCATTAAGATTCATACCAGGTAGAAAGCGATCAGAATACTGGGCGTATGTATGTGCTATATTCTTTTTAGAGTTCTTTAACCCAAGGTTTAAACATTCATCTTCAAGGTATTTATCTTCATTTAAAACTAGCTCTAATATCACCCTGACTCTTATTTCTGCTGTATTGTTTGGATTTCCATAAGCATAGACACTTCCACAAGACGGCAAACAGTTGCCATCCGCACAAACTTCACCTTGAAACAGGTCACTTGCTTCATGATGATCATCTGGTATGTACACAGCTGCCTCTAAATCTACCTCCAAATGATTTTCATAAATACTTACTGACCTAGGGTCAATGACTAAATCCTCTATTTGAGAGGCAATTTGTTTACCTTTTGTTTGCAGTGCAGTGAATGTCTTACACTTGTTCATTTGTTGCAAGTATTTTTTAAATGAGCCAGTAGTTGCTTTATCATTTACTTTTCTCTCTGAATTTTCTTCTTTTTCTGTCTTATCTGTCTGAGATATATCTGCTTTACTTTTTACCTCCTTTCCTTTCAGGTTTTGCCGTTTTGGATTTTCTGCTTTGCCCTCTATAATATAAGCGCGCTGCAGCTTTTCAATGCACCTATTACAGTTGCTATTTTCTTCACAAACACAACTTAATTTTCTGTAGAGAACACATATTTCTGACTCCACAATTATTTGATGCAGTTTCAATGTATCTGGTATTGCTTTGAGTATTTTCTTCGATGAATCTAGCTTCATCTGTTCTACATCAATTTCTGCATTTGTTACTAGGGTTACTTTTGGCTTTGTATGTTCTACTGCTTTTACAAAATCTTCAGCTCAAGTAATATCTTCTCCATATTTGATTTTTCTATCGGCCTCTCTCTTAAGGGTACCTCCAACAGCATCAGGGATTCCTTTCCCATGCCTTGCTTCGAAAAACGACCACTTCACAAACTCAAATCCAAGGTTTCTTGGCTCTGTGGCAAGCATAAAGAAATTTCCCTTTTGTTTATACTGCGTGGTTGGTCCATCGCTAAAAAATTCAATAGTATTTACTTCGGGATAATCATTTCTGATGTCGAGCAGGACCTTCTTTATATGGCCCCATATCCCACCTGGTCCATGATCAAGTGACTCAGACACAGTGCAAAAGGTTTTTCCTTTATCTTGTCCATGGTATATTACACCTGTCTGCAATGTAACCTGTTTTTTAGAGGCACCAAAGTGCATGCTTTGTATCTCTTTGGCAAGTTTACAGACGAAATTTTCAGAGAAGTCAATGAGAACTAAACACTCATTCTCCTTTAAAGTATCCCTTCTTAGCCTAAAGTATCTGTACTGTGTCAAGCAATTAAATATATGTTTCATATATGATTTCAAATCTCTGTGAAATGTTGACAAAAGTTCTTTCACAGTGCTTGTCATATTTTCTTTCACAGTTAATGTGATTACTTTTTCCTCAACAGTTTTACTTTTTATTGATCGCTTTTCTCTTTTTGTTCGCCACTCTGACCAACAAATTTCCTGATCCAGTAAATCTTTATTAGTTGTTAACGCTGTGCCCCTACATCTAGTGCATTGGCCATACATGCATTTTTCATTCTTGTCGTCACATACAATTTCTTTTACAATAGATTCAAGTTTGTTACTTTTCAGAACATCTGATTTGAACAAAGCATTTGCTTTTAGTTCAGTGTTCTCGCATAACTTGCACAGACAAGTATTTCTTATTGTTAGCGTTGGGAATAATACCCAAAATGGTCTTAGCCTACAGAAAAGCGCATAACTTAGCTTTGTTCTGCCTTCTGAAAGAAACTTTTCATGAAGATTTCTCAAGTTATCACAAAGTATTCGCCTTTGCTTTTTTTTCTTAGCTTTAGTCACTGTCATTTTCGCACCTGCTAATACTCGTGAATTGTCTTCTCTCAAATAAAACCTCTTCACTTTGTCATAGATCCGTTTGGTAAGACAGGTTTTTTCTTGAGGCTTCTTTGTTTTGTTGTTACTGTTAATACCAAGAAGATGAAACATTTCTGTTTTCAGTCGATACTTTTTTAGCACGGAACCTGAGATATTTCTTGTGAACCTGAGCTTCTCAATCTTCTTTTGCTCTGCATATTTTTTTTCAGCTGCTCAACCAGGACATGGAATTGAAATAGAGCCTTTTTAACTTTTTTCTTTCCAACTGGAAAGTTTCGAAGTAATGTTTTAGTCATTGTTCGAGGTGAATCTTCAGTGTGGCCACGTGCTTTAATTTTTTCCCGTTGCCAACGTTTCTTGTACATCTCGGCTTTCTTTTGTAAGTGTTTAATTTCTAATTCCAGTGTTTTATTTATTCTATAGCATTTTGCAACTTCTTTCTTTTTTCTTCTGTCGGCCTGTTTCTTTTGACGACTTGAAGCGTTTGTATCTGAACTTGGTGATTGGGGAGGGGTTTCTAGGCTCTTTGTCATTTCATGTGCATCTTTTTGTCTTTTACGGAGTTTTTTTTTGTCTTTGCCTCCATTCTTTTTTTTTTCTCGTCTATGCTCTCTTTCTGTCATGTCCTTTACCAATTTCTTTTTTCCAACGGCTATATCGTCTTTATATTTCTTCTTGCATTTGTTTAAGTAGGCTTGTCTTCTTTGGGGATCCGCATCTCGCGCAAGTCTAAATTTTCTTTGTCTCTCTGCATTGGTCATGCCCATTTTCTGCAAATAAAAAAAAAACATTTTGTAAGTTTTCTTCATTATCATGTACTTACAGCATAATTATCTTTCAATGTACAATTATCGACTTTTTCATAGGTTGATATCAGGATTTATCAACCCGAAAAGAGTTATATTAACCGAGCCTAACTCGGTTAGTATTACTCTTTTCGGGTTGATAAATCCTGATATCAACCTATGAAAAAGTCAATAATGTTTTTATTACATGAATAAATGTATAGTCAGTCTTGTTATTACAATTGTATCTTTAATAAAGAAATAAGGAATAAATTTAGACCAAATCAGGTTGATATTGGTTTTCCAAGCACCTACTTCGATCTATTTTTATTTTCGTACTATTTATAACCCAAGATAAGTTGATATGATAGATATGATATGTACCCATTACTTTTCGAACCGTTTTCAGCCATTCAGAGAAACAATAGAATACAGTCATGTAATAATACTATTTACCGAGATTAAGACATGAAAGTTATATCTTTCACGAAAATCATAAGCCCTTCTAAGTGTCGTAGTAGGAAAAACATCACTACTGTAACAAGTTTGTGTCACTCCAGTAACACCGATAAACAAATGATGTTTTCTCTGAAATGCTGAAACAAACCTAAAAAACCAAAAGCAAACCAGGGGCTTTCTCGCATGACAGTCAAACACAAACATGTTATAGTGAAAAGTGTCACAGATTAAAACTTAAAGAAATCGTCACTGCTGTAACATTTGGTGTCACTCATGTAACAAAACATAGCAAATATTCCATTATTTCTTGCAAATAATATAGACTATATCATACTATGTTTATCAAAGTACCTTACTCCTGTATACACAATATTAACACTCTTGGTTTAAAACTGTTTCTCATATAATAATTTGAAAGAATGGTAATAACTCTGATGTATTTACTGTAACATTTTTCTGTCACTACTGTAACAGAATTTGACGTTACTTGAGTGACCGTTACAGAAGTGACATTTTTCAACATATTTTCCTTACTTAGTTAATAACTGCTCCCTGATGCATGTCAACTACAGATTTTTTATAACAAGGATACATGAGAATATCACACAAACTAGACATGAACCGTCAACTTCAGTACAACAATCCTTACATACCGTAACATTAGAGACAAAGAAAAAAAATTATGCTTTCACTTACCACTATTTTAATCCTTTTTTCGAATGACAAAATATAAGAATGCCGCCATGACACTTGGCATGCTACTGGAAAAGGTTGACTCTTCAATGTGGAGGTAGTCTATTATTTCATATAGTGGGGATCAGTTATTACTTTACTTGGAAATATGTCTGTTACAGGAGTGACGCAAATATTTGGGACATACTTTGAAGATGAAAAAAAGGATGAGTTTAAAGAAGAAAATACATAAATAACTTCAGAAAAACAGATAAATACCCCAAAAAACATGATAAAAGGTGCGTCATAGCTGCAACAATGTCTGTGTCCTAAATTTAAACACAAATATGTTCATTATTTTTCATGGGGACACCATCAAACAGCCATATTGGCATCTATTAATATACGTTTTCAGTGTTTTAATGTTAATTAAACTTCTAAAATATTGACAGAATCTAACTTTAGGTTGTTATTTCCTATCTGAACCTTTTTTCCGACTTTTATGTTACTTCTTCTGCGAAAAAATCGTCTGGGACATAAAATTTGCCGAAAATATAGAATGACTCATAAATGACCGGTACATAGTTTATGTTATGTGATCGGTCAATAGCTAGCACATGTTTACTTGCATAGTTTTGACTGTTTACTGGCAAGCCATTCAATAAGTGTATATCAAGTAACAATTATCACAAGCACTAAATAAATAAATGAGCAGCACCATGAGAAAACCAGTATAGTGCATTAGCGACCAGCATGGATCCAGACCAGCCTGCGCACCCGCGCAGTCTGGTCAGGATCCATGCTGTTCGCTTTCAAAGCCTATTGCAATTAGAGAAACCTTTAGCGAACAGCACGCGCAGTCTGGATCCATGCTGGTCGCAAATGCACTATATTGGTTTTCTCATGGAGCTGCTCATTTATTTATTTATTTAGTGCTTGTGATAATTGTTACTTGATATGTTGGTTTTCTCATGGTGCGGCTCAAATTGTCATCGAATCACTTTCAGATATAATTGCTACATTGAATGCCTCTGTCCCTTCGCATATAAGTCTCGTACTCCCAATGTAGCAGATGTCATTCATGAAAAGAAGTAAACATATCTCCCTAAGATTTTTTTTCAAACTTATGTCATGGAATATATATATTGTCATGTACCTTGTACCTAAAAGATGATTAAACAATAAGCACAGACATGTTTTGTTAATTAACACCTTTGTATGGGTGTACAAACTAAGCCCTATGAACAGTTTGTCTTTTTGCCCAGTGTAGGAACAGAAGATAAATCGACCAATGCAGCAACGCCTGAATTTAAACGATTTCTGTGAATAGACAACTTTAAAAGAAACATTTATATAACCCAAATGATTAAAATCAATGCCAATGCAATGAATTGATACTATTTCTAAACTCATTACCTCACATGTAAAGAATTTACAGTGAAACATTTCCATGACTAAAGTCATAAAATGTTAGGACAAGAGGCAACCGTTATGACGTCACAAGTAACGTCGCATGATACAAAGCTAGTAAGTTGAGGCTGTTTCTAGCTATTAAATATTATATTGTGATTACACAACGCTAATCAGATAATTGATTTTAATGAAATTAGATATTTTTATGGGGAAAAAATATGTAGCCTATATGCTACATGGGACAAACAGTCCTTTAAGTTATTCGATGATGCATTAAGTTCATCAAAGATAAGAATGAATATATAGCCTCTAGATAGAAAAGAAGCAATATATGATATAAGTAAAACAACGCTTAAAAGTATTCGGACTGCCAAACCGATGATTGAAATGAAATGGAAATTTTGCGTATTTTTTTCTGATGAGCTATAATATTAAATATTTGAATCATGAAAGGCTATCACAGGTAGTTACAATCTACTTCTGTATTTTTTTCAGCTATAATTTTAAATCATGATAAGCGATCAGAGATAGTTACAAAATATAAGATAATTGATTCATCTGTTATTCTTCTTGAGTAGCTATGACATAAAATTAAACATCTTAAATTTTGGCAACATTGCGGCAAAAATCAAATCTACTTTTGTGTTGAATAAACAATATGCTAGGGAAATACTGACTCTCCTGTTATGTTTTCTAGAAATTATATGTAAGTTACAGTTTCTTGCCATATTGTCTCTGTAAAAGTATATATTGTTCATGCATGATAACCAATTATAACTGTTTTTACCGCTCCAAAACGTAACATTTCGTATGTCAATGACCACAAATTAGATACAGTGACCTGTAATTTAATAAATGCACAAAAGTACAGAAATAAAAAGCTTTTCACGACAGGGAATTAACTTTTGACAAAAAAAAACACAATGTATTGGTCATTATTCTATCAGGACGAGCTGAAGACTTATGACTGAGTTAAGAGAAATGTCACAATTTCGTAAAACGAGAATCTCAGATATGTGTTTTGACCGTAAATTCTTCATATGAGCCGCACCATGGGAAAATCAACATAGTGGGTTTGCAACCAGCATGGATCCAGACCAGCCTGTGCATCCGCGCAGTCTGGTCAGGATCCATGCTGTTCGCTTTTAAAGCCTATTGCAATTAGAGAAACCGTTAGCGAGCAGTATGGATCCATGCTGGTCGCAAGCCCAATATGTTGGTTTTCTCATGGCACGGCTCATATGTAAGTGGAAAACTAAGAGGATCCAATAATCAAGTAATTTTAAAATATGCTTTTTGTTATGATATGTGACGCGCCATGACATTTTGGGTCCAAATTCGGCGTTACGTCATTTGAGAAAACATCGATTAAAGTTACGTTACCAAAAAAATGGTTGACGTTACCACGTGTTTGCGGCAATTGATGCATTTCTTGCTTTCAATAATACTCTACCTTGCCACAAGAAAAAAATGAAGTGACATTTATAAACATTTCCGTGTTTTGCAATTCCGTTTCTTTAAAAATTTTAAATGATTGATAATTTATCGCCCTTTGAATCGACACGCCATTTGTAATCATCGAAGGTCACGGAGAAAATGAAACTACCAAAAACAATTATTTGATGATTTATTTCGATTGTATAAAGAATGACAGTGAGCGAATCTCAAGGTAAGTAAGTATTTAAGCGATATGTAGTGTTAAAAATATTGTTTGAGTTCATATCGACAGTTTTGTCCGATATCTTTTCCAAAAATAGCCCGGATTTGACACTAATGACAGATTCGAGGTAGATTTAGCGCAGTTCACATTTTATTTACAAGTGTCAATATATTGTAGACTATATTTTATTTACTAAATCTGCCATGAATTCAACTTTTTTTAAATCGGTTTTGACTCTTATTCAGTAGGATCTGTATGCAAGACAATTACAAGAAGTATTCAGTAGAATCAGTATGCAAGACAGTTACATGAAGACCTTGTGACTCTGGTGCCAGACAAAATTACAACAGTCAGTCATAATGTTTAGTTACATATTAAAGTTAAAGCCATTATCATATAAATATAGCCATGCCATGAAAGTGACTGATTAGGAATAGTTGAAACACATCTATTGTCAGCTTCAACCACTAATTTCTTACATGTAATGTCAAATCAGTCCATACATAAAACTTCTACAAGGCATAAATATTGTTTTTACTTGGAAAGAGAAAGAGTTTTTTCCCAAAGCTTTTCATGTAAAATTTGCATACTGTTCACTTGGCCATTATTTCTGGATTCCTCACCATTCTGTACTGTTCTTGGCAAGTGACTAAAACCCAGTTAGTAAAATAAATAAACTTTAGATACATTTTGTTTTGAAAGCCTTGCCAGGAATTCAAACCTATTACTCTTTTTATAGAAGTCTTTGTGCTAAATATGTACTGAGCTAACTGCCCAGGGCATTTTTATCTCACATTTCAGCCTTTTTCAGTATTTTTTCATTTTACAGATCAACCACTGTGGATTGTTTGGCTTGATGCAATGACCTTAAACAGTGAAATGATTTTCCAGGAAGGTCTATACACAACAAGCTGGATTTTATGGGGGTTTGTAAATTTCTTCATACATTTTTAGTTACTATACTGCTATTCTAAGAAAGATAAAGACATTAAAGTAGCATAAACATAAATGATCTATTTCATTCATAACATTTTAAGAGAAATGATTTTGATTATAGACTCATTCAACAAATATATGTTATATATTAAGAAGTGAATAAGTAATGACATACAATAATTGAATATATCATGTATGTATTTTTTCATATTTTTAAAATTATTTTTACAGTATTTGTGTTTACATTAAGTTTGATTGCATGAATTGTATGTCTAGTCTGTAGGAATCTTAGCTAGTTTATGTATTCTTGAAAAGCTACTTTTTCTGCATGAATACTGTAAGATTCTTTGATGAGTTTATACTTCTCAAATCTGCTTTCAGTCAGCTTTTAACAAAAAAGACTCTCTTAAGCTTAAAAGTTGCTTTACAGTCTTATATTCTGTAACCGTATACTAATCTTATTAAAATGAAGTTCTAATGTTGATGAATTTTTGTTTTGCAGTGATGAAAGAACTATGAATATATAAATGGGAATGAAACAGAAGGAATTAATATGTTCTACTGATCATCCAGCTGAAATCATGCCTGTGGAATAGAGTGCATGTCACAAATACTGATATGAGCAAATAACTCCATATTGCACAAATAATGTCATGTTTCCTTCCCTCATGACCTGAAAAAGTTAAAAATTCTAGTTCAAATTACAGATGTGTTTCAAGAAAAAGCTGTGAAGTTGTTTGTGAAGCACTATCCTAATTGTTCTAACAATACAGAATTTAACTTATAAATTTTCCAAAACTGCATGCATGAAATACTAAGACATGTCTGTTGAATGAATCCTAGTTGTTTCAAAACTACAACATGTGTGACATTAAAGCACAACCTTTGGAGGAAACATTTTTACAATAAAAACTGCCTTGCCAGTGTGAGTGTAGGAAGGATTTTTCTAGAAATGGCAGAAAACTACCAATATAGCAGAAAATATTTGTTACTGGCTGAATATAATATATTTTATTTCAAGAATTAATCATGTCAATCCATGGTTATAATTGTGTTAAAAGATATTTTTAGATGACATGACCTTTGCAGAAATAGCTATTTTTTTGCAAAACATTGTGAGTTGCCATGGTAACACAAATTTGACTTAAATTTAGATTTGTTTGATTATGTAAACAGCATGTGTCTTGTTTATATTCTGCTAATCAGACTGCAAGAAAATATCTTTTATGTGTAACCATCAACAAAACATATCATAACACATATCTGCCATAAAATGGCAGAGCTGTAATGCAGGTAGGCATATCAGGAAAATATGTAGTTCTGAAAGACAAGTTATATTACATAAAATGATGTTTTTTTTTTTTTTATAATGATCATAATTGACCATTTGTGGTGTAAAACAAATGTATACTGAACAGATGCTAAATGAATGTTCTGATTCTTTCTGGAAAATTTACAAAAAGCTATTATTTTAAGAAAATAGTACATTGTTGCCATGGTAACATTGATTTAACTTTAATATTAAATTATTTTGGATATCATCATATGTAAACAACATCTTTCTTGTTTATATGTTATATATCTTAAGCTGTATTATGTTAGTGAATATATTTTCATATGTAATAATTGCATCAACAAAGCACTATGTTATTACACAAGCCTGCCTTAAAATGGCAATAGTTGTAACTGAGAGAGGTGTATCTGAAAATTATGTATTTCTCAAACCATATTACATTAATTTTCACAGAATGATGTCTACTCTCTTACTTTTAAATAAGAAAACAGACAGCTTTTGATGTAAATATATGGGAAAACACTTCCAATATTCAATTAATTACAAAGAAATTGCCAAAAATGTTAGTATTTTTGTAAGAAAATACCACATTGTTGCCATGGTAATGTTAGTATTTTTGTAAGAAAATACCACATCGTTGCCATGGTAATGATTCACTGATCAGTAGATCTAACAGTTAATAATAACAGTCTAATAATTTTCTTTCTTACTGTTTAATAGTTAAGGTGTCTATAATAATAAGATTATTGTCCTAGTTTTTGGAATGTTGTCTAATTTGATATCAAATAAATTCTGTATCTTGTTCAAAAGAATGTCATAAAACAGTTGTCTGCAAACTGTTAGCACACTAGAAAAAGTTAATTGTGTATTTATTTCACATTCTATGTAATTTATTGCTAGATTCATCAAGAGACTGTTAAAAAAGAGGTTAAACAACAGTGTTGCTATAGAAACGATTTTTAGAACATAAATATTTTTATACTACATGAAAGAAAGAGACAAAAAGAAATACATTCCATTAATTGCATGTTGCTTTTGTTATTTTATCATGTATTTTATCTTGATATTATTTAAATATGGAGTCATTTTTAAGATAAACTGTCTCAATTTTGATACAGTTAGACAAAAACATGGTGTCCGAAAAGTGGTAATATCTCCATGACAACGACTGATTTTTGTTGCCAAATTGAAGATTTTTACTCAGAACGGGTCAGTCTGTCAGATTAGCCCAAAACCGCATTTTTGACCAAAATTGCATTTGGACCCAAAATCTCATGCTCTGTCACATATGTTCAATGCACTTTTTTTAAAATACATCTACTAGTATATGTTATGTCCATATGTCTGAAGCTTATTCTAATGCATTGAATCCAATATTTTTTCTTTATTCTTCCTAATTGAAATCGAAAGTTACTGTCAATAATGTAAAAATATTGAGCTTGGTTCTGGTTGGTCATGTTTGACTTTGTACCTGAATTAAAATATTCGTTCTTCATATCAATCGACTTTAATAGGTTGGATGTGTCATGTGCCCCCACTGGTTTCATTTTGAGTGTTTAAATACTAAAAACAGAGGCCCAAAATCAAATTACTAATGGAATCATGGTACTTTGGGTTTTGTGACGAGATATAGGAAATGTAAACTGTTAGGTATGTTGTTTATCCTGATTTAAAGATGTTTTTCACAATTATTTCTAGCGGACAGATTTTTTTGTAACTCTGCATATTTGTAGATTGATGTATGACAAGTTAAAATAAAAAATAAAAAAAAATAGGTAGCCGTGCTTCTTTTTTCAATACTCAAAGTATATTAAGAACACCAAATCGGTATTTTTGTCCGAAGAAACAGTACATACATGTCATAATAAAACTACTGCAAACAAATATTTATTCGAAGTTTCACTCTGATGTTACTGTTTACGCATCCGAATTTATAACACCACTATAACTATGCATAAAGTGCCAACATACAGATATATTAACTCAGAAAATTTACTCTTGACAGATGTCGAAAGTATCTGAAACTGAGAAAAACACGAAGTATTTCTTAATGATATGAAAAATCTAGCGGACAGAATTTTTCCATATTTTATATTATGTAAGCTAGAACTAAGACAAAAAAATCTAAACCAAAAAAATAATATCGACCCGTGCTTGTTTTCAAGAAAAATTAAAAAATATTCACTCCACCCACAATAGTATTTTTTTCATTACCCCACCCACCTAAAAATTATGAACATTTTTTTTCTTACAAAACAAATTGCACAATGTTATTATCAGTTCCTTAACCAGTATTCTTACTCACATGCGGAATAATGCTCCTTTAAGGTTGCATGTCTCTAGGTCAAATACTTTTTGAGATACGTGCTACACAAGCTTTCACATCCCATTTACGTATATATTTGACCACGTCAAGGGACATAAATCTGTTTTTATTGAGTGAAACCTCAAATAAAAGCACTGGTGCACAACTTCGCATGCTGAATTTAATTCTTGTGTGGTTTCATGACTCTTGGCACATATAATTTTGAGGTACATGCGACACAAATGTTAAGACACTTTATGTACAATTTGACTATCAAGGGCCATAACTCTGGTCTTATTACGTGAAATGCGGGATGGGACACAAAAAGTATAACAATATTTTTAGGAAGTCACATTTGAACTTGAAGGAGATATATCTACGTTAAGATTTTCTGGAATTTTATTTGACTTGGAGTCGGCTGCATCATTACTGGACGAAATAGTTCACTTTCAAATTGGCTGTCCACAATTTATTCGATTCGAGCACTTCCTACAACTACTCCTCCAATAAAACACCATCACTTTTAAAGGTAAAATATGGATGCACGACCTATATTGTCAGTACATACGATATATTTTGCGCGAGTGCGCTGCATATCCGACAATTATGCACTTTCGGCGGCGAATTCTGAACTTTACAGCAGATATCGCTTGCTGCGCGATTGAGCTGCGCACAAAATATTGTGATGAACTCCTTTAAATTGACTTCAGTAGCCATTTATTTCTTAATTGTCAAATCTTTATACCTGTTAAACAGTGCTTAACAATTTAAAACAAAACATATACAGTAAAATGATCACTTTTACTGTAGTTCTAATGATTTATACCATTGTCGATTATTGGTCGAGAACATGTTCACAATTTTGTAATCGGACAGACTTGTAAAAAACATGAAGTCATATATTTACATCACCTGTCAAAAATTAGAACGTGTTGAATTTTAGGATAAAAGGTCAGTCTGTTACCACATAAAATATTGTTATATCCTGTGAATATTCACAGAAATTAACCATAATTATGTTGTGGAAGCCATCGATAGTTGGTTCCTTAAGATTATGGTTAACCTTTAAAATAGGTAAAATTTATTTGATTCTTTAAAACCTCATGTTCTGTATTTTTTTTTAAAAAAGTAAACTATTCGATGGCACAAATGTAAACCAAGTCTACTTTAATATCAATGACTATCTGTTTTTAAACGAAACATAAAAAATTTCATTCTATGCTATTTTACAGTGATCATTCTTTTTGGTTTTTCGAAACCCTTTAAATTTCGTATAAAAGGGTTAGTCCAAAAAAAATTATAAGTGGGTGTTTAGTAAAAGTTTTGATGGTTTATTCAAATTAAAAACATGCAAAATGCAATTTTTGGATTGTTTTCAATGTTGCTAATTTTCAAGGTGGAAAACTTGAGTGGCGACTGTTACGTTTGTTACATTTTTAAGTATCTTTATCAACTAAATGTCAAAATTATACAAGTAAGTTTACCTTCTTTGACATTTAAAATAGAATGAAACTATTGGTGCCCTGAACATTTCTGAATGAAACACAAATAGGTTCGATTTATTGATAAACAGCATGTGATTTATAATGTATTACATTAGTATGCACGTTGACTATTACCTAAACTGATTGCAAAGTATTATAATATTATCTTATCATGAAAATATATACCATTTTGAATCTTAACACAATTATTTGATGATGTCTTATTAACAATACAGTACGTTTTATAATTTTATGAGTTATTAAAAATGGCAAAAATGTAGCTCGGGTGGGTGGGGTATTGGTAGAAAACCCCTAAATATTGGTAGAAATCGTCAAAATTTGGAATAAATTGTTACAGGGAGCCTTTAATTGATTTAGAACAGTTACATGTACATAAGGAAAACGCTTATATCTGAAAGTCAGTATTGAAACAATCTTCTACAGATTCGTGGGTATCCAATAATACTTTCAAAGAGAGAGAATTCCGCATTTTTCATTCACAAGGTTTAGTCAGATTAGTACAATTTTTGTTTAATATACGGTAGAAAGCGACATCCGGTCTTAAACAATCTCGGAATGAATATATTAATGGTTGAAGTAGATGGACCTTTGCCTAATTTCTGGGTTACGAAATCGAAAAACTAGAGGACTTACAGAAACTACCCCACAGACCAGTAGTGCCTACTTAAAGTCAGTATATTTAGTTTCACTGCCTATATAAATATTTAACGACCGTGTTATACGTAAAACGATGTGCACATAAATGAGGATCAATTTCTTGTCAGAATGGGAGTTTTTGAGTACATTTGTATTTGATTCATTTTACTATTTTGTAAAAGTATAACTATTTAAAGATCAATCCGCAATTTTAATGATAATCGGATTTTGTTCATTTTGCTAAACTAGAGCTACAAATGTAACAGCGTTATTGGAATTAAGGTGTCTGCAAAAGTACATACCCCACACATCCACATTAAAAGTGTGTGGTGACAATAAACATTGAGACACTCTTTTGAAATCGGAAATGGAGCTGACAGCTTCCATTGTTAAAGTAAAGAAGAAGGCATTAGATCTGGCATGTGTATAAAATAAGTCGGTGACATAATGGGAAAAGGACAAATGTGTCACTATGTCTCATATTTAATGCATTAAATGCCGTGTGAAAAGATCATTCTTAGAACATCAGGTACGAGTTTTATTAAATACAGAAGTCAATTTAGACCAAAGACATTGTCGATCAACAAGTATTTATACACTCGAGTTATTACCAGAACATTTTTACCGAAGCAACAAGGTTTTCACTTTTTGTTTTTGCCGACTAGTAAATTTAAGTGTTTATTTATTTTTTATAACCTTTCGGCAAATGTTGTACACATATCTATTGGAAATTGATTATATTGAATAATAGGTAGACTGCATATTATTACATAATCAGCAGTTATATTGATACACATAAAGCAACATTACGCACCCTTCCGTTTCTTAATAGAAACTCCTTACTTACAGGTAAATGACCCTTTTGGGAAAGGTCATATTTGATATAAACTACTAATATTTATCCGTTTTATATAAAATATATATTAAACAAGATACACTTACTGATTGTTCCACTTTCATATAACGCTACCTGGCGGCGTTTCCATGCGTTAAAAATAGCACAATGGCCCAGTTTCAATTTTAACCAATTTCTACAGTTTTTTCAATCAGCTTATTTCAAGCAAGAGCTTGACTGTGTCATATACGATGGATTGCTACTTTCTAACAATTTCATGAAAATTTGAAGTGTTACGTTAAAGAAGTTAGTTAAAAATTATTATACGCACTGAAATATGTCGCAAAACGGCACTCTGACTAAAAGTAAAATATTTTACATGTCCTTAAAAAGTGTTAATGGGTTATTAATAATGTTAATTTATAAAAACGGTGACTGTTCATGCTGTTTTATTCGAACGTAGCTCAGGGACTATACCTATAAACATTTTACAACTAAAAATGTACTATGTTTAAACGTTAAAAACTCCGTCGAACGGAGTCTGCTTTTACTTTGCTTGAGTGCGTTTACCGCTTTCAAAGAATCTTCTTTTCAACTGGACTGATTATTTACATTTTGGTGATCTATAATTCTTTGATTGACTAAATTTTTATTGAAAATCGGTAATATGTTTAAACTTAAAACATTTCGAGAGTTTCTTTTGAATTTTAAGAGATGCATGATATAGATATTATGTTAATTGCTGCGGAATAAATTAACCATAAATTAACCATTACCCTGCTAATTTTCTAAAATTGACTGGTCCATCATTCAATTTGGGCAGTACCACTTATTATTCAAAGGAGTGTTCACTGAAAATTTATTGACTGAATAGCGAGTAGTACATACCATAATCAGTCCGTGCAGGCTGATCTTGGTCTGCACTGGTCGCAAAGGCTGAATCACTTGCCGCCGTCAGGCTAAGGCTAACTAGTGGTAGGTAAAGGTAAAGTACAACAGTAAGACTGCTTGACAATGTTCGTTCGTCAAAACAAAAAAAATCAGATACATGCATTAGTGAGAAATCAACTGGTGAAAGTATTTTACATTTGTATATGTAGTGTCTACGGAAAATCTTTTCAAATCGTCATCAGTATATTTCCTTGGATCTGTTTGCGCACTAAATCGAACAGGTGTATTTACAAACTAAAGATAACTGTCTTTTTCTGCTTTCACGTTTGCATTTTCCAAGTATTTTGTCAATATTTGAAAAAGGTGTAATATATATTTACAAATAAACATATATGTTCAGTTATCTGTATTTCATTGCAATGAATATTCGATTTAGAATGCGTTAAAGTAATAAGCCATTCTGAAATGCTTAAGAGTTGTATCAATAGTTTACTGGTTCAGTGTCTTCCATTTGTTTACGTACAGTGCACTTCTACAACTCTTTTTCCATGATTCCTCATTTATCTTAGGTCACTGGAGATGCGCACCCCTTAATAGGGAGTTTAAAATCGATTTTCCCCAGTAGTATGATAGTTCAGTGTCTGTTAAGATGTACATGTATGCCTAATATATAAGCATGATGAGTGGATGAAACATTAACTCTTGTCCAAAACAAAGGTTTAAATTTTTTAAAAGAATTTTCTGTAGAGAAATTAGACTTCATTTCAACTCGTTTGTTGAATCTCGAACCTCGGTATTACAACAAAACGATTCTGGACTAGCCCAGATAATAACTCTTTCAGCAAATGATTCACACTTAATGGCCATCAATTTCTCAAGATATTTTTCATTTGTTTCCGATCTTACACAGTCGCATATACCCATAGGTCCCACCGAAATAGAACATCGGATAATTCAAAAGCATTTTCAGAAATAAATAGTATTGAACAACTGACTTGTTCTTTGCTTGCATAGATATTATTGGAACTGTCCTTATTCTTCCGAATTCAGATATTTCCACGGCGCTATAATAATGGTTTGGCAATGAATGAACACATTTTATGGCTTAATCAATGGCTAACGATGGAAGCGTCATATTCACGTTCAGACGATTTTGTAGATTGGTTGCAGAGAAATGAGCTTGGCATGGGTCACAATAAATTCCAGCTGTATTTATCGTGCAATACATATAGCATTTATAATCACCTTACATCAAACTCACTTGCTCCAATAGAATTTCAGTTGTATTTACGTCGGTCGTAGGGAACCTTATCAGTTTTACCTGATTTGTAACAAGTAAAACATGTGCTCCGCATATAATTCATTGCTTTCGGATAGGTGATGTCTTATTTCTTAGTTAATGTTACCAACATTAACATGTTTTTCAAACGCGTTCTATTGAAAGTAAAATGTTTGATGTTGTTATTGACTACATTGGTATACTGATACCTTAACTTAACCATTAATATTTGTATGTTTTATTTAATGCAACATTATCTTTTTAATTATATTAATTATAGATAATTCTAATTGTAAAATAATTAAAAGTCAGGTAAAACGGAAAGGTCTAACGAATTTAAAAATTTTATCAATACACTTTTCTAGCAATTTATTACTAAATAGTTTTGAACGTCAACAATGAGTCATGTATGTCCTTACGCTATTTGATATTCTTTGTATGATATGATTAGACAACTCACTTATGTCATATTGAGATGATTTCTGCTAATAAAATATGTAGAAAGATCCTTTGGAAGCAAAGAACGCAACCAAGAATAATAGCAGACTCGGTTTGATTCAGTCTGTTCATGAGACTTGTCTGACTTCCATGATCACATAAAATATAAACCTTCTTTAATTCATTAGAAAATACTTCAAGACACCGATTTCCGAAATAGCAAAAGGAATGAGATGTTTGCAATATGTCAAAATCTTGTTATGTATGCTGTCGTTTGCAGAAAAGATGTGTTCTATTTCAATTCTCTAGTGGGAATAATTAAGTGACTCCTTGTCTACGATTGAAAGACAATCCTTTTATCAGACAAAATCTGTCAAAATGTGTTTCCGTCAAAAGCATTAGGCACCACTTACGACAAATGGTAATACTACAATTCAACTGAGTAATTTGAGGACAAAATTAAAATTTGAACGGTTTAATGGGGTTAGCTAAACAGGGATTGGTTATTGTGCTATTCTTGTTGTGTGATTAAAGGCAGTATTAGATAGTGGTACCCACAATACTAAGTTTAACGTTGATCGAGATTATCAAAGGGTAAAAAACATTGTACGCTGTATGAATGAAATATGTTGTTAAGTATGAATTTCCATATTGCCTTGTGCTGTATGGTATATTTGAAATTTCTCAGTCTGATGCCATGATTAATTTTTTCTTGATATTCCTAGGATTTTCTGCCACGTACAAAGCCACACTAAGGTCGTACACAAGTAGAATATTTTCCTTGTGAAAGGTTCGACCTCACGTCTTCTCGATTCATATTCCTGTCTTCAACCTATTTAACTTAAAGCAATATGATCAAAATTTCATATTTGATAAAATGAACAATTTCTTCATATGCTTTATGTAAACTATGTGTACTATACATTAGCTTTAAAATACTACACACTGTATATATGTATAGATAAACAAATTATGACTGTGTACTACGCCTAAAAAAGGCTGTTTTTAAACAGTTGATTTAATCAACTGTTACTGTGTTACTGCATGACATTATAATGAATGTAGATCTATATATTTAGCAAAGTTAAATACATTTGATGAGGAGATTATACATTTGAAGTAAATATCTAAAGATAAAATATTTTAGTGAAACACGACCATTGGCTATAAGCAATAAGCTTGTCTTAGTTACAGCATAAAACTTTAATTTCTGTTGCAGCTAAGTATAAGTGTAATTTTATACGTAATGCTTCACAAGTAGACATCCAATATCAATAAACTATCTCTTTTTAAACGCTCATTTCATGTTGAGCTTTGATGCTGTTACCATTTTATAATTTTAGCTGATCGTGATCAATTTATGTTTCATATTCCTCATTTATTATAATATTTTCAGAAAAAACAACAACAAAAATAAAACAATCAGCATTTATTTGCAGTTACACTTTACTACAAAATATTGCATTGTTGATAAAGCAAGGGCTGGTCTCTTTTCCCTTTTCAGTCGTATTTCAGATATTTGTTCCAGTTCGTTTATTTGAAGATGAACACTGGACTAAGGCCTTCCAGGTATTCGGCCAGTATACCCTGTGTGTTATTTAGACTGAGACGTCTGACGTAGGCATTATTCTAGTAGACTATGAATTAAAGCACGAACCAAGTCAAATAAAGTTGTCTTTTCTAAATAAACTTAATTATGACCTACTAAGTATAACACTGTTTCACATGGTAATATAACCACCTATAACTATCAGTTGTAAATATCTAAATTGCATATTTAGCGTTCTTAAGGACAGCAACATAATCGCCGTAATGGCTTGCATTTTTATGTTTTACAAGCATAAATATCAGTAGAAATATTTTACCGCAATAATAACGAACGTTTATAGCAGCGACATTTTCTCCGTTTATTTCTGCAAATTTGAAATTTATGAAATAGTCGATACTCACATTTATGGTAACTTCTTTAAATAGTCCATTCGACAGTTATTTCATAATTGAGGCGGCAATCACTACTGGATGCACATGCCATTAAATGGGTCATGAAATTGGCCTTATTTTTTTTCAAAGGTTTTTAACAGAGTTTTAACAGGTCACCATTAAAATTCACCCATTACTTCTTACTATTTAATGGGATTTCCATGACCATAGTTTTAATGCCATACACTAAAATTGACTTTGATGGCCATGAAAAGCTGCTTAAAATAAACCATTGAAATAAGTTAACAGGCTCCTTAAAACTCCATGAAAAACTTTAGTTGGCATGAAATTAATATGTCATTAAAAATTACCCCTTTATTCCCCATTAATTAGTAAGAACTAATAGGGCCATTAATTTTTTTAATACCCTGTTAATGGCCATTAATTATGAAAAAGTTGATTAATGGTCACATTAAATATGTCAGATTCAATTTTAATGGGTTTTTAATATTTTAATTGTATATCAAATTAAGGGTCATGAAAATTTGCCTTCAGAATTAGACATCTTAGGATAATCAACTTCATATTAATATTTGCCGTATTGATTTAAACTACGTATTACTACACATGTAATAGTATCTATACATAATTATGTACTGTTTTGTAAAATGCTAGAAGAATATTTGTTTCTTCATTTTTCTCTTATTATTTTGTAATGTAAACACACGTAAGTAATGATGTAACAGCCTCGTACAAACATTTGTTATATTGTATCCTTATTCTGTCATATGTTCATATGAAATGAGAAAATAAATGGATATTGTATTGTATTGAGTTGTACTGAGAATAGTTTACAGGTACCGGTTTAATAGATTAAGTGACCATGTGGGTAGTTTTAACTATAATTCAACATTATAATATTGACAAACATTCTGACCAAGTTTTTATTGGTACAGACATTAGGCATCAGGTGTATTGAAAAAGCAACTGTTGATGACAATGTCAGTGCACAATGGGCAATCACAATTTAGCTCTACTTCAGTATTTTGTGCTCACATGCATGCACTGTACAGCTGAGAGCAAATGTTTGAGGGATTGCATCACAAGTAGCTTCTCCCTTCTCCAATTAAGCGTACCGCACTCTTTGATCATTGAAACAAAGAAGCGATTGATCTGCCCATGCCCCAAATGAATTTAAATCAGACTGTAAATCTTCACAATTATGTGTACTGTTCACTTCTCTATAAACCTTAGTTTCTACTCAAGAATTTGAAAATCTAGACTAGTCTGAACACATTTTATTATGTAAATTCCTTACCCCACCCATTTTCTTATACAAATGCTGAATATTTGGACAAGAAAAACAAAGAACAGAAAAAGTGGCATGCATCAATACGTATTCACCATAACCAAAATATTGTAGATTGATGTTATCAAATAAATTAATATGTTTCCATCCGACTTTCATTGAAATAAATCCGATTTTTGAAAAAAAAATGGCGTAACTGCATCAAGGGGAAATAACTTCAATGCAACTAAATATAACATCATGATATATTATAGACGATGTGTGCGTAGTATGTATTTATTGTGATTAAAGTCCATGTTAGAACAATATGAGACTGGAATTGTAAGCATTCAATAGGAGAGCAAGCCAAAAACCAAAAAGAAAATATATACGAATCATATTTTACAGAATTTAGGATTTAATGGGCATTACATATTGCTGTTAATGTCCTTTAAATTTACTCTTAAATGAAATCGTACACAACCTGAACATTTAATGGGTATTAAATCAAATTTAAGGGCCATGAATAATCCTGTTAAATTAAAAAAAAAATACAGAATTTCACTATTTTTTCAAAGCCATTAACTATTTTATCTACCAAACTAAATTTTTAATGGCATGATTCATGGTTAAAAATGGGTGTTTTAATGGCATTTTAACATGTAACCCATTAATATTGTGAAACCTGTTAAATAAAGTGATGCAAGAATTAATGGGGTTAATTAACGGTTTTTCCTATTTTAATGGATATTTTACAGGGTTTTAAACCATGTTTAATGGTATGTGCATCCAGTAGTGAATCTGGAAAGAAACACCACCATTAAAAAGTTAAATGACAGTTTTAGTTAAGTTTGTGTGCGTTCAGGTAGTGCTTAATTTTCTGCAATATAGAATTTGTTTGAAACCTGATTTTTCAAAACAAAGAAATTCAGTAAATGAAAACGATCTTGTATATGATTTTTGTTAGAATCAGTTTCATAATGGGAGCCAATAGAACATCTAGAAATCTTGTAACATTTTTGCGAATAGAAACTTTGCTACAATAAATCTTGTATCATGTTTGCATATAGAAACTTTGCTACAATAATCATGGTTACTAACCACTTCTCTTGTCAGTGGAATTAAAGATTACATAAGAAATAGAATGAAAAGCAAATGATCATGTATACGGATGAGGAAATGAGTTGAAGCTCGGATTTCTCCTCATGCATAGTATTTGATCGGAGATATTTTTTCTCAGGCGAGAAAAGAAGGAGGTCCTTTCGTACGGTTCAACACTTGTCTATAGTCAATATACTCTCATCTTCCCGACTGAAAATAACCCAACTAAAACATTCTTTAGTAGCATACACCAAGTTTTGTTAAATGGCTTGTCGATCAATAGCTAAATTATTGCATGGCTGTTGATTTAATCTGCCTGTTCATAGTTACACTTTGTGCTTTTGACCAATCCATAGTTCAGCACAGCTATGTAACTTTGTTTTTGTATCACAAATGTATGTTGGTTGATTTCTGCCATTTTGTGTTGGCGTGTTGGCAGGGCGAAAACACGACAGCCCGAAAAAACGACAAATTTTACAAGAAAACAGGACTTTTAGAGGGCGCCAACACGACATATCTATCTGTCGAGTTTTTTGGTGTTGGCGGGTATAAATATGTCGTGTTAGCGCCATTTATTTGTCCTGCTGTCGTGTTTTCATGTTTACGCCCAGCGGACACGAAAAACGACAAATATCTTATTTGTCGAGTTTTCGTGTTTTTTCCCCGTCTACAAGAAAACAAGACAAATACATTATTTTTCGTGTTTTCGCCCCGCCAACACGAAAACACGACAAATATCTTATTTGTCGAATTTTCGTGTTTTCGTGTTGGCCTCTTCCGTTAGACATGCGCACAACAACGCGTATACGTAATTATTTTTCTAATTGTAAGGCTCGGATCCAGGGCCGGGCCCCTGGGCCATTTCACCGTCACCCCCAAAACCCGCTGGCTAAGAAGTGACCTGTACTCGTAGTTGCACCCACATTTTTGGGCAAAGGAATAATATTTTCTCACAATTTAGACCCAAAAATGCACCAGAGGCCACCATTCCATACCTATATTTCAAAATTTTATGTGGGATACCCTCTGACCCCCTAAATAGGAGGACATGACCCTGTGACGTACCTCAAATTTTGGACTAAAACGCAGCAGAAGCCACTATCTCATACCTATATTTCAAAAAAGACCAGAGAGAGAGACCCTGTGATTCCACTGTCATAAGAGGTTTAACCCTTCCAGTACCTCAAAATTTGGACTCAAAAAAATGCAGCAAGGGCCACAATTTTATACATATATTTCAAACATCTCCAGGGGACACGCCCTGACCCAACTAACAGGAAGGGTTACCCCCTTCCGTACCGAGACCCATTCGGCTCACAGATGCCGCCTTAAGTGGTGCCGCTCCCCCAACCCAATAAAATATTTTTGGAACCGGTGTCGCGTGAATATCACACGTGTGGTAATATTACCACGCGTGTGATAATTACGCCGCGGCGTGAGAATCGCACGGTTCCGGGTATAGCCGTGATAATCGCACGGGCGGTCTTAGCTTTAGATATATATACCAGTATGATACATAAAATTATTCAGGAATGATTTCTGCATCAATGGGTATAAAATAATTGGGTGTTCAGGCGCGTATCAATTCGGGGTTGTGCATCAAAGCCACATACTTTGAAAAAAAAATGGGATTTTGTTTTTCATAAATATAATTAAGTCTTTCTTTTTAGAATAGTTTCAATATTTTATCTGAATTGGACTGATATATTAGGAATCCAGGGGCGGGCAATGATGGGGAAAACACGTGCGTGCATACTAAAATATAATAATATTTTGGTAAAATTTTTATTTAAGGGAAACAATTATACTCTGTATAAGCGGACTATTTATGTGCGTGGAAACATAATTATAGCATTGCATGCTCTCCTTTTTTGAAAGAAATAAAGAAATCTATCTATCTTCGAAATCAATTATAAATATGTTTGTTTACTGCAATAAAACGAAATGTTTTATGATGAGCTAATAGGTCTTTATAGAAACCAGGGGCGGATTATGATTGACGCCTTTTTGAAAGAGAAATATGACGTACAGCGTATGTTAAAATCATACGGGTGTTGTTAGTTTTAGACATATATATAAAAACCACGTACAAGGTTATCAGGAATGATATTTAATATGCAGGTGCGTAGCAACTCGGTGTGTGCATCAAAGCAACATAGTTTTAAGAAAAAGGAAAGTGTTTTTTTTTTCATAAACAAAATGTTTCAGACCTTTTTAGAATAGTGTTAATACGTGTCCGTACATTTATTTTTAAACCGAATATTATGAACTGATACAATCTTTAATAATCCAGGGGCGGCTAGTAACTGATACGAACTTTAAAAAATCCAGGGGCGGCTAGTGAGGAGTATACTACGATAAATGATTGTAGGTATATATGATATACCTATATAATGCAAAAAGGATTCAGAAAGACTTCTGCATCTATTTTTAAAACTTTATTTTCTGATGCGTGGCTTGAGGCCATCACAAGGGTGCACACTAAAATGAAATAACATTTTGATGAAAATATATTTATTTCTATTTAAAGAAAATAATTATTCTGTATTGGCAACACAGCATCCTGTGGAATTTATTTCGAAGTGATTTTTCCGTGTAGTGCATTAAAATCAAGTTGATTCATTAAAATAAACAGGGCAGGGCGGTTACTTAGCATTTTTGTGGTTCGGCGTGTGGCCGTTAAAATCGAACGGACGTTGTTAGTCTAAGCTGGAACAACTGATACGTATTACACCTTCCTGGTTTAAGACATATATAAAATACGAGTACGATGTATTAATTTTTCCAAGAATAATTCCAGCATTTAATGGCTTTTTTTTAAATATTCAGGTGTGAAGAAACTCGGTTGTGAGCACCAAAGCAACATATTTAAAAAAAATGGAAAATTAATAAAGTATTTCATATTAAAATTTGTCTTAAAAGGTTCCCGTATATACTCGGCGGCGTGAGAATCACACGGTTTCGGGTATAGCCGTGATAATCGCACGGGCGGTTTGAGTTGTACACATATTTTCCAAAATGATACATAAAATTGTTCAGGAATGATTTCTGCATCAACGGGTATAAATTATTGGCTATTCAATTCGGAGGTGAGCATCAAAGCCACATACCTTGAAAAAAGAGAGTTTTTTTTTTCATGAAAATATGTGCCTTTCTTTTTAAAATAGTTTCAGTTATTCAATATATTTTATCTAAATTGGACTGAAATGCTTAACCACGAGCTGATAAACTATAATAAAAAAAATCCAGGGCATTTTTTGCGGGGTATTTATTTATTTAATATTCGGTGCATAGCAACTCTAAAGTGAGCATCAAAGCAACATATTTTGAAAAAAAAATGGGAAAAGTAATAAAGTATTTCATATTAAAAGTTGCCTTAAGGTTTCCGTATCTTGCGATAACTACGCGGCGGCGTGAGAATCACACGGTTTCGGGTATAGCCGTGATAATCGCACGGGCGGTCTTAGTTTTAGACATATATACCATTATGATAAATAATATTATTCAGGAATGATTTCTGCATAAACGGGTATAAATAATTGGGTATTCAGGCGCGTATCAAATCGGGCGTGTGCATCAAAGCCACATCCTTTGGAAAAAAAACGGCGTGAGAATCACACGGTTTCGGGTAGAGCCGTGATAATCGCACGGGCGGTCTTAGTATTAGACATATATACCATTATGATATATAAAATTATTCAGGAATGATTTCTGCATAAACGGGTATAAATAATTGGGTATTCAGGCGCGTATCAAATCGGGCGTGCATCAAAGCCATATTCTTCGAAACAAAAAAAGGCGTGAGAATCACACGGTTTCGGGTAGAGCCGTGATAATCGCACGGGCGGTCTTAGTATTAGACATATATACTTTGAAAACGAGATGCCCAAGGGCAACATGTCGAGCCTGCCGGCTGTCAAAAGGACTGGGAGTTGCACACGAAACTCCGTCTCACTGAGACAAACATTTGTGCCAAATAAAACAGTTGTGTCAGGTAATTTTATAATCCCACATTCAATGACAAAGTTATTGTCCGAACAAGGTCAATTATAGCCATATCTGACCTTTAAACTCCAAGTGTGACCTTAACCTTTGAGATATTGACACAGGCGTTGCGCGCGATACGCCGTCTTATGGTGGTGAAGAAGTGTGCCAAATTATTGTAAAATCCTACATTCAATGACAAGGTCAATTATAGCAATAGTTGACCATTAAACTCCAAGTGTGACATTGACCATTAAGATATTGACGCCGGTGTTGCATGCGACACACCCATCTCACGATGGTGAACAATTGTGCCAGGTCATTTTATAATCCCATATTCAATGACGAAGTTATTGTCCAGACAAAGTCAATAATAGCCGTATTTGACCTTTAAACTCAGTGTGACCTTGATCGTAAGATGTCTACTCGGGTGTTGCGTGCGACACGCCGTCTAATGATTGGTGAACAAATGTGATAAGTTATTTTAAAATCCCACAATCAATCAATGACAAACTTATGGTCAGGACAACGAAATACGGACGGACACCGAACAACCATTTGGACAACGGGCTCTACAAAAAACGGCGTGAGAATCACACGGTTTCGGGTATAGCTGTGATAATCGCACGGGCGGTCTTAGCTTTTAGACTTATATACCAATATGATATACAAATTATTCAGGAATGATTTCTGCATAAACGGGTATAAATAATTGGGTATTCAGGCGCGTATCAAATCGGACGTGTGCATCAAAGCCACATACCTTGAACCAATGTGATTTATTTATAAAAATAATTGTCTTTCTTTTTTTTTTGGATTTAACGTCGCACCGACACATGATAGGTCATATGGCGTCTTTCCAGCTTTAATGGTGGAGGAAGACCCCCAGGTGCCCCTCTGTGCATTATGTCGTCACGAGCGGGCACCTGGGTAGAACCACAGACCTTCCGTAAGCCAGCTGGATGGCTTCCTCACATGAAGAATTCAACGCCCCGAGTGAGGCTCGAACCCACATCGATAAGGGGCAAGTGATTTGAAGTCAGCGACCTTAACCACTCGGCCACGGACGCCCCAATCTTTCTTTTTAGAATAGTTTCATTTTTTTCTATATATTTTATTTAAATTGGACTTATATAACCAATCTCTCTATCAACTTAATGATCCTAGGCGCAAGAGTTTTTGAGTTATCCGGAAACCGACTGCATACCGACCGAATGACAAACATCTGCAAAACAATATACACCTCCTTCTCCGAAGTGGGGCATAAAAATGTCATTGTGCATGTCAGAATGAAAACAATCGAGGCCTTCTTTTGATTCATTTTCTAATTAACCAAGGTTAATCGTTCTGATGCTTCAGTATTTAACCACCCGGACTAACGCCTTGATTACTAATAAACAAGGAAATAAAGCTCTATATATTCTGCGATAAACAACGGTTGACGTACGGACTGGTAAGAGACCATTATGACATCAATTATGACGTCAGATTACAGCATGACGTCCGATATATTACCCCTCGGGTAAATGAAGTCTAACATAATAATTATTTAAGTAGGTCAATCAAAAAATATGAGCCGTGCCAACATAGTTGGGTTTGCGACCAGCATGGATCCGGAACAGCCTGCACATTCGCACATTCTGGTCAGGATCCATGCTGTTCGCTTTTAAAGCCTATTGGAATTGGAGAAACTGTTAGCGAACAGCATGGATCCTGACAAGACTGCGCGGATGCACAGTCTGGTCCGGATCCATGCTAGTCGCAAACCCACTATGTTGATTTCTCATGGCGAGGATCAATTATAGTTATCAGGTATGAAACTCTAAGACTCTTTAAAAATATTTTTCAAGAAGTGTTTAACAAACTGGATGGGTTTAAACTGGATGGGAGTTAAATGGAAAATCATATTAAAGAAACGATCTTTTATGAAACTTTCAACATTTATTTTATGTTTTACAATCATAGGATCTAAACACCAACTAATGACTCCAATGGCTGATGAAGATATTGCATAATAACTAAGTCTGTTTTAAAATATTAAGTAATATGAGAGATAAAGATAAAGTGTATCAAAACACTATACAAGTACATTTTAAGCAAAAAAGGGCATAATTTATTAAATTTTGGTGCAAGAGTTATGCATCTTGTGTCATATGATGCTGGTGATGATATTGAACAACTATTATAAGTTATATTATGGTAATGGTAAGACTTAGTGTTGAAAGATTCAAAGCTATATGTCAAAATGTGGCCATGTACAAAAACTGAACCAATTTCAAAGTCCAAAAGGGACATAATTCAACCAAAATACTCTATAGTGTTATTAACTCTTGCCTATAGAGACTATTATTATAAACAAGTGACAAAAGTTTCAAAGGGCCATAGTTCAGTCAAATCCTTGATGGAGTTATGTACAATTGCCTAAAACATGGTATAATGATGATACATTACTGTTGTAAGTTTCAATACTTGCAAAAGGTCCTTTTAAAATATGGACTGGTAAGAAAACTTAAAACTGGTGTAATGCCAATGCCGATGCCATGGTGAGTATGATAGGTTTCCTTATTTTTCAATTAATCTAACTTTAAACTGAAAACCTCCTAGAAACTGTGATTCTATGAAGTGCACACTTGAAGATAATCTGCTGAATATAATCATCATATATGAAAGTCCTATCAACTGTAACTCCCTTTCAAGGAAAATGAGCCGTGCCACGGGAAAACCAACATAGTGGATTTGTGACTGGATCAAGACCATGCTGTTCGCTTAAGCCTATTGAATAGAGAACATGTTAGCTGAACAGCTATGGATTCCAGACAGACTGTTAGCAAGCGACATGTGCAAATGCGCGCTGGTCGATCCATGCTGGTCGCAAACCAACTACGGTATGTTGGTTTTCTCATGGCATGGCTCAAATAAAGTATAATCTAATTTTATTTTTAAAAAAAAATCAAAAAAATCTGACACTTAACAACTAAAAAGTTGCAAAGGGGATATTTTTGGGTGTATAGACATTCATCAAATGTCTGAGAAAGTTGATCTATTAAACAAAAAAACATACTGTGTCTTCACAGCTGAAAGGATAAAGATCTTAGAAAAACATAAGGACTTAGAAAACTAATGGGGTTATGAAATTGTAGTGTTCCACATTAAAATTTTGTACTTTTTCACTATATTTTTTGTGAAGAGGGTTCCATCACAAGATGTGAAATATTGGTGAGAGTAAGATGTTGGTAATGAAAAAAGAGTATTTAGCTTTAAATGTGCAGAGTTTAAGCTTACTGGAACCAATCTCGAGTCCGCTTCTTGGAATAACCAGTACTAGTGTCATATGAGAAGTCCTGACCCCCACTGGGGCTCGAACCCACGACCCATGGATTGAGCTGAGCCAACAACTTACATACCACATAATTTCACATAAATCAATGAGGAACTCGTACGGACGCATTGGTTGATAGGGCTAATACGCTGTCCTACAGAGGTGAAGGCCCCAGGTTCGATTCCTGGCAACTCCCATTGCGGTGTGACCTTGGGTAAGGCACTTTATCATGATTGCCTCAGTCGGCCCAGCTGTAAATGGGTACTCGCAAATTACTGGGGGTAAGGTATAATTGGTTTTAACTGTTCTTAACAAAGGGTCGCTCAAAAGTTCTACAGAGCTTATGTTCATTGTTTCACAAAGCGACGTTAGATAAAATTTACCTTTAACCGAATCCCCTTTTGATAAAGTTTTTTTTAAAATTAATTTCAAAATTGTGACACAATCGGCATTTAAACCTATAGAATTTAAAGGGTCAGCAGCGATGATAATTTTATCAGAAACTGCTTCCAATATTTTGGTCTTTCGAGTGTTTAACACAAGTGGGGACATTGCCCATACAGTATATCATATAAAAATATCCAAAGAACTATAAAATACAAATAATATAATAATAGTATAGCTCTTTGAAATATCTCAATATCTCCTCTGTTCTATATGATAATTGATATGGATCCCGTTTTAAATTTTTGGATTACATATCCAACTGAACATCTAATTACGGATCACTTTTTTCGAATTTCAGTAGTTGAAAACAGCTAATAAATCACAATTACAGCTGCTTAGTAGACCTAGATCTATATTGTAAAATTATGTTACGAACTCTGGCCAGGCTTTGGCTGAAGAACTTCAAGAAGTCTTAGAGCACCCGCACACTACTGTAGGCGTTATTATTTTAAACTGGTTGTATGTAATCTACTAGATCCATATTATATGTGGAAACATATAAATAAGATAAACAAGTGACTGTCAATCAGAAAGATCTAGAATCTACAAGATTTTATTTCAAAAGTGCAGATCTACTTACTTTCGATTTCGCAAGCTCCGCCATCTTGTCTCTTTAGTCGGCGAATGATGAAATTAAAACGTGCGAATCACGCTTTTCTCCAAAGGTGTAATTACACCGAACAGATATTTGCCTATGGGTATGTCAAGCAAGTTAATTAAGTCTTAAATTAACAAGAAGTTTTACTGAAGAATAATAGGACATTTTTTTAAATAACCAACTCATTATTTGCGCACCGCGGCCATGTTTTTCGTAGATTTTTAGACAAAAAGGTCATTTTCAGAGGGTGTAAATCTTATTATTTTGAGTAGCTATTCACAGACAACAGTCCCATGCACAATATTTAACACCTCTAGCAAGTTTTAAGACAATCTGATTCGTGAAAAAGATAAGTTACTGTGTTCTGCAAGTTTTTTCTGAAGCACCATAAAAGCCGGTAAAATACGTCAAATTGGGCATATTCAAATCAATATATTTAAATTTCAGGAATACAAAATCAAAATCAAATTATGTAAGTTACAAAAGCTATCTTTGAGAATTTCATATGCAAAATTTTGCAAATATTGGCCAAAGAATAAGCATTTGGGCAGGTTTTGAAAAACATATATAAACCGTGGACCTAGTCACGACCGTGTGATAATCACGCTACACCGGGTCTGTTATACATACACTTCACTCTCTTAAAACAATTTATAATCTCAAATCTCCTAATGCAGCTTTAGTGAATAAAAATAAATTCTGAATTGAAGGGTCGTTCGAATGGAAAGAAAAATGCTTCTAAAACCCTTTTCCATTGGCTTCTGAATATCTCTACCTTTTATAACAGATGTCTGAAAAGTATTTTTCGTGTTTTCGTGTCGGCGAGGCAAAAACAAGAAAACACGACAAAGTTAACGGGGCGAAAACACGAAAACTCGACAAATAAGGTAATAAAAGGCGCGAAAACGACATCTTTATACCCGCTAACACGAAAACCCGACAGATAAATTCGTGGTGTCGGCGCCATCTAAACGTCGCGTTTTCGCGTAAAATGTGTCGTGTTTTCGTGTTTTCGCCCCGCCAACACGAAAAACTTGACAAATTAGGTATTTATCGAGTTTTCGTGTTTCCATCTTGTCGTGTTTTCGCCCCGCCAACACGCCGACTAGAAATGGCAGAAATAAGTCACCATACAAATGTTAGATATTGTTAATAATATTCTAGCATTTACATTTTCCCATTGTGAAGATATATCGCGCTTAGAATATGACCATGGTGTGCAATTTGTCTCAAAATATTACGTGGGTTGCGTAGCTGTATTCGACGATCCCAAATGAACAGAAATAAATATAAAACTGAGTCCATGAAGTTGTTTTTATTCCGTAATTCGTTTTTGTTGTTATTTGCGTGGCTACAAATCTAGGCTTGATCCAAATATAGGTCCCCTTTGGTACAAAATTGATAAATGCCAATATATAAATAGATACCAAATATAGCTCCTTAAAGCATCCATCATACTAGTCTAATAGTTATACAGAATGGGTTTAAAAGGAAACAACGTATTGTAAGATCGATAAAGTAATTCTGAGAAACGCTCTTTCTTTATTTGACTGTGATGATGTGTTTTAATTGGTACTCGGCTACACATTTAGGTGAACTTTTTTTTTTGATTTGTCACGTTTGACATTTCTGTCTTAGATTCAAGAAAAATAAAAGGCAAGCCTTTCATTACAGTCTCATAAACTTTCATATAACATTACCTGCAGTCCTCGGATTTAAAAAAAAAATTATCTTTATTTTTTTCAATGACTTTTCAGCCGAAATTTATTCAAGTTCAAAAACGAAATCAGCTTTCCAGCAAAGATATCATACTAAGGCCTTTCAAATAATTATATGGTCAGAGTTTTAAGTGTGTTGTTTGAAAAGTGAAAAATGCAATTCAGCATAAAACATGACAGGCATTAAATTAGTACACTTATTATTAAGAAGATTAAATGTACTTCTTCTTTTGCCATTAAGTGACACGATATCTTATTGAATGACGTTATTTCACACGCTGATATTACACCTACAACTAGCAGGAATAAGTACTATTTTATTGCTTATATTTTCAGAAATTATTTGTCTTTGTATGAATAATCCGATGTAATATGCAATATAGATGTAAAGATTCTAATGTGTATGTTAAATAAGTTCCACTGACAAAATGCTAATCTATGAACTTGATCTATTACTAACTTTAACTGGTTCTGCATTTACAGTGTAACTTTTACAATGGAATAGAATTAAAAGAGGTTTATGGTTTGTCATCAGTTTGGCATATCATTAACTTTCATCAATCTCCGATGCAAATTTGTGCCAGGTGTTATATAAAATCTGAAAAGTAAATCCCTCGGAAGCACCGAGAACAAGGCAAACAGTGAAAATTGCAGACTCGGTTTGATCGAGTCTGATCATGAGCAGTAATTGAAAATGCAACACTGCCCACGCCCCCTAGCACCGGCTTAAGCAGTATTCAATCCTCTAATCTAAATGAGTTATAAGCCTTCGTTATAAAGTACATTATGATGATATCGCAAAAAAAGATCATTGGCATCAGCCGAAAGATTCACCTCCATTATGTAAATGTGTACTACCACTGAAAACTGAAAAAATTGCCTTTTTTAAACAGTCAACTGTTACTGCATGACATGTAATAATGAATGCAGATCTATATGGAAACTTAATTTATATATTAAGTAAAGTTATTACATCTGATGAGTAGTATTTTAAAGGTCCATAATGCTTTAATTTTTTATTTTAAAAACAGACGAAACAGCTTTCTAAGTAGATGTTTTACCTTAAATATTGCACATGAACTGTTAAAGTTAGAGCCATAAAGGGAGGTAATAAAAACAAAATGTTAAATAAAACAATCTAGTATATTCAGCAATATTCAAACAATTTTGACAAATATTAAAATAAGCAATTATCGGAAATAGGATTTAACAAGAAATTAATGTATTGCATGCTCATAACATTTGTGCAAAGGCACTATGAACCTTTATACATTTGAAGTAAACATCTAAAGATAAAATAAGTTTGTGAAAGATGTCCATTGGCTATCTTTAATGAGCGAACATTATATTTCAGCTTGATACTGTCTTCTTACAAAACACAACGATGAAAGTAGATAAAAGATATAAGCAATAAGCGTATTTTAGTTTCAATATAAAACTAATTGCATACGTAATATTTCACAATTAGTAGGCATCCAATATCAATAAATTATTCTTTTAAACGCTCATCTCATGTTGACCTTTGATGCTCTTTCCAGTTTATAATTTTAGTGTGATACATTTAGCCGAATGTTATCAATTTATGTTTCATATTCCACATAATATATTATAATATTTTCAGAAAAACAACAACAAAAAGCAATCAGCATTTATTTACAGTTACATTTTACTACAAAAATTGCATTGTTGATAAAATAAGAATGTCAACTAAAGGCTGTTATCTCTTCCTTTTTTTCAGTCGTATTTCAGATATTTGTTCCAGTTCATTTATTTGAAGATGACCACTAGCCTTCCAGATATTCGGTCAGTATACCATGTGTGTTATTTGGACTGAATTGTCTGACATAGGCATTATTCTAGTAGACTATGAATTAAAGTACAAATCAAGTCGAATAGAATTCTTACATTTTCGTCCTTTTATTGTCTAAAATTACATATTATTTGTCTTTACTAAATAAATTTAATCATTACCTAGTAAGTATAATTATACTGTTTCACATGGAAATATTACAAACAGTTTTAAATATTTAGCATTCTTGAGGACAGCGACATAAGCGCCGTACCCAATTGCATTTTTATGTTTTACAAGCATAAATATTTGTATAAATATTTTGCAGCTGTTCTGTCTAGGCTGTTTTGCAAAAATAAATAAAAGTTTATAGCAGCGACATTTTCTCTGTTTATTTCTGAAATTTACTTACATTTATGGTAATGTCTTTAATAGTCTATTCGGCAGGTTATTTTATAATTTAGGCGGCAATCTGGAAAAAAAAAACATCACCATTTAAAAGAAGGTTTTAATGGAGTATGTGTGCGTTAAGGTAGTTCTGAATTAGCTGCAATCTAGAATTTGATTGAACCCTGATGTTTTAAAACAAAGAAATTCAGTAAATCAATACGATCATGTAATATGATTTTTTTGTGAGAGTAAGTATCATAATGGGAGTAAATGGAAAAAATAGAAACCTTGTAATATTTTTGCGTATAGAAAATTTGCAACAATAATCATGTTTACCAGCTACTTCTCTTGTCAATGGAAAAGCAATAGAATGCAAAGCAAATGATCTTATATACGGACGAGGAAAAGCTCGGATTTCTCCATGTGCATAAATTTTGATCGGAGATTGTTTTTCTCAGGAGAGAAATGAACGGTGTCCTATTGTACGGTCAAACACTTATCTATAGTCAATGTATTTTTCTCTCCTTTTCCCGACCGAAAACAACCCAACTAAGACATTCGTTAGTAGAATACACCAAGTCTGATTAAATGGTCTGTCAGTCAATACCTAAAGTATTGCATGACTCTTGATATCAATAGTCTGTCAGTTTGTGCAGGTCTATAGTCAACACTTAAAGAAAAAGGATATTCCTGTAACTTGTTACTACCGCTGTTTTACAATCCCTCATATTTTTTCAACACATAAAGGTCAAACACTATGTTTGATGGTACTTTTCAACAAACAGAAACAGAAAGTTGTAATTAAATCTATAAAGCCTTTTCAAATCTTTAAATATTAAGCCTTATTTTTGGAATACCACAATATACACATAAAGTATATAATTGCAAACTACAGAAAATGGGATCTTTAGCATCCCTATATATCATTTGTGATAGCTAAATACATGTTAGGTCATCAAAATATTACAAAAATAAATCCGTTTTGATTTTAAATAAGATTGACAAACATTCATGTGTGAAGTAACTTATTCAGCAGTGCAAAAATAAATAAATCTATGACTGACTTTTGGTTATCTATGCTTAAAGTAAATTAATGTACTTTAAAATTTTTTAATGCACTGATATTCTCTTAAGCCATCATACATTTATTAGTTGCATCATCTCAACATCGTATTCTCATATTCTATTTCTGGTATTTTTTCATAATCTTAAAGTTTTCAGTGTTTCCAATTCGGCAAGATGTAAAACCAAAGTATTCTCTTGGGTATAATTGACACCATCAATTAAGACCGCAAAGTACATTTATGAACGAAAAATACAAAAAAAACAACAACAAAAAAAAAAAAAACATGCATGGTCAATAAGGCATTGGTGAAGTTCATTCCATATTCGAAACATATATCCTCGGAAACTGTTCTTTGGTACTTGTTTATGTTATTGTTTTAACTTTGCCAAAATGCCTTGATTTAACCGTATTCCGCATAATTATTATTCATGTTGATTGGAAGAAAATGTAACATCGACGCTTAGCAGACGTAACATGTTACAAAACGTCATATTTAATCGATAATCCTCCATCATTTGCTTAAAGTTGCTATACGACAGTTAATTTTGTAACATTCGTCTGAAACTAAATGAAAGCTGATAAATATGTATGCAGTACTGCTGTTGAAAATAAATCCCCCAAATTGACGATTTCCATTTTTGTTATTATGTATTTTCTTACCAGAATGGAGGAAAACAGAGCATTTGAATTCTGTATTCCAGAAATAACTTTTCAGCAGCTGATTTTCATTTTAATGAGACTTTAGCTTACGTAATAACAATTATACAGCTTTCTATTTTACGAACACAACTTGCAATCTCCCGTTGTATAAAAAATACCCTGTTCTCACGATCAGTTCATTTCTATGCTACTGTCTGTCTGTTTAGCTTGTCTGTTAGAGCTTTTCAAAGGCACCAGCGATTTAAAGTCGTCAGTGCGTAACTTCATTGCATATTCTTCGTACCCTGCCATTTGTTGAAGTACCCCTCGTGGTGAAGTAAAACACAAAGTGCACTTTTTAAAAAAAATTCAAATATTTTTATTTTGAAAGATGTAAAATTGCAAATGTTTGTCTACCCAGCGGAGAAAGACAATTAACTAAGGTAGAAGATCACCTTACAAGCTACACGTGCGCAATTTGACGTTATAATTTGACACTATAGTGTATGAGCGATATCTTTGACGTTGTCGCAATAAGATAAAAGGTAGGCATGGTCCTGATAACACGTCTGTCCGAGCAAGAGATGTCTTTTTCAACGCCCCGGACAGAGTGGATAAAAAGCCTTGCTTGCGCTCGATTTTCCATTCCAGGCTGTCCTTTGGGTTACGAAAAATCCTTGTCATACACTATCCTTGTAGTCTTTACTGGCACAAATCATATCAGCCGATGTATTCATTCTACATGTTTAAGACTTTGTTCCTCTATTTTCGACATAGCCGAGGTTTAGATAAATTCCCAGTGATATCAATTACACCAAGTATAATGTAAAAACAGATGTTTTCTAATTTTCTTAATCAATTTTCAAACGGGGAATTCGATAGAATCGTAATTTTATGAGAGTGGAGTATAACTTGTTAATTTCATTTACATTGAGATCAGTGAATATCAGCAATTTTGTCTGTAAAACTACTTTAAATCAACATAGCGTGCTACAATTTCTTGACATTGTATCGTAGAATAGCACACGAATATTATTACTAAGTTTGTCATGATAATGTGAAAAGGATTACACAGTTTAACAACCCTCATGCCCAAAGCATCGGCTTAGTAAGAGCTCTATCGTTGAGAGACATTGAAAGTAGAGATACGCCTGTTTTATTTCGAAATATATTAACCACCATACCGACTGCCCTTTTCTGAGAGCGATGACTTCACGAAAGGAAAGGTTATATGTAATTTTGTATTGTATCACAAATGTTAAAAAATAATTAAATGATATTCTAGCATTTACATTTTCTCATTGTGAAGATATATCGCACTTAGAATATGGCCGTGGTGTGCAGTTTGTCTGAAAATAGTACGTGGGATGTATTAATGAGGTTGCGTAGCTGTACTCGGCTATCCCAAATGAACAGAAATTAAAACAAAACTGAGTCCATGAAGTTATTTTCATTTCGTAATTAGAATTTGTTGTTATATGCGTGGCTAAATATCTAGGTTTGGGCCAAATATAGGTCCCCATTTGTGCTAAATTAATAAATATCGATATATATAGAGATACCAAATATGGCTCCTTAAAGCATCTATCATATTGGTTTTATGTATACAGAACGAATTCACAAGGAAACAGTCTGCCAATGTATTGTAAGATGAATAAACTAATTCTGAGAAACTCTCTTTCTGTATTGTTCAATGTGTGGACTAATCAAGAATTTCCAAACCACAAATGGTTGATTGCATGCGTCAAACAGAAGTTGTCCGATCTATTTTTGAATGAATGGTATTTCACCATCAAAAATTCAAGTAAATGTAAAACTTATCGATTGTTTAACGAAAAATTCCAGTTTGAGCCTTACTTAGTTAATACACCTCATAACTTACTTAGATATGTAATTAAATATAGAACGCGTAATAACAGACTCCCGGTTAAAACGGGAAGCTGGAATGGAACAGAACTTCACTTACGTAAATGTACACTGTGTAACTGTATAGGAAGTATAGGTGATGAATATCACTATTTGTTAGAATGTAAAGAACTGTCTGTATTAAGAAGAAGATTACTAGAACGACAAAATTTAAGACGCCCAAATATTATGCTGTTTGAATCTAATATGAACATCAACACAAAACATTTTGATAAATATAGACATTTTTGTATGTTTGTAAAGGAAATTATTATGAAATTTCATAACAGGTAAATTTTAGGAACTATTTGTATTATGCAAAGTTTGAAT
The DNA here is from genome assembly GCF_021730395.1 of Mercenaria mercenaria. Classification (NCBI taxonomy): domain Eukaryota; kingdom Metazoa; phylum Mollusca; class Bivalvia; order Venerida; family Veneridae; genus Mercenaria; species Mercenaria mercenaria. The sequence continues at coordinate 34,265,398 of NC_069369.1, read as the reverse complement.
TGTTTTCAATGCACTAACTGGTTTTATTAATCCGTATCTGTTAGAAACGCTACCTATTATCTATCGGGCCATTTTATATTTGATATTTCTATGTAGAAGTAATATACATCGAAGTTTATAAATGCATGTTGACTACTATTAAAAACGTATCTCCCTCATTTGTACAAAACGAGACACGTACATGTTTACATATCTTTTATATATTATAATTTGTATGATATGTTATAGCTCATATTGTCATGTACTACATGAATTGAGTATTGAATAAACTTGTAAACATGTTTATTTGACTTTGATGCTGTGTTATAATTGGTATCTGGTTACACATTGATTTGTCACGTTCGGCATTTTTCTCGTAGTTTCGTGAAAAACATCTGCGGATGTCTCTAAATTACATTCTGGTACTTATAACATGTATAAATGTTGAGTTCTGCTCAACCCGGGACTAGAGGACGTGAAGAGTTGTTTGCACTTCCAATACCGTCCATGAACAGGCTTAACCAAACCGAGCCTGCAACATTTTTGTTTATGTCGTGTTGAGCGTCCTGTGGTTTTCCACTTTTTTTATTTTATTATATGAATAATGTAATATATTTTCTTTCGGAAATTAAATATTTTAGTACATTACATTTTAGAAAGATTACCAGACTGAATGTCAATGAAGGACAGAAATCACCTTAGTTTGTGAAGCTTATATGGCTAATGTAATGTACAAATGTTGTCAATTTGTCGTATTACCGATTAATATATTGAACCTTTAAAGTTTTATAGCGTAATTAGTGTATTTGCCATGTAATCTAAACGCTTTACAAAAGAAAAAGGATAATGTACGTGAAAAATAAAGAAAAAGAATGAAACAACCGGTCATGGCCAATTTGAAATTCGGTAAACTTTCGATTTTTAAATGTTTTAAATATAATGTCAATCAGATACTTCCATTACTTATGGATGCATTTTTTTAACAAAGATAAAAATTCATTTTAGTTTTGATAAAATAACAAGTCAAAGACAGTTCAATAAAACATGGCTACTGAAGATTTTAATTTGCTCGATTTGATTAGCATTTTACAAAACAAATAAGAAATTGGTCTAGTAGAAATTTGCAATAATTATTCAAGAATATTGCCTTGATACACTTTTATGACATTTCATTGCATTTTCCCGGTTATGCTAAGACGAAAATATAGGACGTAAATAATGTGTTTTGATACACAACTAGGAGTAACGTAAAATAGTTTACAGTGTCTTAAGAGAGAGAAAAAATCATTTTATAAATGAACTGTACACCACAATTAAGCTGACAATGACAATGCATACGTTTTAGTTTTTTTTTTGTTGTTGAAATTAGTTTTTTTTGTGCTTTTTCCAATTTCTAGTTTATAATCTCATCAATCTTTGTTAAAAATTTGCCTTCACTCACAACTTAAAATTATTACTTCTGGAAAGCTTAATTTCTTATTCCTGAACAAGTATGATTTACGACCCTAGTGGCTTTCAACAACAGAGTCAAAAGACAGCAATTCCCAGTCTGAGCTAAAGTGCATCGAGATATTGAAATTCAATAGTCGTATGACATGTGTTTGTATTTTGCAGAGTTTTTCTTAATATATGAGTCGCGCCATGGGAAAACCAACATAGTGCATTTGCGACCAGCATGGATCCAGACCAGCCTGCGCATCCGCGCAGTCTGGTCAGGATCGATGCTGTTCGCTTTCAAAGCCTATTGCAATTAGAGAAACCTTTAACGAATAGCATGGATCCTGACAAGACTGCGCGGATGCGCAAGACTGGTCTGGATCCATGCTGGTCGCAAATGCACTAAGTTGGTTTTCTCATGGTGCGGCTCATTATTTCATTTTCCTTAGAGGGCCAAGAAACAAATTCATTTAATTTTTGAGATTTTAGATCAGCTGCCACTTGCAATAGAAAATGCTGAAAAAGAGCATAATGTGGAGAACGTTGACATTATTACTTTTACTTATTTCTATCAAGATTGGGTTACTTGACTTTACGCCTTATAAAGTGTATAAAGGGCATTAGATCATGCAAACGAAATATATCCAAGAACACAGATACATGGGAAGTGTGGCAGATGCTATCAAAAAGATACAATTTGTTTCAAAAATAATACAATTTGTTTAGTAAATTTTCTTCTGAAATAAAAAGATGTTTGGCTTGTCCATTTAATGTGTCAATTTTGATACTACAATGTAGAATAGAATTTTGCTGAACCCAGTGATAGGGGATGTGCTTTTATATTGTTATAAACGAAAACATACATCATGGCTTGCATTAGTACCAATTGCTGTTACATACGTCGATTATGTAAATAAAAAGGGTCAAAGTATTTTTGTTTAAAGCCCTGCTCCGCGGCTATTCAAATTCTATTGTGTGTATGCAACCCATGGTTACAATAGGTAACAGTTAACGTCCATGCGCCACACTTTAGCACGCAAAACCGCGGGTATTTTATATAGAATTGTATATAAAATAGACTCTATTTTGACAGGTGTCACTGTTCATAGTCAGGATTTTCAGTGACAATTTAACGTTAAAAGGTAGGACTGGAGCAGATCTTTAAACAGTCAGTATTGTAAAGGCTGAAAACGTCACAGATAAATGATAATGTACTCATCAATTAAAACTTTTTAAGTTTAACAAACTAGAGCACAAGTCCAAGTCATCTCTGTAAAGATGGTGTTGCTTCCTTTTCGTGAACATGGCAACTGGTTCATGAAATGATCCATCTCCCAGTTGAATTATTGTTGAAAGGGAATCTTCTACAAAAGAAAGTATATTCTTAACATAAAATGATACGATATTTTCTGTACACGTATTTCAAAATACATGGACACATTTGTAACGATGTTACAAACAAAATCAAGATAAAGCTGTGTATTTTTTTCTTGTACAAACAAGTGGATGATATTTCACCAGATCCTCTCTATGGTATGGATCGTTACATTTTGACATTTGAATAAATTATGTCCTGTCAAAGTAAATGTTATGTCAGTTTAAAAGCTACAGCTATTCAGGATTTTTATTCACTACACGTTACTTTAATATAGACCTCAAGTACAGGCACATAGACGTAGAGCGTTCTTTAACTGGTGTAAAATAGAGCACAATACCAATATAGCTATAGAAGAAAAAACAACTATAACCCACAATCTGTTCTTTACATTAAGTAACTATGGAGGCCAGGAAAATAAGATTACCGCCTGATTCTGCTTTGTTGATCGAATTACTTGATATAATACAATTGCCTTCTTTCAATTTGCTTTGTCTTAAAGTATTTGTATTCGGACAGCTTCCCTGTTAAGAAAGTCGGTTAAATCTATATCAACTTACGGACTTCTGTTTTATTAAGTTAGCGTTGCTGGAAATATTCCAAATGAGAAATATTTGACGTCCATTTTGATTGATAGAATGTCTACATAAATGATTGCATTTTGTGATAATATGACGTATTGCAGCAGCAAGACTTTAAATAGAGAATCATTTTGGAAATAAAATTTAAAGTCCACATATTGAATATTTTATTCGGTATTTATTAAACTTACAAATGAAGTTGCAATACAAGTAGAATTTAAGATTGTGAAAACAAATTGAAATATACCGGTTTAAACGAACACGGAAGCAAAGCGACAAAGTAACCTGTGGACACGAATAAAGAAGGTAAATAGTAATATTACGCGCACATTTATAAACCCAGAATGCACAAATGAAATTTAAACATATGGTATTTGAAAAGCTGTGTATATTACCAATGGTAAATGTTTGCTTAAATGTTTGAAAATTATCAGGTTAATCTATTATATTCTATTACCCTCCTTTGATAAGTATGACGTTTCAAAGTTAATTGAAATAAAAGCTTTAGAGTGGATGTTCTTTGAAAAAACTGAATACATGTATTTACACCATTAAGATTTAAAGCATGTTATGCAGAATAATTTATGAGATACATTTCTAAACCGGGTAACGCACGCTTTAGAATAGTTTTAAGTAACACTCCTCTGCCATTTTTTTAAAAAGTCCAGTATCAAAAATATAGTATTACAAAAAAGGTAAGGAGTGAAGAGTGAAACCATTACATAATGCATATTTTGGAAAAAGTATTGATGTTTTTATACGTTATTGTATGCTTTATTATAAAGACTGGCTCGTGAAAAGGAGATAGAAGTGACCTTACAGATTGGTTTAAGGTACTACTAGTATTGATTAAAGTGACCTTACAGATTGGTTTAAAGTACTACTAGTATTGGTAAAAATTGACCTTACAGATTGGTTTAAAGTACTACTAGACTTGATAAAAGTGACCTTACAGATTGGTTTAGAGTACTATTAGTATTGATAAAAGTGACCTTACAGATTGGTTTAGAGTACTACTAGTATTGATAAAATTGACCTTACAGAGATTGGTTTAAAGTACTACTAGTATTGATAAAATTGACCTTACAGATTGGTTTAGAGTACTACTAGTATTGATAGAAGTGACCTTACAGATTGGTTTAGAGTACTATTAGACTTGACAGAAGTGACCTTACAGATTGGTTAAGAGTACTATTAGACTTGACAGAAGTGACCTTACAGATTGGTTAAGAGTACTATTAGACTTGACAGAAGTGACCTTACAGATTGGTTTAGAGTACTACTAGTATTGATAAAAGTGACCTTACAGATTGGTTTAGAGTACTACTAGTATTGATAAAAGTGACCTTACAGATTGGTTTAGAGTACTACTAGTATTGATAAAAGTGACCTTACAGATTGGTTTAGAGTACTACTAGACTTGATAAAAGTGACCTTACAGATTGGTTTAGAGTACTACTAGACTTGATAAAAGTGACCTTACAGATTGGTTTAGAGTACTACTAGTATTGATAAAAGTGACCTTACAGATTGGTTTAGAGTAGTACTAGTATTGATAAAAGTGACCTTACAGACTGGTTTAGAGTACTACAAGTATTGATAAAAGTGACCTTACAGATTAGTTTAAAGTACTATTAGACTTGATAAAAGTGACCTTACAGATTGGTTTAGAGCACTACTAGTATTGATAAAAGTGACCTTACAGTGATTGGTTTAGAGTACTACTAGTATTGATAAAAGTGACCTTACAGATTGGTTTAAAGTACTACTAGTATTGATAAAAGTGACCTTACAGATTGGTTTAAAGTAGTACTAGTATTGATAAAAGTGACCTTACAGATTGGTTTAGAGTACTACTACTATTGATAAAAGTGACCTTACAGATTGGTTTAGAGTACTACTACTATTGATAAAAGTGACCTTACAGATTGGTTTAGAGTACTGCTAGTATTGATAAAAGTGACCTTACAGATTGGTTTAAGTACTACTAGTATTGATAAAAGTGACCTTACAGATTGGTTTAAAGTACTAGTAGTATTGATAAAATGACCTTACAGATTGGTTTAGAGTACTACTAGTATTGATAAAAGTGACCTTACAGATTGGTTTAGAGTACTACTAGACTTGATAAAGTGACCTTACGGGATTGGTTTAAAGTACTATAGACTTGACAAAGTGACCTTACAGATTGGTTAAAGTACTATAGTCTGTAAAAGTGACCTTACAGATGGTTAGAGTACTATTAGATTGACAAAGTGACCTTACAGATTGGTTTAGAGTACTACTAGTATTGATAAAAGTGACCTTACAGATTGGTTTAGAGTACTACTAGTATTGATAAAAGTGACCTTACAGATTGGTTTAGAGTACTACTAGACTTGATAAAAGTGACCTTACAGATTGGTTTAGAGTACTACTAGACTTGATAAAAGTGACCTTACAGATTGGTTTAGAGTACTACTAGACTTGATAAAAGTGACCTTACAGATTGGTTTAGAGTACTACTAGTATTGATAAAAGTGACCTTACAGATTGGTTTAGAGTAGTACTAGTATTGATAAAAGTGACCTTACAGACTGGTTTAGAGTACTACAAGTATTGATAAAAGTGACCTTACAGATTAGTTTAAAGTACTATTAGACTTGATAAAAGTGACCTTACAGATTGGTTTAGAGCACTACTAGTATTGATAAAAGTGACCTTACAGTGATTGGTTTAGAGTACTACTAGTATTGATAAAAGTGACCTTACAGATTGGTTTAGAGTACTACTAGTATTGATAAAAGTGACCTTACAGATTGGTTTAAAGTAGTACTAGTATTGATAAAAGTGACCTTACAGATTGGTTTAGAGTACTACTACTATTGATAAAAGTGACCTTACAGATTGGTTTAGAGTACTACTACTATTGATAAAAGTGACCTTACAGATTGGTTTAGAGTACTGCTAGTATTGATAAAAGTGACCTTACAGATTGGTTTAAAGTACTACTAGTATTGATAAAAGTGACCTTACAGATTGGTTTAAAGTACTAGTAGTATTGATAAAAGTGACCTTACAGATTGGTTTAGAGTACTACTAGTATTGATAAAAGTGACCTTATAGTGATTGGTTTAAAGTACTACTAGACTTGATAAAAGTGACCTTACAGTGATTGGTTTAAAGTACTACTAGACTTGATAAAAGTGACCTTACAGATTGGTTTAAAGTACTACTAGTCTTGATAAAAGTGACCTTACAGATTGGTTTAAAGTACTACTAGTATTGATAAAACTGACCTTACAGATTGGTTTAGAGTACTACTAGACTTGATAAAAGTGACCTTCCAGATTGGTTTAGAGTACTACTAGACTTGATAAAAGTGACCTTACAGATTGGTTTAGAGTACTACTAGTATTGGTAAAAGTGACCTTACAGATTGGTTTAGAGTACTACTAGACTTGATAAAAGTGACCTTACAGATTGGTTTAGAGTACTGTTAGTATTGATAAAAGTAACCTTACAGATTGGTTTAGAGTACTTTTAGTATTGATAAAACTGACCTTACAGATTGGTTTAAAGTACTACTAGACTTGATAAAAAAGACCTTACAGATTGGTTTAGGGTACTACTAGTATTGATAAAAGTGACCTTACAGATTGGTTTAGAGTAGTACTAGTATTGATAAAAGTGACCTTACAGTGATTGGTTTAAAGTACTACTAGACTTGATAAAAGTGACCTTACAGATTGGTTTAAAGTACTACTAGACTTGATAAAACTGACCTTACAGATTGGTTTAAAGTACTACTAGACTTGATAAAACTGACCTTACAGATTGGTTTAAAGTACTATTAGTATTGATAAAACTGACCTTACAGATTGGTTTAAAGTACTACTAGTATTGATAAAACTGACCTTACAGATTGGTTTAAAGTACTACTAGTATTGATAAAACTGACCTTACAGTGATTGGTTTAAAGTACTACTAGTATTGATAAAAGTGACCTTACAGATTGGTTTAGAGTACTACTAGTATTGATATAAGTGACCTTACAGATTGGTTTAAAGTACTACTAGTATTGATAAAACTGACCTTACAGTGATTGGTTTAAAGTACTACTAGTATTGATAAAACTGACCTTACAGTGATTGGTTTAAAGTACTACTAGACTTGATAGAAGTGACCTTACAGATTGGTTTAAAGTACTACTAGTATTGATAGAAGTGACCTATCAGATTGGTTTAAAGTACTACTAGTATTATAGAAGTGACCTTACTGTCTGGTTTAAAGTACTACTAGTATTATGCAAATGCCAAAGAAATCTTATGTCTTCGTGTGTTGTTGTTTCTTTTTTCCATCATCTTGTATCACCGGGTGGCCTTCCACACCTGTTACCTGTCCTAAATAGAAAATACTTTGTGAACATTAAGTGCATTTATAGCTTTCCATTTTTTTAAGGTTTACTTCAAAAGGTTGAATATATCTAATTCAGTTCATTTCACTCAACAGTAAGGATCCGTCGTGTGGAATACTACTGTGCAGTCAAAACATCGATCGTCTGTTTACAATTATAACGGATGGTACATGTATAGCTTGTCAGACTTACACCATATGAATTCATTGACACATATTCTATGTCGAGCTTTCCCCAGTATAATTGTATTTCAACTTTATTATAAGGAAATAAATACAAAAATGTTCCGGTCTTTCAGGACGTCAGGGTAATTCATTCTCTATCAAAACAATTTCCTATTCAATGATTGTTTGTTTTTCTGTCTTCAAGAAATGAAATATTTACCGTTGCTTTAAACTGAACTGAGAAAACCAATTTATAGACAACGAAACAAGCTGAGTATGTTTATTCAGTTCTGTCAGCTAAACATTTTCAATAGCACCGTCTGTCTATTCTATGTGTAAAGACGAAGAAATAATTCAAGTGAAATATAAATGAGACATTAATTTGTCATATCCACATGGTGCTGATTGAAACAACACATGTTCTTGACATTTTGAGCATGATGAATCTGTGAAAAACAACTGCAGTTCATGTGCGACTTTGCATAACAGTATGCAGCTCAGATTAATCCTTACCATGCTAGACACGATTGATTCTGCCTTTGCGACCAGTGTAGATCATGATCACCCTACACATCCGTGCTGTCTGATCATGATTTGCCCTGTTCGGTATTCAACCAGTATCCTGTTGGTAAGTACCCCTTGTAACACTTAATGGTACTATCCAAAGTGGAAGATGGACAAGTTCGTTATAGAAATTTAGCAAGATAAGGGTTAAAGTAAAAACGTAAACACGTGTAGATGTAAATGAAAGAGAAAACGCAACAATACGTATAAAAATATACGCTATTTGAACAACTTTCAATATTGTTACTGTTTGAAGTACGCATAAAGGGCTTTAACAGCTCATTGCAAACATCTATTTGGGATTTTTACAAGCTTCTACAAAAAGCTATTAAATGCATATAACTTAAAATCCTAGTAATACCTAGCCCCTGATATCTGAAAATGTGTCAGGAGCTTAATGTTTTAAATTAACAAAATAGTCAAGACATCAATTTTCATCTTTTGATTTTAGATTTAAGTATTGATTCATATATTTATGAGGTCACATAAAGATGGAACGTTCCAGAAGGCACGTCTCTTAATTCACTTATTCTATGACATATGTGATAACTGCATTTTACTGGACGTTTTTCGTGGAAAAATTGCATTTAGACCCGCAACGTTAAAAGGTGTCCTATTTAAACATCCGCCGTTAGCTGACAATTTCTTTTTATAGATTCATAATTTTTAAAGGATGCAACTTTGGATAAAATCAATGGTAAAAACAGAAAAGGAAAGTAAAAACTTAGGATGTATATCTCAATAATTTGATTGGGTATGAAACATATATAGCCGTATGTACAACACACGTGGAAGTCTTCAAACTACATTGTCTTTAAACACACCAATATTACTCATGTCCAGCTTCTTAATCCCGATTTTTTTTCTCAATTCGAAAAGACTTTGCTTCATCTCCCAACAGCTTTGAAAACCAAACAGTATCATGTCAACTTGACATTTTCAGAAATGGAGAACTAAAACGATGTTTTATCTCATGCTTGTAGTTTACTAAACTAATGGAATTGGATGTGAAATCAATATGAGCCGCGCCATGGAAAAACCAACATTAAATTTGCATCCGCGCAGTCTGGTCAGGATCCATGCTGTTCGTTTTCAAAGCCTATTACAATTAGAGAAACTGTGCGAACAGCATGGATCCTGACCAAAGTGCGCGGATGCGCAGGCTGGTCTGAATTCATGCTGGTCTCAAACCCACTATGTTGGTTTTCTTATGGCACGGCTCATATTCAATCTGGTTTTATTAAGACGAAGCTCTAAAATCTTAAATCAATGATCGTAATTGTAATGGATGTTCGTCGGTGATTAAAACGTTTGCACGTTATATTGTTCCAAGCCGATAAAAGAGAGGTTTTGTTTTGTCATGCCACTTCAGCATTCATGTATTTTAAGTCAAGTCATTGTTTTGTTCTTAGGCTATCACATAAAAATATCAGTTCATGTGCACCTAGGAATAAGGACCACAGGTGTGCAAAGACAACCTTTTCAAACCTATTCTATAGACTCTCAGTGAACATAGACTACCTGCCTCCAAAGACCAACAGTTTCAATTTCAGTTTTTTTTAACCAGTGAATAAATACCATGTGCGAAGAAAACAACAACAATGTTTTGCTTTCCAATTTATACAGGTTTTATCGAACAGTGCTTTGAATCCATAGTTTGCTGTTTAGACATTTTATACTTTTTATTTGAAATAGTAATAAAAGTTAAAATCCAAAAATGTATGACTGACATCTTTTTAGGTAAGTGTCAAGCTCATTTAACAAAGCATTTTCTATGATAGACATTAATACTAAATTTGTTTTCTGCTTGTAAGTTGTAGAAGACACTTGGCCTTTTGAAAAAGATGTGGGGAAACTGCTATGTAGGAGGCAATATTTATCTGAAGTACGCAAACAAATTGGTATTAAGTTTCGTAAATGACATTTTAAATGAAAGGCGTCTGACAAATGTCTTCGTAGGATAATTTATTTATTTGATGTCATGAAAGTCTTTATAACACAACTTTTGGATATACTGATTACCTGTGGGAATATTGCAATGGTCAATGACTTGTGCGATATGGTTTATGTATCATTATAAACGAAACGAAACAGAGAGATTCGTGAATGTGAGAAACTGATAGCCTTGACTGTCGCTAAATTTTATAATTGAGAAACACGTAAAGAATGAATTACCTAAACTGGTTGAATTGTATATTAGTCATCCGAGAAACATTTTTACCAAATTATTTTGAAAAAGGGCTTTCGTGTTAAACATTTGACTTCTGACAGAAATATAAAGATTATTTTCAGGAAAATTTAAATTAAGTCCAAATCTCAATAATTATTGTAGCTTAGTTTAGTTTATTCATATTGTATTGCAATTATCACACAAGACATGATAGTAAATGTACATCAAGACATGGATATACAGTACAGATATATACAACAGCAACATTAAGACATATAATACTACAGTACATCAAAATACATTCGGTAACTTTGCAATAGTGTGATAATACAAAAGGGTTGGACCACAAGTTTTACCAACATTAGAAATTGGTCCGTCCCTATTGTAGCTCTATATCTGCATCGGTTGACACCCTCGTGGTACATGTCTGAATTTACTTTTATCCACTTGTAAACTACTTTTTCACAGTAGAGTTGAAAAAATGATACTTTCATTAACACAGAGACTGGTGAATTTGGAATTACAATTTAGTGCTACTGGATATGAATTTTATCAGGCGATATTGATATATGTAAAAGGGCGAGGCATGCAGATGATAATGCCAAAAGTGATTATACTGATAAACATTTTCAGTGGTCAGGTATCTATGTCTCCGGAGATCTTTGGACAATCAAATGAGAAATGTGTATGAAAACAAATATTTTCGAAGCTGAAACAGGACAGACATTTCTGAAACCACTTTCAAATCAATAAAAGAATTCTCTAAGCTCAAGACAATTGAGTCGATTCTGTATGAATTTGGCAAGCATTATCGATCATTTTGATTTTGCTCATAATTTTAAAAACGTCTACGAGGCCTAGTAAAATGTAATCCTTTCGAAACTTTGATGATGTGTACATGTTGCAATGGCAAAATGTATATATCTGAAATTTTATACCATTGGCCACATTCAGACAACACAACTTCCGTCCAGTTTAAAGAATAGTTCATATTATACTCTTAAATGTTTTTAAAAAGTCGCTTTAAAGATATTTGTTAATCTATTTTGTTAAATAAACTTACCCTGTTTATTTCAAGTCAGTATGTTAGTTACTGTAGCTAAAACATTACCTCTTGAACAGATCTAGACTTAAAAATAAAATTGGCTTTGAAACGGTTTTGTTTATATCAAAATTTGAAATTCATTTTCAGTTGGTACATTTTACCTTTGAATATGAGTGATGTATTAACAATGTGTCGAGTAGCTTTTGTATAGTCGCTACGAAATTTCGCCTCGGGTTAAACTCATTCTAGAAATGTATCCTTCAATTATTATCATTATAGAAAGCTTTGCATTGAGCCGGCATCAGTCATTATATATGTATAGGTTTTGTGTGAAAATGTTTACATATACATTTGTATAATGGATATCTGATGTATCCGTATTTTCAGTAATGGTATAATTAACAAACCAACAATATACATTTGAGAAAAATCTATACACATAGATCACTACTTAGCACATGGTGACTTCCAATATTGTACCAGTACAGATAGCTTTGAACAGGAGTACAACATTAATCTTTTTAATTAAGAAATTGTTTACAATAAAGCACATTTTGCTTTTTGTTGGAACTTAGCAAATGTGGTGTCTATTAATTGCTGTTCGTTACTTGATTCATTATAGCTAGATCTATGGACTAAAGTTAATGATGGAGTAATTTGTTCTACAGAATAATTGGATCATTTCTATACTAATGAGAAAGTTTTTAAACTGATATTGATACAAGTTATAAGTTTTTGTTAATTAAAGTTATTACTTTAAGCCTTTCACTTGAACAAAAATATGATGAGTGAATTAGAATGCAGGCAGTACGTCTAACTGGTTTCCTGGAAGTCAAATAAATAGAACTACATGTCTTGAATTCCTTGTGTTATCTGTATGTTACGTACAAATGTGGTGAAAGAAAGTAGAGTATGGAGTAAGTATCTAAATTATATAAAAATACAAGAACTTTAGGCTCCAAAGCTAATACAAATTTAAAGACATTTCCATGTTGAAATGTTATTCATTCCCCTTCCCTTTGAAAATGAGATTTACGGACAACTGGGGAATAAATATTAGTTAAAATGTAGAATGGTAAAATGTATGTTTGATTTAAATGTAGCTCGCCCGAACATTTGAAAAATCTTTGTGCCAATTAAATTTCAACCCAAGTCCCTGATTCAGTCATACCGGGGAAAACTTTTAACTTGGGCTGAAACTCAAATTAAATGTAAAAGCATTGCTTTTAACCATACACATAACCATGAAGATTACAACGTCTAATGTACATTAAAATATACTAAACAGTAGCCATAAAAATGAGACACCATAAACAAACAGAAAACACAATGCTATAGTTTCTTTTCTCTCATTTTGAAAATAGTATTTAAACGAGAAGCGGTTGGAGAAATCAATATTCTATCTCTTCTTATTAAGAAGTCTTAGAATATGAATTAATGGCTTCGCTGTTAATGGATTATATGTTAAGTGGGTTACAATTTTATTACTTTCATCCATTAGTAAGAAGAAATATATTAGTACCAAAAGAGTTCAAGATTTTTACGTAAACTGTGATATTTTTACAAGACTAAATTGAGGACATGGGTATACGATGAATTAGCAACATTTTTACTATTTTTTGTGAAAAAGATCTTTTATTTCACTTATTTATCACCAGTTTAAAAACGACTTACAATAGTTGAATTTGGAATATCCCTAGACTGCTACAGTAGTAGTTAAATTCTATGAGCGCAGCGATGTTTTAGCAAATTATAGACACATCTGCCTCGCAAAAATTAGAAATAACAATGCCTATACATTGATAAAAAAGAACAAAATGCATTCGTTTCGTCTGATTTTATTTAATATCATCTGTTTCAATTCCTGCATAATATCATTTCATTTAGAGCAGGTTTCAGTTTCTTTTGTCCGCCTGTTGCTTTTCATAATTGAAGATTATTTTGAAACACGTATAAGATAAAAATATTAAAGATGATATTTAAAGACCGCTACCAAATTATTAATTATACAGTATAATGTAGTTGTAGCTTGGGTTCTACTGTGTTGACCTGTCAACTTCAATGTATATGACCAATGACCAGTCAGCATGTCGATACTGGACTGGTGTCGGTAACTTCCTAACCGTTTATTTCGCCGTTTTCTTAATCACTTTCAGTTAACCAATATCGGCTAGGTATGTAGGACGTTGTCCCGACTTCTAACTGACAGACGGCACGTTGTCACATTTCGATGGCATGCTTGTAAATTTGTCAACAATAGAAAGTGCTAGTAAGCGAAGTTTTTATCTGTAATGCCGTTGTTTTTTTTTTATATCTAGATAAAACAAAACTGATGACTGCTTCCATCGCAAGATTATGTTCGGTTAATTGGTTAACTGGTCATTCCGTTAGCTGATTTATAAGTAACTGAGATCAAACATATGCTAAATTATTATATGTGTAAGTAAATGGAATTGTTTAATTAATTGGAATTTAGGTAAAAATACAAATCTCCTGATCCCAAAGAAAAGTTAAATATATTTATATATACATATTATAAGTTTTATAAATGTTCTTGTGTCGGCTAATACCTTTTATGATTTGAATCCCATTCATATACACAGACTAGTTTTAAATGTGACGTCTTTTTAGATTCTTTCCATCAAACATGTTAAAGCAGCACACATGCATGATATCGTTCAATGCTTCCAAAGAATCTGATAGATGATATTAATGTCTTTATTTCAGGTAACACTATATTAGCAGCATGAAAGTGCCATAAGGCTTTCAGTTTTATACTGAAAACAAATGGTAAAGCTGTCCAAATAGATGGTTCGCATAATTACAATATAAGAAAGGCACTACCTGAAATACTACACATGTTTTTGTTTGTTTGTTTGTTTGTTTTGGGTTTAACGCCGTTTTTCAACAGTATTTCAGTCATGTAACGGCGGGCAGTTAGCCTAACTAGTGTTCCTGGATTCTGTACCAGTACAAACCTGTTCTCCGCAAGTAACTGCCAACTTCCCCACATGAATTATCAGAGGTGGAGGACGAATGATTTCAGACACAATGTCTTTTATCAAATCGTCACAGAGAACATACGCCCCGCCCGGGGATCGAACTCGCGACCCCGTGATCTGTAGACCAACGCTCTCCCAATTGAGCAAGGAGGGCGGGCCATACTACACATGAACTCATACGTTTAGAGCTGTGAAGGGAGGTAGTCATAAATGGTACATTCAAAAAACTTTGTACTATGTTTAATGTTAATCAATAGCCAAACTTTTGAACAAAATTAGAGAAAACAATTATTGATAATATGATTTAGCAAGAAATTTATATATTATATGTTCATAATAAAAATGTGGCAGCCGCATTTTGAACAAAAGATAAAAGGTAAAGGTAGATTTCTCGGAAGCACAGAGCACTAAAACACAGCCCCAGAGCCACGCATTGGGCATTATGAACCTTTAAGTACAACATGTCCATTTGCAATAAAATAGATCTGTTTGACGTGTTTGTGATATGTATCATTCTAACGAAAGAATGTGGCAGCATGGTTGAATAAAGGGCACATCAAGAATAAAACTCTTCATTTAGGCTTAAGAGTTATCTGTAGACAAAATTTATGTCATCGTGATATCTTTTCAAGTGAAACTAAAGTCAGGTCAATACTGTCATAGAAGCTTACGTAATAGACCGCACTGTCATTGGTTGCGTTCAGTAATGACGCACGAATTGCTCAATTTTGGCTGTAATAATTGTCTGCTAGAATATATACTCTCTGTCTGGTTTTAGCAGCATTTCTTAGAACTAAAATAAGCTAATGAAGTATATTATTGTCAAGGTGTCAACAGAAAGTGGATTATAAAAAGTAATACGAATGTTTTATCTTTCCTAAAGACATGATGGGTTTTGTGTTGTATCAAGAACATTGTATTTTAAAGGCATTGCTCCTATTTGCACTCGCTAACGTGACAGTTTCGAATATCTGCAACTTTACATTCTAAAGTCCTAGCATTTCATGCTACTAACCGGTGTTCGTAAAGATTTTATTACATGTAGTTAGTTATGTTCCCTTGACTGAACTAGAAAATTAACTTGCATATGCAGATACATAGAATCCACGAATATTTGTATGAAAATATTTTGTTAAACATTATACATTGAACCATACAAATTTGCATGACTTTGTCAGTAGTTTGCGCAATATAATAATGTCAAAGATGTGCTATTCTTGTGCATATTGCTAAAAATAGGGTTGTAGAAGCAAGATCGTGTACGAATCCTTCATTCCTCATAAAATATTCTTGTTTACATGATACGATTAGTCTCTATGTATCATATTTCCCATGTTTTGTGTAGTCTAATTGCAATATTGCTACCCAGTCGTACAGAAATTACTATCTTCGTAATCACACAAATCATGACCATTATGTTAGTTTATTGCCACTGTCATTTTATTATTATGTATGATAATTATTGTAAATGACATAGTCAAAAAAATACCACTGACGGAATTAACTGCCCTTCCAACTCTTTAGTTTCAATTTATTTGAAAGTATTTGTTTTCAGGGATGATAAGACAAATAGGCAGAAAAATGTTTTCCAATATTTATAACATAATTGAAACCTACCTTACAGTAATATAACATGAACGATTACGTATAATTCAGTTTTTCCATCAAACTTCTTCAGGAATAAAATTAACACACACACACAAACCCAGCCCTAAAGGTAAACGCGCTAAAATAAAAATGAATAATTTTGCTATATCTCATCCGTTTTAAATCACGTAGTCAGGAAGGGCTAAGGTTATATCAGAGACAATCCGCTACTTTGATAATGTAGTAGATAAAAGGTAATGGTAGATTTTCCGGAAGCACAGAATACCCCAAACACAGCCATAGAGCCATGCATCGCAAGTAGGCTCTAAACAAAAAAGAAGCTGTAATGAAAATATATTGTAGATGGGTTGCTTTAAAATCCATTAAATGTATCATTTTGCGCATCTCATTTAGTACATCGAAATAAAACAAGGAGATAATTATAATCAGAATCACAAAGATACAGCAAAACAAAATGTTCAGACCTTATCAGTCTCCTCCTACGATCATGTAAGGACAAGGTAGGTGTTCCAATAGCAAATAGAAATATTTTAGCACCCAGTTTACGTAGATAATGGACATTTTAAGCACACACATTTACAGTAATGGTATAATTAAGCAAATGATGTCAATTTCAGGACATAATAGCATTCTATGTCAGTCTTTGTACACAAATATTCGTATCAACACGTAGCATCTCCCAAAATTTTCGTTCTACAGATTCCTTTAAGCATTGATCTTGTTTCTGATTAAAGCACACTCACATTTTATTGGAAATCAGAAAACACCATATTATTTGATGCTCGAAACCAGATAACTACATTTATGTGTGCAGATAATGGACTGAAGTTAATCGGGGAAGATGTTCTCAATCGGATTATCCTTGTTATAAAAGTATAAAGTTAACATTTAACATACTGAAAAATTAGCGACCGGCTGTGTAATGCAATGGATACCATAAAATCAAATGGTGCACTGACGAAAATAAGAAAGGTAATCATCATTATCTTTTGTCAATATTTTATCAAATAAAAATGATTTTCATTGGAAATAATTGATACAGATTATGGAAAATAAATGCTTCTATCCAGTAGTATGTCATTTGCATTTCAGTAAAACAGGACTACTGCCGATATATTACTACATGAAAACCATTGATGAATCATTGTAAAATTGAACCATTTATCACATTTACCTGGCGTCTTTGTTCAATTGTTTATACATCTTATCGACGAACATCCGCCTAATGCCACCGTGTCATATCCCTTTGGTGGTATATTCTAAATTATTCCTTATCAACCAGGTCATCTGGTTTTTTGATTAGCGGATGCCGTTGGATGGGTGGCCGGCAAGCGTAAAACGCATAAATGTTCCTTAATATCTTGAGTTAAGATTGACATTTTCAAACAAAACTTTAAACATTATTGATGTAAGGTGTTTCGTTTGGACAATCATGACTTTTATTTAATACTAAACCGCGATGCACGATGGTACGTTGACGAAAACGCGATTGCGCGATGGCACGATGATGACACAACGATGGTACGATGGTGAAAATGCGATGGTGCGATGGTACGATGGTGAAATGTCGATGTAATATCGCGTTTTCATCATCGTACCATCGCGTTTTCCCCATCGTACCATCGCGTTTTCTCCATCGAACCATTGTGTTTTCACCATCGTGCCATCGCGTCATCACCATCGTACCATCGCGTTTTCACCATCGTGCCATCGCGTTTTCACCATCATACCATCGTGTTTTAACCATCGTATCATCGCGTTTTTACCATCGTGCCATCACCATCGTACCATCGCCGTTACACCATCGTACCATCGCGTTTTCACCATCGTACCATCGCCTTCCGGTGGTCATGCGGAATGGTACAGTATATGTGTCAGTGAAATACAGGCTTGATATAATCTCATTTTCACATTGCACTATGTACCTTCTACATCCTAAGAAGAATAAGCTGAGTTTGAATAATACCATGTGACTATTACACCCAGCTTTTTTATTTACTTTCATGCATACATAAAATACAAAGGACTAGACCTTAAAGATTTTACAGTTTTAATGAAATGAGCACTGAACATTTTGTAAAACATTTTGCAAAACAGCAGAATCTAAATGGTAAATTTCATCTAACAAAATTAATTGAGATACATTCATCTATTGTTGACAAAAATACAAGTGCACGGAATTACGTATGTCTAACCGGAACGCGATGGTACGATGGTGAAAACGCGATGGTACGATGACGAAACCACGATGGTACGATGATGATAACGCGATGGCACGATGGTGAAAACGCGACGGTACGATGGTGAAAACGCGATGGTACGATGATGAAAACGCAATGGCACGATTGTGCGATGGTGCAAACGCGATGGTACGATGATGAAAACGCGATATTACATCGACATTTCACCATCGTACCATCGCGATTTCATCATCGTGTCATCGCGTTTTCAACATCGTACCATCGTTGTTTTACATCGTGCCATTGCGCCATCGCGTTTTCGTCATCGAACAATCGTGCATCGCGGTTAAGTATTAAATAAAAAGACACGAATGTCAAAACGGAACACCGTATAGCTGATACAACGACAAAAATTAAATAACATTATGGACAGTGGTATGGAAGCTAGAACACATTACTAATACTTAAAAAAACAATGTTGGTCAATAATTCAAGTAAGATCAAGTTGAATCAAAATGAAAATTTCAGTTTACACAATAGGTCTGCCGGAGTATCATTAGGAAACTTGTTACGTGGGAAGCTATTTATTTACTGAACAAACAGTATGACAGACCGGTATTGGATTCTCTGTTACATTATCTGGAAATGACAGTTTGACTGAAAGGTGTTTCAACGAATGTAAATATAGGACTATCTAGATCTATTCATCATTTTTCCAATCACAATGTTTCAACTGGACGAACAGTAAGATACATTCTCTTCTATTTATCGCGATATGAGCCGCACCATGAGAAAACAAATATAGTGGCTTTGTGACCAGCATGGATCAAGACCTGCCTGCGCATCCGCGCAGTCTGGTCAGGATCCATACTGTTCGCGAAGGGTTTCTCTAATTGCAATAGGCTTTGAAAGCGAACAGCATGGATCCTGACCAGACTGCGCTGATGCGCAGGCTGGTCTGGATCCATGCTGGTCGCAAAGACACTATGTTGGTTTTCTCAAGGTGCGGCTCAATTATAATGATCTCCAGTATTATGCATGTGTGCAGAAATCAACGCTCTAATGAGGAAACATCTGGTAACATAAACAGTCAATTAATATTAAATAGGAAATCATGTAAACTTAGCATTTGATTTATTATACCAAGTATAAATGAAAATTATACGTAGAATCATAATAGCGCTTGATTAGTCCATTTTATGATCTCTCTTACACTTTCTCTTTGGACAAACATGTAACGAAATCCGTGCGAATTAAAGACATTATATTTTGAAATGAGTGAAGTGTCTAAATTATGAACACATTCAGCACTATGTATTGGATGTACAAATGATTATGATACTATTAAGGATATACCGGTAGTCTAGTGGTATTGCATACATGTAGTGTTTTTCTGCAAAGACAATCATGTTCGATCTTTAATTTCCTGCCCTGAAGTTAAGAATACTGTATGGATATGCATATGACTTTGATTTTTTGTTTGTTTTTGTTGGATTTAAAGTAGCAACGATACAAGTACATGTATAGGTAATATGGCGACTTTAACGAAGACCCCGGGTGCCCCTCCCTGCATTATTTCATGACGAGCTGGCACCTGAGTAGAACCAACGACCTTCCATTGGATTTTGTTATGATGTTTCATTTAGGAGTGGAATAGCTTTGATTGTCTAGTCAGTTGAAAAGCTGTTATACGTATTATGAAAGCCGGGAAAAATTCCTAATTCTAACATCTTACGTCCTGCTTCTTAATTTATACTGTCACTTCAGAGAATAAAATCTGTAAAAAGATCCTTTGGAAGCAAAGAATGCAACCAAGGAGAATAATAGCAGACTCAGTTTGAAAACTTCTCAATCATTATCGTTTACTTTTCTAAGTTGATAAGGTTGAATGACTGGCGATATCATTTTTACCCACTTTCATCTGGACAAATTAAACAACTTACAATGCCTTTCTTCGTACATATTTACTGGTTAAAAAACTCGTATTTTTACGTTGAAACTTGAATGTTGCGAATAAATGTTCTTAAAAGAGTATGCGATCACAGATATTTTGCATAGAACTCACAATGATTTTATTTACAGATTATAACATACGATAGATATCCAGGCACATCTTTTAAAGAAATATATCCATGATTTATGTAATTCTATTTAACTGCATACATTCAATAAAAGTGGCTGTTTTGTCAAATTCAATTTTAAGGTGGTAATCGCTATGACAATATGTGATGCCGCGAAAGTTATGACAATGAAAATCTACCAAT
This sequence comes from Mercenaria mercenaria, assembly GCF_021730395.1. Classification (NCBI taxonomy): domain Eukaryota; kingdom Metazoa; phylum Mollusca; class Bivalvia; order Venerida; family Veneridae; genus Mercenaria; species Mercenaria mercenaria. Next base: position 34,244,633 of record NC_069369.1, on the reverse strand, counting down.
CAGACTCTTAAAGTTTCACATTTAATGGTAAAAATGAGTAACATCAAAAACGAAAGCGGAATATGACATTTTGTAGCTTTTCTTGGTGTAATCCTAACCTAGCATACGTGGGTCAGGTCCGACAAAAACATGGCAACTGCGCACCGCCAAAGTGAAAGTAAGAAAACATATTTGTACCAAGCATGTCAGTAAAGTTTAGAAAATATCGTCTCTACAATGATGTAAAGGATGTTATGTTTTACGTCCACATTTTTTGGTGTATCCCATTTTACGTTTTGTTTACAGACTTTCACCGAACGTTCTGCTGCGGAGACAGCCTGAAATAGTGTCACTTTCATAATGTCAAAGAGCCAACTCATCATACTGAAATAAAAATATTTTAATTATAAAACCTGTAATTTTTGGATCACTCTTGCTGTCTTGTCACACAGTTGTTCATTTATATTTTGCTGTACGGCCCTATAGTAAGGATTAATTATCGTATTAGGATTGGTTATCGTAGTCAAAAGATCAATTAAACAGAAACAAGATTTTTTTTTCTGAACATATTACCGAAATTAAGTAACACTATAGAAGTAAGATGTTATCAGTAAAAAGTATCTCCCCGGCCATAACAAAAACAATCCGAAGCTTTCGTAATCGACCGTGCTGTAATTTGTAGTCGGTATTGACGAACTAATTGCTTACTTGGCACAGACAAGTTGTCTGCTAAAATCTATACGAACTTCCGTTTTAGACCAATTACACGAATGAGGAGGCTAATGAAATAGTCGACAGTGAAACGATTGAAAAACAAACAGAAAGTAAGATGTAAATGAAATTGTTTTTACTCAAGACAACTGTGTGCCTTATTATTCGCAGTTAGACATTTGGAATCAATAACAGAGATTAACGCCTCCCTCAACTGGTGGCAGCAGAGATATTTAAATTTCTCTAACGTACGACTTACTATCTCATAGGGCGTATGACTTAGTATCTCCTACGTAGGACTTAGTATCTCCTACTCAGTACTGTCGTATTGTATTATGTGCGTTGGAGATAATTTCAGCGGTGCATTTGTAATTTATGGTAAAACACAAGCTTCACTATTTTTTTCTCGACAATTCAGTCATGTTTATATACTTAATATATGACCTACTTCACGAACTACCGAGCTCAGATTGGACCAGAACTGTATCAGTGACAAGCGCACTGCTGTTTCTGATATAAGAATTATAAGGATCTGTCAATCATTTAAAATATTGACGAAATTAAAATAATTTACCACCTTAAATAATTCAAACAATTCCTTAAAAAACGAATTATTTTTAGTCAAAATATAGATACACTTTAATGTAGACATGACTAGGGCGGCATGGTTGTATGCGCAAAATTATGAGACATATATCTTTATGTATCAAAATTTTGAAACAGACCGGTCTATCAAAACTGCTTTGCAAGTAAAGAACTTTATTGTTAGGTTTCAAAACTGAAAGCTGTATTCAGCCCCACATTGATCAGTGTTTGCATTTATAAACTGTATTGGAGCAATATTAATAGACTTGATATATATCTTTGAATTAATACTGTAACCACTAGGCATAAATTCATTGATTGACCACATGGAATAATCGTGCAAATCACCGCAATAAAATTCTGTTAAACCAACGTAACTTAAATGCAAGAGCAATTACAAGAAACAATATTGCAGACTAAAATGACTGCTGTATTAGCTAAACAAATGTTGTAGGAGGGGAATTATATAATGTGCTTAAAGCAGTAGAGCAAATCGATATTTAATTAGAAAATGAGCGTTATTTTTAGTGAAAGGCTTCTGTCATAACATTCCAAATTAAAACATTAGGTCGTCTTGTACTGCTTTTCTCCGCATTATAGTTGAAATTCCACCCAAGCTCCTGATCTCTCATTAACACAAAGTGACAAGACAATGATTTAGTTTGAGAACTATCAAAAACCCGCATAAGGGTCTTTGAATTATATTATGGCATGGAAACTATAAATGAATAATTTATATATACTATACCAATTATATGTCGCACTTTTTCATGATAATCACGTTCAAAGGTGCTGAATGGATTCACACAAAGGATCGAAACTCATCTACCAGTATTAATACGGAGCGACAACCTAGATCAGTATCTTTAATTCACCTAGAGCAGTGCACTGATACACGCGACACTATCTTTCTCAAAGAATTAGTATTGACCTCTTGTGTGTGGGGATGACACTAAGGAATATTTTAGATATTTCTAGTGTCTAGGCCAGATTCATACCTCGGACTTCTGGAGTGACATTCAAGCGTGTTACCACTAGACCAGCGGGCCAACAATCATTTACATAATAGATGAAAGTATAGTCTCGGGAACATACTAAAACTTTTCACTCTTATCGAATAACTTTAAATTTTACTGGTGGTAACATTTTGAATATAACACCATTATTTTATATTTGATGTACATGCAAAATTTAATAGGCTAAATTAGTTTATATTGTTATTATGAGTGAACAAAGTTAGTAATTTATACCAAGCAATCAAATATTGTATTCAAGAAAGCAAGAAAGTTTAAAAGATAACTGTTTTGTTTGCAATCCAAGCATCACTCACTCAAAATCAAAGCAAGAAATATAAATTTTACAGCAAAAACAGATATATTGACTATAGCAATATCAATATATATACATATATATAGGCGTGGGGGCGGATCAATGTCATTCCGACACAGTTAGGTCATATGGCAACTTTTCGGCTTTTGATTATGGTGGAAGACCCTAGGTGCCCTTTATTTCATTATGGGCGGACACCTAAGTAGAACCACCGACCTTCTGTAAGCCAGCTGGATGACTTCCTCACATGAAGAATTCAACGCCCCGAGAGAGGCTCGAACCCAAATCGGCGAGGGGTGGTTCGAAGCCAACAATCTTAACCACTCTGAAACGGAGGACCGTCACATTAAAAATCTGAATTGTGCCATATGCACATAGTGACAGGGCTAATATAAGTCTAGACTATCTCAAACTAAATGTGAGGACAAAAATGATTATGGTTCTTAAATAAGAGAAGACAATCAGGGAGTAAATTGATTAATTGTCTGGCAACATACCTAGCTCTGTCTTAATTTTCATATGCCTCATACAAATCTAGTAGAGAAACATTATCAGATGTCTGACAGTGTGCTATTTAATTCGGTAGTCAGTAATTACATGCTTAATTGACAGTTTGTAATATTGAACGTGTACATCAATACTTGTCATGATATTTCTTTAAGTCCCACAGAAACAGGAGCATATAGGAGGACATATATTGATCAAAAGCTTGCTTTCCGTATTGTAAATTTTCTTTGTATTCTAAGTCTGCTCTTACGTCATAGTTCGCAAATAGCTCTGTTAATGATATGGCGCAAATTGATACAATTAAGGCATGGATATTATTTTCTATTGCATCCTGGAAATCGTGGCAAATATATTTTTATCAGTTTACATTTAAGAATGAGATGGAACTGCAGTATACACTAATATAGAAAAGTATACGATTATTAAAGTACTAAAATAAAACATGGAAATATGTGAAAGCAACGTTGCCCCCTTATGCGCATGTGTCGGACTTTTAATATGTTTACATTGAAGTTTTCAGTAAACATATTGGTTTGTAATAACCTATGATAAGAACGCCATAAAGTTTGGCTCAGTAGTCAAAATTATAAAAAAAAAACAACACTTTATAGGAAGGGTTGTTAAAACTACGTACCAGATTATGTGGAACAAACTCAAAGGTATTCTTTGAACATCATAAACAGTCTTCTTTTTCAAAACTATTATATATTCATCTTTATTAGCTCGCCTGAGCATTGCTCAGGTGAGTTTTTCTGATCGCTTAATGTCCGGCGTCCGTCTGTCGTCTGTCCGTCAACATTTAGCTTGTGTATGCAATAGAGGCTGTATTTTTCAACTGATCTTCATGAAATTTAATCAGAATGATTACCTTGATGAAATCTAGGCCTAATTCGAAAATGGGTCATCTGGGATCAAAAACTAGGTCACTATGTCAAATCATAGAAAAACCTTGTGTATGCGACAGAGAATGTATTTTTCAATTAATCTTCATGAATTTTGGTCAGAATGAATACCTTGATGAAATCTAGGCCTAGTTTGAAAACAGTTTATCTGGGGTCAAAAACTAGGTCACTAGGTCAGATCAAAGAAAAACCTTGTGTATGCGATAGAAGCTGTATTTTACAATTGATCTTCATGAATTTTAGTCAGAATGATTACCTAGATAAAATCTAGGCAAATTTCGAAAATGGATTATCTAAGATCAAAAACTAGGTCACTAGGTCAAATCAAAGAAAAACTTTGTGCATGCGATAGAAGCTGTATTTTTCAACTGGTGTTAATGAAATTTGGTTAGAATGATAACCTTGCTAAAATCTAGGCCAAGTTCAAAAATGGGTAATCTGGGTTTAAAAACTAGTTCACCAAGTCAAATCAAAGAAAAACATTGTGTATGCGATAGAGGCTGTACTTTTCAATTGATCTTCATGAATTTTGGTCAGATTGATTACCCTGATGAAATCTAGGTCAAGTTTGAATATGGGTTATCCGGGGTCAAAAACTAGGTCACTATGTTTAATCAAAGAAAACCCTTGTGTATGCGATAGGGGCTGCATTTTACATCAGATCTTCATGAAATTTGATCATAATGTTTGTCTATATAAAATATAAGTAGAGTTTGAATATGGGTCATCTAGGCTTTAAAACTAGGTCACCCAGTCAAATTAAAGAAAAATCTTGGGTACGCAATAGGGGCTGCATTTTACACTGGATATTCATAAGATTTAGTCAGAATGATTGCCTTGACAAAATTTAGATTAAGCTAGAATATGGGTCATCTGTGGTAAAAACTAGGTCACTAGGTCAAATCAAAGAAAAACCTTGGGTACACAATAGGGGCTGCATTTTACACTGGATATTCATAAAATTTAGTTAGAATGATTGCCTTGATGAAATCTAGGTCAAGCTAGAATATGGATCATCTGTGGTCAAAAACCAGGTCACTAGGTCAAATCAAAGAAACACCTTGTGTATGCAATAAAAACTGTATTACTCAATTGATCTTCATGAAATTTAGTCAGAATGATAGCCTTGATAAAATTAAGGTTAAATTTGAATATGAGTCATCTGGGGTCAAAAACTAGGTCGCTAGGACAAATCAAAGAAAAGTATTATGTATGCGATAGAGGCTGTATTTTTCAGTTGATGTTGATGAAATTTAGTCAGAATGATTGCCTTGATCAAATCTAGGTCAAATGCGAATGTAGGTCATCTTGGCTCAAAATCTAGATCACTTGGTCAAATTGAAGAAAATTCTTGTTTACACTTAAGAGTCCACGTTTTTGGTCCAATTTTAATGAAAATTGGTCAGAATATTTGTTTCCAGGAAATCACTAGGTCAAACATGTTTACACTGTTATGGTGAGTTTCTCAGGTGAACGACCTAGGGCCATCTTGGCCCTCTTGTATTTATTCTGAGATAGTTTCCATTTCGTTGGATTTTTTTTTTAATAATCTTTCAATATAACGAAACTTTTGACTTCATATATTCCTTTCTCAGCGTTAAATTGCGTTTGATAGTTGTTTAATACACGGTGTAGCTAGTTTTAAAGATCTTTTCAATGCATGGAATGCAGCCAAGCAATATAATAGCACACTCGGTCTGATAGAGTCTGTTCATGAGGGATAAATAAAATATGCAACATCCTCGTGCTCACTACCAATGGCTTAAGCAAATCGTGTTATGTTCTCCACTATCCCAAAGGATAAGAATATACAACAACACTAAGTCAGAGTATGGGAAGCTTGAGCTCAGTTCCATTTTTTAGCCCTTATCATGCTGGACACAACTGATTCGGCCTTTGCGACCAGTGCAGTTAATGACCAGCCTGCACATCCGTGCAGTCTGATCAGATCTGTACTGTTCGCCATTCGGTCAGTATCGTTTTGGTAAGTACCCCTTTTAAAAGGTAATGGTACTGTCCAAATTGAAAGATGGACAATTTCATTATAAACATTAAGCAGGGTAAGGGTTAAGATCGTTATCAATATGACGTCTATATTGAATTAAACGTTAAATTATATTTTATATTTTTATTGATGACATTTATCTGTAAACATAAAATGATCAAAAGAGCAAGTTTTCATTCCAGTTTTCAGCATGCGTTTTGATTATGAAAAAAATCAAAAATGATCGACTACTGGGCGTAGGTACATGACGTATATATTTGGGGAGTTATTTAGTTAGAAAAAATAATGTTACTGTTGTATTAGTAATCAATAAACGTAACCAACGAATGGTGAGTCACAGGCATTAAATTGCACGCTTGTGTGAATATCCTATGTAACAGTTCGTTCTAGATTCCAACAATATTATCATGAATTGTAATATTTTTTTATTAAAATATCATTGTACTTACTTTCCTTTTTTTTGGTCGTAAGTTATGTAGATTCAAAGTATAATTAGTAAGAAAGCAACAGAAAGACAGCGGTTTTTTTTCTCATGCACTGTCAGTCAAAAATTATTGTCTATTCGTTAAAATATTTCTTAAGAAATATTTTTTTAAATAAAAATCAGTCTAAATGCGAGTATTGTCTCTAAATAACTCAGCAAAAAACATAATATGGTTACCCTGATTTTTATGTTTTCGTTCTGTTGTGTTTCACAGTAAAAAGAATACAAAGTTGTCCGCTGAAATAAATTTATGATTAAAAAAATGCAGTTTTCGTTACATTTTAGTATAAATAAAGAAATGAAAAAAATATTTTTCATGTTAAATTTAGGAAATTACGTTACTATTTGTATCGGTTATGAAATATTATATTGTACAGAAGTAAGAAATTAAGAACATTTGTGAATTGATTTAATTTGTCATAGTTGGCTTCAGATCTTCAATCATAATCTCGAATACCAATTTTAAATTGATCATACATTTATCCTATCTATCTTGGTGACATACCCCAATGACCGCTGAACTCGACAGAGTACGCATTAAAGTAGATATATGTCAAATGTTTAAAACAAATATATGTCCGTAGAGAAAAAATATTATAAATGTCCCTAAATAAAATCCATATTCGTGCATATATTGAAGAAATGAAACACAAATAAAACAGATTTTAAACCTTTGGAATGATAAAACAGTAATATTTTTCAAGATTTGAACGTAAAACTGCAGATTTACTCTGGTTTGCAAAAAGTCTTTGAAGACTGGAGTTTACAAGTAAATATCATTCCAAAAATCAACTTTGTCTAACGAAGCAAAATGTTTTAATATCTATAGTCATTGGTGGCTTAATTGTTTTAGTTTGTAATAATTTCTCACTGTATATGACGTCGTCTCGTACTAATTACACATTTTCTAAATGTCAGGTGTCTTTGGTTTAGAACAATTATATTTCTTCTACAGAGCTGCTGATTTGCATATATATATTACAAGACATTTTCATATCAAATGTTTTATCTAAGTTTTAAAAGCTACTCTGGCACGATTTAGATCACATACAGCGAAGCTCATTTATGAAACGCACAGACTAAAGACTGCTTGAGAGAATTCGTGAAATACATATGATGAAAATGCATACCATATCAAACATTTAGCCCTGTTAACAAACTTTGGTACGTTCATTGCGATATTTTAAAATACAACTTTATAAATAGGGAGCTGATAATAAGGTCAAGATCAGGAGGAATATGTGAAATTTCGGGTCAAGGACAACATCATTTTTTTTAAACAAAGAAAGAGTCAGTTTTTTTTTCTAAAAACAGACAATTGTGTGTTCTCAATGAGCTATGATACAGTGAATCAAATAAAACAGTTGTAGAGTTCATAGTGGTCCTGTTGACAAGTCACCAGACTGTATTTATTCATGGTTCAAACAGTATGACAGACTGGTATTGGATTCTATGTTATAATTTCTAGAAATTACATATTGACGGAGACACGTCTTACAAAATGTCAGTGAAGGATTATTCTTTATTTATTGTCAATATTAAAGTGGCAAATTACCAAAATGGAAGAAAAAATATTTTTCTGTTGGTCGCAATATAATTATTTCCTATATAAAATATTACAACAACGTTTGACAAATTCATTCAAATTCACTGCTAGATATATCTAAGATTGTGACAAAAAGTGCGTTTGGATGAAATGACATGTTGTTTAAAGTTTGTACATTTACATATGACGTTCTACCAAGTATCCTTGCACATTATAAAACTATTGTTTTAAAATGAGAAAAGGGTCTGAGATGCTTTTGTTATCAAGAATGAAGTAAATATTCTAGATGTTTAGTACTCGTTCGGTAACAGACGGTGCAGGTATGATAAAGACTCATTTCACAATAAATCAAGCGCCTCAAAAAGAGAAACAAGAAACATCTTTAAAAATGATGGTCGGCGAATTGTAATAAGGAAAGAAGTTTATGAATTTTTCATCTAACATTCATCTTTCATCTAACATTTTTCAAATTGCAAAACTAAACACCGCACTTTAACAATTTAAATGGTTCTCTTTTAATTTTTCGCAGTGGTTTCGTAGGGTTGCACTTTTGTTTCGTTTGTCCTTAGACGAATAATTACAGCAGTATTTTGATGAAGATTCATGAAGCGGTTCATGAGAAGAGGTCATTAAACGTGTTTATATTTTTAGCTAAATTGGTCCCTATCCCCATTTGAAACAAAAAGCAGGAGACCTTACGATATTGTTACACATCGAGTTTGATAAAAATCCATTACATTTTAGTGGTTAATGCGAAGAAAGGCATATCTACTTTTAGCTATAGTGGTCCCTAATAGGGCCCAAGTTCCTATATAAATAAATTTGGAAGAGGACCTTATAATGATGCTCCAGACCAAGTATGACAAAGATCCACCAAGCTGTTCATGAGACGCTGTATAAAGGCATTTCTAGTTTTAGCTCTAGCAACCCCTAAAATGGGTTAAATGTCCCAGCTGAACAAAGTTGGCTGCGGGCCTAATAAAGATGTTACAGATCAAGTTTGATTAGAATACATGAGAAAAAAAATGAAAGGATTTTTTTATTTATTATTTTTATTTATTTCTAAAATAGGCCAACTGATCCCGCATTAACAAATAGCATATTCGCTATTCATGAATCTTTGGACAATGACGTCACACCTATAAAAAAGTGAAGGTCAAGCAAAACATACAATTGTAATTATTTCAATATTTCTGTTTCATAAGCAAAGTTTGACCGTAGTCATATCGCATAGATAAACTGTATACAGTGTACCTTCATTTCAGAGTAATGACATTCAGTCATTATATAGCATATATATAATAAAACAGATTTCAACTGAGTTCAATATTTGCATACCATACTAAAGAAATATATTCATATATAATAAATCAGTTAAATAATTTATAACAAATATATCAAAGCAAACAAGTACTCATTTTAATATGCAATCTGAATAAGTCACAAAAGCAAGAAACATTTTCATATACAGACGACAATTGTAACAAGGAAAATCTTTTAAAAAGCACTTCTCTACATAAAAGACTCTTATCACACCCTTATTCATGTGATACGCAGACCGTATTCAGCTCATTCTTTAATTTGATATATGTTGGTATTTGAACAGGTTTTTATCATATTTATTAAACTTACTTATCATTTTGAGGTATATCAATATTCTTGCTAAATATACTGAGCCAAAGTTAGCTTTAAAACTGTGAACAGCGTCGTTTAGGATAAACGCTTTGTCTACATTTCACTCAGCGTAGCACAATCAACAGAGTGAAAGAAATTGACACTCTCGTCCAATCAGGCAGAGTGTTGCATAAATCTTCCATTTTGATGAATTATCTATAATGCGTTATCAAGTAGTTTGATTTGCAAACTGAAATCACGTGGCATAGGTAACGAAAACGAATTTAGACGGCGTCGCCGAAAAAACGTAGAGGTGAATACACAAAAATGCATAGGCAAAATGAAACATACCGATAATGTAAACAAACATATACGGGCAATAGCAAAATACTATTTTGGGAGTTTAAACTGTTTAATTGCGCGACAAAATCAATTACAAGGGTGGCAGAAATATTTACGATAATTGTAATACTGTAAATTAATACAAACGACCTTATAAATTTTTGCTATATTTACAACCCTGTGCATTCATCTGAGCGTTCATCATTTGTAAAACCTTACAGTAAGTTGAAGGTAGGAATTTTACCTTTCAAAATTATATATCAATAACAATTCTAAATGATAAATGAACGTTGCATCTTATATAAACGATTAGAAAACAAGGTCAGTCGTTTAATTTGACGTTACTTTATCATTTGGTTTGCAATATACATAATGATCTGGACAGGTAAAGTTTGATGTAAATTCGTAAAAAGATTAATAAAAGTGAAAAGTATTCATATTTTATTTCATGTTGTTATAAACCTAATGGTATTTCGGTTCGATGAATCTTTTCATGAGGGAAAATGAAATAATCCTCAACCATCACGCCCCATATCTCGGGCTTAAGCGGAACTCTATTATATACTTGTATATTTCATGTGCTCAAGAAATTTTCATTGTACAGTTAATTATTTTAACACTTTCAGTTGAACACACTAGTATCGCCGAGTAGCTCTACTGCTTTTATTATCAAGATTTATAGGAACACTTCACTCTTGTGTAATTAATGCTTTCTTCCTGACAGTTTTTCCTTTGCCGCTCCATATTGATCGTTACAGATACTTTAAACATTCCCTTGCATGAATAAACTTTTAACCGCTGTAAAAATTTGCTTCAATGCGAAACGTTAGTGTATCTGGCTCAATGCTTCAATGGGAAACGTTAGGCAAGTGTATCTGGCTCAATGCTTAAATGGGAAACGTTAGGCAAGTGTATCTGGCTCAACTACGTTATAAATGTCAAATGTTCCACTCAAACATTTCCTTTTACAGATAATGCTTCCATTTAAAGCTTTTACAGCTACCATCCAATGCATCGTAACCACGACATGTGATTAGTTTGTCAATTATTAACGGCATGGCGTTTGACTGGCTCTTCTTTCTTAAAAATGACATAATCGAGAAGTCAATTCACTAAACAGTCATTACAAAACATAAAAAAACATAAGAGGAATGACATGACTAAAACGATGTTGTCAGCTAAATGACTATATATGCACAGTTGTAGGAGGAACATTATATCGGTGCTTAAAGCGGTACAGCAAACCAATATTGAATTATTTACTATATGTGCTAGTTATTTTTAGAGAAAGGCTTATGACGAAAGTTCTTTGCAGGAGTATTTATTATTCATACACTGTCTTGATGCTAGGAAAGTACGAATCTTTAGATTTGTTTTTTTTTTGTTTGTATTTGTGTGTTGTTGTTGTTGTTTTTATGGTCATTAAAATACTTCCAGTCAGTGACTCAGAAATTCAGACTTTTGGTAACATAAATCTAACAAAATGCATTAAACAGAAGAAGTAACAGATACCCTAGGAACGGAGAGCGAGTTGTTTTTCCAAAATAAGGTCTTTCCAAAGCATAGAACTTAACCACGATAAATACAAACTGTAAGGGCAAACTTGGTTTAACTAAGTATGTCCATGAGCTGCCATTGAAAGTGCAGCACACCCACATCGCAGCCATGAATGCATGCAATAGATCATTATTATAAATCAAGCAGCTTATGTTGAGTTTAAAAGTTACATGATAGGTTGCAATTTGAGATATGTAGTAATTAACGTACTCGTATGGCTTGATTTCACTACTGTTTTGCTTTCATAATCAGATTTTGTATCAAAGAGTGTTGTTATACTATAGAGTAGTGCTTAAGTGAATCATCCAAGGAATGTAATGGAACTGTTATACTAAACAATTGCATTTATATAAATTACAGATTAAAATAGGTACGTTGTATAAAAATATTCAGACGAATATTATAAATGTCTGTCTACCCCTCTTAGCATCGGTTTAAGTATAATTTTGTAATAAGGCTGTCCTGAATTGTTTTTCATGACCCTAAACGAGCCTGCCAGATAATATGACAACATTAAGTCTAATCATTCCTTTAGTGCTCCTGCAAAAAGACATGGTACGACCGCCTCAATGCTTAAGAGACAAATGGTATTCGGCGGAAATCAATGTGCGTATAATCTAGCGTGACTTTTTCTGCCTGTGTAAATGCACATTATTACATATCATTTTTTTTATATTGTTACAACATTCATATTTAACTTTTTTCAGATATCAATAACGTCACAACTGAGTAACAGCTATATCTTGTTAAATTCATATTACAGTAAAAAGGAAGGAATGGTTTCGGTAGTTTTTTTAAATAAGACAAAATAAAAGTAAAGTAATTTCTCCCTTTTTCTTTCTCAGTCATGTTACTGAGATTAACGACAGCAACACTCGGCTAATCAATAGCCTTGTCAAATTAATATAAAAGGCATTCTTTTGTAAAAATGTAAAACAGCGTTATTGAACCTGTACAATGTATGTCAGTTCAACACATTGGACAAGTGTGTGAAGTTTAAACCCGTTCCCATCAGCGATTACTGAGCTAGCAGCTTACATAGAAAACTAAACCAAAAGTTGCCAATTCGAAAAAGGAGCATAGTATTTTTTATGTAATAATGCAGAGTATTGAACCCTGTACAGTGCATGTCGGATCATGGACAAGTGTGTGAAGTTTCAATCCATGCCCATGTGTGGGTTCTGAGATACAATCTTACCTACAAAAACTTAACCAATAGTTGCTAATTGAACAAAAGGGGCAAAATTTGTAAAAATGCAAAGTAGAGTTATGTTATATGGAACCTGTACACAGTATGTCTGATCATCACAGTGAACATGTGTGTGAAGTTTCAATCCATTCCCGCCAGTGCGTACTGAGAAATCAGCTCACAAACAAAAGCTTGACAAAAAAGTCGAAAAAGGGTCATAATTTTGTTAAAAAGCAAAATGGAGTTATGGAACCTGTACATTGTAAGCCTGTTTGTCACAGTGAGTAAGTGTGTGAAGTTTCAATTCATTTCATCATGTGGGTTCTAAGATACTAGCTTACATAAAAAAAACTTCAACAGATCGGGACGCAAACTCCGACGCACTGTTGAGTTCAATAGCTCTACCTTTTCTTAGGTCGAGTTTAAATGAATAACTGAATTATTGGCAACCATTGTTTTTATTTTGTCGATTAATATTTACATACATCGTATTAAGCTAAAAAAGTGCCACGGCACAAATTTAATTACTCGTAATTAATTTGTTTTGTATTTTGTTTCTTTACGTTTTCAGTCTTAAATATAAAACGAAACAAGTTTCAAGTTAAATGCGCAAATATAGCACATGTTTTAAGTGTACACCTAGTTAAATGCTCAAATACAACACATTTTGCCGCACACGTTTTAAGTTTACCGCTGCTGAAATACGCAGATACAACATAATCTGCCACACACGTTTTAAGTTTAGCAAAATACACAAATACAACATACAATGTCGCACATGCTTTAGGTTTACCACTGCTGAAATACACAAATGCAACACATTCTGTCGCACACGTATTAAGTGTACCGCTACTGAAAAACGCACATATAACACATTCTGTCGCATACGATTCAAGTGTATCCCTGCTGAAATACACAAATATGACATATTCTGCCGCACACGTTTTAAGTTTACTGCTGCTGAAATACACTAATACACCACTCTCTGCCACATACGTTTTAAGCCGTTTGAATATACATATACTTGTAACAGACTGCTACCTGATCAAAGTGAAAAGGCTCCAAAAAGGAAGAATGATTAGAAATAAATAGGTGGAATGAAACGTCCACTACTTATCGATACTTTATCTTTCTCTGGATTAATCGTAATCTTTCTTAGTAATGTTATGCTTATTTTGTGAATTAAAAAATACACATTACGCAGGACAATATGTAAAAAGTCCTTAAATAGAGACTATGCGTTTGCGATATAGCTACTGACAGTGATTGCCTGAACAAAGTACCCTAAGTATCAAATTCAGAGTTAAAATAACGATATCCTTATACCAATAGTTTTCTAAGCACATGGTATATCCAATATTGCACTAAAGCTCTGAACAGGGAGAAGCATTGATCTTGGTTCTGATTACGAGGCGACTTACATTAAAGCACACTTTCTTTTATAACGGTAAGCAGCAACTATGATTTTTATTGCTGTGCTCTCTCAGAAGAAAATGGACTGACATTAATTGCATAAAATTTTGTTCCGCAAGTTATCGGATTAAGTCATTATTGGTGTCAAACATTTATAACTAACGAAGATATATGTGCTTCTGTGTGCATACAAACTGACAAAATAATTCATATGAAAACATCAAGTTATGGATGCCAAAAAATCAAAAGGAGCTTTGAAGAAAGTAAAAAAGGTAAGTGTTTCCGTTCGAAGTTAAATATATAAATTATAATAGATTCTTTAAAATTGCATGACTGATCCGTTCGTAGGCACAACGACAACTAAACGTTACATGGCTAATATACACAAACTGACAGTCATGATGATATAAGTTATAAGTTCAGCTGTGAAAGTGTAACTATCTTTGAGGAATAAAAAACAATAATGATAAAATTAAAAATATTATAGATTATAAAAAGACAATCAGTGAGATAACAAATATATTTATTCTTTGACAGTTTACCTGCCTCGATCGAGACTTACTTATTTACGTACACATATTTACATAACCTAAGAATAAAAAACCTCATGGCATTTCAACAGAAGAACCACTGCGCTGATCTACATATTAATATTTTTAGCCCTTGATTGTCGTATCTAATGTATAAGTTTTTAATTCCATAATTCATTAATTATTGAACAAGATTAAGTTTTCCTGTAATATTAAAGTATACAGCAAAATTTGCGATTAAAATCAGTACATCCGCTGATAATGGAACGTGTATTGATGAACAATTTAAATTTCACGACGATTCTCAGAAAAACGTCACACTCGAGCAAATACTATATTATAGTAAATTACGCTAAAATTGCAGTGATAATTATAGTACGCTCGAACGTAAACGGTCGCTAATAGTTAACTATGAGGCACCAACTGATGTACTTTATAGAGTGACATAAGTTTGAAAGTTGTTGAGTCTGAAATCATTGAAAGCGTTTCATGATCCAATACAGCCTATGGTCTGCTAAATAAGTTCATATAATTGATGCGAAATGAAGATAAAAATGTGTATCTAATTGGAATTTGGACAAAGCAGAAAACGATTTTGGGACTTTGCTTCTTCATGCGCGTGAGCCGTGCTTTTGGTTTTGTACTACTAACTAAAGGGACCTACATGCTCGCTTTGTTTAGGTCGCTAGCTCTAAAGTACTTACCCCTAACCGTTGTGGGTTCGAAACTTCGCTTGGGGTTTAGGATTCTCGCATATAAGAATAATGTCATATTTCAAACTTTAAGTATATATTACATGTATATATAGATACACTTAAAACAGATTAAGTCTGGTGTAGAAAGTGAGACAGTATTCCTCCTTCCTTCTGTGGAGTAGAGGCTTGAGAGATAAAATCTAACGCCACTCCGAAAAAGAAAGAAGAAATAGACCTGCTTACTGTAACTAATACACTTTTCACCATTGCCTACTTTGGGACAATCGCTCTTTTGGTGACATATTCACGTACAGAAAACGTTTCACAATATAGATTATAAAGATACATTTTCAAAAAAGAGGATTAAACTATTTTCAATCATGTTGCAAAATGAAATATATAGGTATATGTGCTGCTTTTTACGTTCACCTTTTGAACTGTTTTGCATGAAAGCCTGTCTGTTGTCCTGTCTGTTTTACACTTGATAAAAGGGATGTAATAGACTCCAGGTAAAATTTAAGCAATGGTATAACGCTTACCAGGCAATATTCTAAGTTTTCAGATAAATGCCCTTTTCCTACTGTTATTCAAACGTGAAGAACTTCCTGATGAAACTATATCGGTTATTCCCCTGTTCTATGTTTTTGTTATCTCAAATTTAAAAGCAAAATCAGTATATCATTTTCTCTTATCAGGATAGAAGTATCAGATCCAGATTAATTACTATGATGGTAATAGATTAAATTTATCTGGAATAATTAAAAAAGAAAACAATTTAGGTAATTTTATCTTAAGACACAAAATGTTTACCGCGAATTCAAGGTCAAAACTTGTTATGAAGCATAAATTTGTCCAGCGTTTTCACTTGTGTTACATATGCAATTCAAATAACCATTGCAATCTCACTGCCTGTGGAAAACGAGGGGCAGCCAAAATGTATTACATTCACTTTAGTAATGAAATTATAAATACAAATTTTGGCATAGCTATTTTTCTCTTAAAATATTAAGTTTAATAAGATCGTAACTTCCAAACAAGATTATGCAATCGACCTTGCTATTCTTGTTGCGTTCAAAAATGACGCAAGAATTGTTTAATTTTAGTCGTAATAACAGTCTGCCAAAATCTATTTTGGATCCAATTTTCAGAACTATAAGCTAATAAGGTGGGTAATTGTCAAAGGTCTACAGAAAGTAGATAATAACAAGTAACTTGAAGGTTGAATTTCTACTAGCGAAGGTATAGATTTGGTATCATATCAAAAGTTGACAGAAGAACGTCGTCTTTAATGAACATTCTCACCTTCTAGTTCATTGGAGAAATCTTAAAAGTCTGACTTTAAATTCAAAGTGCTGGTGTTTCGGCAAATCGCTATATAGACTGATATGTAACCTTATCAGAACGAATTTTTCGTTCATTCAAACGTTAAGTGTTATAGAGGGACCAACCGTTTGCAGGTCAGGGATGGGTTCTTTAGTCTGGGAACTTTATTGCTGCCAATCCTTCTTAACTTTGAAGTAGAACCCATTGTCTTTCTTTCTTAATATTTGTTTCCAATTACCTTTGTTATGGAAAATTAAGAAGGACGCTAAAGATATATATTTTACACGGTCTGAGTAGTCTACTTCATCAAGTGAAATTGATTACTTTTACAAACCATTTGTCTAGTTCTTTTTTATTCAGTTTTCAAACAAGAAGCTACTTGACCCAAGTCATTGCATTTCGTCTCGACCACTGTCAGTGGGGAATAAAATAAGTTTGTATAACACGTTTTGTAATGTCAATACTGAAATATAACCCTCACATACTGTAGATTTTAATTTTGTGTCTAACTAAATTAATTCTGAAATGTAGATCCCTCGGAAGCACCGAAAACAAGACAAACAGTGAAAATAGCAATCTCGGTTTGATTGAGTCTGTTCAGGAGCAGTAATGGAAAATGCAACACTGCCCACGCCCCCCTAGCACCGGATTAAACAGTATTCAATCTTCAAATCTAAATGAATTGAAAGAACCAGAAAATGTAACAACACTGAGAAGAAGTCGGGGCGATATTTTACGGCCGCCACACATTAGCTCGTTCACCAAAGAAAATAAAATGTATGACTTTGCTTATCTGGACTAGCTCCTAGGCTTTGATATAAATTTTTACATTTTTATAATTGAGTGAAGTGAACTGTGCCAGCCTATATCCTATGTCCAATATCATATATGATAATTTTAGCATTATTCCTCTGTCAAAATCTCTAAAATAAATTGGCTTTTGTCTCTATGAAATGGAATTAGACAAAAGGGGAAAAATGTTGAAATATATATATGATCAGTCTAGTGGCTAGTCTATCGCTAATCTAGTACGTGAATTTTGTAATATAACAAAAGTCTTACATTTGCAACATCTTATCAGAGACTATTTCAAGTGCCCTCTATGTGCCCCGATTATGATAAGCCACTTGGTCAGTTGTTTACTGGACATGCATGCAGCAGCATCGTTGTTAATGTAGCTGATACAATATAATGTTAGACATAACAATTGTCTTGGACAATAATACGTTGTCTCTCTTTTCTTGATTTCAAAAGAGTAGCAATGGATATACATATAAACATAGTGATGAAATTAAATATGTATGTATTAAATATGTATGGAAAAGTAAAAGGTAAGGTAGACGATGAGAGGTGATAGGAATAAGGAAAAGTGGATCGAACCGGTATGTTTATTTTCTTCATTATTGCAACCAGACTAATATGAGATGCTAAAGATTAGTGATTAAAAATTGTAATATATGAGAGTAAAGTGACTGACGAGAGGTCTGATATCAAATATTTCTTTTATTTGTCAGAACTGAATTGTTATGTTTGGTTTTTCAGTTGGTGTTTTGAAAGTAGTCTAATGCACAAAATGTTTAAATAACTTGGAAATCGTAAAAGTGAAATGCACGTACTGTGATGTGCAGTGTCGACGAGATTTAATCACAGTTGTAGAGAATGTAAGTTATACTGTATATAATATACGTGTATATTCAATTTCATGAACTAGCACATATAACTGGTAGATCAATGTATTAAAAAGAGTTTGTTGCCATGATAGACTGTCAACTTGAGTTTTTCCCTCATAGTTTCTGTTATATTTACTGGAAGCATAGCCATTTTTTTGTTACTGAAATATAAACAAATTGAAAATTGTTAGAAAATAGTCTGAATGTACACTGCAACAAGTAGAAATTGTTCAAAATGTTACTAGAGTATGCTACTAGAATTAGGTAACGAAGGTTGGTAGTGCTACTGGCACAGGTAAATGGAATTATTATGTACAGAAAGTAGTTTTTTCTTTTAATTACTTTTTTTTAACAACGCAATATAAAGAATGCTATGTGGCGATCAAAACCGTGAAGTTTATTTGTGTTGTCGCACGTGTAACTGGTGGTATATAATGTTATTGGCAGTCTGAGGTGATTTACGTATTTAATTGAATCTTTGCCTGAAAGACGGTGTTACAGTTGCAAGTGAAGGATATTCAAGTAAAAGTGATGTAGGGACATCTGTATTTTGGTGTTTTGTTAAGGACTCAAAACTGTTGTCAGTGCTTGTTGTGTTGTTGTAGTTTTTTTGTGTGCTAAGATGCCAAAATACCAAAAATATTTATTATGTTATGGGTGCAAAGGATAAAATAAACCAATTAAATCCTGTGGTATGGTTTTGTCAGCATGGAAACACGTGATAGGAAGTATTAAAAGGAATAAAATTATACGTGTGGTCAAGTTTGGAAAATGACGTTTTTCAGTTATAAATTTCTTGTGCAAGGATGCACGTGATCACATTTTTTCGTGCAAGGAGATCTTATTTGACAGGGAAAAGTATCAATGACAGAATTTTTGCGAAATGATGCCCATGATCATGTATTAAAAAAACAAAAACAAAAAAACTCCGGATTTTAGATATTCAAATGTGTTTATCAGGTATATAAAAGACGGTTTAGTTCTGTTGATCTTAAAGATTAAATGAATATATTGATTCGAAACATTTTAAAATGGAAACGCTCAAATCTGCTATTTTACTGATGAAACCATGTTTATACTTAGCAAAGCTGCAATCTTAAAGATGCTTATTAAAGCGTAAATGTGGCGGAACAATGCAGAAAATAGTTGGGTTTTTGCTGAAACATTTGCTGTCCCTGCAGTACTCCATACTTTTCACTGTTCACAGAATCTTCCCTAGAGGGTTGGAATACTGTAAATGAATTGGTCAATGGGATATAAACAGGAATCACCTAGAGCTTAGGGCAGTTTGGCAGTTTTCAATAGCATTACAGTTTTTTTTGTAAAGATATGTTTGATATTTACAGATAATACAGTCACAGCCACTTGCATAAACAAACAAGGGTCAAGTAAATCAAAGCTTAATGACATAACTCAGGGAGAGCTGGTTGCATAGAAAGGAAGATACGAATTAATTTCGCAGTAGCAAATTTCTTGGGTAATGGTACACATGAAATTGTTTGTAAATTTTTGTGCAATGATGCACGTGGCCATATCTGCGAAACAACAAAAACAACAAAAATCAATTTCAAATTTATTGTGCAGTGTTGCATGTGATCTTACTTTCATACAAATGTTTTTCAGTTACATTTCTTGGGCAAAGATGAGCCTGATCATAATTTCTTGTGCTATGATGTACGTGTTCATTTCTTTTCTGAAAACAAATTTCAAGTGCACTGATATATACCTGCTTTTGTTTGGGGCAAACATTGCTTAGTTATTTTGTACAATGGTTTTCGTAATCCTATCATTTCTTTTGCAATAATGCACGTCATCTTATTTGAAAACAAATGTTAATAGTTATATTTCTTGTACAAAGGTGCTCGTGATCTTGTATGAAAACAAATGTTATTAGATATATTTCTTGTGCAAAAAGTGCACGTGATCTTGTTTGAAAACAAATGTTTTAGCTAGATTTCTTGTACAAAGGAGCACGTGATTTTATTTGATAACAGTTTTATTTTTTATATGCAAAGGTACACACAAATTTATTTGAGAAGAAATGCTAGTAGTTATATGTCTTGTGCAAAGATGCACGTGATCTTGTTTGAAAACAAATGTTATTAGGTATAGTTATTGTGCAAAGATGCACATGATCTTATCAAAAAAAAAACAAAACAAATGTTATCAGTTATATTTCTTGTACAAAAGTGCTCGTGATCTTGTTTGAAAACAAATGTTATTAGCTATTTTCTTGTGCGAACGTTATTTTTTTTAAAGTAAATGTTATTTGATATATTTCTTGTGCAAAAGGTGCACGTGATCGTATTTAAAAAGAAATGTTAAGAGTTAGATTTCTTATACAAAGGAGCACAAGATCTTATTTGAAGATAATTGTATTAGTTATAGTTCTTATGCAAAGATGCACGTGATCTTGTTTGAAAACAAATGTTAATAGATATATTTATTGTGCGAAAATGCACGTGATCTTATTTGAAGACAATTTTGTTATTTTTGTGCAATGAGTTCTTTATTGAGAAATGTATAGTTATATGTCTGTGCAAAAGTGCATTTGCCATTATTTGAAAACAAATGTTATTAGTTATATTTCTTATGTAAAAGTGCACGCGATCTTATTTTAGAACAATCTTAGTAGTTATATTTATTGTGCAAAAGTGCACGTGATCTTATTTAAAAACAAATGTCATTAGTTATATTTCTTGTACAAAGTGCACGCAATCATATTTGAAAACAAATGTTTTAGTAAGAATTCTTGTGCACAATGCAAGTGATCGTTTTTGAAAACAAATGTTTTAGTTACATTTCTTGTGCAAAAGTGCACGTGATCTTATTTAAGAACAATGTTAGTAGCTATATTACTTGTGCAGAGTACACGCGACCATATTTGAAAACAAACATTTTTCTTAGAATTCTTACACAAAGTACACGTGATCGTATTTGAAAACAAATGTTATTAGTTACATTTCTTGTGCAAATTACTTTTTGTGCAAAGGTGCGCGTGATCTTATTTGAAAATAAATGTTAACAGTTAGATTTTTTGTGCAAAAGTGCACGTGATCTTGTTTGAACATAAATGTTATTAGTTATATTTCTTATGCGAAAATGCACGTGATCTTATTTGAAAACAAATGTTATTAGTTATATTTCTTGCGTAAATGTGCACGCGATCTTATTTAAGAACAATGTTAATAGTTATATTTCTTGTGCGAAAGTGCACGTGATCTTATTTGGAAACAAATGTTTTAGTTAGAATTCTTGTGCAAAGTGCACGTGATCGTATTTGAAAACAAATATTATAGTTATATTTCTTGCGCACAAGTGCATGTGATCTTATTTAAGAACAATGTTTGTAGTTATATTACTTGTGCAGAGTACACGCGATCATATTTGAAAACATATGTTTTTCTTAGAATTCTTATACAAAGTACACGTGATCGTATTTGAAAACAAATGTAACATTAGTTACATTTCTTGTGCAAATTACTTTTTGTGCAAAGGTGCGCGTGATCTTATTTGAAAATAAATGTTAACAGTTAGATTTCTTGTGTAAAAGTGCACGTGATCTTGTTTGAACATAAATGTTATTAGATATATTTCTTGTGTTAAAATGCTCGTGATCTTATTTGAAAACCAATGTTATTAGTTATATTTTTTGCATAAAAGTGCACGCGATCTTATTTGAAAAGAAATGTTATTAGTTATATTTCTTGTGCAAAAGTGCACGCGATCATATTTGAAAACAAATGTTTTAGTTAGAATTCTTGTGCAAAGTGCACGTGATCGTATTTGAAAACAAATATTTTAGTTATATTTCTTGCGCAAAAGTGCACACGATCATATTTGAAAACAAATGCTTTAGTCAGAATTCTTGTACAACGTGCACGTGATCGTATTTGAAAACAAATATTTTAGATATATTTCTTGTGCAAAAGTGCACATGATCGTATTTGAAAACAAATATTTTAGTTAGATTTCTTGTGCAAAAGTGCATAGTCTGTCGTGTGATCTTACTTGAAAACAAATGTTATTAGTTATATTTCTTGCGCAAATTACTTTTTGTGCAAAATGTGCCTGATCTCATTTGAAACAAATGTTATTTAATTATATTTTTATGCAAAGGTGCACGTGATCTGATTTGAAAACAAATGTTATTAATTATATTTTCTTGTGAAAATTACATTTCGTGCAAAGGTGCGCATGATCTTATTTGAAATAAATGTCATTTAGTTATATTTTTTGTGCAAAGGTGCATATAATCTTATTTGGAAACGAATAATAGTTAGATTTATTGTGCAAAAGTGCACGTGATCGTATTTGAAAACAAACGTTATTAGATAGATTTCTTGTGCAAAAGTGCATGTGACTGTATTTGAAAACAAATATTTTAGTTAGATTTCTTGTGCAAAAGTGCACGTGATCGTATTTGAAAACAAATGTTTTAGTTAGATTTCTTGTGCAAAAGGGCACGTTATCGTATTTGTAAACAAATATTTTAGTTAGATTTCTTGTGCAAAAGTGCACGTGATCGTATTTGAAAACAAATGTTTTAATTAGATTTCTTGTGCAAAAGGGCATGTTATTGTTTTTGAAAACAAGTGTTTTAGTTAGATTTCTTGTGCAAAAGTGCATTTGGTCGTATTTGAAAACAAATGTTTGAGTAAGATTTCTTGTGCAAAAGTACACGTGATCGTATTTGAAAACAAATGTTTTAATTAGATTTCTTGTGGAAAAGTGCACGTGATCGTATTTGAAAACAAATGTTTTAGTTAGATGCCTTGTGCAAAAGAGCACGTTATTGTATTTAAAAACAAATGTTTTAGTTAGATTTCTTGTGCAAAAGGGCACGTTATCGTACTTGAAAACAAACATTTTTCGGTAAATGTTCTTGTGTATAATGATGAGTGCGATCATCTTTCATGTGCCAGGATGCACGTGTCAAAATTTGGAAACAAAAAATTACTATTGTGTGCAATCATGCACGTGCAAAAAAAATAAAAATCAAGTGCAGTGGTACGCGTGGTCTTGTTTGCAGATTAATGGTTGCAGATGTCTGGTGAAGAGATGGACGTGGCCATATGTCTACTTTAATGGAAAACGTGATCATATCTTAAAATAATAAATAAATAAAAAGCAAACGAGAATTTTGGCTGCAGATTTCTGTCTGTTACAGTGAAAGACGTCATTACATTTGCAACAAAACAATGAATTTTCAGTTGCATGTTATTTGTGCAACGCTGAACATGGAGTTGAAGGCAAACTATGAACTTGCAGCGACCAAGATTTTGTTGCAATGTTGCATATGGTGTTATTTCAAAGAAAACGTTTTTTTTTTCTCATTTACAAATGTCTTGTGCAAAGATGCACGTGATCATATTTCTAGTGCAATGATGCACGTAATCATATCTCTTGTGCAAAGATGTAAGATATCTTACTTGAAAAGAAAAATCAGTGTTGAATTCCTGGTGATATGATGCACGTGGTCATGGTGATAAAAGAAAGCAACAAAAATACTAAGAACAAAAAATCAGAAAAAACAAATTTCTCGGCGACAGATATTTTGTGTTATGATGCACGTGAATGTATTTGCAAATCTTGTGCAGACGCGTACGTCATTGTCATATTTGAAAAAAAATTCAAAAACAAACTTCTTTTGCAATGATGAACACGGGATCAAATTTCTTTTAGAATGACAAACGTGGTCGTGTTTGAAAACAGAATACTTGTGCAAAAAGAAACAATTTTGTGCAATTATGCTCATGATAATATTTACAAGAAATAAATTTTGAATTAGAAATTCATTGTGCAATGATGCACGTGATCATATTTGAAAGGAAAATAATTTCCAATAAGAAATTTCTTGTGAAATAGCGCATGTGATCGGGTGTTTTTTTTTTTTTTTTGCACAGTAATATATTTTATCGGAATTACATCTTTTCAGTCAAACGTTTCTTATGCGGCGATGGGCGTGATAAAGCTTGCCAAAAAGGGTTTTCAGTACTGGTTTCTTGTAAAATGATGCAAGTGATCATTTGTGCAAAGTTCTTGTCCAATAGTAATCAGATTTGTTAAGACGAATTTTCAGTTACATATTTTCTATCAATGATTCACAATGATGTTTAATGATGTACAGTTTTCGTGGAAAGAAGAGTTTTCGTTTGCAAATTTCTTATGCGGTGGCGGATATGATCATATTTGTCAATAAAAAAAAAACAAAAAAAAAACAAAAAACGGAAAAACGGGTATCAGCCAGTTTTACATTATCTGCACATGATTTTATAGTGTAGGGAAAGTATGCACAGGAAAGTTCTTGTGAAGCAATTCTGTGGTGAATGTCTTGTGCAGAGATGCACGTGAAAAACTAAAATTCCTTTGAATATTTTTGTGAAAGGATGTTGCAGGGAGAGCTTTTGGTAACATTTCCTTGTCCGGGATGCACATTATAGAAATTGGAGATTTGAGGCAAAATTTTCAATCACAGGGGTTGGATTGTGCTGAGTTCAAGTGGTAAAATTTAAATGTCTTGTTCGAGGATATGCATAGTAATTTATAGTTTATACATATACATTTAAGTAAGAAGTGTGTGATTTTGTAAGTACAGTGGTAAGAATGCACCATTTAGCAAGGATTTGGGGTCGAATCAAGTTTGCTAAATATTTGTGTACAAGGTATGGGCAAGATATGATGCTTTAAAGACATATGTCATAAATGGCCTGGGAAAGTATCCTGTTTCAAGATGCAACCAATTTGTGTATAAAATGTTGCAGCTGTATAAACATGAACGGATTAAAAATGATCAGTTTGGTTGATGTAGAGTATTCCCAGGTTAAGATAACCATTACGTGGTTGCACTTGTTGATGGTATATGATTCCAGTCTCTGGTATATGATTATTCATTGTGATTGTGACTGTATGACAATGTCCGTTATAAAATAGTTGAAATCCATGTTCATTTACAGTCTCAGATGTTGGAGACCAAAGTTCAAAATAACAAGTGTATAACATTACCAAGATCAAGATAGATCAAGATGTGTAGAGAATAACTTCAAAGTGTGGCAATTAATGTCAGTGAAAGCCACGTATGTTGTGAAGAAAATGCAAAAACGAGAGAAAATTTTATCTTATTTGATTATTTTATCCGGTGTCTGAAAATGAATAAGTTTTCCTTATGTTCAGTTATAATGGTAAACATAACGAAACAATAAAATTTGACAATGAAGAGACACTGAGCAAAAGGACTTTGTAAAGATGCAGCAAAATTTAAGTTTTCAGTTAACTTACATCATCTTAAATAGAGGAGTTGTACAGGGAGACCACAACCACTAATGCTGGTCCCGTGACTGTCAATGACCTCTCCCTTTATACAAAATTTTAATAACTAGATAATGCATGCGGCAAGACTGAACTGAATATTTGCGTGTGTATAAAGCATTTAAAAAATGTTCTTTTATGTTGATGCTGTCTTTCATAAAATGCTAAAGATTAATAGGAGGTGGCATTCAACTGAGAATATTCATGTTTTTTAGTCAAATGATGAACAACTTCATATTTGTATAGTCAGAATTATAATGATTTCATTCAGTTGTTTTCTTCTGTGTGATGTGAGAAACTTCCTATTTATCTGACAAAATATATGCAGTATACTTAACAGTCAGTATGTATGTTATAAGGACAGCCTAAGTTACGGGTCCATTGACACTTTTGTTAAATTCTTAGAAGTTCAAATAGAAAACCTTTATTTGAAGAATTTCTGGGATTAACAGTGAATATTTGACATGTTTAAAAAACCAGCCAGGCTATAAATTTAGTCACGGTACTTCTGGTCCATCGGCTTAGCATTTGTTTTCATCCAAGGCTCTAGAGGGAGCGTTAATGGGAGTTATATTGCTTTGATGTAATCGAAATTATATGGGTGATTTTTATCGAATATCACTTATTAAATAAAACTGATTTTGACTTGCTGTTTTAGTGAAAGGGTTTATTATTTGTGAATCATTATTGATAGTGTTCAAATGGTGGACCTGTAAACACACCGAATGGAAGAATGAAGTAGTCCAATTCATTGTCAGAAGAAAACAAAACAAGGAAAGTCCTATTTGGGACCTTCATTGCGGTGATGATAAGTGTGACCTTGTATAGAATATATACTGTTGCTGCCATGCTCAATTCAAGTTTTAGCATTGAACTAACTACCATCAGTTAATATGAGTTTGAAGAGTTGGTTTACTGTTGTTTCAGGAAATAAACACTCGTTTATCTATCATGGGAACTGAAAAGATTTTGGCTGATTGTAAGAGATTATCACATATTTGATCAAAGATTACGTGACAAGTGATAAACAAATACATACGGAATATATTATTTAACTTTGTAGTGTAATTCTGCAAGAGATGAATGACTTAGCTGATAGCAAATGATAACTTATTAAACAGACAATGTTTGCTTATTGTAAGAATGTTACATAATAAATCACAGTACAAAAGTTATTTAAAGGATAAATGAATATCATTCACATACAAGGTGTCTACCATTAATTTACAAATGTGTTGGATCCGCAAAATTAGCACATTTTTGATGTATTGGTAGCTCAAACAGTTGTGTATTCAACGAATATATGAGTTTTATGTGGTATGCAACTTGAACTGGGGCATGCGGTTGCACACTTGATTGTGGGACTTGCTTTTTGTGAGTATTGGATGTATAGGAGGGTCAAGGGAGGGTTGTAATATAGGATGAATGTTGCACTGTCATTGTAAAGGGAATTCACAGTTTTCTTATATCCAATACTATAATATGAGGGGAAAGAGAGGACACTTGAAATAGATTACTATTTCAAGTGCCCTCTATGTGCCCCGATTATGATAAGCCACTTGGTAAGTTGTTCACTGGACATGCATGATGAAGTCAGATGTTCATGAGCGTAGCCTAGGTGTAAAGTAGCTATCCAGCCTATGTTGAAGTTTTGGATTTATATATATATTTTTTTTCTTTAAAAAAAGAGAAAGAAATAGAAATATGTCAGTGCATGTGTTGATAACACATTGTTATTGTGTCTTTCTCCTTTCCCTCTAACATTTTAAGAAAGCTCACAGTTTTCTTATATCCAATACTATAATATGAGGGGAAAGAGAGGACACTTGAAATAGATTACAATCCAATACTTGAAAATACACCTAGAACTGTACCTGCCAAATATTACATTTCTAGATGTAAATGGCGTTTCTGTTAGATTCGATAGTCATGAAGTCTACATTTAATGTATATCGGTATTAAATACATATTGAAGTAACCTAAAGAAACAAATATATATGATAGGTTCTGATCACGCAAAAGTGATTTGATTTAATGCTAAAAGTATCTATATGTAAGTTAAACACGTATATTGTAACAGAGGAGCACAATTATACTATACCTATAAATCAAAGTTACCTTAATAATTATATTTTGAAGAATAAGAAGTTACCTGACTGACTGTCTGTGTAGGTTTGTCTATTACTAGTATTTATGTTGTTTGTTGTTTTTGTTGTATAATTCTCATCTAATGGTTTTTAGATTTATTTACTACACTCGAGTATAATACCCTGTTCGGTATAATGTCAATGCCTCATAATATGAAATACCTAATAAAGCATAAAACGGTCATATACTCCAAAAATATACATTAAGAAAGAAATGTAATATATAAGATACTCTTAAACGAAGAAAACCTAAAACGAATGCTTATATACCTACATAAAAAAACTCATAGCTATTACAGACGTTGATAATCTGTTTCTTTAACAAAAGTTATAGTACTGTACCTATTTTTAGATATTGTTTTATTACAATAGTGCACATTGCAACGACCTTTGATTTCATTATAGTGGACTAAATATCTAATGAGAGATCAGTAATATAGTGGCTTAGGATGTCGGCCGTTCAACCCGTACGTTGCGGGTCCGAGCCCCACAAGGGCCATGACAACACTCTCATTTGCCATCATTACTTGTTGTTCTTGCGAGAGGACTCTAGAGTGCTTCAATTATGCTTCAAGGTTCCATTACAATGAAGGTAAAATATATTAGTATACACCAAAATAGGTACCTTCAAAGGATACATATTGTTCATAAATTCACGATTAAAATTGTACAGAGTAAGTAAAAATGCATTAAGAAACTTTTTGACTTTTGCAGGTTTCAGAACGATATTCATTGAACTTCGTTCTATTAATGCTGATATTTTTACACAGAAGAGCTGTAGAAATCGGCTTGTAAATTGTTAAAGAAACAATATTAAGCGAATCTAAATATGTTGGCACCCTCTGAACATAGATAATGGATGTATTGCGTGTAGATAGTGACATGTAATATACCATTTAAGAATAAACTGGCGCTGTCTACTTATAAAAGAATATCTGATATACCGATTCCTGTTATTACATGATTATCTTCCAAAATACATGTAGCACGATAACCTCGTTTACAGAGAACAAAATTGATCTTGTTTCTGATTACGAAACTCTTTACATTAAACCACATTTAGTTTTATATTGGAAAACTTAATGTATTATATCAATTGTCGCTCTTAACTAAAAAGCCTTGTATCTCAAAAAATCACATATAATGGATTGAAGTTAAGGTTAAGCAGGGAACAATTTGTTCTGGAAACATTGATCGGATGGCCTACGTTTACATGATAAAGTTTTAGATTTGACAGTAAAACACTTCAGTTGTCATTGTAAACAATAAGTCGAAAGCTGTGTTAAAAAAAAATGGAGAGATGCATTGAAGGAAGTAAAATTGACTGACAACTGTCATCACATTCAAGATATAATTATTCAGTTACATGAAGAATGTCTTCTAGTAAATCTAAAGGTGTTTGAATCATTATAAACTGTTAAAATTCTAGAATCATAATATCTAATAGAATTGTAATTTAATACTAACAGAACATTTCTATAGAAAATAGCATTCTTTTGATACGATATGAACACAAATATATATTAAAAATATCAATTTGACCCTGTCTCTATTGTTGAAAAATAAAGATTTTCTTTGCATTTTATGGCTGTATATTATAGAAAATATTTCTTTATATTATTAAAATACCATGAATTTGTTAATTTTATATCTAAACCATAAGAGATCATGCAGGGTCCATGTGAACTAAGTTTGACCAGTTTTATCAGCTGCATCTATTCTCTACTAGCTTTGGATTACACACGCGTATTTTATTGTAAATTATTACTTCTTCCGGTCCTCTTCAAATAATGCAATGCTCTTCAATAATTACCTTGTTTGCCTATCCATCACATTTTTATATATTAATGCAAATTTAGATTTAAAAATTCTCGTCTTGTTTCTTGTCTTGTACGCAATATTTTATTTCATATTCATCAAATGTAAGTTAAATCATCACTGATTTCTAGCCAAGCTGTATGGAAAATACTTAAAGTTTCTAACAGTATATACTTTTACAATTGCGGCAAAAGAATTGCCAATACTTTCATGACTTTTTTTTATCTCATGGGTATTTACAGGGTGTCTTTAAAGTTCGTTCACATTAAATTCCTAGCTATATCTTGAAAAGTTATACCATTTCAGTCTTGATATTTAGCTCCCCTCGAGAGAGCTATCCAAAGGCTTTATAAAACATAGGTTCATGTTTCTTATCTGTTGTCAATATTAAAGTTGCAAATTACCAAAATGGAAGGCAATATATTCTTCTTTTAGTCGCAATATAATAATTTTCTAAATTTACAACAACGTTTGACAAATTCATTCAAATCCACTCCTAGAAATATAAGATTATAGACCATATAAAATTGCGCTTGGATAAAATGATCTGTTGTCTAAAGATTGTACATTCACGTATGACGTTCTACCAAGTATTCTATGTGGGTTTCGTTTTGGGGAGGCTGCGTTTTTGGTGCGTGGCATTCCCTGTTTGATACTTGTCTTTGTTTTTTTTTTGCCCATCATAGAAACATTGCTTTGAAATGAGAAAAGGGTCTGAGATGCTTGTGTAATCAAGAACGAAATAAATATTCTAGATGTTTGATACTTGTACATCATTCTTGGCTACAACAACTGGTCGACGAGACAATAAGATATCAAGTGTTACCTAAGATAGTAGGATTTTATGAAGACAAAGAGTCACTTCCAAAACACCGGGCGCCTCAAAAACAAAAGAAAGAAAATAAATAATCAATAAAATATAAAAAGCCGTAGGAGTGACTACACAATCATACATTGGCAAAATGAAACATACAGAAATAGACGAACAAACATGTACGGGCAATGCTTAAAATTTAATACTGTTGGTTTAATTGTGCGACAAAATTAATTTCAAGGGTGGCGGAAATATTTACAATTATTATTTAATGATGAAATACAAACGATATTATAAACAGTTACACTTAGTTGAATGTAGGAATTCAATTTTTCAAAATTATATATATTAATAACATTTCAAAACAAGAGCTGTCACTAATGGTGAGAAATGCCCCCGCAGCGCCTTGACCTTTGACCTTTGACCTGGTGACCTTGACCTTTGACCTGGTGACCCCAAAGTCAGTTGGTGTCGTGTACTCAATAAATACTATCAGCATGTGCAGTTTGAAGGTCCTGGTTGCAGTGGTTCGCGAGTAAAGTGCCTTCATGCAAAAAGTTAACGTTGTGACGAACGAACGAACAAATTAACGGACGGACAGATGAAAACTGATATGCCTCCCTTCGGGGGCATAATAATAGATGAGCCTTGCATCCTATATAAACGATTAGAAAAAATGGTCAAATTTAATTTTGACGTTAATTTATCAATCGCTTTGTAATATACATAATAATCTAGACAGGTTAAGTTTGATATAAATTCGTATAAAGATGAATAATTGGCAACAGTGAAAACTATTCATATGTCAGTTCATATTGTTATCAATGTAACAATATTCCGGTTTGATGAATCTTTTCATGAGGGATAATGAAATAATTCCCGACCCTTACGCCCTTATCTCGGGCTAAAGTGGAACTCTACTATATTTGTACATTTCATGTGCTCGAGAAATTTTCATTGTACAATTAATTATTTTAACGCTTTCAGTGGAATACATTAGTATCGCCGAGTAGCCCTACTGCTTTTATTGTCAATATTTATACAAAAAAATACTTCAGTCTTGTGTAATTAATGCTTTCTTCCTGACAGTTTTTCTGCTGCCGTTTGTTACCATATTGATCGTTACAGATACTTTAATCATTCCCTTGCATGAGTTAACGTTCTACCATCGTGACTGTAAAAGTTGAAATTTGCTTCAATGCGAAACGTTAGTGTATCCGGCTAAACTACGTCATAAATGTCAAAAGTTTCAGCCAAACTTTTCCTTTGACAAATATTGAATCCATTTACAGCTTCTATAGCAATCATCCAATGCATCGTAACCATGACGTATGCTCTTGTTCGTAACTTATTAATGGCAGCTGTCATTTGACTGGTTCTTCTTTCTCAAAAATAACATAATCAAGAAGTCCGTTAATCAAACAGTCATTACAACACATAATAAAACATAAGAGGAATGACATGACTGAAACGATATTGTCAGCTAAAATGACTATATATATATATGCATAATTGTAGGAGGAACATTATACTGGTGCTAAAAGCGATTGTAAAGCAATCCGATATTGAATTACTTACTATATGTGCTAGAATTGATAATTTTAGAGAAAGGCTTATGAGCTTATGACGGAAGTTCTTAGCAGGAGTATCTATTATTCATTTACTGTCTGGATGTTAGGGAAGTATGAATCTTTAGATTTTTTTTTTCATGAAAATACTTTCAGTCCGAAATTCAGACTTTTAACAACATAAATGTAAAAGAATGTGTTAAACAGAAGAAGTAAGATGTACCATACGAACGTTCAGTGAGTTATGTTTATCTAAAATAAGATCTTTCTGAAGCATAGAACTTAACGACGATTAATACAAAATGTAACTGCAAACTTGGTTTTACTTAATATGTCCTAGAGTTGCCATTGAAAGTGAAGCACACCCACATAGCAGCCATGTAAGACATGAAATAAATCATTGTTATAAATCGAGCAGCTTATGTAGTGTTCAAAAGTAACATCATGATGATATTCGGCAATCTTTGATCTGTAGTAATTAAGGTATTCATATGTATTGATTTCATTACAATACTGTTTTCCTTTTACAATGTTTCTAATGTTGTAAGCTCCAAATCAGTACAATGCATGCCAACTCATCACATTGGACAAGTGTGTGAAGTTTTAATCCATTCCCATATGTGGAAACTGAGATACCAGCATACATACAAAAACAAATAACTGTTAAGTCAAAAAAGGGGAATAATTTTGTAAATATGCAAAGTAGTGTTATGGAACATATGCACTGCATGACAGTAAAAAAGCAAAATGGATTTATGTAGATTTATGTAATCTATACAATGTACGTCAATTTATCACAGCGAATAATTGAGCGGGGTTTTAATTCATTCCCACAAGTGGTTAACGAAAGTACGAAATAAGACTCGATGCGAAAATAATTTATGATCAAAAAGCAAAAATTAATTGTTTTTATATTTTTTTTTCAATTTATTAATATACAAATTACATTTTAGTTTATGCTGCTAAATACTCAGCAACAACATCTGCGATACGTTAAGTGAGTTAATTTACCTTCTGGTACGTTTTATCAGTCTTAAAAACAAATAATTTCAAGTTTTAATTAGCTGCTGAAATACACAAATACGAACAACTCTGCCGCAACGTTTTAAGTTTAACGCTGCTGAATACTCAATACAACTAACATTCGCCGTCACGTTTTTAAGTGGTTACACAACTCTGAAATTAACATAAACTGAACATCATTCTGCCGCGTATCGTTATTGAAAAATTGTATACCATTTGCTAACTTAAAAAAACAAAGAAATACACACTTGCTTGCAACTACGTTTGTAATTTACAAGCCATGCTTGAATACAACAACTTTTAAAGGAGACAACTTTTCCGCGATACTTAAATATGAAAGTTTCTCCTAAAGCTGCTTGTAATTAAAAATACGAAAGGTCTCCTAAAATAGCCTTGCACTTAAATATTGAAAGGTCTCCTAAAAGATAGGCCATTTGTAAAGAAAAGATAGCAATCTAAAACGTTACCTGTACCGAAATTCACCACTCGCACCTATTGCAATGCAAGACGTGTGTTTCATTGAAAATTGATAAAGCTTTAAACTGTCTAGTGTTTATGACTATTACGAATCAATGTTTCAATTTTACTGATATAAACATTGTAATTCAGAAAAATGATTTGCACCTAATAGGTGGCCAAACTTCAAATTGGACTAGTTACCCAAACGCACTACAAAACTCTGCACACATTTGTGCCAAAGAATGCCTTACAACATTGTTCCCGTTTTAAGTGTATTTGCAATAGCGTGTCGACAGAGGTATAATTTACACTGTAAACAAGTTACAAAACTACGCAGTTTTATCAAGCTTGAATCAATATTCTCACATTTATTTATCTTTATACAAATGAAATTCATCTCCAACTTAAGAGGGAAAATACTACATAACATTTCTCACGTAACAAATTACTTAAAAATAGCTCGGAAAAAAGAACGTTGTTTCTCTTTGGGAAAAAAGCCACTATTGTACTTAAATATTGCCGTGGATCAAAGTTATCTTCCTGTTTAAAATGAAAGACCATCATGATAGCAAAATGTCGGTAAAAGTTTATAGTGCGTTTGCGATATAACTACTGACAGTGTTGCCTGAACAAAATACCCTAAGTATCCAATTTAGAGATAAAATAACGATATCCTTATACCAATAGATTTCTAAGCACATGGTATCTTCCAATATTGTACTAACCTGATTCGGAGGAAGCTCTGAACAGGGAGAAGCATTGATCTTGGTCCTGATTACGAGGCGATTCACATTAAAGCACATTTTTTTTGTAACAGCAAGCTGCAACTATAATATTTATTGTTGTACTTTCCCACAAGAAAATGGACTGAACAGTTACATGATTATGTTATTATTGATGTCACACATCTAAAACTAGCGAATATACATATCTGTTTCTGTGTACATACAAACTGACAAAATAAGTTATATGAAAACATCTAGCTATGGATACCAAAAAATCAAAAGAAGCTTTGAAGAAAGTAAAAAAGATAAGTGATTCCTTTCGAAGTTAAATATATGAATAATAGATTCATTTAAATTGCATAACTGACATTTTCATAGATAAAACGAAAAATAAACGTTACATGTCTAGTATGCACAAACTGACAGCCGTGATGGTATAAGTTCAGCTGTGTAAGTGAGAAATACAAAATAATAATGATAAAATTAAAATAATCATATAATATAAAAAGCCAGTCAATTGGTTAACAATCTATTTATTCTTTGGCAGTTTACCTGCCTCGAACGAAACATTAGAACAACTGCGCTGATATACATATTAATATTTTAAGCCTTTTGTTGCCATATCTAATTTATGAGTTATTAAATAGTTTTGAAAAAAAAAAGAGTTTTGAACCAGATCAAGGTTTTCTGTTATATTAAAGTATATAATAAAACAAAATTTGCGATTAAATTTGTTCTTCTCCAGTTCAGTATATCCTCTGATAATTGAACGTATATTGATGAACAAGTTGAAATTTACGACGATTCCCAAAATCAAGTACATACTATGTACGCTAAAAGTGTGGTGATAATGATGGTACGCTCGAACGTTAGCGGACGAAAACAGTTAATTATGAGGCACTAACAGATCCACTTCTGAGACATTAGTTTGTAAGATGTTGATTCTGCAATCATGACAAAAAGTACATCATTCCATTCAGTCTAGGGTCTGCTGAATAAGTTCATATAATTGATGCAAAATGTATATTATATTGTATGTAATTAAAATCTTGAAAAAGTAGAAAGCGACTTTGCTTCTTCACGAGCGTGAGCTGTGCTTTTGCTACTATTGACGAAAGTCGCATGGTTTAGGTCGCTAACTTGAAAGCCTTAACCGTTATGTGTTCGAAACTTTGCTTGGCGTATAGGATTTTCACTAGAAGGCAAGCTATCTAAATAACTTTTGTTTCTACCCAGGTACCCGGTTATGCCTAAGATAATGCCCGGGGTCTTCTCCAACCATCAAAAGCTGAAAAGTCACCCTAAGACATATAATTGTGTCTATGAGACGTTAAACCAAAAAAATTTAATCTTTACCACGCTCAGGTACAGTATAATTAACTGGATTTAACAGAGACTGGACTAAATAGTTTGACTAGATTAGAATAACGACATATATAGATGCACTTAGATCAGATCAAGTCTGGTGTAGAAAGTGAGACAGTATTTGCCTCCTTTTTGTGGAGTAGAGGCTTGAGAGATAAAGCCTAACGCCACTCCGAAAAAGAAAGAAGAAATAGACCTGCTTACTGTAAGCTATACATTTTCACAAATGCCTACATTGGGAAAATCGCATTTTTGATGGCATATTCACGTACAGAAAACGTTTCACAATATAGATCTTAAAGAACGTTTTCATAGAAGAGGATGCAACTATTTTCAATCATGTTGTAAAATGAAATATATACGTACTTGTGCTACTTTTTATGTTCATCTTCGGAATTGCTTTGTGTGAAAACTTATCTATAGTCATATTTAAGTAGAGCTGACTGTTTTACACTTGATAAACTGAATGTAATAGATTCACTGTTACATTTAAGCAATGGTATAAGGCTTACCAGGTTATATTCAAATTTTCCGGATAAATGCCTTTTCTTACGGTTTATCAAACGTGAAGGACTTCCTTAACAAAAAATATCTTAAAAAATGATGGTCGGCGAATTGTAATGAGGAAAGAAGTTTATGAATTTTTTTATCTAACATTCACTCTTCAAACTAACATTTTCAAACTTGCAAAAACTAAAAACTTGCACTTTACAATTTAACATGGTTCTCTGTTATTTTCGCCAAAGTGTTTCTGTTCAGGAATATTTGACAATTTTGTTTTCGTTTATTTAGACATGAATAATTTAAATCAGTAGTTTGAAAGAATCATGAAACGTTTCAGAGCAAGAAGGTATTATAAAACATGTCATTATATTTTGCTAAATGGTCCTTATCATTTTTAACAATAATAGCAGAGATATACGATATGTTACACATCGAGTTTGATAATAATCCATTAATTTTAGTGTATAATGCCAGAAAGCATACATCTTGCTTTTGAGTTTAGATGTGAGCTAATAAGGGCCCAAGTCTCATATATAAATAATTATATGAAGGATAGTGGATCTATATAATGTGTAGAAAAGAGACTAAAGCATCCACCAGTTGTTCATGTGGAAAGCTTATAAGGCTTTCTAGTTATGCAGCTTAAGCCCAAAAGGGTGTTCAAATGTTCATAGACTGACAATATAACTCTTAGGCTGCGGTTAATACAGAGTGCTTTATAAAGGTTAATTGCAGGCGATGCCATTGTGAAAGAATTAATTAAAGATTTGTTTTATTGAACAATTTTTCAATGTAATGGTACTAAAATATGCAAGTTGGATCGCCGCTAACCCAACGTATTCGTATTCACTAACTTAGGAACATTGAGATAACAACTATAAAATAGTTCAATGGTCACTGCAAACATTAAACATTTGTTTGATTATTTTAAAAATATTCTGTTTCGTTACAATTAATGTCCCTACGCTACACAGGAGATTGAGAAACGTTGCGTGTAACTTTTTACAGGATGAATAGTTTTAAAATTTATAAAAGCAATCTAATTAATAAAAAGATATTGAATGAGTTATATTTGGATTACGTTAATTAAAGAATAAACCAGAATAATAAATAGTTTATTTTATACAAATATTCAACAAACAGATATTTTATTGCATTGATTAATCAAAAAGCACGCTAACCTCGTTACAGATGCTTTGAACAGAGAACAATCTTGTTCTATTACAAAGCTCTTGCATAAATAAATGGTTTTTATAACATTATTCATTGATAAGCCGTTATTAGCTTTTTATCTTTAATGTTGATATAAGCTGGAATTTTTGAACACAGGTTTATTACATGTAATTTAGTTTAAAACTCATTTCATCATTTTTGGGGATATTAGCAATATATTGCTAAATTACTGAACAAATTAACTTTATATTAAAACTTAATGGACAGAATGTCTTTAGGTTAAACGCTTTTGTCTAATTTCAACTGCGTAATCTAATATCAACAGGGACGAACATAATTTAATCAGACAGGTGTAGCCTAAAATTTAATTTTTTAATTATTTACCAATGCGTTTATCTAATTTGTTTCAAATGATTTGCATAGGTACAAAACGATGCGCGCGACGCATAACACAAAATACCTGTTCCATAATTGTATATCTCAAATTTAGAGAATATCTACTTACTCATTTTCTCATATCAGTATTAGAAATTCAAAATCACAAATATCAAACGTAATTGGACTATGGATTAAACTAGACCCACTGAATAAACCTAAAAAAACATATGTTAAATGAGGTCAATCACCGATAGGTATTTTATATTTACGAACAGGGTTCACTTCTCGATTCACTCCCAAGTCACTAATTTGAAGCATAATTTGTCCGCGTTTTCAATTGAACTGATATCGGTTGTCAGCCGAATTTAATTTGATTATCTGAGAAATGCCAAATGCCTTTGAAAACAGCGGACAGCAAAACTGTTTTTCGAGTCAGCACGTTATAATAAATTTGAAAAAACTACTACGGTATTAATTATATAACAGATAATAAATCAAATTGTTTAATTAGATATAATTAAAGTCATATGAAAATTATTAATCGTACAAATTATTCTTTATATAAACACAAATTGTTAAATAGTTTGTCATAATTCCGATTTTGCAATGAATATCTAATACTCCTGATGTTTAGAAAGCAATTTTCAGAACTTGAATCTAATGAATGGGTAATTCCAAAGGTCTACAGATAGGAGATAATAAAGTTGAATCACTACTAGTGAAGGTAAAGTTTTGGTATCATATCAAAAGGTGAAAAGAGGACGCCTTCTAAAGGAACATTCTCACCGTTTTGTTCATTGTGCGAAAGCTTTTAAGGCTGTATCTCATTAATGCAGCTTTAAATCCAAAGTGCAGTTGTTTCGGCAAATTGTTATAGACTGACAATTATGTAACTCATTAGAGCCAAATTTTGCGTTAATTCAGACGTTTAGTTTTAAACGAGGTACCAGCTAATTGCAGTGCTCGGATGGGGCCATGTGTGTGAGAACTTTGTTGGAGCCAGTCAGTTTAAGCTTTGTAGTAGAACAAATGGTTTTCCACTTGTGACAGTGGACTAAACATTTAATGGGGTGGGGGCGGTTTATTTAGCGGTTAGTGTATCTACTGCTCAGCCCGAACGTATTAGTACTTACACTAACATAGGAAACGTTCAGATATACAAATTGTTCATAAATTCACTATTTCAATTGCACTGCTTTAAATGCATTTAAACATTTTTTGACTTTTGCAGTTTTCAAAACGATATTCTTGAAATTTCGTTCTATTAATGTCGATACGCCTACACAGGAGTATTGTAGAAACAGTGCGTGACATTTTTTAAGAAGCAATGAATAGGTTTTAAAAAGAGTTTAATAAAAGCGAATCTAAATTATGTTGGCACCTGGGAACATGGATAATGGGTGAATTGCGTGTAGATAGTGGGTGTATTGCGTGTAGATAGTGACAAGTAATAAACCAGTAAGAATAAACTAGCTTTTTACTTATACAAATATCTGATACACCGATTCCTGTTATCGCATGATTATCTTCCAAAATAGCACGCTAACCTCGTTTACAGATTGCTTTGAACAGAGAACTGAATTGATCTTGTTTCTGATTACGAAACTCTTGACAATAAAGCACAATTGGTTTTATATTGGAAAACAGAATATATTCTATTAATTGCCGCTCTTAACTAGATAGCTTTTTATCTCAATGATAAATGGATTGAAAATAAGCAGGGAACATTTTGTACTGGAAACACTGATCGGATGGCCTATATTTACATGATAAAGGTTTTAAGTTAACAGTAAAACACTTCAGTTGTCAGTCGGAGGCTATGTTAAAATGGAGAGGTGCATTGAAGGAAGGAAGTATTAAAGGCAACTGTCATCATAAACAAATTATAATTATTATCCGATTTTGAATCAGTTACATGAAGAATGTCTTCTAGTAAGTCTAAGAGTGCTTTAAATTGTTATAATCTATCTAAAGAAAACTGCTACGTAATATCTAATATATTTCTAATTCAGTACGAACATAATTTTTAGACAATGGTGTAGCCGTAAACAATAAATTTAATTGTTTATTATTATTTTACTCTTGCGTTAAATATTTCTAATTGTTTCAAGTTTTACCATACGGTGCATGCTCTCTGAAACAATAACACGCGCGCACGCATACACACACACCTACCTGTTTCTTTAAATTGTACCCCCTCCCCTAGTCTAAAATTTCAGGCGTATATTGCCCAGCTTTGCGGAGCTCTTGTTAGTGCTATGATATACTATATATCAGACAATTTAAAATTCTATCAAAATACTCCAAAACAGTAATATTGGTACTGTTGGTACTTATTACTCAGAACCCACATGAATAAGACTCCTATAAGTAAAAGCATATGTTAAATGAGGAGCAATTAGCACTTTGTCAAATTTAGATTTTTAATATTTACGTAACAGGAGGTCAACAGTTCTCGAGTTCACTGCCAAGTCACTGTTTGGTAAACATATTTAGAACCGGCAGTTTAACACAAGAATTGATTAGCAACCTGATATCGGTTGTCTATGACCGTTAATCTTAAGTGTCGACTATACTGCAGAAAACAATGCCAAACGACCTTTAAAGACACGCGACAGAATAACTGTTTTCTTTCGAGTTTTCATGCCGTTAATTATATAACATTTGCATAAAAAACTGAGAACTACAAGAGTATCTAATTACATACTAACAGGGATATATAATAGATCAAGAAAATATGTTTAAAAGGATACGAGTACTACACTTAAAGTTCATATTTGAAAATATTTACAAATTCTACAAATTAATACTTTATATAAACACAAATTACTTGCTTAAATGAGTTAGTAATACTCCGCATTTTGTGCGAAATGTATGCATGTATATTACAATTAAATCCTGGAAGTGTTTTAAC
Organism: Mercenaria mercenaria; assembly: GCF_021730395.1. Classification (NCBI taxonomy): domain Eukaryota; kingdom Metazoa; phylum Mollusca; class Bivalvia; order Venerida; family Veneridae; genus Mercenaria; species Mercenaria mercenaria. The sequence goes on along the minus strand of NC_069369.1, from coordinate 34,204,056 downwards.
TAAACACTGTGATTGCCGGACATTTAATTATGGCTGTAGCTCCAAATAAACGGTTTATTATAAATATATAGTCAAATTAAATACATTCGATGATGATGTTTTACATTTGAAGCAAATAGCTGAAAATAACATATTTAATGAATGATTGGCATTGTCTAAATACATTTATTGAAAATAATGTAGCAGTATGCACAGTACTTGCGTTTAGACCACGCCATGTTTCTTCAATATAAGATAATTCTTTTATTAATATATTTTCAACCTTAGTGACAGAAGATTTATTGAGTAAGTGTGCAGATAAAGCTATGGAATCACATCTGTTTAGGAAGGATCGTAATTGTGCAACTGCTTGTAGTACAGCTGTATGCCTGTATTATCAGAATGACTTTCATGAAGTTATGTGTATTATAAAGTAGGTCATTAGATTGTGGTGGTCTATAATGGCTTACAAAATTAGTAAATTGATTATATTGTGAAGTAAGACGAGGGAAATTACATTCTCGTATATTAAACATTATCGTTATCTAGAAATAATCAGACAAGACATTTGAAATGCCTGTTTCGTGCGTAGAATGAACGAAAATTAAATATCTTGCATTCTAGGGTGTACAAATGTACATGCATGTCTGCATATAGCTGTCAGGCCTCCCCCAGAGCCTTGTGAATTCAATTTACACTTTTTACATTATCATACAGTATGTATTGCGAAGTAGAAACAATTTTATTTACTTTTGATAGTGTGGTAAATTTATTAGATTTGTGTTTTACACAAAATAAAATTTTAAAGTTCGTGATTATTGAGTCAATAAATCAGCTCATAAGGTAGAAGCGACCAAAAACAGCTACAACTGGTTTGTTATACAGCTTAGAATTCATGTTGCTAGCAATATCAGGTCAGTGGAAAAGCATCTAAGCCAGGTTTAATCTAAATCATCATTTTAGTGGGCAGTCTGCAGAAATAGTCACTGAAACGGTGAAAAAAATTAATTAACGTATAGAGAGTAGTTATTTTTTTCCTGTATTTCTGTGTTTATGTTAATGTAAATTTTAGAAGTACAGAAATGTCAAGTAATCATACTTGATATTCATTTATTCTAAGCCACAAGCTTTACTGTGGAGATATGTTATACGAGGAGATTTATATTTGTGTTAAAACAACGTATGATAGACCGGCATTGAATTCTGTGTTTAATTGTTTGGCAATTGTATTTCGAGACATGGTCTTGTTCGCAGCATCAGTCATATCACTTCGAAATGTCAGTTAAATTTACTTAAGAACGTATAAATAACGAATTACATTAACGTTTAATAGAAGATTGACCTAAGATGGAATGTCCTATCAGGAAATCATACCGACGTACTTTTTGAAGGCAAGTGTATTTTCAGAAATTACCACAAAGGCACCGTAGTAAGGAGTCTTTAAATCCAAGCGGATACAGTCGCTGACTTTAAATCACTTGTCCCTCATCTCTCTGGGTGCAAGTTCAAATCGGGCCGTCATGAAAAGAAGCCATTGTGCTGACTTTCGGAAGGTCGGTGATTCCAAGCAAGCGTCCGTGTAAATAAATGCAAAAGGCGGCATACTGTTGTCTTCCTCCCCATTTGCAGTCTGGAAGCTCATCATTTGATCATAACTATGGCATTGTCACTTAAAACTCAATAAGATGCAACACAGTTAGTGTTCTTTTATGGATTATGAAATTGGCTTTGCAGCTGTTATAACAAATATTGCGTTCATAATCAATGATAAAATGCTAGTATTAATAAACATTCTGCATTTCAATGATTAGACGGGATCCTTTGATAAATGTTTTATTTGAAATGCAATTCAAAATAGAATTTAAATATAACAATTGCTATTTAAAAAGTCTGAAACATAAATAAAAGATATAAATGCTAGCAATTGCAGAAAAGGTAACTATCATAATAATCGAAACATCTGTCGTACGACATACAATTTATTTCATTCATAAGTTCTTGTCTGGAAGTAATACTAGTTCTCAATTTTCAGTCTACAAACTGAAGCTAGCACATTTCATGCAACCTTTATGTACATACATTTTTGTAATGATATATATTTTAAACAAATAACAACGTTTTAACTTATTCGGATATTCAGACAATTTCATGAACCACTTTATGAATATACATAAATTGTTACTCATACTGAAAGTTGTCATTTTACTACTCTGGCGATCGTTTCAGCAAAACAAATAAACCGTCAGTCCAAGGACTTTATTGACGTCAATAATAATGCTTTCCGAAGACAACAATTAAAAGAGTCTTAGCACTTAATGAATATGTATCGCAAGTTTTAACCGTATTCCGTGTATCTCCAGTGTAAGAGCTTTCTTTTACAAGAGGATCCGGAAACGTTCCTGCTGTGCTTAAATAATGTTCCATGCAATGATGTTGATGTTAAGTTGGACCATTATAACATTAGTTAAGTTTAGTTACTCAGAGTAAATTATAATACAAAATATATGACGAAGAGAAGATTTCTTAAAAACGAAGGTAACAATTTATGTATTGCGAGAGTTTTATGAAATAACCAACAGTTTAAATAAAGCAAATCTTACAAGCTCTGTATTAATATTTCGATCCAACTCAATACAGACGTAGGCCATCAGAACCTACCATGATTATCTATGGCTAACTTATCTTGTGCGCAGACATTATAATGCCCGTTTTCATTAATCAGTGTCCCTCATGAGGAGCATTTGAAAGCGAATTGTATTCCCCGAAATTACAATATTGACAAAAACTTGATAAGTATGTGCTTTGGAGATTGTTATTTACTATCATTGCCTCCTGTTCAAAACTGCATTGCCCTGCCGTATACAAACTGCATTGCTTTTCCTTATACCAGGAGGCAATACGAATGACAAAGAAACTGAAATAATTAGATCTAACTTAGAAATATTTGTGTTCGTACTTTTTTGTTTGATAGGCATTACCGGTCTGTAGAAAGAAATAAAGTATGTATAATGTATAGTTAAAGACCGACATCAAATATCCTTGTGCTGCGGGTCAGGAATATTTATGTATTTGAGAAAATGAAATCTACAGTTATTTCAATATAAAATCATGATTCTGAAAATAATTGTAATTGTATGGACACTGTATTCACCAACAACTCACTAAATCTAACTATAACTGTAACACTATATTTAGAAGTTGTTAGCCTCGTATTGAGAAATATGCACGAGTTCTTCAGTGGAAATAATGCGCGAGTGTGTATTTCTCGGTGCAAAGCTAATATTCTTTTTATGACATACGTATCTACATATATCAATATTATACAAATGATATGAATTTGTTAGATATTCTTATAAAAAATAAACGGAAATAAAATCTCACAACAGCACATATTGAAGTGACGTCATGCACCCGATATGATGTTCAGAAGTCAATGTGGAAAATATTGCACTGTTTCTTAAAGGAAAAATGAGTATGCAAAAATAGCCTATATTACAAACAATTGTTGTTTAGAATATCATATTACTAAATATTTATTTACGCTAAACTTTAAGTTTAACCATTAATCTGCCTTTGCGGCCAGTGCAGACCATGATCAGACTGCACATATGTGATATTGAATGATGGACTAGTCCATTTTAGAAATATAGCAGGGTAAAGGTTAAATACTAAATGGTGAACGAGACAGGTTTGGAAACAAAATTTTCAGTCAGTATAATGGAATTTCATACAAATAAGATAATGTATCTTTGACACAATTCTGGACATAGTTTAAGAACCTTATTATTGATACTGTTATTATTTTCAGCTATTAACTTAAGTCTTTTATTTACGTTAAACGTGCGTTTAAGGCTTAACACAGTACAAAACACTGTCAAAACTGTATAATGTGAGCGTTGCACCTGCAGTTACCCCATGTGAATAGATTTGTTGATACCGAGTTTGCTGTTAATTTGCTTGGTTGGTTCTCTGTCCCCAAAGGATCTTTTCAGGGATTTTATTAACTGTCACAACAGCGGTCTGTAAGTGTCATGTTGTGGCTGTAAAGCGTTTCCCCGTACTTGGTCTCTTCGAATCATGGAGAGCATTCATTTGTACTGTTATAGAATTTAAGCCGCTTCTAGGAGGCGTGAAAGGTGTTGTATATTTCATTATACCTCTCATGAAAAGTCTTAATCAAACTGAGTCTCCTGTTGTTGCTTGACTGTGTTTCATGCTTCCAAATGAGTTTTCGCAGATTTTGTCAACGATCACAACAGCAGTCTATAAATGCAGTATGGTGGCTGTTAAATGCCTCCCCGTTTTTTGACTCAGTGTTTTTATATTTCTGACCCTTTGGGATCATGGAGTACAGTCATTTTAACACCTCAACAGGCCAATGTACAGGTATCAAAACAGATCATTCCCAGTAGGTTTAAACAACTACTTATCATGTAGTTTTCCACTTTACACGTCAGACACAATTTAAGGGGACGACCGTAAACCGACTTAGCATTAAGCATGCGATGTGTTTAAAAATAGTCAGGTCACTACTTGTTTTAATAAACTGTAAAGTAATTTAACCAAATACCAACGGACATTTTCTACGACCCAGAATTTTATGAATTTTGTAAACAAAATCTCCGTAAATGACTAAATGTCAGGTTTTAATATGCCTTGTCACGTAGTGTCTTTAAATTATAGTTTTGTCTTAAAACCAAATATAAGATATAATAATAAAGTTTAGCTATTTTCGAAGTAAATGACTGTAGCCTTGCTTCAGTTAATGACTGTAGCCTTGCCTTTTGCTTCCGAGAAATCTATCCTTACCTATTATCTTTTGCTGAAAGTGTTTGTTAATAATGAACTGATCAGTCTCACTGAAGTTGATACACAGTCAAGTGAGAAATATATATTCCGTAAGATGTTACACGTTGTGAAACCGCACATAAAACTATCTCTATAAACAAAGCTAACATCATATTGAAGACAAGGCAAATTCTGTTTACTTTATTATCTAATTTACCCTTCAAACAATACATCATGAACTACTAAGTAGCATTTAATTGCATAATAATTATTGTACATGTTGAATTTGCATTGCTTTTCATGTATTGGCTGAGCTTCAGGTCACGATATCAAAGATGCAATGACTTCTATGTTAAATTTCAATGTAATCTTGCCAAAATGTTTTATAAAGGTTTGTAGATATGTTTCAAGAATAAGCAATAACATGTTTGTTTATACAATAATCGTTTGGTGTATACACATACATGTAAAACAATAACAACAGTTTTTCAGCCATCAAGAAGGACTTTTGTAGTATTTGTTATTTCCTTAAAACACATTGTAATGCTTTGTACATTACAAGTTGTACTATCATACACGCTTTGTTGATATCCTTCAAACAATTAGGAATTTCACGAGATTTATGTTAGTACATACGCATACATGTTAAACAACGAACAATAGTTTTTCAACGTTGTAGACATTAGCTACTTCTTTTAAATACACATGGTACTGTTTTGTGCATTAAATATTGTTGCTATATTATGTCGAACTAAGGTGGTGTATAACCTTTTATATTTTTCATCTCTAAAACATTCAAAGGTTTGTATGTTCTTCATTATAATTAGGAAGTATATGCAGTAAACCTTGCATTAAGGGACCACCCAAGAGAAGGACAAAAAGGGGTATCTTACACAAATGGTCTCTCTATATATTAACATGATTTGTTCTTTCTGAACACAAATGGGAACTGAAAAAGTGGTAAGTGCAAGTAGTTTATTAATAGACATGGTCCTTCAAGCAAGGGAATATAAAGTTTAACATGTTTCGGAAAGGTCTTTTAAATGTTTAAACATTGCAACATGATCTGAAGTTTATAACTACAAAAGGATACAGGATAATAAATTATATAAAATAACTAACTTACCATCAATTTTTGAACAAGGTTTACAATTTGGGGTAAACGCTGTACCAAAACGTTTTACTTCATGTTTTTGCACACTTGCTTGCTTGAGAGAATGTTAACATAGTTTTATGCCCTTGATGACGTGTAAAAGGGCAAAACTCTCTGTCACTGCACATATAAGGGCATAAAATTAAATTTTTGGTGCAGGGGCAAGTGCAAGGGGCCATAAGTCTTAGAGCTGGCAGAATATTAAAGACTAGTAAGACATTTTATTTTTGCAGTTTTAAAGATTACAATGTATTGTTTTATATTTTTAGCTATTTCAAATACATCTCAAAAATCTATAATTGGTTAAGATACTGCCTATGTATAATGATCAAAACAGTCGTGTCATAACCTGTTTTAACAAACAAACTGACACTCTTCTTTATTTTAAGTGTCCCGTCCTGTGCTTACAAAGGGACTTGCTACAGATTTGATATTGAGCAACTTGAATGTGTTCTCTTTCCACGTTCCATTTTCATCAGCTCTATACCATGCTTTCCAGACCCGCTCTAGATTTAAGGTTTTCTTTTATCTGTGAATGTAAAGAAACCCTTATCAAATCTACGATTTCCTTCTCCTGGGAAATAATATTGATAATCTAATGTCTATAAAATGTATTAGTTTATTGGTTAAAGACTTGCAGGCGTTATCTAAGGTGATAAATAATAATGAAATACTCCCTCTGGTCTAGCATTTTATAAGGAATATTGTCAAACTATACAAAATACTCGCATAAAATTTATTTAGTGATATTTGTCATGTGATATATTTGTTTTCTTTTTGCATATTAGGAAATGAATAAAGCCTATGAAAGAATCCTTCAGAGGGATAGATCACTTCTGAGTGCAACATAATTGTTTCAGCAATTTTATAGATCATTTTCATGATAGTAGGTTATCATAACAGTATCTTGATCTGCAATGTTCTACTTAGCACAATAAGATTTTGCCAGGCCCGGATCATACAAAGGGCTTGCGTCAAGTGGTTACCGGCCTGGCAAAAGCCACGAGAGCCGACTGTATCACTGCAGATCAAGGAACTGTTGTAATGCCATTTTTATACGCCCGTTTGAAAAACGGGACGTATTATGGGAACGCCCCTGGCGGGCGGGCGGGCGGGCGGGCGGCGTCCACAGACCTTGTCCGGAGCATATCTTCTACATGCATGAAGGGATTTTGATGAAACTTGGCACAGTTGTTCACCATCATGAGACGGAGTGTCATGCGAAAGAACCAGGTCCCTAGGTCTAAGGTCAAGGTCACACTTAGAGGTCAAAGGTCAAATTCAATAATGACTTTGTCCGGAGCATATCTTCTTCATGCATAGAGGGATTTTAATGAAAGTTGGAACAATTGTTCATCATCATGAGAAGGAGTGTCATGCGCAAGAACCAGGTCCCTAGGTCTAAGGTCAAGGTCACACTTAGAGGTCAAAGGATACAAGAATGAAAACTTTGTCCGGAGCATTTCTTCTTCATGCATAGAGGGATTTTGATATAACTTGGCACAAATGTTCACCACCATGAGGCGGAGTGTCATGCGCAAGAACCAGGTCTCTAGGTCTAAGGTCAAGGTCACACTTAGAGGTCAAAGGATACAAGAATGAAAACCTTGTCCGGAGCATGTCTTCTTCATGCATAGAGGGATTTTGATATAACTTGGCACAAATGTTCACCACCACGAGACGTAGTGTCATGCGCAAGAACCAGGTCCCTAAGTCTAAGGTCAAGGTCACACTTAGAGGCCAAAGGTCAGATACAAGAATGACTTTGTCCGAAGCATTTCTTCTTCATGCATGGAGGGATTTTGATGTAACTTGACACAATTATACACCATCATGAGACGAAGTGTCATGCGCAGTTCCCTTCTTTCGAATTACTTCCCTTTGTTGTTACTATAAATAGCTTATATTGTAACTTTTTCACTACTAGTCATAGGGAAAAATCGAGACCATTTTTCTGTAGTACAATATGCATGCTTCATCCAATTTTGAGGTGTATTTTGACCAGTCTCTACCTGGTAAAGATTTTTGTGAGGACTTACAATTTTTTTTTTTTTTTAAAGATTAACTTCCCTTAGTTGTTACTTTAAATAACTTATATTGTAACTTTTTTATAATTGACCGTAGGGAAAAACCAAGGCCACTTTTCTGTGGTAGAACATAGATGCTACTTTCCAATTTTAGGTGTATTTTAAGGTATCTCTACCTGGTAATGAGTTCTTTTTTGTGGACTTAGAAAAACAAAACACTTAGTTATTACTAAACAACCACAAAGTTAAAATTCCATTTGCAAATACAGGTGCTAGAGTAAAGAAATTTGCTGTGACGGGCGTATATTGTGACATTCTTGCACTCTTGTTATTATTAAACATATACCTATTTCTAGTGTTATACATGTCAAAAAAATAAAATCTGTAAAAAGATACTTTAGAAATATAGCATGCAACCCAGCTGTAAAATAGCAGACGGTTTGATTGAGTCTGTTCATGAAAGGTAATGAAATATGCAATATCCCTCACAACTCCTAACAATATAATTTACATAAATAAAGCTGAAAACTCGTTTGACACGGTGAACATATTGACGCATGCGCAATGTTGAAAAACCATTATTAAGTGATTTCCGACTAAATACTTTTCGTATCCAATGAGAGTTGAATACAGAGTATTGTATTTGTTGGTGAAATACATTCTGTATCTGAGACAGGAAATTCGTAGGTATGTGATAAAATGAAATAAGCAGCAGCAATCCTGTCCCCCTAGCACTCTTTTAAAAAAAAACACATTCGGTTTGATTCATAGGTAACTTGATTTGGAATGTCGATGATAAAGGCTAGATTTGTTTTGAACAGAAACAGGTAGAGGAAATGTTTAGATGATAAAATGAATTAACTAGGAAGCAATCCAAAGGAATCCAAATGTTATATTTCTGTCTGCTCTATTCATGTAGCTGTAAACAAACATCTTTCCTTAATTAATATAATTGTGAAATTGGCAGATTGAAGCTAAAATATTAATAACAGTCAATCTAAGTCAAATATACGTAGCAATTACACATTCTGCACTTGTATCAAATCGAACGTTTATACATATAACAAGAGTCAGTCGTTGATACTGATGGTAGATAGGGTTAATCTCTAGAATGATCATATCGAAAGATAACATATTTCACGTTTGGAGTCTGCTTTATTCGAATGGAAGCAATAATGGATCAGAATATGGTAAAACATTTCTAATGGTTAATTAGTGGATTTGGGAAAAGTATTGTCGTTTTGGAAACATAAAAAACGCTGTGCACCGCTGTGCGCCGGTCTTGCGAGATAGGCTTAGCAAAAATCATATAGGGCCAACTCATTTCACATTTGCGGCGTATGCCGTTTCGCCGCTGGCAACTGGCCACTTCCCGCAATTACCCAGGTCGATCCGACAAACGCCGATATGCGAGATAGGCAAATCATATATTTTCGCAAGATATATTCGAATAAACATTTGGAAATTTGTGAGAAATACCGATATGCGCCGGTCTTGCGAGATAGGCAAAGCGGCAAATCATATATTTTCGCAAGATATATTCAAATCAACTTGCAGCACACGTGGCCGGATGTTTCGTTATTCTTAGACAGGCGCGATTTTTTTTGTCGCTCACGTGACCGGCGTATTCCGGGTTGTGTGAAACAAATTAGCCCATACTCTCGCGATAATATATTCGGATAGACATTTGGAATTTTGTGGTTGATAACCGTAACGATAGAAATATGTCACTAGAAAAGATTTCCTAACTTATTTTAAAACAGGTCACAAATGAAAATCATTACAAATGTGAAATTTGATATTTTTACTTGCAGCGTACGCCGGAGCGTCAGTTTATTCTAAAACCGGTAAGATCATGTTTCTTGCCAGTGTATGTTTCTTGCCAGTGTATGACCAGTGTATCACGTATAATACAATTGGTCAAAAACAGTGCTGATCATATGCTGACCTGCTGCTATACTATTTAAGGGTAAATCAGTAGCAGAATTGTAAAATGCATTTGTTGATACTTCAATAGTTTGCGAAATTTGAATGAAATTAAACATATAGAGTATGATAACGGTCTGTTTCAATAATGTATTACATAATTATGCATAAGTTAACTAAAGTAACTATTACATTAACACATAATGTGAGCTTTCACAGTCCGTATTTTGATAACATATATTTGACATTCATGGCCAAAAGGCATTGTTGTAAAGACCTCTAAGTCTGGCAATTTAAAGTTGTTCTTTTTCTTGTAACGTAAGTATCCAAATAGGATTTCGGACGTCTCTGACGCTTATTCGTGTTATTATGTCATCTAACCTAGGAGAGTGAAAATGAAGAATCATCTGCAACAACTCGTCCTTTGCACACAAACAGAAATGAAAAAGAGAAAAAGAAGAGACTGGCAAATATTCTCCGTTGCGTTTAAACTCTAAATGTTTGCATCCTGCTCACAAAGATAATGGATATGCTTTGTAGAATAGTTGACGGTATAAGCCAAAAAGACTCATTTAAATATATAATATCGACATACTTATCCAACTATAGACAACAGCCTTCTGTTAATGCATGCTATTTTCTCTTATAGCACACAAACCTCGTTCGCAGATGACTTTGAACAGGGAAATACCATTGATCTTGTTTCTGATTACTAAACACTGTAATGTAAAGCACGTGGAAGGCAGAAATTACGCTATGTATTGCAGTTCTAAACTAAATCTCTAGTCTCTCTAGGTAATGGATTGAAGTTAAACAGAGAAAATCTTGATCTGGAATAAACAGAGCATCTATCTTTACGTGATACAGTTTTGAATTTAACTATACAAATTCATCAAGCAGTCATTGCACAAATTTAATCGAAGGCTGTGCTTACAATGGATAAAAAGAAATCAAAAGGCGCATTGAAGAAAGTTAGAAAGGTAATTGTTAATTTATTTATCAAATATTACATGTTATCAGAAACTGATATTGTTTTATCTAAATCCGCCGCGTCTTGTTAGTTTAATCCTCGTCGGTTTTAGTTTTTTAATTTGTAACAAACTAAAAAATACCGTTTCTTTGTCAGACTTAGAAAACAATAAGAAATGCAATTACCATGTTGTCACATTAGTTCGGATAACTTTAATTATTCTTTTTCGATATCTCAAATCAATTGAAGCTCTGGAGGGACATTTGACTTCCGTACTTACATCTTCTGAGATTCTAACTATTACACTTTTTTTCTTCCAACTTCTTGACTTCTTACTTCCTACTTTTAACTTCCGCATTTCTGACTTCCAACTTCCTGGCTTTCGACTTCTGACTTCTAACTTCCGTACATCTAACTTCCAACTTCCTGACTTTTGTCTTCTGATTTCCTACTTCCACACTTCTTTCTTCCGACTTCCGCACTTTCAAACTTCCTGACTTCTGACTTCCATACTTCTTACTTCTTAGTATAGAAGTAGAAGAGGGAAAGTAGGACGTCAGACTGTTTGAATTTGGAAGCCGGAAGTCTGGAAGTTAGAAGTCAGAAATGCAGAAGTTTGGAGTCAGAAGTCGAAAGCCAGAAGTTGGAAGTTTGAAAGTTAGAAGTTGTCAGAAATCAGGAAGATAGAACTCAGAAGTTTGAATTGGATGTTAAAAGAGTGGGAATTAAACGTCATAACTCAGAATGTTAGAGGTCAGAAGTTGAAAGTAAGAAGTGGGGAAGCTGTAAGTAAGAAATGAGAAATTTGCAAGTTAGAAGTTAGAAGTGAAGAAATTTGAAGTCATTAGTCGGAAGCAAGGTAGTTAGAACTTAGAAGTTAAGTAGTTGGAAGTAAGATGTTGGAAAGGTGGAAGTCGCAAGTCAGAAGCCATGAAGTTAGAAGTCAGAAGTGTGAAAGTTAGAAGTTTGAAGTAAGAAGTCGAAAACATGCAAGTGAAAAGTGCAGAAATTAAAGCAAACAGTGAAATAAATATATTTATTGGAACTGGAATTTGTAATACTTCATCTGTGTATTTAGTACAGTTACTTATCAATTTGATTAAAATGGCAAATTTACAGGTGGAGTGATAATCTGTACATTCATTACATATTTTTCAGTGAGTTGAGAATTTTCACAGTGAAAAAATGTCAAATATTTTTTTTTTTTGCTCCTGAGACACTATATAGTGGGTAAATTAGCCAAATTATGAAATAAAAAGTTTTACATGTCAGATTAAAATATCTTTTATTCATTAACACAGTTTTACTCAAGGCTAGCTGCTCATGAAAATATTACATCTGGTGCTAGCTTGTGAAAGATATTTCAATCTTACACTGAAACAAACAAATGAGCCGCGCCATGAGAAAACCAACATATTAACACATATTGTAGAATTTCAACAAAAGTAAAAATTACGTATTTTTGTAAATGCTCAAAGTGTGACTTCGTTTTCATTTCATTTCAAAAGTGTTTACGTGGCGGCACTACTTTTTAATTACTTTTCATAGTATTCCCCACTGCTAACTGTTAAAATTGAATGATTTCATAAACGGCAATTTTTAATAACATTTCTCACCGCATTCATGTTTAGACATGTACTGAAGTTTGATTTTAAGCTTCGTTTAGTAAAATGCATTACTGCGCTATTATTTGATAGTTAAAATTTGATCAAACTTTCCCATGGTTAAGTTCTTTGCCAACTTTTATTTGTAGGCATCATCAAATATTCATGTAAATTAAACGAGATATGTTTTGTCATTTCGACTTTCCGTCATTGACCTTTTTCCATTTAATTGTTCAGTAAAAGATGTTTTTGAAACGAGTTCTAATAATCGTAAATCAATCGCGTCTGTTATGACGATGAAAATAATATCATTCTTGCCTGTTATGCCATGATTGTAGACTTCACAGTTTAACCTTTAGCAACTGTTTTATTTATGGTATGAAACTTCATAAAACACAAAACTGTGGCGAGAGATTAAGCTTAGACAACTTCTAGATCAAACATATCAAGAAATATTACAGACTATAAAACAAAACATGCCCTTTGAAGAGATATAACAGTTCAGAATGTAAACTACTTGCACTAAGGCCGATCTTTTACAAGAAAGATCTATATTTTACCTAAAGTTCAAGTAAAGTGAGTAGAAGCATTGTAAGATATATTGACAATGTGTTAAGGCAACGATATAATTTCAAGGTACTGGTCTCGTGGTGTACTTCACTTGAAAATGACATTATCAACATAGTATAATAAAGTGACGCACTTTAAATCATCTCGAGCAGTCGTGTGCTCGATTTATAACGTCTTATGCTCAAAAACTGATGTCGTGAGGGCGTGATAAGCTTTCGTGCGGTTGAAATTAAAACACCGTCCAATCAAGACAATTTGTCGAGATGCCAGAAGAATCAGTCGTTTAACTGAAATAAAATGTCATACAGTCAAGATAAGATGTCGAATGCTCGAGTAAAATAAGAGTCCGTGCGCTGTGGCGGATTAAAAAAGCGACATTTGTCTTCAAAAAGAAACAACGACATTTCTTGTCGACTTTAAGACTTTTGTTTTCCATTTACCACTTAAATGTTGCTATTGACCTTGTACCTCCACATACATGCAGAAAAGTTTTAATACAAGAAACACGGGGAAAAGGTGAATAAAGCATTAAATTGAATACAAAAATCACTACGTTGATGATTTTGATAGTAATTTAAGACATGTACGGATATTGAAACGCTGTTTTACTTACTTTCCAGGATATTTTGTAACAGTTCCTATGTCAGTAAGTTGGTACCTGTGGTCAATTTATCTATAATAAAATACTTTATTTGAACCAAACAACGTGTATACAGTTCGCTTTAAAAAAGGACCATGTGGATTTTACGAATCGTTTCGCAACACTAAAATAAGGTTTCAGAGAGAAGTTTTATAAAAGGTGTCTTTTCTACTTGTCTAACTTCACACCTGTATTTTTTTTTTAGATATTAAATATAGACAGAAATGAAGCATGAAGTACGTTTCACGAGCTTTCCTAAGTGCTAGTGCTTACTGAATGTATATTTTGTTATTTTCATTTCATTAACTGACTTTATTGTTTAAATAATTGGTGAAAATGGCAGTTACAGTATTTCTCTACAGTTACATAAAAAACAAATACAAAAACGAAATGCTGACTGGCGTATATTTCCACTCATATTTAAGTATGAAATCAAAATGCACTAAACATAATTACGAAACGTCATTATTTACTTCTGCAGAAGTTAAAATTATTAATAGTATTTCGTTTTGTTTTTTGTTTTTGATTTTTGTTTTATATCCTTTTTTGAGTGGTTGGGGGTATCTGAGGTACGTGATTTCTGAACTACATTCATTCGGAACACACCGCCTATTTGGTTAATCGTGTCAGAAAGAAAAGTATCGTTTAGCAGAAAATATCTTTAGGCAAAATACAATATAATTCAGGGAGGTGATCAAGTAAATCAGACCGGCATTATTATATCTCCGGCTAATATCCAACGGTGTTAATATAGGACAGGAAGAAACTAACATTTGAGCTATGTCAGCGACGTCTATTAGGGCGAATGCAACTAAAGCTATGTTGAAATACTTGATGTATATGTATCTAAAGCAAGCAGCCAACATACGTATCATACCAGAAAATGAATGATATAACTTAATGAAGCAGTATTAATAAACAAGATTTAACCTGCTTGAACAAACAATATGATGCTATTAACTTTTAAATCAAATAACTGATCTTATATAAATACATTTGTAAAAGACTTGTAACTCATATGTTTACCGGAGATACGATAGGAGTTAATAGTTGTTAACTGTTCAGATCCTAACATGCAGCAGTAAATTTTCCGTTGTAAAACTTCCATATTGCAAAAATACGCCGGAATCTGTCTTCTTTGAGGTATATATATAGCACTCTTGAAAATTAGCAGCGATCTTTAATGTATTTAGACAGGATACGACTGGCATTAAAACTGGCATCAGAATTTCTAAACAATTGTGATTGTTTGATTGTAATGGAACAAGACATGAGAGTAATAATTGCACTTTAAAAATGAATAGTATAATCAGAGAAATTAAGTACTTACAATTTGTTCAAATCTGGTTAGTGAAAAGTAAAAGGCTAAATTGACATAACGTATTCTAACGTATATAAAATTCAAAAATACAAAATGTTGTAAACCCACTACTTTTTTACACTTGATTCTTACAAGTGATATACTGTAATCATGTAACGTTTTTGTTGTTGTTGTTTTGCTTAGTTTATTTTTCATTTAGTCATTAATTGATACCTTTTGCTGTTTTGCTAGCATCTGAAACATTATTCAGCTCTGATTTCGATTCTAAAATTAACAGAGTAGCTTTATGCCACATATATTACAACTGTTATAATTGCATAGCTGTATCTTATGTACATAATCCAAAATGTTGGCAAGTGTTTTTGAGCCGTAAAGAAAAATGTACAGTTTTAAAATCAGTTTTGTAATGAAATCTGCAGATAACTGTAACTCTGACCCAAACAGCGGTCTTTTACCACCTTTCTACAGACATGGAATGGTACGTTTTTGCTAGTTGAAAGTTAAAATATATAAGTGTAGACACATTCTTGTTTCATGCATTGGTGAGCTACGGACATGGAATTGTATGTATTTGCGAGATGAAACTTAAAAATATATTAGTATAGACATATTTTAATTCATGCCTTGGTGAGCTTCAGAAACAGTTGTGATGGTGTCAATGTGCTGTTTACATAATATAAAAATAGCACTTATGAAAGTCTGAAAACACAACGGTATTTTTTTTATTTTATTCGTGCGATACTATCGAGTAAAAAGATGCTTTAAAATGTTAGTGTCCAAGTCTAAAAATTACTTGTCATTCAAACAACGTTTTTATTAGCTGTCAAGAGCGGGCTTAATATGGCTGTGCCGAAAAAATTTAAGAAACTTTATATTTCATAGATACAATTTTTCAAGGATATTATTTTTGACTGCTTTTTTCCCCAGTAGATTTTATGTATTACGGTTGCAATTTACTGTGAAAACTAAATAAAACTTTTAATATTTCCGAAAACAGGAAGTGCTTTACTGTAAGCTGCTTCTTATCCTTAAAGTTTTATAAATATACAGTCCAAGACGAAACAACGGAACAAATAATGCGATTTGCTAGAGCAATTACTGTAATTGGACTTTAGAAGCAATTTGTTTCCTTTGTAATCTTGCGCGATCATTAAATAAACAAATATCTCATAGTGTTCATTGGCGCGGAAGAGAAAATATTCAATTGCACAGGCTTTCCCTGTCTTTCGCCAAGCGATCAGTATTCTACCTTCGCTTGCCTTTGCTTTTGGCTTAGCGCCGTTTTTCTATAGTCAGTTATGCAACTGTGGAAGTCAACCTAGTAAACAGATTTCCAGGATTCTATACCAGTACAAACTTGATCTTAAGTAACTGCCAACTTCCCAACATGGATAAGAGAAGAAGATCGAATAATTTCAGACACAATATATTTTATCAATCGTCACGGAACACATACGCTCCGCCCGGGGATCGACTTCACGAACCTGCTTTCTGTAGATCTGCGCTCTGCCTATGACGTTTAGCACGCAGACTACCTACTTTTACAGCTAACCTTGTTTCATTTATACTAAAATTGGTGGACTCCAAATGGTATAAAACCATGTACAACCTTTGAGCACTGCAACTGCACCAGAAACAATTACTTTTCAGTTAATTGATATGTCAACCGTTTACCGAAACAAATCTCTCTAGAAACTGTAAAACCTATTGGATACCATCGTGAAACTTTTAAGTTAGACACTGGTCTTCCCCATGAATTTAATTACAAAATGTATTTCTGCTGAGATAACCGAATAAAATGCATCTGCAGACATATAGGTCTCTTTTTTGTTATTTCTATTCTTCTGTTAGTGCGCATGTCCAAAAATGTCTTTTTCATACAAATCTACAGTAAAATATATATGTTGTTATCTTAGACATACATGGTTCATAATATATCATATTATTAATAAGCAGTTTTGAGTATCACAGGTTGCTATTTGTTTACAATGGTGTATATTTTGAAAGTAATTTGCAAAAAAGGACAATTGAGCCGCGCCATGAGAAAACCAACATAGTGCGTTTGCGACCAGCATGGATCCAGACCAGATCCATGCTGTTCGCTTATGGTTTCTCTAATTGCAATAGGCTTTGAAAGCGATGCGAAGTCTGGTCTGGATCCATGCTGGTCGCAAACGCACTATATTGGTTTTCTCATGGCGCGGCTCAAATAATTTTGACCAGTTCTTACTGGTTAAGCGTACAGAAACACGCACAATTGCAATGGTGGTTTCGGCAAAGTTCATTTGACTGGTTAGAAATGAAATGTATATTTCCGAGTAAATTACCAACACAATAGGCTCTGTGCGTATAAAATGATATAATTTCATAAAACATAATATCAATATATTCAGCATCCATATCTTAATATAGTTGAATATTTGCAATAATTTTAATATTTTACGAATGTTCTAAATATATCTATTATATATAAACAGTCTATTTACCTTGTTGATTTAAAGGATAAAATGCCGTCTAAAAATAGATTATTTCTGTTCACGTATGTTTGCTTGTAATGATGAAAATAAAACAAAAGTGAAATAGGAATGTTTGTGACTTGAGTGCGATTGAGGCCATGAAATATACTTTTTCCTACTTCTTGTACAGTAGAACTAATACATACGCCAATATTATAAATATTGTGATGCTAAGCCTCTGTTTGGGCGTGGAAAATATGCATTTCCCTGTTTCAGTCTTATTTGCAAACATCAATTAACAAATCAGGACGAAAGAATGTCTTTCTTGCTCTTAAATTGTGCGAAATATACTAAAAAGCATAAGATGTTTGCATGATGTCTTACTTATTTAGAATGGTAAACAATACTCAGTGTAGAGGTAAAATAAGAAAGTTAAATGGCTATAAGTTTGTAGAACACTTTCTTGAAAACAACATTGTGTTAAACTGTTTTCATCATATAAAACATTGTGCTAAAATTGTTGTCATCATAGTAATTGAAAAAGAAAATATATATAGCAGAACTTTTTGACCTCCACACCTGTCATATGGAAATGATTTTTCTTAGATATTTGTATACAGCAAATATTCTACAAAATATCAGAATAAGTCTATGTGTACAGTTTTATGTTGAACAATTGAACCGACGGACATTAATGTTGTATACAATTAGTATAAATACTCAAGTTTTTGTACGTAGAATGCGTATATAAATGCACAACTGTATATGAAAAAGAAAAATTAAAGTATTTTTCTACTAATTATTTAACATATATATATATATAAAAAACATTTATACTCTAGTGACATTGTATACCATTTCAGTCGTTAAATCTCATGATGATTGAGTACATAAGAGCTAATTATTTTGATCTGTGGATGATTTGTTAGTAGACAAAACGTGCGACGTTCTGGTTTTCTCATTAAATGTTTTTAACTGTCAACTTAATTTACATTTCATGAAACAATACTTTTATCATTTTTGTTTTTTCATAGTGCTGCGACTACATATTTCATACTTTTATATTCTAACAAATCATGTCACAGGAAATGTCTCTATTACGTTTACAATGTGCAATAACGATTTTAGCCAAAATATACCGCAATATGTTCCGGCAAGTACGTAATTCCATTGACAGCTACAATCTGCCTCACCAACGAAGACATTATTGATAAATGGACATACTTTTATGTACATAATCTTAAGTATAACCTGAGCACAAAGAATACTAGTATTAAGGCTTCAAATAAGATTTAAAAATGTAAATTTCAAGTTTAATGTATCGCGAACTGAAACCAGCTTGTTAAGCTACACAAACAAGTGTACCGGCGGTCTGCTTCGGAATAAAAATTCAATTTGTTGATTCAGTAGTACTCAGTATAATATAGTTTTGCTGAATGCTTATCATGATGAACACGACTGATTCTGCCTTTGCGACCAGTGTAGATCATGATCAGCCTGCACATCCGCGCAGTCTGGTCATGGTCTGCACTTTTCGCCATTAAGTCAGTATCTTTTTGGTAAGCACCCTTTTTATAGCAAATGGTACTGTCCAAATTGAAAGATGGACAAGTTTATTATAGAAACTTAGCAGGTGAGGGTTAAGTCGATGCTTGGGTGACGTGACGGGTGTTGAGCATTTCCCATCATTAACAGACTCAAATCAAACAAGATTGTTTCTAAATGATATTCATATAGATTTGATACAATCCACCCATCTTTCGTTATGTATATTGTTTTGCCATTTTAATCACCTCTTTTTCATACTCTATAGCTATATATCCATTCCAGATTAAATCTTTTGTTTTATCTGTAAATGGAAAAAGACTTCAATCAGATCTAAGATTTCGTTATGGACTTGCAGGCGTTTTTAAGGTGATAAATACCAACATAATACTCCCTGTTGTATAGCATGTTTTAAACTATGTACAATACTTGTATTTTGTATTACTTGTATCAATTGCTTGTTATTACATCTGTCATTGTATTAAATAAGTTATTTTAATTTTAGCTTGTGTTTTTGTTGTTTTTCGAAGTCTATAGTGTATCCAAGCAAAATACGAACAGGCTCAGTAAGTTTGATTCAGCCTATTACATGTAAAGATAGTTAAATAAACATAAATACAACACGCCTTCCGTCCGCTTACACCCTCTTAAGCATAACTTTACCATAAAATAAACTTGAATGAAACTCGTTGTCTTTAATGTTCGAAAAAAAGAGTAGTAGCTACATGATGCATGAAATTAATGTCAATTTAGAATATTCCTAATTTTGGACTAGATGACATGAGGTGTTTCAGGGGAACAGTAAGCAGATTATTTGTGTAATACTTTTGTTGCACCTTACATTGTAGGTGGTAAATAAACCAGAAGCATCATAACTAAGAGTAATGCACGAGAGATTTCAAGGAGATCCGTCAAGAAATGAATGAGTTACAAACAAGGTTTATGTCTATGATAAGAAACACGGGCGAACCACTTCAGTCTCGGCCATAACTTTCAGTTCTACTCATTTCTACTCCAAGAATGCTGTATTTGGGATTAAAATCATCTGAAGCGGTTGCTTTCTACAGATGAACATCAAACGAGAAAGTATATGTAATAAAGTGGTTGTAGTTAATTACACATAAAAAGAAGATTGTCAACAGAAATCTTTTCTGCCTGAAAAACTTAAATCGATTGCGCTTTAAATCCACACCTGTTGATGCAACATACTGTATGTACTAGTTATATGACCGCACGCAAATTTTCCTGTTAACTTATTAAAATAGGAATTTACCCTGATTTTATGGTACTTTTTAGACAAACCAATATACTCGCTAAATATACTGAGCGACGCATACATAAAACTTTAAAACCTTATCAGTGTCAGTCAGGATGAACGCTTTAACATTTCACTCAGTGCTGCATAAGGCACAGAGTGTAAAACATTGAACAGTTGCATCCAGTTGTATAAATCCTTGCTACAGTTAATCAACTTATGATACGTTATCAAGCAATCTGATTTGCAAGCTTAGTCATAAACTTAAGCATAAGTCATAATAACGACCTTAATACGGCTGCGCCGAAAAAAGTTTAAAACTTCATAAAGAGAGTTAGCTTCGTGCTTTGGTCTCCTTCCTATCAACGGTTTGAGCTGTCTTCTGAAGGATATCCAGAGGAGAGAGGTATGAAAGATCAACCGTTTCTTTTCTTTAGACCAAACGTTTTTCCTACCTTCACAATGTTCCCGAGGAAGATATATAGATTCGTAGGACTTCCATTAAACAATAATGAAATTATTATATAAGTTAACATATTTTACAGATATGTTGATTTAACGGGTACACAAGACTGTTACGGTCAAATTTCGACTCCTTGTCCATTTAGTACGAGTGTGGAAGGTGAATAATTGTTATAGCTTTCAAAAAAAAAAAGTCCTAAAAAGACTGCTTGAATATTTCCATTAAGGAAAACGTGGGCAAGTGATATCGTGTAATTATGGAATTATAAATAATATAAAAGTTTGTGTTTCTCGGAATTGTGCAGAATTTATAATCTGTTTTGCTTTGATTTAGTTTTCAAAGACAAAACAATTTCTGAAATAATTGACAAAAATATAATACAAAAGATGTATTTATGTTGTCATGACAACAAAAATCAAGAAACCACTATGCTGCATAGGAATATAGTGTTTCCTAAGCAGAAGGCCCATGATGAATCTAAACATACACAGACAAGCAATATATCGGTAAAATGCCCTAAAATATTCATTATGTAAGATTAGTATGACGTCATGACGCACAAAAACCAAAAACGCGCATTAACATAGTTTCGGTTTGGTTTTTCGGCGAACGCCGTCTAAGAACGAATTCGTAACCTGGCCTAACCCATGCCACGTGACTTAAGTTTGCAAATGAGATTACTTGATAACGCATTATGAATAATTTATCAAAATGAAAGATTTATGCAACACTCTGCCTGATAGGAGGAGAGTGTCTACTTTTCCACTCTGCTGATTGTGCAACGCTGAATGAAATATCAGACAAAACGTTTATCCTTAAAGCTACAGTCACACATGCGGATATGTCCGTGCGTTGAGGTACGGTGCGGATAGGATTAGTCTGTGGGTGTATAACTACGGAGCACTACGTCTTAGTACGGGAAAAATGGTGAGAAACAGGAAACAAAAAAAAAACATACAGGACGCGAATAAGTACGGATAGGTACGAGGTACTACGTTGAATTACATTTTACTGCGCCATGCAACTTCCCAGCGCACGGACGAGTCTGCGGTAAACTACGTTGAACTATGCTTAAGTACGAGCAGCCTCGAATAACCAAGTTCTGCTACGTTTTGACCACGTTCGTTTTGGTAAGGATTAATACGAATGACTACTCTGAGGTACGGCTCAGGTACGGATCGATACGGATTACTACGTTTCTGTCCGTAGCTAGACGTAGCTATCCGCGCCGTATGTGTGACTGGGGTATAATGGCGTTGTTTACAGTTTTAAAGCTACGTTTCGCTCAGTATATTTAGCAAGAATATTGATATATCTAAAAGTAATAAGTAAGTTTAATAAATATAATAAAAACCTGTTCAAATACCAACAGATATTAATTTACGGAGAGAGCTGAATACGGTATGCATATCACATGAATAAAGGTGTTAATAGCCGATCGAAAGTCTTCTGGGTAGAGAAGTGTCTTCCAGACCACTGCTGTAATTATTCGTTGTGGACAAAAAGAAACAAAATCGCACCCCTATTAAATTGTTAAAGTATCGTGTTTAGCTTTGTTATTTGCAAAATGTTAGATAGATGATAGAATAACACAAATAATATGAAAACCTCCTAAACCTCTTGTCTTATTTCAATTCGCCGACCATCTTTTTTAAAAGATATTTCTTGTAATATCTGTAGCGTTACGTTATCTTTTCTCCGAATAATAACATTTTCTTAATCGAGAAATATACTAAACGGAACAAAGATCAACAGTCAAGGTATTTGAATTTCATCGAATTTAACATAAACTATATAATCAAATTATAAATCAATACACGAATCTTATGCATTAATTTAGTTCATTAGTCGTCAGGTGCAAGATTTTTTAGTTTTGCCAGTAAGGGTAAAGTGACTGGGACGTCCACTCCGGTATGCAATACTAAGACTTAGTCAAACTTGAGGTTGTACACTACTAGTATTGTCGTCTGCTTACAGTTACAATGTACCAGTATTCGCACAGACCAAGCTTTTTGTATAACCATTAATTCGTCTATTAAATTCTGACACCTCGAAAGAGCACATTATATTGTGTCTCTTGTTTCATTGGATAATGTTTTAAATTGATCAGATTTTTCGGCGACGCCGTCTAAATTCGTTTTCGTTACCTATGCCACGTGACTTCAGTTTGCAAATCAAACTACTTGATAACGCATTATAGATAATTTATCAAAATGGAAGATTTATTCAACACTCTGCCTGATTGGACGAGAGTGTCAATTTCTTTCACTCTGTTGATTGTGCTACGCTGAGTGAAATGTAGACAAAACGTTTATCCTAAACGACGCTGTTCACAGTTTTAAAGCTAACTTTTGCTCAGTATATTTAGCAAGAATATTGATACATCTCAAAATGATAAGTAAGTTTAATAAATATGATAAAAACCTGTTCTAATACCAACATATATCAAATTAAAGAAAGAGCTGAATACGGTCTGCGTATCACATGAATAAGGGTGTGATAAGAGTCTTTTATGTAGAGAAGTGCTTTTTAAAAGATTTTCCTTGTTACAATTGTCGTCTGTATATGAAAAGGTTTCTTGCTTTTGTGACTTATTCAGATTGCATATTAAAATGAGTACTTGTTTGCTTTGATATATTTGTTATAAATTATTTAACTGATTTATCATATATGAATTTTTTTTTAGAATGGTATGCAAATATTGAACTCAGTTGAAATCTGTTTTATTATGTATATGCTATATAATGACTGAATCTCATTACACTGAAATGAAGGTACGCTGCATACAGTTTATCTATGTGATATGACTACGGTCAAACTTTGCTTATGAAACAGAAATATTTAAATAATTACAATTGTATGTTTTGCTTGACCTTCACTTTTTTATAGGTGTGACGTCATTGTCCAAAAATTCATGAATAGCGAATATGCATTTGTTAAAGCGGGATCAGTTGGCCTATTTTAGAAATAAATAAAAATAATAAATAAAAAAAAATCCTTTAATTGATTTTTTTCTCATGTATTCTAATCAAACTTGATTTGTAGCATCTTTATTAGGCCCGCAGACAACTTTGTTCAGCTGGGACATTTGACCCCTTTTAGGGGTTGCTAGAGATAAAACTAGAAATGCCTTTATACAGCGTCTCATGAACAGCTTGGTGGATCTTTGTCATACTTGGTCTGGAGCATCATTATAAGGTCCTCTTCCAAATGTATTTATATAGGAACTTGGGCCCTATTAGGGACCACTATAGCTAAAAGTAGATATGCCTTTTTTTCGCATTAACCACTAAAATGTAATGGATTTTTATCAAACTCGATGTGTAACAATATCGTAAGATCTCCTGCTATTTTGTTACAAATGGGGATAGGGACCAATTTAGCTAAAAATATAAACACGTTTAATGACCTCTTCTCATGAACCGCTTCATGAATCTTCATCAAACTACTGCTGTTATTATTCGTCTAAGGATAAACGAAACAAAATTCCAACCCTACGAAACCTTTGCGAAAAATTAACATAGAACCATTTAAATTGTTAAAGTGCGGTGTTTAGTTTTGCAATTTGAAAAATGTTAGATGAAAGATGAATGTTAGATGAAAATTCATAAACTTCTTTCCTTATTACAATTCGCCGACCATCATTTTTAAAGATATTTCTTGTTTGTTCTAATAACGAAACTATGGAACTTTGATCAAACAGCTGTTACATAGCAAAACTCGAAAAGAGGGCATGTTACGTAAATTTAATATTTAGATGTATGGATTACACAGAAAGCGTTATCAAACATAAGGCTAAAATTGGATATTTCGCTTAAATGAGCCATCTTACTTTAAAGAAATTCTAAACCATAATAAATAACACCTAAAATACTTTGGTAAGGTCACAAGTGTGGAGTTTCAATGATCATGGATCTAAATTTGTAATGTGTATTTTTATTTAAGTCCTAAGTAAATATTGGAGCTTTTTTGTAGAAGGAGAATTATATTTTTTTTAAACAAAGACCGGTATTGAATTCTTTGTTTAACAAAGATTAACTTGAAAATGACATTTAGAATAAGATGCGTCAGTCAAATATCTGTGCAAGATTAAAAGTGATTATTTATCTTCCGTAAATTATTGAATTTACAAAGTCTTACTGCTTTCAAGTGACAACAGCGTTTTTCTGAATGCCATTGACGTCAGACCTCTTCATACACGCAAAGAAAAACTATCAAAACCATAAACTAGGGGGAAAAAACCAGATCATTAATTGAAAAAAAAAATCCAAAAACAAATCATGTAATGAATTAATTTGACTCAATTCATTATTTCAGAAGTGTATCAGACGATATATGGCTATATATTGCACAGGCTTGTATTGTTAAATTTTTACCGTTCTTATGAAAAATATCATTTTCATTAAACGGTGTTTGAAATAGCTACTTTAATGGCAGCACAGGATATAACTTTATGAAACATGTCGAACCATGAATATATCATGGATCCTTTTATGCACATAAATCTTCAGCGTTTACGATAAAAACTCCAAGACTAAACCTTGAAACATAGCGTTGGCATTTATTACCTGTTGGTACATAAATAACTGTATATTAACAGTCATCTTAAAGCAATCATTTCTCAAACATCTGCGGCCAACAAAACTAAACTGCAGCACAGTTGGTACCACTTGAATCTTTGTTTTAGATGTAACTCGCATAATTTTGTGAAACAATGAAAAGATTGTTTAGGTTTTAAGCGGAAAGATTTGTTTTAAGTAGATGATAGGAATAAAACGGCATAACTTAAGTATACATTAAGAGAATATCTTCATGCAGTTATGATTTAAACTAAATTTGTTTTACCACATAAAAAGAAGGAAAAAGAATAAAATTAAGTACGAAGTGCATTTTATTTCCTGTTTTGTCTTATGACTGTGTGCTTACTTTAGTAACAAATAAATGTATGTAGCGTATAGATTCAGAATGTACCGACGATTCGTTTTACGTTTCATTTACTGATTATAGTAGGAATATTTGACGACATCACCGTGTTCAGATTACGAAAATTCTCTACAATAAGATAAAAACAGTCGTCTAGAGCATAAATGTCATTTTAAAGTATATAAACGCACACAATTATGTTCAATTTAAATGCAATAGAGGATGGGTTTCATGAAATACGACTGATCACTTCATCAACGCCGCTATACATGTGAAAAACTCCCACTTAGACTAAAAGCGTAAATGATTCTAATTTTTTCAAAAAAATATTTTTGCAAAAGTGTAAAGTCTGCAAAAAGCTCCTATGGACGACATATTTGGAACATTTTGGTTATTATATCTCCCACCACACAGTGGTGTGGGAGACATACTGATTTACTCCTGTCTGTGTGTCTGTGTGTGTGTCTGTCTGTGTGTCTATCACAAATCTTGTCCGCACTCTAAGCCGAACATTTCTCATCCGATCCTCACCAAACTTCAACAAAATGTATTTGCCAATAAGTCCTCGGCCAACTTCGATAACTAGCTAAATCGGCCCAGGCACTTCAGAATTATGGCCGTTGAAACTTGTTTTTGATAATCAAATTACTGAAAGTCTGATAAGGCAGTTGAGGGCTTGGTGCATGGTTGGGTCATATACTACTATTCAGATGATTAGGATGCACTTTTCTCAAAAGCAGCTCTAGCTTTATTAATAGTTTTAAAAGAAAATTAGCATAGCAACAAAATATTTTTTCCACAAAGTGTAATATAATGATAGTTACAAAATGTATAAATAGGTGGCGAAGACCGGCAGTTAACAATCTGATATTTTTTCCGGTTAACAATCTCATATTATAAATTCTCGTTTTAAATGAGACTGTGCGTATGTGGGTATGAAACACACGGTTATCCTCAAACATTGAGTCCGTTGAAGATGAGACATTTTACCTGAAGGACGCCACACAGCACGTGGAAAACATTTCTACCACTTGTTCAATAAAATATTTTTGGATATAGCTTACTATAATGTTTATATAAAAAAGAGTTAACCCACTATGTGATGAAACAGAAATAAATTGAAATTCATAATTCTTATCTACAACACTGATTGTATATAAACACCTAAGCAAGTGATTGCGTTAAGACCAGAAAGACCGGGCTTTAAGTCAGGCAACCATAATTTAGGTCAATCACGCGCTTCCCTAGCATTAATTTTGGACAAGTAATCAGTCTAAATAAATGTGCTCGGGTAAGAACAACTGACTTGCCAGAGCTTCATCGAGGGTTCATTTCACCTTCCACGTACTACTAGGAATCTTAAAATGTAGTGGTAGCTGGAAAGACTTTCGAAATCAGAGATTGTACCCAATAGGTTACGACAATATCTGCACGACTGTATTTGGCTGATTGGGCTGAAAACTACATTGGATTTTCGTTTCTTTGAAAATTAAACGTCACTAATTATATCAATCGTTAAAAAACCGAATTTTCTCTTCCGTTCCTTTACAGGGCTTAAACACAGAATGTTTACAGAATGTTTATTGTTCTTAATGATGTTATCTTTCTTACTGCCAGACTTTGCTTTAGAATTTAAGGTTTCACTAGATCATGTGACTAGAGTGTCATTGTGTTGAGCTAGGAAGGAAAGGAGAGAAAAGCAAGGAGCACAGACTCTAGACCAATATATTACAATAAACACTAGCATAAATATCATTTATGCACTTTTAGACAAGATCGTCATTGACTGCTAATAAAAATGAATGATAGCCTCTGAGAATGGCAGAATTTGAGACTGTTCGGCAATCATATATTGATAATCGAAAGTTCTGTCGTTCTTTTAGCACATTGATGTAGCAATAAATAGTCAAATATTAGAACCATTTTTCTGGAACTTCCGTGACATCATGGGCTTTGCCTTGTGAAAGGTCTTTCCACCAATAGTAAACAGTAGAAATAGTACGTTTAGGTCAATGTTGATTGGTAATACTCTATAATGTTTTGCTATTCTTTTTAATTCTAATTATTTCAGTCTGGCTTTCTGTTTGTTTCATATATTCCTGGTGTTTTTTGAAAATGATATTTTCATGTCCCAATTTAGAAAATAAACAAAAGGATATTTCAAGCTTAATATCGCAGCTCCAAATAATCTTATTATTATGATCACTTTTATGGATATAAAGTGATCCTCATATTCTAACACTACATAAACATAATTGAATTTTACCTCATTCAGACATTTGCATCTTTACAGTAATGTTTAAGACATGTCTGTACAAGGACTTTATTGACGTAAATGCTTTCCGAAGACAACAATTAAACAAGTCTTAGCATTTGATGTATACGTATTACAAATTACAGTACAAGTTCAGTGTTGTTATATTTCCTGGTCCTGTGGGATCATGGAGTCCATTCAATTGATGTGTAAAAATAGAGTTCCGCTTAAGTCGGTGCTAGGGGCCGTGAGAGGTGTTGCATATTGCATACCCTGTCATGAACAGACTCAATCAAACCGAGTCTGCTATTATTCTGCTTGGTTGCATTCTTTGCTTCCAAAGGATCTTTTCACAGATATTAATAACTTTTACAACAGCAATCTTCAAGTGCCGTGTGTTGGCTGTAAAAAGACTCTCCGTACTTGGATTCAGTGTTGTTATATTTTCTGGTCCTTTGGGATCATAGAGTCTGTTCAATTGATGTGTAATAGAGTTCCGCTTAAGCTGGTGCTAGGAGGCGTGAGAGGTGTTGCTTATTTCATTACCTCTCATGAACAGACTCAATCAAACCAAGTCTGCTATAATAAATGATTATTCTGCTTGGTTGCATTCGATTCTTTGCTTCCAAAGGATCTTTTCACAGATTTTATTAACTCTCACAACAGCAGTCTTTAAGTGCCGTGTGGAGTCTATTTAATTAATGTGTAATAGAGTTCCGCTTAAGCCGGTGCTAGGGGTCGTGAGAGGTGTTGCTTATTTCATTACTTCTCATGAACAGACTCAGTCAAACCGAGTCTGCTATTATTGTGCTTGTTTGTTTTTGTTTTGTTTTTTTGCTTCCAAAGGATCTTTTCACAGATTTTATTTACAGCGTTATTCAGTGTATTTCCAATGCTAGTGTAGCTCCTTCTACATTGAATATAACCCTTTTCTTCTATAAATCATCTGATTTTATATTGAACTGTGTACATAAATTCACATTTTATTTATGTAGGATAATAACTGTTCAGAATTGAACACAGAATTAAAGTTAGCAAGTGTTACAAAATGTACAGTGTAAAAATATGTTACGCCAGCCCGCTTACCTCAGTAGGGAGAACGCAGATCTACGGATCGCGGGTCGTGAGCTCGATCCCCGGGCGGGGCATGCATATGTTCTTCGTAACGATTTGATAATTATGGTCAGTTTGTCTAAATATCTTTTGTTGAATGTTTTATTTTTTCTATCTTAAAAAATATTATCAATAATTTTGTTGCATGTTAACTTAAAGATGCATATCCTAAATCAAGCAGATTAAAATTTTGCATATTATGGGCTAGACATACGTAAAAGAAGAATTTATTACATTTTTCAAGAGGAACACATATCGAACTATTTCGTTTTTGGCGAATAATCACCTATATAACGTCTGTCTAATATAAATCGCTATTCACCCAAATTTGTACAACAACAGCTTGATTAATAGTAAAACGTGAATTTCACTTATTGTTGCTATAATGTTTAGCTGAAATTTTGAGAGTTGATGTTGTTTTATGAATGAATATCGGTGCGTGTAAAATAAACAAGAAAGAAGGTAAAATAGCGTGGTTTTCGCAGCGAATTCGCTTTCTGCAGCGGCGCCGTATGTGTTGTGTTCTTTAACTACAATGCTTAGTGATGTAGTATGTTTCTTTTATTTGTTCCTTTTGATTCAGTGATTCATTTACACATCGTTTCTGAAAATATTTAATTGCACTCAGTTATAAGGGAATGTCCCTCTAACTGGACACTAGTGAATTAAACAAAACATTGAAAACGTACTTGCGACTTGATGTTAATTTCTGCAATATGCCTTGTAGGAGATATGCAAAGTATTGTTGTGTTAAGTAAACTATGTTTTTTTCTCTTTTAGCATTATATATTACATTGTATATGTCTTAAAGTGACAAGACGAATAGCAAAAGAATGTTAAAGCTTTCCTTAATGGTAGGACACAGTGTATATATTTTTCCAGTTATTTATAGATAGTGTCAATAATGGTATTTAAAAATATAAGAACTATTTTGTCTTAACTAAGAATATAAATTAATTGTGTAGGAAAGCTCTTAGTATAAAAATGTCATGCAGTGTAAGTAGAGTGTTAAAGAAAATTCCAATTTTCATTATAGCAGTACACATTTATACTGTATTTACCTGTACATGTACATAGTGCGTACTTTTTAAACCTTTTGCCTAATACTGTTGATACACATACAAATTTGTTGATTTTATGTTTACATAAAATATATGATAACTGTTCATATTCAAATATAACCTTTTGGTCTAATATACCTTTAAAAAAGCCAAATATATCTAAACAATAATACAATGATACAATTATACTTATCAATGTATTATACAGACTCTGTAAACGCATTTTACTTTCCAATATTGCACTAACACCGTGCACAGATCGCTTTGAATAGGGAGAAGCATTGATCTTGTTTCTGATAACAAAACTGTTTACAATAAAGCACATATTCTTTTACTAGAAAGCGGAACATATGCTATTAGCTGCTTTTCTTTATCTAGTCCAAATAGATAACGAATAGAAATTAAACAGAAACATTTTGTTCTGGAAATAACCGGATTGTCCATGATTTTGTGTTCTCAACAAATACTATAGAAAGTAGTCATTTACATACATAATCAAAGACTGTGTTTAAAATGGATACGAAATCAAAAGGTGCATTAAAAAAAGTAAAAAAGGTAATTGTTATTCTATTTACTTTTTTATTGGATAATTTATTTTCTGAATATATTCAAACTTGTCTTCTTATTTTAAGTTTTATGAACTGTTTAAAATGAAAACCTCTTGCCAATATTATTGAAACATAACGTGTACTATATCAACGCCCAAAAGTGAACATTTGACTGTTTCTACTAGCTGTGTTTTGATGGACACTATGCAAGTATGTATTAAGGCTGGATTTAGTGTTTGTCGGCGAATACTTTTGTTATGTCCATATAACATTCTGATCATAAAAAATGTAAAAACAAATATACTTTTAGAAGTACCTCATGAGCTTGACAGTATTTTTATCGTTTCAAAAGACTTTTAGAACATTATTTAGTAAATGTTATGTATGGAATACATGCGTGAGTCATATATTTATATATAAACTTGCAAAGCATTGCATCCATGCCTTATTTGTTTTAATCACCAGGTAGAGACATGGCTACAGTGTCTTGTATACAGTCGTTGAATTTGAAGATTATTTAATGTTTTGGTGTTTTCATAACAGTATGCTATTATTGAATGATGCCGTCAAATGTATATGAAAATGTAATTAAAGTAAATTATTTTATCAGAAAAGGGGCTAAATGGCAACAAAACCTTTCGTTATACTTGGCTATATGTAAAGGTAGTTAAAGGATCTATAGATACCTCAAAATTATATCTTCAACCTCATCATTTTCATTTTATATTATCTGCTATATTAAGTATGTTAAATGATTAAACCTATTTTCCCATTTACTATGACAATACATATATTCTAGCATAAAACTGCAGTTCTTGTCACATTTCGGGGGTGGGGGTTAATAGAAGAGAAAATTAGTGTTAACAGAGAGATTCTCACGCTCACGTGCTGTTAAAACACCTTTTTATATACGCGCGTTCCGTTGAAAAGCGTAAACGTATAACAGCCTGTAAAGGGATAATTCAAATGGAAATGACGACAACGTGAAGAAACCAAATCTCAGACATTCCTGCGCATTTCAGAGAGATTTATTAACGTTGTGGGACAATGTATTCATTTATCAGTTTTTACGCGTTTTATGTTGGAATAACATCTTCAGAATCCCTCGGATACGTTGGTACCCTCGCCCTACCGGTCTCGGGCACCAACCCAATCCCTCGGGATTTTGAAGATGTTATAACACAAAAAAACGTGCGTTAACACTACACAATAATGCTCATTTTGTTACCAATGGGTGACTATGGTGAACGGCCAACCATCCAATGTTGCAATAACTTGTGATAAAACCCTTTTGCTTTTTGGTAACATTGATTGTAATACATGCTGGCAATTACTTAGAATTATATTTCCTATTGCATGTTAATTAAATATTCTGTATTGACATGTGATATGAGAAAGTAATATTTCTGTGATTAAACTAAATTATATCTTTGCTTCTGATGAAAACATTGGAAGCAATTGATGTAGCGACTTCCTATTGTTTAGTTTCCCATAACCATTAATCTACATTGTCGATTATAGTTCAGAAAATGATGCCATGTCATCATCCTTAATGGCTTACAATAATTGCCTACGTAGACTAAACTTAAGAAGCTAATTTGTTTGTGCTATGAAGCTCCATCAAACAAAAGATATATGAGCCGTGCCATGAGAAAACCAACATAGTGGGTATGCGACCAGCAAGGATCCAGACCAGCCTGCGCATCCGCGCAGTCTGGTCAGGATCCATGCTGTTCGCTAACAGTTTCTCCAATTCCAATAGGCTTTAAAAGCGAACAGCATGGATCCTGACCAGACTGCGCGGATGCGCAGGCTGGTCTGGATCCATGCTGGTCGCAAACCCACTATGTTGGTTTTCTCATGGCACGGCTCAATTTCGTTTTAGACCACTTATATATCAGACATATTCGCTATCTTGAAATTATTAGATAATAAACAAAACATGACATTTGACTGTATGGAGTGAACACAACTGAAATGTAATATTTTAGGGGTATACATTACGGTCTACGCGCAGTTACATGCATTCGCGAAGCGTTTTTATAATAATAATAATTCAAATCTCAATTTTAATGCTTAAGTATATTAAATACCTAAAATTGCACACTAACAGAGATAGCTCATGCAAAAGAAAAATCAATTCTAGTGATTTTTGTTTTGTTTTGATAATGAGAACTACTAAGACGTGTAATTTATTAATAGTTCTCAATTAAAGATAAGAACAGGCTAATGGCTTTTCCGGCCAATAACGATAACAAAACAAAATATAATTTTACACAGTATACAACAACCTATAACCATATATACACCATTTAAAGCTAAAATATTTTTTTATATACATGTAGGTTGAAATTTTGCCAAAGAAAGTACTGGAAAATCTGTAAATGTGGCAGTATCTAATACAATATGTGTCACCTATATTTCAAAATATTTAAGTGTATATTCGAGGAGGATTTTACGTGTTCTATCTATTTGCACTCATTTTGTTGTTACTTTGGTGCATGCGTAATTGACGTTTTGTAGTTCTGAATCAATCATATATAAGGAGAATTTAACCTTTTCTAAACTAGATACTAGTACATTTTCCACTTTGTTTTATCTCTAATATATTTTAGACAAAATAAGTGAAAATGAAATGGGCAGTGCAAAATAAAGGACAATTATGTATATCAAACGAAATCCCCATTAACATCATGCATTTATTTCCTGCCTGATTCATTTATAACTAGTTCAATAAGTTGGAAAGTACAATTTAAAGTCTCTATTTTGTGCCTGATTATTACTCTTTAGGATACAGAATGGCAAACAAATATAAGGGAAGAAAATTAAGATTATCATGGTTATAACTAATTTTAACATTTTTATCGAAAAGACACCCAAGTAGTATTAGTGTACATGTGTATTTTTTTTTTAAATGTGCAAGCAGTAGTTTATGTTCTCATAGACTAGTGTGAACACTTTCGTAGGACACACATACATTCGGCAGTCGGAACTGGTATGTCCAGTAAAACAAATACGCCGGAGGATAAATGTTTGCCAGTGATTGATTTGTTTTCATTGAGAACAAAGCTATACTTTCTAAAAATATACGCACACACACAGATAGAAGATAATCCATGTATACAACAGGGATTTTGTAACTGTATTATGTAGTATAATATTGTTTATTTCATCTCAATCAGCATTTTTTATATATAACAAATTCAATAAAACCGCCAACTGAACCATTGCTAACTTTATAGGCCAGATATAATTTGCCTTCACGGGGGAAATTACATTATTATTTATAATATGACCCTTAATCTAAATCGACAGTCCACGGTTTGTTTTATATGACCCGTCTATATTCAACACTGGAGTAATAATAAGTAATCTAAAAGAATAACCATAAACCTGAACATTAATTTCTGATCTCGTATAATAAAACACTTACTGAAAGGCTTGTCGAGCAACAGAAGTATTTTGCATTAGTTCGAGAGCCAGAGGTCTAAATATGACGTTTCAGTTTTTAAGTATATGGGTAACTACGTATGTCTTTTAAATGATAGTAATTGAGCCCGATTGATGACGTGTAGTTACTTCTACAAGTCTTTCGATGATTATTAGTATCTAAATTAGCAGGAAACGATGGTAGCAAAAATGTTGTGTAGAGTATTTGAATTTTGTTGATGAAGTAAATCTGATTGTTGTTACATTGTAACAGGTACTGAAGATGCAAAGGTAATTAAGATATATGAACATTACAATATAAATTGTCAGAATGTGTTAATTTGTTTGGTTGCGGTTTATGCTTCCAAAGGATCTTTTTACTGATTTTGTTATAATATTGAGCTAATATTGAGCCGTGCCATGAGAAAACCAACATAGTGGGTTTGCGACCAGCATGGATCCAAACCAGCCTGCGCATCCGCGCAGTCTGGTCAGGATCCATGCTGTTCGCTTTTAAAGCCTATTGGAATTGAAGAAACTGTTAGCGAACAGCATGGATCCTGACCAGACTGCGCGGATGCGCAGGCTGGTCTGGATCCATGCTGGTCGCAAACCCACTATGTTGGTTTTCTCATGGCACGGCTCATATAATGAACTGGCATTGGGACAAAAGGAAGATGCTGGAATATTAAGTAGCATATGCCAATTTATCATTGCTGAACGGATGATGAATAACACGTTGCAAAGAATGTCTAGACCTTTAATAGAAAATGTCAAACAAGAAAATATTTGTTATTAATTATTCGATTAAATCAGCTATGTGAATCAAAGCGTATGCGACATTTTTGTATAAATGCCGCCAAATAATTTCTGTATACTATGTCTATATTATACTATTCATAACAGTGGCTGTGCGATGGTTCCCGTTGAGACTATAAACGCAAGAAAAGTATTCTGGCTTTACATAGGGTCTGTAAAATAGTAATTTAGATAGAAATTGCAACTATGCACACAACATCGAAATGGCATCTAATTTCACTTGGTCTATAGGATTGTTACATTATTGTTTGATTAAAAAACTGAATTAACATAAAAACTTCTACTGATATATTAGGAAAAACATTCCTTTAATAACCTCTTAATGCAAGTGCTGAAGAATTTAGATATATGCACCAATAATGGGGAACTTTAAATCAATTGCCCTTTACTGCTTTGAGTCCCAGAACAACGTGTGTCATCATGTGAAGAAATCATCCAAATGAGATGCGTACAAACGGTGATATTACTCTGGTACACATCAGTGTCTACAGTAATACCTAAAGACACACGATGTCTTCATAATTATAGCCTGGAAAGTCGCCACATGACATTCCTCTTGACAATGTGACTTTAAACCGTCCATGAAAAAAAAAACATAGCACTATATTGATAATTCTGATATGGACGAGAAGTTACCAAGTTTGCTATCACAGTGTCAGCTTTTAAGTCAGACAAATATAAATTTCTTATTTAAATGAAACTATGTGTCCTTTGAGGCGTCCGACTGATACAAATCAAGGCATTTGTGTCCAGGGTAAAACCATTGACATTCCGTAAACCCTGATTACTTTATCGAATACTATATATATTGTAACGGTGAGCGGCAAGCGATATCAACTTTGTCGGCCATGAACTGATACGCCAATTCAGCTGCTTGGATTGATAACTACATAGCATTATCGGTAACTACAAAGGCTTTACTTATCTGTGAACGCACAAAGGCAGTTATCATATATATCTTTTAAAATTAATATTTTACTCAATCTGACTGAAGTACTTGATCTTCTAAACGAAGATCTGAGAACGACTCATTCACATTCGTCTTCTGTATATTTTGGATTTCCAATATTGCTATTTTATATTTTCGCAAATCTATTTTTGTTTGAACCAATCGGACAACTTATTCGAATGTCAAAGAGTAAGCAAAATTTGCATTTAATCCAGGGCTCGAACCGGCACCTCTCGCTTACAGAGCAAGTGCCCTACCGACTGAGCTAACCGGCTATCTGACATCTTTCGACATAAAAATTGTTGATATCAAAAACCAAGGCTTTTTAAAGCTTGCAGAATGTTGAAAGTTAGCTTTTGATTGGCTAGCGGAAGGGTTGTCAGAACGAGGCCATCAATAGCTCGTTGTCAGATCCTATGCGTAGCGTAATAGGAGATGTACTTTAGTCAGATTGATATTTTACTCTAACATTCCTTAACATGTCAGTGTAATTACATAAGAGATACTAATTCGTATTTTCTTTTTTATCACATGAATAACCTTACGGCAGGATTTCAAAATGGGTTATCCGGTAGTTGTGCTGTTTAGATTTCTACATATATATTATTCTTAGTGCAATGAATCTGATATTTTTCGCACATACTTTTTACCAGTTAGAATCTATAAAGTAGATAAAATTTAGCTGAAGTATCGAACAGCTGATTGTTTCCATAATATGCGGTATTACCTTTTCACATGTAGCTTCCTGACGATATTTCATTTGGTCTTCACTAGGTAAAGATCTGTTAATCTCAAAAATGCTCTATGTCTTTCATATATCTTCTTTGTTGAACAATCAAACTTTCTCCGAGTGTTTTGCCAAACTCTATGTAAAGTATTTTGCGGAATATGTGGTGTATTTGTTCAAAATTAAGAAACAGAAAAAATGTGTAATGCATTTTTCAGCACTTTATTTCTTAAATCATACAGAATCCTTCTTAATAAATACAACGACCATACTCAATACAGACATAGTCTTCTGGGATTTTATTTATGGCCAACTTGTCGTTCACGTAGACAGTGTAGGTCGATCGTTTCCTTAGAAAGTATCCCTTCTGGGGAACATGTTACTATGAACTACATTCCTTGGAATTGCAATATTGACAAGAAATAAAATAAAATAAATATTTATTTTGGCTGTTGTTATTTACTACCGTTACCTCTTGTTCAATATTGTATTGTTCAGTCGTTCACAAATTCAAATATTGAAATAGCTTTTCTGTTAGTCGTTTAAACTTTTTCTTTAAATATTACAGCTCTTTAAGATAAATTCAAGCCTGCTTAGCAGTATAATACTTTGTAATTAAGTATGCATTTTTATAAAGTTAATATGTAGCAATAGTTAGACGTGTGAGAGGTCTTGGTCCCGGGATTAAATCGTCGCAGTCTGTTACACCATGCGCATATGCAGTGTATTTGACTGTTCAATTGTTTTTAGCGAACTTGTCACTGTTGAAGGTAAACGAAATGCACCCAAATAGAAACAGTCCAATAAATTGTGTCCTTTTTTTATTTTCCTGCTCTACATGCCAACGAAGAGTTACAGATACTTGATCACAATTTTTTTTATATGGAACTTTCAAATGATCGTGTGCATATTTGTTTGAAATATCATAAGCCTATCTATTTTTAGAAAGATATGGACATTTTCTTGTATTTCAAAGATTTTACACTTCATATCTATGTTTTGAAAAATAAGTTACGGTATCTAGTAAAATAATCGTCTTTCATGTATAAAAATCACATTAATCTCATTTAAAATTTACTTATGCTATAAATATTGTATTGAGAATTTAATCGTCCTAGACGAATTTTAAAAGCAGAATATTTTGGTCAACATTATCGTATGTTTTTCATTTACATTATAAATTCAGTAGGGATATTTCTATTTACACAAAATGACAGCGTCACAGCTGTATGCTTTTAGAACAGGAAACCCTGAACACATAAACAAATTGTCTTGTCGGAAAATTAAACCCTACTGGGTACTGTAGTAACACTTTTCCAAGAAGTTTTTGTAAAGGCTTTTCCTGATGTGATACCGCAATGAAATCAGTGTAAAGACAATCAGTGTTTGGCTTATTCTTCTGTGAAGGGTATATAAAATCAAGCGAACTTCAATGTCTGTTCAAAAGTAGTTTGTGTAATGTTGGCAGATAAGTATTATTCAGCAAAATATCCTAAATTGCGATAAAAGCACAACAGAAAAGTTGATATCTCTATTTTTGTTACTTGTAACAATTGCAAATGTTGAGGCTAGAGGGCGTGGCCGGTAGCATGCATTTTTACTTCTGTCCATGAACAGGCTTAATTTAATCAAGTCTGTAACATTGTTATTTTTATGGTGTTGGGAGACCTTTTGTTCTAGTCTGTAAATCAACTGATAAGTTCTGAAACACAACAAACAGGAACAAGTGAATACTAAAAGCAGTCATATGTGAGTTGACAATATGCTATTATTTATTTGTGAAATTTCATTCTAATCTCATTAAGTTCATAACATTTTCAATTTAACATTTTGTGAAAAAGTAATATTACATTTACAGTGGACATTTTACAATGTGCATATGTCAACATTTGCAATTGTTACAAGTAAAAAAAAAAACAATTTAGAGACATCAACTTTTCTGTTGTGCTTTTTTCGCAATTTAGGATATTTTGCTGAATAAAACTTATCTGCCAACATTACACAAACATTAATCAAATTTACAATTATATTAATTGAATTTACATTTGAGTTGTGCCATGAGAAAACCAACATAGTGGGTTTGCGACCAGCATGGATCCAGACCAGCCTGCGCATTCGGGCAGTCTGGTCAGGATCCATGCTGTTCGCTGACAGTTTCTCCAATTCCAATAGGCTTTAAAAGCGAACAGCATGGATCCTGACCAGACTGTGCGGATGCGCAGGCTGGTCTGGATCAAAGCTGGTCGCAAACCCACTATGTTGGTTTTCTCATGACACGGCTCATTTATATTAATTAATAAAGAATCACGATATCAAGCCTCAGTTTGTCCCGGTTAAATGAGCATTTCTCTGTTTTAATACTATTATTTGCTAAATTTGACATGAATTGATTTATAATTACTTGGGAATGTCTCTGCTCTCTCAAAGTGTGTGAAAAATTCATAAACGTATATCATGACATATATGGCATTTGTCTTAGTTTCTTAAGTGTGGTTTATAAACAACGATTTCTGAGGATATTAAAGATTTCCTGTTTGTACATGTTATAGGGAGACACTATCATACCAAAGCCATAAACTGAATTGCCCATTTGCGCATGCGTATGCAGCTTTCCATAATTACCTTTAAGATTTAGTTTGGTTTAGGAAAGTTATTATATATACCTTCCTATCATATTTTTTTCTATATTAAGTTCCACGGACATATTTATATGTAATAGTACGTATATTCCTTTTGAGGGTTTTTATGAAATTTAAGAGGTAGATTTTTTATACTTGTGAAAGAGTAAAATTTCATTCAATACTTCAATAACCGTCTAAGGCGGCAGATGCAAATAAAAACTTTTTTGCAATGCTAGTCATACAATATATACATGTAAAGTCTATATCGGAAGTCGTCAATGAGTAAAATGACGTGTAGCGAATAACTAGATCGAAATGATCAAACAAATTGTACGGTTATTATTATTGTTGTTGTTGTTGGAATTATTATGTATAGAGTTCTACTACGTGTACTCGTACATGCGCACTTATGACATTTCAACCTCTCTTTTAACTTTTAGCCTGCTAAATTTCTAAAATGGACTGGTCCATCATTTAATTTGGACAGTACCATTTTTTTATTCGAATGTGTGTTCACTGAAAATTTACTGACAGAATAGAGTACAGAGCAGAGCATGCTTGGTCTGCAATGGTCACAAAGGCAGAATCATTTGCCACCAGCATGCCAAAGGTTAAAGAAAGTAATGTACCGTTCAAATGACACGTATATCTGTTTCTAGTGATGATTTATTTTAGTATTTTGTACTACTAATCAAGTGACATAAAGTCTCATTGTGGTTCTTTATGTTCATTTGTATAAACATCTGATTAGCATAAAGTCTCATTGTAGTTCTGTATGTTCATTTATATAAACATCTGATTAGCAGAAGATGCCTTACGTAAGAAGACAAACCATATGACGTTGTGTGTGTATTTTTCTCATTGAAGCATTTTTTGCAACTGCCAATCTTGATATGTCATGTTGTAAAACCTTTATCAATGCTAGGAGAATTGCGCGTTCTTTTCTTGTTTATAACTGATCTTGCATCTGCCAATATTACAGTAGCATCAATAAACATGCCACGTCTAACGAATATCTTTGATAATGTCGAAGTATGCAATAACACAAAATGAATGTATATAATAAATTGTAAAAATATCGCAAAACGTCATAATCTATTTACTTCGGTAAACACACGGGTCCTTTCAGACATCATAAATACACAAATTGACCTTCATAGGTACAACATGATAAGACTACACTGTACCAGAATAAAGACAGCTATTTAAAGCAGCCATTTGCACTTCAAATAACATTTTAAAACATTAACGTTTTCAGCTTAATGTTTGACTGTATCCGTTTTGCAGTTTTCCTAAATTGAAAAAAAAAAGAATGAAAATATTGAAGACAGAAGAGACGTTGGGTTGCACATTTGAACAGAACCAGTCAAACTGAGTCTGGTTTTATTTTGTCTACATATATAGTCTAAAGGACCTTCTTATAGATTTAATTATTGACAATAAAGAACGTTATAGTACGATTCTGTGAAAGTATACTGATATATGACTTAGGGCACATAATTATGTTACTGTAGGGGATTGGGGCGAGCGCTTACTTCGAATCACTTGAGCCTCATCGATGTGGGCTCGAAACCTTGCTTTGTGTGTACAAGTTTTCACGACAGGAAGCCATACAGGTTGCTTATGGAAGGTCGGCAGCTCTACTAATGTTCCCGCCCTGTCTCAAGGCGCAAAATGTTACTATATTAAACTTTATAAAAGTATTTCGCAGAAGCCGTTGTTATGGGATATGAGGGAACTATACTTATTATTTCTTCTCATGAACAGACTCAATCAAACCAAATTACTTTTTTATTCTATTTTAGTTTCGTTTATGTGCTTTTATACACTTGATAAGATAGATACATCTTGAGTAACTAATGATGTCTTGTCATTTTCATCGGTTATGTATCATATACTCAAAGTTCACTTCAGATTAAAGCTTTTGTTTTATCTGTTAATGGTAAAATATATCTTAATGAACTGTAAGGTTTTGTTCTCATGGGAAATAATGCTGATTACACTTGATATCAATAAAATATATCGGTTTACTGGTAAAGGACTTGCAGGCATGATCTGAGGTGATAAATTTATATTATACACCCTGATATATAGCATTTTATTAAAGATTATTTTGAAACTACAAATATTCATAACAAATGTTTTTAATGAAAGTATTTTTATCATACATTTGTTTAACTTACTTAAGGGATATATTAGGGGATCAATAAAGTCTACTGATAGGGTCATTTGGACGGATGAATGGACCCAGGTAATTCTGGATTAGTTCAATCAAACTTACAGTCACCTGAAGGGAGGTAAATAATTGTGCACCTGTAGCACCATCTAAAACAGAACTTCTTCTGTAATTACAAAAATGAAACGACATATCCGCTCCAAGTGCTCAAACAAAAATATCACAGATTTTAAAGACATGTTCACGGCCGCAAAACACCATTAAAGACGACAGTCGCGAAGGTAATAAAAGATCCTTTGGAAGCATAGAATGCAACCCAACAAAATAACAGTAGAGTTGGTTGGACTGAATATGTTCATGAGAGGATATGAAAAGTGCAACATCCCTGACGCCCCATAGCACTGAATTTATCATTAACCGAATACGTAAAATACTTTGGCATCACAGAAAACTTCAAGCAAAACTTATCAAATACCATTTGATTGAGTCAAATCATTAGATGTAAATGAATGTGCAAATTGTGCCGGTGAATAAGGGCAGGTTCACTTCTATCAGGAAAAGAAACAGACAGGAAAACTGTTTAGATAGGAAAGTAATAAACCAGGAGATATTATAGATACTGTACTTTTACCTGCTCTGTTCGTATCTTTTTGCACATAAGATAGCATTAAAATAATTACAAATTGGCAGCCGCTGCAAGAATGAGAACTTGTAAATCGGCCGATCTTAGTCATGTGATTTACTGTTAAATAAAAACACTATTTAATACAATATAATACAAGACGTAATATGACATCGTATCGGCTGATATTAACCACATTTAGCTGAGACTTGGCTGCAATGAGCAAACACGAACATTATGTGGAAAATCTTCCACTTGTTTTTTTTTTTTACTAAGATGTCATTCTGAAAATAAATTAAACAAAACTAAAAGCAGTGATTTTTTTATTGTAAGACTTGATACAAAATGCAATGGAATAAATATTCAGTATCAGTATTATAATAATTATAAAAAAAACAACAATAAATCCATAGCCACGTTCGAAGTAAACAGACCCTTTAAAGGAAAACTCTACAGTGTTTTTTGTTTGGACGTGGACATGTAAGATTTGTACCCAATGATTGTTCGATTACATTGTATGTGTTGACAAACCTTTAGCAAACCTCAAAAGCGAAATTCGTGTTCACCGGAATCTCCTCTGGACTGAACTGTACGAGACACGCGGTCCCAAAATGTTTGCTTCTTGTTTCGTACAGGAGGGGACAATAGGTCTACAATGAAAACTTCAGAAATTTTGAAATCTTCATTGCAATACGTTGTTAAAGGAATCCACCGTTCATCGTTTATTCGTTCGTTTAAAATCATGCCGAACAAACTTTCCGTTCAGGAATCATATGCGTCTCTTAGGATTTTAAGGACATTATTCTGTCATTAAAATGTCAGTGATTCTTAAGGGTTAAATATAATGGCATGTTGGCATGTAACAGAAATCCAGCAAAAACCGTTTTTTTTTTTTTCGCTATTGGGCATTATTAGAGGCATCATCCATGTATGCGTTTAACTGTTCTACGTGGTGTACTGGTTTA
This sequence comes from Mercenaria mercenaria, assembly GCF_021730395.1. NCBI lineage: Eukaryota > Metazoa > Mollusca > Bivalvia > Venerida > Veneridae > Mercenaria > Mercenaria mercenaria. The sequence goes on along the minus strand of NC_069369.1, from coordinate 34,161,152 downwards.
CCCTATTTCTGACCACTTTTTAGTAGAAAAGTAATAGCTTAATTCTATCTTAATATTTAGTATGACGTCATTTTAATTTCATTGTTTTTATAGGAATTGATCTTCAAGAAAGGGTTTCAGGGCCGGATCCAGAAATGTTTGACTGAGTGTGTGTGTGTGTGTGTGGCGGGGGGGGGGGGGGGGGGGGGGGGGGGGCACCAGTTTTGAACGAAGACATCAACGCCGCGGCGCAAGGTTTTGGAGGGAGTGCCTTTGCCCATGTTAGGTAGGGGTTCAGGGGTCAGGGGCGGAGCAGGTTGACTCCCCTTTGACATTTTTTAAATACATGCATAAAATGGTGGCCTCTAGTGCACTTTAGGTCTAAATTTTGAGGTATTGGAGGGGTATGATACTCCCCTCTTGATAGGTGGGGGTGTCAGGGGGATCTCTCCCTGGAAAATTTTGAAATACAGGTATGAAATGGTGGCCTCTGGTGCATTTCTGGGTCTAAATTTTGAGGGGCATATCTTTGATGAGTACAAGTTATTTCTCGGCCAAATGGGGGGGGGGGGCACGGGCCCCCTCGGCCAGGCCCTGGATCCGGGCCTGGGTTTGAGCATTTTACTGGAATACTTGAACATCAGACATTTATTTTAAGGACTCTCACTGAATTTACCTTGCTATAGCAGAGTGAAGTATTCAAAGTAAAAAGTTGCATTTGATTATCTGTATCTAGTGACTATATAATACTTATGGTTGATATTTGTTGCTTGGTAGATGAATTACTGTCAGGTGGAAATGATACATCACAAACAGTGATTTGACGTTAAATAAAATCTTGGAGTTTAGAAGCGATGGAATTATATCACGAGAGCGCAATCAGAGTGATAATATAATTCGCATCTTAAACAATGACTTTATTCCAGACCAAATCTCTGTTTAGAATATATAATTTCGTTTTTCAAACATTATGAAGGATTCATATGTTCATCTTTGACGACATCCAACAAATATTTACCCCTTTTGCGTCATTTTTTCCCAGCGCGCCGCTTTTCGTTTTGACGCTATGACATAATAATTATGACGAACACATGTTGCATAATAACACACATTTTTCAGTAGGAAAACAAATCGCGTCGTGTTAGAACTAACATTATACAATAATGGCTTTAAGGTTTACTTATTTCTTTGTTTGAGTATTTGCATTTAAAAGTATGCCATACTATCAACCAAGGCGACATTACACCCATAAATAAAAAATACGACTGATACGTGACCTGTCAAGGGCAATGATGAACAACGGAATTATTTCAATTGTTTATTTAACTATTATTTCAATTTTATTTTAGTGTGATAGTTATGATTTAGATGAAGCAGTTTTTTTAAATGAAACGAAAGAACAAAAAAGTCAACATAATATAAGAAAAAATGGCTTAGAGACAACAAGTTAAAAGGGCAGTACACGCACAGTCTAAGAACTGCTTGGTGTATAAATGCATGGATATCAGAATCTGGTGTTTAAAAGATATGGATCCGCTCGTATAACATGATGTTTTTTTCTTAGTGACTGATATTTAACATTTTGCTAGAATGTAACATTTTCATTAACACCCGGGTCTCTAGCAGCCACATTCTGATTTAGAGACCAATACATCCTTTATCTTCACATTTGACTGGTTATCGTAAAAAAATATAATTTTATCCCTCTCATGAAACTGTTCACTTCCGTACGTTTGTATTGATATTTGAGTCGTATTTTGTTGGAGTTCAATGTTATAGTAAGCCGGAAAATGAAAATAACCCGTAACGTATAATTATCTACGGCTTTAAGTCTTTACACGATGACTAAGTGCCACTCAAAGATGGCCTTCAGACTTCAGACAATATTTAAGTACCACTCGTTAATCACAATTGATTAAGGGATCAATGACTCACATTTCGAGGTCATCTACCCACATTTTCAGCCCCTGTATCGTTTTGCATTCACTGCAAACCTAGCCTGAAACATTTCGTTTATGTCGTGTTGGGGGTCGTGCGGTTTTTCTTTTTTATCATATCACAGCAGTGTTGTAAGTGCCGTGTGGCGGCCATAAAAGTCTTCTTGATCAGCTTAGCTATGGGTATGTTTTAATCATCACTTGTATGTGATGTCTGCTTTTTAATTGTGTCTTTTTCCATTACCGTCCATTAACAGTCTCAATCAAACCGAGCCTGCAACATTTTCATTTATGTCATGCTGGGTGACCTGTGGTTTTACAATTTTTCTGTTTTGATATTTTATGTTCGTGTATCTCATACACTTTCCGCAACACCCCTCCCACATAAATGGCTCTATCCAGCAGAAACAAGATTGTCGTATGAAACCACAGCATAAACTGTCTTATCAACTTAGAAAAATGGCAAAATGACAAAATAGATTTTGTTTCACCTTCAGCTACGCCCTTTTGTTGATGTTGTATTCGACTTAACTGAAACTAATTGTACATCACTGTTTCGGTCCAGAAAAGTGTTGCTTTTTTACTGGACAAACACAAGTAATTTCATTTGAGCATAAATATCTTCTTTGAAGTGAATTGAAAACGAATTCGTTCTTGCAAATCTTTATTGAAATGGGATAGACAGACAGTTACTTAACCGCATGTTCCTAAATAATATTGATATTATTACTGCTATGTCATTACTCAAAGTGATTGAATACATAATGTATGTCCTTTCACAAATTTAGAACTGTCTGGAGAAAATAAGTTCACAACGTTTGTACTGACAGTCAGCCACAAAATATTTAAAAAAAGCTAAGCGACTGTCAACGAAGATGAGTCTGACAGGTTCTATTTCTATTAGGCATAGGAGAAATGTTGATAAGAAATTGCCACGTGTTCTATTTCAGTTATATCAAAAATGATGTATTAGGCTAGTGTAATGGTGCTTTTCAGTTTAATGATTGGATTACCAGTCAGAAGAAAAGGGATTTAACTTATTTCTATAGCATAGTTTGCTGGTCCCTATTTGCAATTACTACTCAAACTACCCTTAGCAATGGCAATCATTTAATGAACTATATGCAACATATGAGCCGCACCATGAGAATACCAACATAGTGCGTTTGCGACCAGCATAGATCTAGACCAGTCAGGATCCATGCTGTTCGCTAATGGTTTCTCTAAGTGCAATAGACTTTGAAAACGAACAGCATGGATCCTGACTAGACTGCGCAGATGAGCAGGCTGGTCTGGATCCATGCTGGTCGCAAAGCTACTATGTTGGTTTTCTCATGGCGTGGCTCATATGTATCTCATTCATCATCATTTAGAACACTCTAAATGAATGTTAATATCGCCAAAAGTCTAGATGTTACTTTGAAGGGATGTTAACCTTTAGCATTTTAACTTTAACCTTGACTGATCAATCATTCAATTTGGGCAGTACCATTTTTCATTTGAAGGGGGGTTTCATTGAAAATTTACTGACTGAATAGCGAACTGTGCAGACCATGATCAGCCTGCACGGACGTGCAGGCTGATTTCTGTCTGCGCTGTTCGCAAAGGCAGAATCACTTGCCGACAGCAGGCTAAAAGTTAAAGCATATTTTTATTGTCGATGTTCACGAGTTTCTTTCTAACGAAGACTATTGAACGCGATGTCTCTACTTCCAATTCGTTTTTCTCCCTTACAGTTTTATATGTGATGTGGTGCGATCGTTTTGTGGTAACGCATTCTTTTAGAATTTTGGGCAGATAAATACTCTGTCTGTTATAAATTTTATTACATGTACAGCAGTTACGATATCAATACAAATGTAGGTAGACCTGGCTTGGTAATTGTTTTTCTGATCCTTATCGTGCAGTTCAGTTTGCAGAGTAACATTGATGGTTTCGATAAACACGCTAGTAGAGGTCAGTGATATTGGCTGATTGTATAGTTGTTCTTTGAATTGTAGTACTTGTTGCTTTTTAAGTGATACATATTTTGATAACAGTGTGCCAATTTGATACACTACCATGCATGTTAACCTAAATGTAAGTGAAGCAACTTACAAAGTATGCATTTGTTTATATGCATAATAACTCACTACTCGAAAGAAATGAATTTAGATGTTAACGTAAATTGATATATACATGTTTGGTGGTGGTGTTGTAAGGCATACATATTAAACAACTGTAACTGTTGGCGTAAAAATCTGCAAGAAGATTGTTGAAAACATAGAATACAAACAGGGAAAACATTATCAGACCTAGTTTGTCTGTTTATTGCAGTTAATGGAAAGTGCAATCAACTTACATCCCCTAGCACCGGCTTAAGAGAAATTCTATTGCAGATATATTGAATGGACTCCATGATCCCAAAAACAAAACAGAAAAAAAATCAGAAGATATAACATTAAGACTGATGTATAAGCAATAAATTACAATATCTCAATTTTGATATTACACTTACTTGTATAAGCAAGTAGGTTGTTGTAGTCGAGATATTCATATTTTTAACGACCTTCTAGTTTTATATCCATATACGTATAGTCATAGTCATCGTTGCATACATTTCTAGTCAGATAGCAATAACTTTCGAAACAACACAGAATAACTTTCTTATTTCTGTACGATATTTAAAAGTGTACATTCTCGTTTTCTCCGTTATATCATTTCATAACGATTCAAATTTTGTTAAAAGTATTTCCAAACATTGTCGATACTGAGAGTAAAACATTATATGGTGACAAAATAAGGCGGAAATAGGTTTATTTGGAATGCTATACATTGCCTTTATTTTGTTGGTATTAATTTAAATCCAGTAAAAATGATTAAGGAGAACTACCAACTATGCAAACTAGTTTGTTTTTGTATTTGTCGAGTTGTTTACGTTTAAATAAGCGAACAGAGCTTTCAATATTACAACGCAGTATGACATAAAATAATTTATTTTTCTGTTTTCCAACTAATCATATGCAATAAATATTATCCTAACTATGCAAAAAACCAACTGTGTTCCTCATTTTATGCATTATTAAGTCTGCAACCATTAACCATCATAAATTCATGTATTGTGCAGACACCTTAAACATTTTGTATAATTTACATATTAAACATCTGATTATGTATTAAGAAGTAAAAGTGAGAATAAGGATTTCAGATTAATTTTTAACTATTCTACCATTTATTTTCAGACACTGTCTCTTTCTGCGATGGGAAAGATTTCCCGTGATGCAATTAAAAGAAGCAAGAGCATTGACAATCAACTTCAAGCTGATAAAGACAAAAAACAAAACGAGTTATCTCTCCTTCTTCTAGGTAAGATTTTCTGCGATGGTTACTTTCATTAACACTGTCCTGTTACTTTGTAACGTGATGGTGATTCAGAGAGAGGTGTGGTGTACCATTAACTTGATTTACCTCCCCTTATTTCTACGTATCGGGGTCACTGTCTATATTTTTGATTGTACGTGCATTTGTATTTAATAGTGAAGATAATTACTTAAACTTTTCAGATTTGATAGGTAAAAGAATGTTCTTTATGAATATTTTGTTATCTCAATTTTGGTCTTTTGTCACTAATACAGGTTTTCTCATGGAAAGGCCCATATATATAAATGTAAGTATATCGTGGAAAATGCTGACAGACAAGAATATTTTGAATATTTTTGGTTACCATAAAACTTTGGTTGCAACTACATGCATATACATTTTCTAAACTATTGTTACATCCGTAACAAACATATTTCCTCGTTACCAAATTTAAATTACCTTAGGCTGCGTATATAGCATTGAAGTGAGTATTTATAGATGCCGCTTAGAACGTGATTTTACAATCTTAAAAAATCTAAGCTGACCAGTCTATATCAATAACAGTACATACAAAGTAAAATCTTCATCCCTTTTAATTAGCAAAAATATCGAGACAAATAATAAGAATTTTAACATACCGTTGTCCGTCCCTTTCTGGAATAATGCTTCTCTATTTTGCAACTCTATTTAGATACCTTAACTATAGTATGTCAGTGACATGGTCTGTCTGTAACAAGAAGCAGTGTTTTTTATTCTTTTTTACACATGAAATTGCTGGAATCTTCCATGATGCTTTAAAAAAGAAGTTGTCTGAGGACAAAAAGGAACTTCAGCAAGATCTTATTGCAACAATTCTGTATGTTAGTGAGCGCATTACAACTATTCTTTTATTGATGGCAACGCGAAATATATTTAGCGGTACAATTCGGTCTAAGTATGTTCCCACTACTATGTAACTTTGTTAGATGACAATGTCGTACGATTGCCTTGAAATAAAATACACTTTTCATTGAAAAAAGGAATAACTCGTAGGAATAACTTAAAGAGGTAACTTTTTATCTTTTCTCATATTTCACTAGCTGTTTTTTTTTTTTTTTTTTTTTTTTAGAAAATTGTATAGTTTTGTCGAATGTTTATTTAGAGTATCTGTGCAATATTATCACGAAGGTGTTCACGGTGGTACTTATGTTATGAAAATTGGCACTGTTGGACGAGTTTGAACATTTGCTGATAAAATTTCCCAAATATTACAAAAAGACATATAGCGTTTGTTCAATATTACCTAAATGACAGAAACAGCAATAAAACCATATTCAACCTACTGCAAAGTTCAGTCTCTTTTTTCTGTTATTCTGCTGTACTGATCTAATATCCTAATATAAATAAAGGGTGTAACATTTTTTTCAGACCCATGTCCAGTGTTATTCCTTTTGAAATATTTGACTATTTTGTATTTTACAAAGCATCTTTTTAAGACCGTGTGTCAGTGTGTAGTTACCAAATGTAACGTATGAAAATTTAGAAGGGAAATCAGTTTGTTTGAAACTTTATAGATGTCATAAGGTTCGAACGGTCATTCAATAAGTTTAGTCATTTTAGGTGGCGCATGTTGTGGAAAGAGCACATTTGTAAAGCAACTACGAATACACTACGGAGATGGATTTCCCGAGGAAGAAAGACTACAATACAAGAATCAAGTGCATGAAAATATTTCGGGAGCAGCTAATAAAATCATAGACAATATGCAACGTTTAAAGATAACATTTGAAACAGAATCAATGCAGGTACATTCTTATTTTGCAAACGCTGATCTCGGTAGAACCAGTAAATATTATTCTTGCTGTGACACTATTGTGTTAGCATAGTTCTATCTTAATATCCCTTTAATATGAAATTCATATTGAATTGTGGAAAGCAAAGATACAAACATCAGCAGAATTTATATCATCCGATTTTTTTTCCTTTCAATTTTGATGACAGAAGCCCTCGTCTAAAGGATACTGATATCGCATTTTCCAAAGAATCTTAAATGAGAAAAAATAGTAAGTGGCAAAAAACTGTTCTGTCCAAACGCGCTAAATACCGACAGCTATCTCTTTAGGATAGCTGATTTATTGGGAGGCGGTAGTCTTATAGTTTTCCTCATGTTCAGCTCTTGAGAATTTTAGAGTCTGTTACCGTAAACATATAGCGGTCTGGTAACGATATATAAAATTGCCAAAAATTAGTATAAAGTGGAAGAAGTTAATTTTAACATTATTCGCTAGCCACATGCAGTCTGTTTGTTATAAAATCAAACTGAGTAAAATACCTTAGGTATTTTATAAATGCTTATGTTAACATTCAATTTTATTTTTCTTGGCATATTTTTATTTTTATTTGTAATTTCAGAGTCAATCAGAAGAGTTTCAAAGACGAAATCCCGTCCTGGATATCAATGAAATGCTCAAGAATACCACACCAGTAGAGGATAAACCTACTTCAACAAAAGGTGCAAACTGTCTACTAGCAATGGCGTGTAATGAACTCACAAAAAGGTTCGCGTATCTAAATATCAAATGTAATGGACTTTCAGAGATTGATCAGAAACTGTTGTTGCTGTTTTGGACAGATACAAATTATCAGAAGAGTTTCAGACTTCTTCAGGAAATGAAAGGACGTCCAGGTTCATTGACACCCCAAGAAATTTAGTAAGTTGCTTCCTGTATACATCGAGCACGAAAGTAATCAAATTATTAAATTTATTTATCAAGAAATCAACTGAGGACTGAAGTTTTCGTTAGGGTTATTCCTATGGTCAAAGATATTTGGTAGAAAAATATTTGCGTGAATGTTTTTTTTTTCACATGTTCTACATGCTATAATGGCATATAGGGTTAGATTAATGTCTCGTTTGAAGTTTGAAATATATTTACGAATTGTAACCCTCTATGTTGCAAAACGTTCAAGCCGGTATTTAACAATGAGCACAAGAGACATCATAATTACAAGCTGATTTAGTTCTTTAAAATCAATAACAAAATAGGACATTTTCAAAATAACGTTCTATGGTTTCTATCAACAAATTGATCACAGTCCTCATGTATGACTATTACAGTTTCTGTGATAATATGGAACGTATGCTGAAAGGGAATTACGTGCCAACTCATCAAGATATCTTATTTATACGACGTCCAACACTTGGAGTAATTGAACATATTTTCCATGTTGATGACCTGATTTATAGGTACGGCAAATATTACTCATTGTTTTATTTTAGAGGTTCATTGCCGAAAGTAAGAGTTAAATTAAATAAAAGAATCAGTAAGATTTTAATTTGATCTTTTACTAAAAACTTTCATGCTTTTTATAACGTTGTTGTACTTATAATAACGTATTATAAATAATTAATAAAATAGTTGTTGAACTTAAATTGATTTCCGGTCATCTAAAATATATAAAAGTTGCAATGTAGCAAACAAAGCATATCTTTAAAGAACAAAGAAAAATATGGGAATGCCACGCACCAAAAACGTAGCCTCCTAAAAACGAAACCCCCAGCACGCAGACGCGTGCACCACCTCATCTTGACAGAGGCCGAGAGTTTAGAGCGAATAACAATCCCTGAAGGATGAAAATATAACAACATTGATTGAATGTACGGGGAGACTTTTTACGGCCGCCACATGGCACAAACAACACAGTTGTGCGCATAAAAAAAACAAAGAAAAATATCTTAGATATATTCTACAAACCGTGCCTTTGGGGAATAGCAAATATTAAGACAATTTAGTTAAAGTGGAATTTTCAAGTAATATCCACCTAAAATAGAAGTGTGTATGAAAAGTGTGGAGGAAATCTAAACTTTCAAACCAGTATACCAAACTCTTTCTGTTACCAGTACCAAATAACTTTCCAAATATGACTCTACTTGTTTTTACTGGGGCAGTCTTTCTAAGAAACTATTATTTTATTAATCTGAATTCTTTATTTCTTAAGAATTAACTTCAAATAATTATGCGGGATTATCGTTAATTTAACACATTTAAATGCACAGCGACCAAAATTCACTTTTATAAAACATTCACCAAAAAACAACACACAATGTGCAGTAAGATGCGTATAATGCCACTTTAAATTACACGCCGCTAACTTTATTTACTGCATTCATTATCATATCTCTTATTCTTATAGCATTTATTGTCAAAATAAGTCTCTATGTTGCGTGTATGTAAGAAATGCTGGATAATTCATAACCGTATATCCAGCTTTTTCTTCCTGAAGTGTCAGCATAACTGTCTGAGAGAGAATCTAAAGAGTTCATCATTTATCATTTATTGTTACATAAACTTCGTCTAGTCACACTCTTACATAATTGCAAAGCCATTATTACACATTGAAATATTTTTGTAGGACAGAAAAGTGTCAATGTTATTCGGGTTTGACAAACAACCTTGTAGGCCGTTTACACATTATGATATGTTTTCGGAATGTCAGTGTGTGCATTTTAAAGATATAATAGAAATCCACTATTTTGCTGACTTTGAAATGTTAACCTTATAACTATAGTTCAGTTGCTTGTATTCTATCTGACGAGACTAATTCTACAAAAGGTCTTCAAAATGTATGAAATTCTAAACAGTAGACCGATCGTGTCTAAATTTATATCTGATGGAATTTCATAATTCAGAAACGAAAGTCTCCATTTGAAATAGTTTTGAGTAACATTAAATTTTTAAATCTAAAATTTATAAAAATGGAAAGTTTGTAAAGTGCACTTTCTTAAGTGCGTTAAGACATTAAATAATTTAAAGGGGGATTAAGATAGATGGACTAAATATACCAGTCCTCAGTCAGTGTGCGCGTGACTGTATCATATTTACATGTATCCCTGTTTCACATCTGTCTTTCTTTTCTACTGTGTCTCATATATTTTAGAGTAATAGACGTGGCAGGACAGAAGAGTCAAAGAAAAAAATGGATCCACTTGTTTGAGAGCGTAACAGTTGTGCTTTTTTTTGTGGCTCTCAGTGCGTTTGACGAGGTGTTAGAAGAAGATGAGACATTGGTATACACACTTTCAGTCATGTTTGTTTTTCATATGCTGGCATAATTTAGCTCTCTAATTAACTACAAGGTCTTCACATTTTTTTCAAAATACAAATGACGTTAGGAAACCGTTTAATTTTTAACGGGTGAATTTTCTGTTATCTTACAGCCAGCAAAAGTATTTATTTTATTTGGTTTGGTTTAACGTTGCACCGACACAGTTATAGGTCATATGGCGACTTTCCAGCTTTGATGGTGGAGGAAGACCCCAGGTGCCCCTCCGTGCATTCTTTCATCACAAGCTGGCACCTGGATAGAACAACCGACCTTCCGTAAGCCAGCTGGATGGCTTCCCCACATGAAGAATTCAACTCCCCGAGTGAGGCTCGAACCAACATCGATGAGGGGCAAGTGATTTGAAGTCAGCGACCTTAACCACTCGGCTATGGAGGCCCCCGCCAGCAGAAGTAGGCATATATGTACATTAATAAATGTAATATGTCGGGGTATGAAAGAAAGCTATAACAATGAATCTATAGCCAAAATTTCAATGTTGCTTCCTTGGGCAAATTAGAATAGCAACAAAGGCCAAACACAAAACCGTCATACGTAATGTTTCATTCTAATCGACGGGTATCAAACGAATGAATTATAATACACTTTATTTGAATCATGTTGGTATTTTCATAGTACGATTTACCTCCGAATTTTATGATATAACAATACTTATATTTTGAGGTCTGAATAAGAACTTACTGTAACTAGTTGGTAAAAGTTATATAGTTTCAATTACGAGGGGCGGTCGGAAAATATATGGTCTTTTTTCTCATTCTTTTTATTCTTTTTCAAAGTTTTCCCCACATACGTTTATACACTTTTGCCATTTTCGTGGGAGCTTTTGTTTTCCCTCTGCCAACCATGAAGTAGACCTTCTGCTTAAAGCCGCCCTGATTTCATATTTGATTCTCCAGCGAGCAATTTTTCAGTTCTGAAAACAAATAACAAAATTACTTCTGAATAGTGTCTACATGTAACTGTTACAGTTGACCTTTTGGCATGAAATGAGCCAGTATTATTCCACGTGAATCCGAAAAAGCAACCAGCATTACCTTGCCAACAGAGGGAGACATCTTTAACTTCTTGGGAAATGGGGAGACAGCTCGTTTCCACTGATATAATTGAGTTTTTGTTTCAGGTTCAGCATTTCTTCCCCAGTGACAATACACTTCAAAAACGTATTTTATCACAGTCAAAAAGACCCAAATGCTCCTTTGCCATGGTCACCCTGGATCCGTTTTTGGTCTTCTGTCAGCTGTTTCGGCGCCCACCTAGCACTTACCTTGCTCATACATAATTGTGCGTGTAAATCTGATGTGCCGAATCTTTTCCGGTCCTTAACTGATTAACTACCTCTTGCAGTGTCATTCTGCAATCTTTATTGACAAAATCCTCAACAGTCGCCACCATTGTAGGGGTAACTGCCTCAGCGGGCCTCCCTGGCCTAATCTTGTCCCTCACGCTTGTCATGCCCTCCCTAAACTGCAAAACAAAGCTATAAAAGGTTGAACATAATGTACAGGCCTTAGAAAAGCTATACTGCAATCTTTGTAAACTGTAGCGACTTTCTTTCACCCTCTAAAAGCAGGAATTCTATTACAGATCTCTGTTCCTCCAGTCTATGGTAGCCATAACACCTATCTTGTTTAAATGCTCAAAACATCATGTATACGCACTTCACATTTAAAATAAACTAACCGATTGATAGGCAATAAAATGTAGTTTTCTCTCGTGTATAATATGTGTAGGTAGCTGCACATGGAAAGACAGGAGCATAAAAACATTTTGCGACCGCCCCTCGTATATTGTTATTGGGTTAAGTTTTCAAGACATTTTTAAATTACCTGTATCACAACAAAACTACAAAATTTTAATGTATGTGAGTAACGTATATTGTTATTGGTTTAAGCTTTCGTAACATTCTTAACTTAGCTCTATCACAACAAAGCTAAAAATGTATTTGAGTAAATGGCATATTTTACACTGACTTTACCATTTGAATACTTGAATAATATCTTTGAAACATTAAGAAATATTAATTTTAATATTGTATTTTCCTATAGATAAATGAATACGACAAATATATACCTTTTCTCATTTTTTCATACAGAACTGCTTGACTGACAGTCTCAACACATTCCACGATGTTTCACATAATCATTATCTCGACAAAACAGATTTTCTGTTATTCCTGAACAAGCATGACCTCTTCACAGAAAAGCTTAAGTCTGTGAAGTTCAAAGGTTACGTTAAGTCATATGATGGTAAGTATAATATTTATATATTAAATGTTTGAAGATATGTCAGCCTGTGGTGTTTTGTTTTATAATGACATGTCGGCTAGTCATAAATCAGGTCATATCCAATATCCTTTATATACATTCTGCAGTAGAAGCTTATTATACCCCGTATATAGGAGTAAGCTTGTCGGTCGGTCGGTCCGTCCGTCCGTCCGTTGGTTTTCGTGATTTCCGGACAATAACTCATGAAAGGCTTGACAGATTTAAATAGTTTTTGGTACAAGGTGTAACATCATAAAATACAGGTCATGTCCGACTTTGGCTACAAACCATGAACTTTTTGTTGTAGTTTTGGCCCCTTTCCAACTTAAGATTTGACAGTATTGTTGGGGTATTATTCGTCACTCTTGTGTCGGTTCTAGTTAGAAACAATATAAAAAGTGGGCTTGAAATTTGCTTGAAATTTTAATCAAGAATGTAATTAAATGCAGAAATCGTTACGCTAACGTCTAATATTGTTCGTTTCAGGTGAAAATTCACCGGACGCATGTGTAAAATTCATACGCGATTTGTTCCACCAACACCATCCATGTCATAAACAAGTGTATACACATGTGTCATGTGCTACAGATGTTGAAATGATGAGTGATATTCTAGCAAAAGTTTTAGACATTGTTGCAGAAATAAACGTTAGAAAATCAGGGACCTTGTTCTAAATATTAAAAAGTGTATTTGTGACTAGATGACGTCGTTTCAGGTGAATTTACTGAATAACTTGATGACGATTTTCACACTAAGACGTAAATGAAAATAAGGCAATGTGATTGAGTAGTGTAGTGTATATTACATATTACTTCATCTATGCATAACTGTACAGCAATAGTGGGAATAGGAAGTAGACAATCAAATATTGGACGTAGTCCGATATATATCTATGGAAAACTGATTAAACATCAAAAATATATATAAGAAATTTGACATATACCTAGTACGTGAAATCATACTAATATCACCATACATGTACTAGGTTAACAATATTCTACTTCTTCTACAAGTTAGTATTTAATAGGAAGCTCCTTTGTAACCACAGAACGCAGTCAAGCAAAATCATATGGCAGATTCGGCTTTTGAAGTCTGTTGTTGGGATACTATAACGTGGGATAGTTTAACATTTTAAGACAGAAACATATTAATGACACAAATCAAACAATAATTAGTGACACACAGTTACACGCCTATAGATCAAACTACTTTACATTTTATTTTACGTTTTCCATTAATGGTATAGCCATGACTACTTATCTTTTGACGCTACTTATCTTATAACGGAGTAAAGTCGCATTACATATCTCTCATGACCAAACACAAACAAAACGCAACCTGCTAGTTGTTGTTTGCTTGGTTACATTCTAACATATTTTATTTGCAATTACAACAGTAGTCTTTAAGCGCCATGTGGCGGCTGTAAAATTGGACACGCACTTGGACACAATGTTGTTATATTTTCTTGTCCTTTAGGATCAATGAGGTCCATTCAATGTTTACGGGTAATAGAAATCGTCCTAAGATAGGAGGCATGAGGGGCGTTGCATATTTCATAACCTCTCAAAGAGTCTGCCATTAGTTTGCTTGGTTGTTTTCTATGCTTCCAAGTGATATTCCAACATATTTTATTCCAAAGGATCTTCTGATAGACTTTACTTCTGTCACAACAGCAATCGTTTTTAAGCGTCGCATGGCGGCAGAAACTCCGCGACAGGTGCTGCAAATTTTATTAACTCTTATAAGCAATTAAATTGATCTTCTGTCTGATTTAAGGTAACAAATGTAGTACAAATACTCCATGCTGTTGTCTTTGACGAAAACCTCCAACCATGCTTCAGATAGTATATCGCGCAACCTCAATTGACAGAATTTCCATACATATGTTATATTGTTTTTGTTGTTGCATTTTAAAAAAGAGAAAAACAGAAGTCACGCAGACAAAATTGTAGGTGATATGGCGCCTTTCCAGCCTTTTGTGGGATAGAAAGACCCATGGAGTCTGGTATTTTTCCGGACACGGACGGATATTAGGGTAGATTCACCGACCTTCCGTAAGCAAACTGGATTGCTTCCTCAAACTAGGTCTCGAACCCACAGCAGTGAGGGGCTAGTGATTCTCTTTCCCTTTTGTTATAGTATTCTAATAACTTTTACTAGACTAAAACCGCCTATCCATGGTGTTAAATTTCCATATAAACGTTATTCAAACGGAACTCGGATTACCGAAGTTTAGATATTTGACAAATTTAGTTCTGATTAAAATTGTAATTATGAATGGTTCTGAAGTCCAGGCTAGCATACTTAGACTGAGAAATCTGTACCTTATAAAACATGAAAACCTACAAAATATGTATGAAAAGCTATTAATTATACAGTATATTTTGTGCTTTTACATATTAATAAAAGATTAAATAGAGATATTGTGCAAAGTACATTAATATTTCAAATTATGTAAATAAGAAAATGATATTGTAAATATACATGAATAAATTATTACAATAAATTGTCAGTAAGTGTAAATAAATTGTTACTGTTAATGTATCTGTTATTTATTTTTCTGTCTTCTATTCAAATAAAAAAAATGTTTGTTGCGATTGAAATATTTACAATGCAACAAATACATTAACTTCATTGCTTCAGGTTTGCAGAATGCAGACGTTTTTTGTTCTTCAAACCGCATTTCAGGACATTAAATCGTTGAACATGCACCACGTCATGCAGCATGGATATCTAGACAACGACATATTAAAAACAAAAAGCATAAGCGGTCAATAGAAACACGTTTATTATAGTTCTTCTGTGTCTGTAAAAAGGAAATAAATTGTTTTAGTATTACAAATTGAAATTTAAGGGGAAATTTATTCATAAAAGAAATAACAAGTATAGAAAACAATACATTTACCTCATACATGTGACAGCTCCGCATATGGAGACAAGAAATAACAGCTTATAAGATTGGATGTACAAGAAAGAAGAATAAGAAAAAGCAAATAGAAAACAAAACAAAATTCATTTACTTTGTATGAAAACCCATGAAGCTCGCACTGTACTTGCGTCTGTAAACAGAACACAATCTGATCTCATTGTTAAAGCTTGCAATTACAGTAATAAAGCATAAACAAACTGATGTAGACTAATTGTCTGTAAGCAGGACACGTAATGTTAACGACTAAAAACATGAAAAAGCAAAAGACACCAATAGAAAACGCATTATCCTTAAACAGGCTGTTTGTCTGTGAACAGAAAAACGGTATCTCAGTGTTTAATACTAAAATTACAAGTACAAGGATAAACCATGACAAAATAATTCCAAATTTTTTTTTGCTTGTTTGAGAGACATGGCGAACCATACATACGTATCTGATCACTTTCCTAAATGTCACGATCACATGTTCGGGTTAAGGTTTGGTATGCGTGCATGTAAATAAAAGCATTTGAGTCGATAGGGCTCATCCCTACAAACAATATGCTGGAAATGATGTTGTTTGAACATCAACATATTAATATCAAATAACCCTATGTTTTCAACGAAATTCTGTTTCCTGTGATTACAAATTGATCTCCAACATTTAAGAAGTTAAGATCCTTGATAAAAGAAGTAATAACAGTAAGATTCTAGGTAAAAGATGTAATAACAGTAAGATTTTCTTTTATGTCGTGTTGGACTACCTGTGAGTTTCCACTTTTTCTATCATATCGTCACAGCAACATTGTTTGTGCAGTGTGGCGGCTGTAAAATGTCTTCCTGTACTTTCAACCAGAGCTGTTACATTTCCATCACTTCAGCACGACATTAATGTTGTGTTTTCTCAATCACACCAAGCCTGCAACACTTTCATTTATGTCGTTTTGAGCGACCTGCGGTTTTCCACTATCTACGTTTTAGTCTTAAGTCGTTATTTAGGAAACTTATTTTAGGTCAATACAGGTCCGGGTTAAAGACAAATTGATGAATATAGTTTGATAATTGTTTTAAATATTTTTAGAATAAGGTATGAATATCACACGAATATATGTCAAAAAGTAAAGGAATTTGTTATTCTTTAAACAGGCCAATGTGTATAATTTTGGAAATGTTTTTTTACTTCGTTCACCCTTAATATGATCTGAAATGTTATATAAGATGAGACCAATAATACGAGACTGAGCTATAATCATTTAAAGATTTTGTTGTTTATTTTATTATAAACGTCATTAAGGTTCCGTTATGAATAAAAATGATAAAGAGAGTTATTAGATAGTTTTTACACGTTACGTAAAATGTATGTATTAAATAACTTACAAAATAACAATACGATAAACGGTGAACTATTATCTGCATTCAGGCAATGTCTCTGACTTAAATAATATTCTAACACGACCCGATTCATTTTCCAATTGAACAAATAAGGCTGAAAACTGTGTGTTATTATACAACAATTCATTATTCTGACGACACCAATATTACGTCATAGCATCAAACGGCATAGCGGCTCGCTGGAAAAGAAACCAAAAAAACAAAAACGGGCAAATATTTAATGGATGTCGTCAAGGATATACTTTAAAATTCTTGGTACGTGTTAGAATCGAAATAAGTTACCTCATTTAGTGATTTGATCCTGAATAAAATAATTGTTTGTCTTTCAAATACGTATTATTATATCACTCAGGCTGCGCCCTCGTGATATAATTCCTTCGCATCTGAACTCCAAATAAATCACAAAATGAGATATATTATTTCTTAAGTTGCCAATAATATACGTTAACACCTTGCCCTGACGAGACATAGTTCTCAGAGGATTTATGTTCCTCTTAAGATCAGACAAATTTAGATGATTGAGAAACATGAATCTTCTATCATGGCTTTATCAATAATGTTATTAATTCGCCTACGTTAAAACTCTTACAAGATCACTGACCTATCATGTAATTTCATGACGAACATGTTATTCTACGTTCTGAAGGAGATAAAGGAAATTAATTCTATTGCTTTTCAAAGAAATAGTGACTCGCACATCCGTGATTCCTATTCAAAGATAAGCCATATTCTTAACTGCGAAATAAGTGTATCAAGAAGCGAGTAATCTTATAATATTGTGACCAAAAACAAGACGAATAGTCCCTTAGAGTATTGCCTTTGTGTTATCGCATTTTGGTATAACAGTTATGCGTTGTTTGGTATGTGTAAAATATGCATTCAGTGTGACACCAATTGGGATATATTTACTCCTTTAAAGATTACTGAATATTGTATTTTATGACCGACCTACTTATTTGTAAAGTGAAGATGAAACATTTATGTTATTGTTAAGTTAAACAAAGAGTGCATTTTTCTAAAATTCCAAGCAACGCACAACAAGTACAAGTTCTATTTTAGCTCAACTGAACAACAGATTCAATGTGAGCTATTAGTAACAGTGAATGCTCAGGGGTCCATTGTCAATATTTGCTTAAATAGTTTCTTCTCTGAAACTCCTCTAGCTGTTATTCAAACGACTTCGTTCGACTGCACATAGGGTGCGGTATAAAAGGTATAGTCTTTGAACGACTTCTACTCAAGGACCGGTTAGAGGACGTTCCTTAAACTCATTCAGACGTTTTCTTGCATAAACATTTCTCAACGCTATTCAAATGGTTTTGCTTACCTGCACTAGGAAGGAAACAAGACCGTATGTTTCCAAATACTCTTTCTTATGATTCACTGGCGAATCTTAGGGCAACCCTAAACATCCTGTACTAATCCTTTCACAATCTGGTTGAAATGTTCCCACTTGGCTGCAATAAGTTGCCGTTAAACCAAAGATATAAAAGAACTTAAACCGAATCCTCACGAATGTCATGGTGGTCTTTACAACACTGTAGCTTCCACGAAAAGGTATTTTACCAGAGCTAAAACTAGAAACGTCCTCAAACGACTTCTTCCAACGAAAATGCAGGATCACCACACTTGATCAGGTGCATCATTAAATAGGACAATTTAAAGATTCTGCAAACGATAGAACTTGACTGCAGTTAGGTGCCACGGGGCTAAGATTGAAAATCATATAAACCCCTCATAAACGGCTTTAAAAGATATTCAAATAAACTGAACTTGGTCAGAGGTAAGGTGAAAGGTCACGGTCAGATTAAGGGCTTTTACGACCTTCTCAGCCACTTGATCGAGTGGTGCTACTTTCCGAATAAAGATTGCTGTTGAGTGTTACATTTATCTGATGAATATTCTTAAAATTACAAGTTTCTACTGGAACCTCCCATATATATTTCTGTGCTTATTTCTATGCATCACTTTTATTTCGCCATTTGGTTATAATATTGGAAGTGAGGAATCATAATAGGCATGCAAATTTCGAATTCGCGGTTTGTTCTGTTCTCGAATACCAGCGAAATTAAATATATCACAGATATTATTAAATCTATTGTAATTTCCTCTAGTTATTTCCAGTGCTACTGACAATGTACATTATGATTATACCTGACCTGATTAGATCTCACTATAAACTCCTATAGACATTTCCCTCTATCGGTCAATCATTCTTATATGAATTAGAGACATCCGTGTCCAATCATGGATTTCTTGTCAGCGTTATTCATTCGCCTACGCTAGAGCTATAACCAGAACATTGACGTTGTAACCTATATATAACCTTTAAAATCATGTCGAACAAGTTTTCTATTTAGGAAGAATGTGCCTACAATAATTTGTTAATGAATTATAATGACTCGTTATTCTTCAGTGCAATTCAATGTTACCCGTCTAAAACTATTATTCTCTCGCAGAATACGTTGTACAATATAAGAAACTACTTGTATATGCATATACTTTAATTCCTTACAATGTTAAAATATTTCAACAAATGTTAAGAAATTTAAGAAATGGTTAAACCTGTTCTAGCTACTTCAACATCTTGCTATATTCAAAATAAGCATTAAACCATAACGGTACTATCAATAAACAGTTTTGACATGAATAGTCAGTCAAACCAAGTATGCTATTCTTGCTATGTTCAAAATAAACATTAAACCATAGCGGAACTATCAATAAACAGTTTTGACATGAATACAGTCAGTCAAACCAAGTATGCTATTATTTTGCTTGGTTACGTTGTATGCCTCCAAAGGAACTTTTTACATATTTCTTCACGATATTCGATAACGTTAAGACATATCCTGGCAGCTATTACATGTATTATTGTAACAGAAATTTCTGATAGCTTTAACGTTAATACACATAATATGTCAGTACCTGCAGATTATCTGTAAAGTTATTGTATCGCCATTATTGTTGTTTAGAACAATATCATCTATGCTATAGCTGTCGTGAATTAGCCAGACATATATACAAACATACCTTGAAACCAAACATTTTTCATTTCTGCTACATTCATTTAATAGAACGCATGCTTATTTTCAAGTAAATTTCCCAAACGTTCTGTCTCGTAAATGTGTATGTTATTTCATTCATATTTCTACTGTGGCAACTGTATTTGATAAGCTCTAACATGGTGCGTCTAGTAGAGTTATTTTCAAGTTTCTAATGCCTCCTTGGTGACTTCTGGATCAATGAAAACAATGACAGGAATATTCGCAGAGAACCCTTTATGATTTTGTGAATGAAAGAGTAGTGGTTTCATAACGAGGCTGTTAGTAGGTTACATGATACTAATTATTTCTTTGTTTATTTCATATAAACGATTACATCTACAGACATAATTTCATTACTTTACTTAATTTCAGAGATTAGAAAACCATGTATAGCATGTTAGTATGACAAGTGTGCTTACGAAATGTCTAAAATATTGAGATGTTATACTCATATAAAAATGTTTGTTTTGTTTAGACTAGTGTTTAATGCCGTTTTTCAACAGTTTTTCAGTTATTTGACAGCCGGCAGTAACCTTAACAGTGTTCCTGGATTATGTACTTGTCCTCCGCAAGTAATTGCCAAAATCCCTATGCATGATGAATGATTTCAGACACGACGTCTTTTCATTGATTCTCTACTTAACACTTGTTGGAAAACTTAAACTTTGACTTTGCACAAAGTAACTTTGTATAACACTGAGTAAATACTAGAATGTCTTAGCTTTGATAGATAAAGTCGGTATTTAGGTTGAAATTAAGTCGTCCTATAGTCATATTTTGCTTAAAATGGATACGTTACTTATTTTCTGTTTAACTTAAAGAATCTGTTTAATAACGCGAACATAATTATGTATGTATTATTCAGTTTAAATTCAAACAACTATTCTGTATTGAGGAATTGCAACATCGATGAACTAATATTATTATATACATTTTCGAAGGAATATTCTCAGTTTTTATCAGTTATACTGTATACAAAATAAAGTTTAAGTTTTTTTTTATACTGACCAGTGCTGTCTATGTTTATTTTTTTATATGTACAAAGAATGTTTTAATATTCAATGATACAACGGAGGTGCCATTCCTAGATTCCGACATAATTTAGCCTGAACAAATATGTTAATTTGTCTCAAATCACTATTTGTAATCAAATGTCAAATCATGGCAACGTATCTAATTAAATAACAGCATTAATTTAGAAACATAGGAAATATTAAAAATACGAACAATGAACACAAATGTACTCTCTAACACTAAATATATTCAATATAAGTCTTTAAAAGTAGCATTTGTTTAAACAAACGGACACATACAGTCATTTTTAATATTTCAAGTATCTGTTTTTGTATAAATGTATCTTTAGCTTTACTTAATTCAAGTGCATGGTCTTTCGTGATCTGCCAATAGGTGGTGGAGGTGCTATATTGCAAATGACATTTTGAATGTAACCCACAAGTCATCAGAAGTGTTTGGCTACATATACGCCACACCAGTTTTGTTGATCACATCATCCAAGAAGATGACGATAATTTCACAAACGTTAAAACCTATATATGACTTCTATAAACCATTTGTTGTAGATTTCTGACGTTTAAATGTTTCTTCTCTCACAGTACAGTCACTGTATTTCGACTCTTGATTTCGCCATATTTTATGAAAATTTTAGAAATTAGATTTGGTTTGTTATGTTATTTGTATGTAAATGGCAATATGACGCAAAGAATGAGTATGTATATTTGAACTATGGCATCTAACAAGGCCCTACTTCTGAATAAAAGAGGTAATGATTTTAGATTTTTATCGTGTTTAGAGATTTATCATCTAGACAAAGATTTAAAAAAAAATAAACTGTCGTATTTTGTTGTAAAATACATTACCTAATAATGACTAGATACATTACAATAAATAATAGATACGTTACTAAAGGTAAGAAAATTACGTTTACTTTTTGTCATACATAAGGGTAAAGCTATACCAACACAAATGTATGCAACCGACTGGAGAACAGGCCAGTAATTTGCTCAAATTTGTCAAGCACATTAAATTTTGATCAGATTTTACTCACTGTACGATGGCTTGACATATATAAATGGTTCAAGTTACTTTGTTACAGTTGTGTCAGCAAATACACGCGTGGGACTGGATTTTCAATAATTACGAATCAGTGATTTATCAAATTATCACGGAGAACATACGCCTCGCCAGGGGATCGAACTCACGACCCTGTGATCAATAGATCTACGCTCTCCCTATTGAGATAAACAGGCGGGCTTAATTATATGAGAATGCGTTTGCCTATTAATTAAACAATTGAATAGGATTTATAATTCCTATACTTTCTTATGAATATAACGCAAATAGGTCAACCAAAAAGGCAAACCAACCTCTATGTTTCTTTGCAGAAATATAAAGGTCAACTCGAAACGCCTTAAGTCCATTGCATTTCAGACCCTCGTCAGACCAAAGCTGGAATATAGCTCCGATGTCTGGTCTCCTTACACACAAATAGACCAAATAGAAATGGTCCAAAGATGGTCAGCGCATTGGGTTTCCTTTCCAGTGTCACTGACATGCTATACAGTCTAAAATGGCACAGGCTAGATCTCCGACGCATTGACTTCCGGCTCTCTTTTATGTATAAAATCACAAATCAATTGATTGCAATCCACCTCACATTCCCTTCCTTCCAACATTTTTGCCCGACTTTCTTTTTTTCTACTAACAATGTTTTTGCTTGACGCACACGAAAGTGTATATGTTCATGTAAAAGGTTAGACAGTAATGGAAGATATATAACGTTCGCTTTATTCTGTTGAACAAAAACTATATACATATATGACATTATTTGAATGTTTCAAGCTACATTTGATGTGCTCCTAGAATACACTACAGTACCCCGAATACCAATCATGAAAGATAAATATTTAGATTTAAATATATCTTAGCCCTTATTCTTATCAACCTTCCATATTTAATAGTGTGTTGTTTTTTTCAAGCCAGAGAAAACTGACGCTTCTTCATTTTTAAATAGTCAAAGGGAAGGGATGAATCCTGATTTCGGCGACTTTGATTCAAGTTCATCGCGCTATCAACCTGGACATATCAGATACATTGTACTTTGGTCACATTTCGCACCGTTTTTATTTGCTAAATGCTTATGCTCAATATTCCCGATAGTTTTTAATTTGCAATTTGCTCTGTCCGTATATTTTAGCGAATTTAAAAAAAAACAACAACATATTTACAGTTAAGTTCTTGAATGTTATACCCAAGTTGACAAGTAATTAACATTTCCTGACTAGATGTATCTACATGTATAAAAGGCCAAAAGTAATATATGTAAAAACTACTATCACTCTAGAGGTCAATTTCCTAATTATTGCAGAGAAAACATGTGTTATCACGAATTCTCATCATTCAGCGTCACTCATTTGCATACACTAAAACCATTGCAAGTCAGAGCATTGACACTATAAGATTTCTTGCGGTATAATAGAGTATTAGTTTAGATAATGTCGAAAATGTTTTCGTTCAGGAATTTAATGATTCTGCAAGAAGAATAGGAAAAAGGTCTGTAATAAAAACTTTAGTAATTCTTCGGTGAAATTCCCTTTGAGAAGAAGCGTCGTACATCTTTTATACTCTTGTTGAGTGCATTATTCTATGATAGAAAATCATCCGTGCATATCTATTTTAACACGCGTTAGTAGCAAACACAGCAATGGTTTGGCATTTTACGGTTACCCTTACATCTTCATCTTTTCAATAAGCACTGTAACGCCAGTAATGAATCTTAAATAATGAATAGTAAATAAAAGACATTTTGTTTATATACGGTTTTAATTCACACAGAGTGTTCAGTTTTTATTCATAGGCTCTTATCTTTTTCTTCTGACGGAAACATCAACACATTTTCCGCTGTAAACATTGATAGTATTTAGTTTTTTTAAAGTGCATTACTTTAGAAAAAGACTGTTAGATAGGTTCAGACAATTACATTATATGAAAACTATTTTGTTCATAACAGTACTTCGAGAAAGATCAAACCGCCATAACCAGGACATTAAAACCTTAATACATATATCTACACCACCTTTAGAATACGATTACAGTTGTTTTCATGTTAACTACCAGCTGCCTATTCAATACATAGCAAACCGAGCTTATTGAAAGCTATTTCATTTTATTCCATCATACAGATTGCTGATTTTTGGCAAAAGTACAAAGTTACTTTATATCCAGGCAATTTATGCTGACTTTATTGATTAAGTATGTTTATGAGAGGTTATGAAATGCGCAACAACCCTTAAGCACCTGCTTAAACATAATTCTGTTCCAAATCAGCCAACAATATAACAAAGTTATATAGAAAATATAGAATATATAGCGGAATACCAGCATATCAATTTATTTGAAGATAATGGTTAAAAGGTAAAACAAAAACATAATCCCTGGAAGATTTGAAGAAAAAGCGATATAAACCTTTTAATCGGAATACATCGGTTCTTTTCACTTGGTATGGAACTGTACTATTCACAAATTAAGATAATAACTGAGTGTATGGTATTGCAGTTTGCAAAGAATTGAAATAAACTACAACACAAAGGGCACAGTCTTTGAAGGATCAGTGTTAGCAACTGTAGAAACACTTTAAATTCATTATCATTCACAGTTATTACAATTAAACAAAACAACTGGATACGGATAGTACGTAATTCCAGCCAATCACTAAAAGAAACGTTATAGACAGTTGGCGAAAGCCCCGAGAAAAAAATCCGTAGGCATTTTTTAGTACAATATGGTATCATACATCAAAATGTTCGTTGGGGTACATGGAATTCAGCCAGGGTGGATACCAGGCTCAAATAGACTTAAATAAATAATAGAGTAGAAAGATTCAATTATATAATATAATTTGAGGTATAAATGTAATTTTCAAGTGAAATCAAAAACTAAGAGGCCCTAAATTGGGGGTTCTCCGTCAGACGGCATTTACATGATGATGTGACGTATCCAATATGTTAAAATTTGCGGTACATTGGTATTAACATGTAATTAAGAAATGAATGTTTATCCTCTATAGTATCCAGTGCATATAAAAACTAAGACATATTACATTTTCTTTGAAATTTCATATATAATTCAAGAGGCCCCAAAAGGAGTTGCACTCAAAATGAACAATTTTAACCAGACATGCTACATATCATTTTTGCAATCAACGTAATTATAACATTCAGTTAAGTGTGTGGATATACTCACACAGTCTTAAAACATTAACTGTACTAAAACTTATTGTGTAAAGTAATTTTTATTGTTTTTTATTATTGCAGCATCACTTTCTATTGAGGTCTGAGAACACTAAAACCGAGACTTTCGCAAAACACTGATACAAGTGTGAGATATAATGTAGAATAAGTAACTCTGAGAATTTCAAGAAATTGTAGAGCCAATATATTACATATAAATATTACTTCGCTGCATTTCATTTCCTTATTTTCATTTAATTGTTTCTACAATAAGAGTGCGTAAAATATCGGTTTATTGGTACTAACTTTTGAGACACATATAGTTAAATTGCCCAAATATGGAATACTGAACCGATATATACACTCAAAAAAGTAAACACGCAATATCACTCTCTGGCAAATATTTCATTTTCTTTTGCAAAACATTGTGTGTAAATATTTGATGTACATTGATATACACATATAAATTGCCAAACTTTTCAAAATTCCAGTGCATTTGAAGAATAGTGAGAGCTATTCTGTTCACTCTGGTGATGGTGTCGCCTTTGTTGACATCCTCACCTTGGAAAAGTTTTGCATATAAGTTCATATCTAAGCAACCAATATATGTGTTGGATTAAAACTTTACATAAGGCTTTTGTGTCATCTAACCTTTTGAAATAAAAATAATCTTGACTGAGTTTAATACCAAATATGATTCGTTTTCAACATAGAATATTTGGTAAAAGGTTAGCATGTACCTAAAAAACAAGGTGTATTTCAGAAACTACATGCATTTGATTAAAATTTCATATAATTCTTCCGGTCATCAAACCTCGGGAAGTAACCAATATATGGTTTTGTAAGTCTTGCCCAGTCATGGTCATTGTTAAACTTAGAAGTTGTTGAATAGTCGAGCGCAAGGCTTTTGGGCAGCTATTGTTATTAAAATCGTTATCGGACTTTATCGATGGCCAGAACAGGCATTTTTCAAAAAACATATTGTTGAAGCAGGGGTATGTCAAAAGACCAATTGACATTCAGTTGTTATGATATGGTGGAGTCACCAGATATAATAATACTACTACAATATAGAAAACCTCGTGTGACATTACACGTTACAAATGTTTTTAATCGCGTCTACATCACACAAAAGCGTTTTGCAAGGTAAAAACTTCAAACTTATCAAAGTTAAACTCTTGGTCAATTTATCAATCATTTAACAGTATCAAGACTTTTACGGATATTTGGTATGTCATTCCTTACTGATGATCGAATTTCTGTTTATCGAAATGTAATTAATATGAGTTTCTAAGGTGGTCGTGAAATGAAATACAACACAGGCGCCATATGCTCATGTAACACAAGTCATGCTTAGACTGTCCTAAAGAATGGATGTTGCATTTTTACTTTTTGAGAGTATTTTCAAAGCACAAGGCTAGACAAAAAATATCGCAAGGACAAATATTCATTAAGAAAAACTACGTTCGAAGAAAGAACCTCCACCTCAAACAAAAACCCAATATCAGTGATTGTATGGATGTG
The DNA here is from genome assembly GCF_021730395.1 of Mercenaria mercenaria. Lineage (NCBI taxonomy): Eukaryota > Metazoa > Mollusca > Bivalvia > Venerida > Veneridae > Mercenaria > Mercenaria mercenaria. The sequence goes on along the minus strand of NC_069369.1, from coordinate 34,134,416 downwards.
TGCATGGTTAACTTTACACTTAATATACATGAACAAAGTAAAATATATAGACAACGAGAAAGATACGGACACACAAAGGAACAAAGTGGAGCACAGATTTGGAACTGTCAGTTGCAAAAACACAACTTGGAAATTAAACCAGTAAAAAGTGAAATAAACCTTTCTCCTAATCCTTCCAACTTTTCAGAGTTGCATAAAAGTGTAAATAAAAGACGTAATGGCAAAGTATGTACAATACAAAATGTTTCTGTAAATTTAGATACAAAGTAAGCCTGACAACTATAAAGACATTGTACTCAGTTCTTTTAACCGGAGCAAAATAGGCTTCCAGAGCATAATAAGCCTAGGAGTGAATAAATGACCATTAACATGTTGAGCTAAAACTACATGGAGGGCCCTCAGGTTGGAATCTAGCCCTAATCATCACTAAGGTGCCAGGAAAATCGTTTCATGCAGTCATTTGTATATAAAAATGCTTACTCTCAGGAATCCTTACAAGTATAACTACCGTTAATAACGAACAACAAAATATACATACTTAATCTATTATCAAAATTGTAAACAAACAGATTTCATAGGTCCTGGACATTCTTGTTCCTATAGCATGAATACATGCGAGTATATGTGGACAAAGAAGAGCCGATATCTACAATCTGTAAGGCACAAAATTACACAAAATACTAATGATTACGTCATTTTTGAAAATATTAGAATTTTCTAGCACCTTTGTGGCTACTTCATAAACACCACCTACCAAAAACATAGCTGGTTGGAAAAATAGGTGCTACATTTTCACATGAACATCAGTGATTCTTTTCAGGTAATGAAATACTTACAATAATAAAATGTAACTATTAGCTGTGCAGTGTCATTGTGACATTTACTGAAGTGGACACACACCAGTACTGGTGTCATGTGGGCATGAAATGCTGACCTCCAGATTGAGCAGCGGAAACCTAAATACTTGACAACTGCTCTGCTGATACCAAATTGGTTAAAAATGTCTTTGACTTGTCTTTCTGGCTAGCTGAATCAAGTGATCTGATTGTTGTTTGGGGTATATTCCAATGTTACAAGAGATCAGATGAATAAAGAAACATGTATAGGTGACATTTCCAATGAAAATAATTGTAGGCTTGCTACTAGTATATCAAAAGGGCACACATTAAAGAATAATCTGGTCTTTGAGCTATGTTAGTTAAAGTTCCACTTACATCCTATTAAAGAGATGTGAATATCACCATACATATAAAATGGTGAATCATAAATCGTCATATGCTAAATATATTTCAGCAATGATTCTGTTAACTAATAACTACTTATTAATCTAAATTATCATGAAATGTGTGTAATTTAAATCCCTTTGGAGCCTCAATTTTTTTATTTTTTTATTTTTTTTTGGGGGTGGGGGTGTAAAATAACTACCTCAGAACAAATATTAAATTGCTGTGAAGAAAATATTCTGGTACATTTTATGGTTTACAACATTCATTATGAAAGAAGAGGGCAATTTACCAAACTTTTTCAACAAACTTTAAAATTTGCTTATCAATTATTCTACAATAACATGATCCCATAGTGGTGCCTTTTTTATTATTTTGTGTATTAGAATGCCTGTTACACACCTGAATCTTAAATACTCAACCTTACTATCGTAGAGTTTTCACAAATAGAGTAAAACAATATACTTCTAAATTATGCGATACCTTTCAAAATATTTTTTAAAAACCCTGTAATGGGCCTCAAATTCTAAAATAATTAGTGTGATGAATATATTTATTCATATTACAATACATTTAATCTAAAACAGATACACATTTCATCAAATAATGATAAAAATGAAAATGTTCTCAAATTTCCCTTAAAATTGAGAAAAAACTAATTGTCCCCTTTTGGGGCCTCACAAAAAATAAAAATGGATTTTTGAGCCTGGTATCCACCCTGGTTGAATAGAAGAAAGAATAACGAACGTTTTAAGGTATGATACCGTATTGTACTAAAAAATGCCTACGGATTTGTTAACCAGGCCTCTTTTCCCAGTTAGCCAACTGTCTATTAACTGGACGCATCAGTTTTACAACAGGCATTTGAAAGGACACGAGACACCTTTACTGAAACGTGGTACTATATCACTTTTTATAGAAATAACTACAGAAGAAATAATACTTTTTATTATGTCCCAGTTCAGTAAATTGTTGTGTTTTTTTTTCCGAAAACAAATCTTATCCGATAAACGCTTTATAAAACGGATAAACCTTATTGAACCTTTCGTCACTAGATTTGAGGAATTTGTAAGCAAATGCGACTAATTCAACCTAAAACACACGTATTGGAAATGAAGTTACAACAAAATAATATGTTTTTAACAACATCGCGTGTTTATGTCGTTAAGATAAACAAAGGTCGTTGACACACTATCTTAATCTGGATAATCGGTTACACCGTTCGTGTGTGTCATAATTGTTTAATATTTGAAAACGGTTAAGCTATAATAATAGTAGATTTTCCTGTAACTCCGAGTCTTTTTAGCAGTTGGTTCTTATCTTTAGTTATGTAAAGCTGTCGTGCTATATTCTAATCTTTGTGGCATTCAACAAGGTTAACCTAAGCTGTTACATCAAGACAAGAGTTTTTTATCGAACAGAAGGAATTAATTTCTAGGTATGTTAATGAAAATCCTCTACTCCTTTAATGGCAGCTGGAGTTGTTCACAGTCCAGCAAAAACGACTGTTCACTGCATTCAAATTACCCTTTGAATTTAGATTAATTGCTTTAGACCAGTTCAAACAATAAGAAGAATGCCAGTAGCCTCTCAGTAATGCCAACGGAACGGTCAAAATGCCAAACGTTTTAGAATGATAGATGCTTTGCTTAGATTATAGTCTTGAATTTGAATAATCGGCAAATAATGACAAAATTAGCGCGGACGCAAAGGTCCCGTGGTAAAACTGTCTGACTAAGAAAAAAAGGGTTGTGAGTTCGAGCTCTCGCTTCTACAACTAAATAATATTAACATTGGGATAAGAGTATCGTCAACATTTGGGTGCCTGGCACCTGCCACGCTAAAGAACCATGGAAGCTTCAGGGATTGGAACATATTCTGTATATTACACTATCTTCCCACTAACATTACTAGTAGTCTTCTAAAGAAATCGCTCATATAGTTAATCAGTGGCTACAATTAATAATCTGACAGAAACGCATACTGTCAATGACTTCGATTCAATCTATCACATTTGTTCGGCTTACAAGTGTGCGTAATGGTATTGCGTATAAATGTTTTTGTTGGTATTAAAATGTGTGCAAGCTAATAAACAGTTAATGTATGCAAGAGTTATAATAAATAGTATATGAACTGCAATATATAAATCAAAGTAAAATAAAAATTGCGACTATTAATGTGGCCATAAGTAGCAACACTTTTAAGAATATGAATCATGGCTATATTTTTCTATTTTTTTTATATTCTGTTGCATTGAATAGTTATGTAATTAAAAGTAAAAATAAGATTATAAGCAAATATATGCTTGATTATGACTGAAGTAAGTCTGATTTTATTTGTTGAAAAAAGACGACCACTGAGGAACTGTCCTGGCAATAGAGAGGTTGTAATTGCATTTCTGTACACGCAAGTTTACATGTAGAATTCCACTATCTATTTGAATGTCAACATTTTCAGAACATAACAAGTTATTCATGAGGCATTACCGTGCACGTTCATACATACTTGAAAACTACGCTTTAAATATGTTGTTTAACACTTAATTAGATTCATTAGACGCTTGTTACATTGTATTATGCATATACCGTATTTTCCGGACAATAGGCCGCGGCCTATACGTTTAAAGAAGTGAAATTTTCAAGGGTGCGGCCTATGCGTCGAAGCGGCCTATATGTCAATTTATTTATTTCTGCATGGGCCTTTCGTGCGGCCTATGCAACAGTTTTAATTTTTCACTTGCCTTTGAAAGCCGATCGAATCATATAAAATGTACAGAATGGACAATTTTGCTGAGAGGGCCTTTGGAAACAGCTCAAGAAACTTACATTCGGACTTAGCAGTTCACTGTATTTGATGGATTAACAAGTGTGATTACCTGTAATAAACCTTTTTCAAAGACTATTTATCGAGGACAGTCTTTACGACATGGTCATGTATAGTGACGTATAGGCCGCGGCCAATATGACGAAGCGGCCTATATGGTAAATTTTATTTCTGATATTATAGTTAAAATATACGGCTGCGGCCAATACGGTGCAGCGGCCTATTGTCTAGAAAATACGGTACTAATTTAACTAAACATGTTTTATATATTTATTAGGATTAAAACAATATCTGATGTGTGCTTTAAACTTTTCATGTAATTTGAACACATATATGCACTGAAGACCGAGGACCAACAGACACATTTGTCCTTAATCTATTTTGTCAATGTTAGCTCGATGCACTTGCCGCATTTAGAACCTCACAATATCTGTTATTTATCTATCTTTTGTTATAGAATGAAGCGTGTCAGTATCGTTTCCATTTACAGAAATGTGTCTGAATGTTATCTGTTAAATTTAAATACACTTTTTGCAGGCACAACCGGATTTAAATTTACATCTCAAATTACGCCAAAAGCAAATACAAGATGTATGATAAAACAAAAGATACATAAGATAGGGAATATGAATAACGTGTTACAAAAACGCATATTTTCCATTTTAATTTAAAACACGAAGCTAGTTTTGTTTGAATATTAGAATACTGCAGGTTTCATTATTTTACAAACCTTCTATGTTATATAAAAGTGTGCTTGTTAATGTGTATCTGATTCGTCTATTTTATCATTCCCTTAGAGTATCTATTTCTGGTTGACATTTCGGTGCAATTTTATTTTTGCGATTACATTTAAAGAGTCTAGTCATGCCTTTATGTTAAATATGGCTTCAAATTTATAAATAAATTGAATCTCGGAAAAGTTTAATACTTTATATGCTCTTTCGTTGTGTCGCTGCGACAGGTTTCAGTGCAGTATTCATAGCAGCTTAACTAAACAATATCCCTTGAGTTCAATTTACATTGATATCTTTGATAAAAATTATTTTCACACACATCAAAAAGCCTAACATGTATGTCTTCAGAAAGAACAGTGATCGTGCATTCTTTCTACGTATGATTACATAATCGTCTTTTTGTGTCCTGTATTCAGATATTACCTCTATGAAAACAATACCCCTAGAAACGCAGTAACAAAACTATATACACAAGCACTTCTTTGTATATTAATGTGCAAAATAAAATTTGTAAATATCTAATAAATTGCGTTAATTACCTATTCAATGATGTTTCATTTTAGTTCTGCATCTGTTTAAATATAACATTGTGCTTAATGTATATGAACATTTGCTTTATAGGGATTCACTTAACATAAAACACAAATAACAATTATGTGATTATGTGGACTTCATGTTATTGATCCTTCTATTGTGTGAATACAATTTCTAGTGCTCCGGTATACTAGTAGATTTTATTATATGCATGAATATTAAAGATATACTGAGATCATCTTTCACTTAAGTACCTTATCACAAGATTTTGATTCCGTAACAAATATTTTTGTCAGGGCTTAATATATAAACTGTGTATGTATATAGATCTGCATTTGTGTTTGTCGTTTTGGGTTAAACGCCGTTTGTGAACAGTATTTCAGTTATGTAATGGCTGGCAGTTTACCTAACCAGTGTTCCTGGATTCTATACCAGTACAAACCTGTTCTCCGCAAGCAACTGCAACTTCCCTATATGAATCAGAGGTGGAGAACAAATGATTTAAGATGTAATGTCTTTCATCAAATAGCTACGGGGAACATACGCTTCGCCCAGGGATCAAACTCACGATTCCGTGTTCCGTATATCTGCTCTCTTCCTACTGAATAAGGCAGAAAGCACATCTAGATCTGCAGTCGCAATAGAATAACATCTAATGATAGCTGCTATAATTTAAAACATTTTCAGATTTTCAATGGCATCAAATATTCATACAGCGTTTTTACTCAGATATTAATTAATGTGTATGACATACAGTAGTGATAATACGCACAAACTTGCTGGTTTTACGTTTACACAGATACTGTATGGTAATTGTTCAAACATTTGTACATGAAATTCTGGCATAGTTTTAAACCTACCATATTGCAATCACCTGATGATTCTCCATTTTTAGATTTACGGTCAGGAATAAGATGTATCAAAAGTACAAAATAAAAACTATAAATATATGTTACTTTCTTCTAGTGTAAGCGTTACAAATTGCATAAATTTTACTGGCTGTAGAAGCTCAGAATTGCAACTCGAATATATAGGGATATATATATATAATAGGGATGAAATGCAAAACTTTGGTGTCGTCGGTGATGGAAAGCACAGCCATGCATACCTGTAATATAAGAAAACATATCTTGAATCTTATTGCTTACTGTGTTTTTAGGATGTTTGGGTTATTATTAACACTATTTTTATGAAAGATACTAGTGTTTGACATTTTCTTTAATGCACAAATCTCCAGTTAGACACATTAATTTCAGCCTTTCCCTTAGTTCATTGACCAACACTTCATTTATCTTTACACTTGACTGCTATAGTTGTAATAAGGTGACTCCTTGTCAAAAATGCTGTCAGTCCTGTACGTTTGTATCGATATATGTCTCATTTATTTCCTGGACATTGACATACACAACGCCATGGTTTCGTGCGTGAAAGCGGTAAACTACCACATGATGTTTGGTTATCTAACATTATTGAGTGAAATTAAATAGTATATACTTCTGCACGGACAGGTTGTCAAGAACGAGTCAAACAAATATAATCCATTTGGTTATAACAAGACATTCAATGAAATTTCTACAAAACGATATCTATCTACAAATCTATATATTTGATTTTATTTCAGTCTCATTCATGTACAAAGTATACAACATAAAAGAGAAGCATGACAGATAAAATACACATGACCATTCTTTAATTGAATTATAAGAGACTTGTGCATTTCAAAAAGAAAATAATAATAAAAGCTACAAAACTGATTACATTTGCCAATTTATGGCATTTGACCATCGTGTCTATTTAGTTTATCAAATTCTAAAATGATGTATATTGAGGCTAAAACAATGTATATATACATACAATATACTCGCATAAACACATATATATAATACAAATACATACACATATACATGCATTTATGCACCCACATAAACACCTATACATGCATATATATACATTATAGTATATGCACTACTATACATTTTCATTTGTACAGAATGTGGTTTCTAGTTTTTAAAATCATAAGACAGGTCTTGGCATTAATTTTAAACAAATTTCAGACAGTACAAATATTAACTTATAATTATCAGAAAGATTCAGATAGTTTGCATCAACTCCATATACTTCGGTCGTAAGTGCGGTAAGCATTACAGTGAAACAGAACATGTATTGCATTTTCAATATCAGCTCTACAAATTTGGCATCTGGTATATTTTCATATCTGCCAGTCTCTAATCTAATTGGGGCTACCCCGCATCTAAACTTTGTAAGGGCTGATCTATGTTCCAGAGGTATTTGATATTTGACATTATTTCCAGTAGCATAATCTTGTTTAAAACAGTTTATACGACTGCCCTAAGCTTTTTACGCCCATGTCCTGATGGACCAACATCTCAATTGATATGCTCTTTCAATTCTGGGATAAACTGATGCAATATAATGAACATTTCAAAACTGTATCACAGAAATATTTAGAAGATGAAGTAATATCTCTGTCGACTAGTGCTGACAATCCAATTTTAGTCATATGATTGTCAGTTTTACAACGGGTATTACAATTACTGTCACAGTGACTAAATATCTCATAGTTGATTTTGTTATGGTTCATTTTACAAATTTCTTTGCCACAGTTGTGCAACAGAATTCCATTATTTCACATGTGGTGGGTGCCATGCAAATACTCCATAAAGAGCACTATTTGGTGTATATCGACCAGTGTCCAAAAACAACCGTATTGCTCTGCATTCAACAGTATTAATGCAGAAATTGACTTTTTCCCCATATAGCCACACTATACGATATTATAGGCCAAACAGTACTTTCATAAAGCTTAGTAAATACTTCATACGCATACCACCGATAGATTTACATTTGCCAATTAAAAGCCCCATAGCTCTGTCGGCACTCTGAGCCATACATTTGGCATTGGCATTTATACTATAATCCAAGTGTTTATTTAACAGTAACCCAAGGTATGTGTATTTGTCCACTACTTCCAGACTATGGTCACCACACCTGAAACTGAAAGGAGTTCTGATGACAGACTGTGGTCTAAGGTGAACAATTTGACTTTTAGATTGGTTAATAATCATGCTATTTGACATACCCCAGTTCAACATAAACTGTAAGTCTTCTTCATTTTCAGATAACAAAGCAATGTCATCTGCATAAAGCAGATTTTTCGTTTCCAATGGATATACCTTAATCATCACAGCCAATTCATTAACAAACTAATCGAAAAGTAGGGGAGACAAAGATCAACCCTGTCGCTCTTTTTTGAAATGTTCCCTTCCCAGATATGAATACTTTGGTTCATAATATATTTACCACAAATATTGTTGGAGGCTAAAGCGAATTTAATAGTCAAAAACATTTATGAGGTCACATATTGTGATATGTAAAATACATTTGCTGTAATTGCATTACACGGTAGGGTCTTATTGAGATGCAGAAGTGAATACCTACCGAATTATTCCTTCAAAGTGCACAGTGCACTACTTTTCAACTATCGTACGATTAAAATCTACATAGTTTACAAGTTTTGTTTTCTTAGCATTATCCCACCAAGATTGTAAAATAAGATATATATAATAATGATGACTCTTTAGAAATACAGATGACATTTACCATCACTAATATAGATAAAATCAATATGCAATTTCTGAAGAATTAGATTTAAACAGTTTTATTGCTATTGGTATTTTACGAGCTGTCAAACTGTTCAGAATATCACTGCCTTCCCACCAATTTTTATCACGCAACACATTATTGTTCAACATTATTATATATATTAGACAGTATCAGTAAATTCTTCAAAATTACATTATTAAATTTCGGTTAACAAGGTCCAGCATGTTGACTTTGTGATAAAGCTAAGTATTACAGTCATTTCCTGCAATTTTGTTTTAATATAATGGATGACATTCTTGCATAATTACATTCTCAATAAGTACAAGTATTATGCTGAACATCAATGTCAAATGCTGAAACGGAAACAGATTTAAATCTTCGAATGCTCAAGAATTAAACAAACTTGAAACACAAACACTTGAAATATTTATCCGACTTTACCGTAGCACTACTAGGAAAAGTTGTGCAAAAGCTTAGTTGGCTCCGCTTACGTCATATTGTTTATGTATACAAAACACTCGATTTATCATTAATTGACTGGACTCTATTCCTTTCCAGACAAAATATTGCTTTCTGTAAGTGGAAAATACAAGTAATTTCAGCTTGACATTCAATTGTTTAAAGTGTTCTCGAATAAAGAACAAGCTCGTGTCTGTAGATATTTAACAGACAGAAAATTAACCACTTGTTCCTGAATAATAGAGAAACTATTACCGCTGGGTAATTACTCAACTTGACTGAACGCAAAATGTCTACGCATTACAAACTTCCGAATCTAGAAGAAAGAAGGCGTACAAGATATTTTATTGACAGTCACTGATTGAATTTTCAAGACTTTTCAAAAACAATGTAAATATCTTCAAAGGTATTTGGTTGGCCCAAATGCATAGACTTCAGGTACCTGCTGTATATGTTCTTGGACTTAAGTTAACTCTGTTCGCGGATTTCAGATACGTGCTAGCTCTATGCTTTGAGGTTTGGCATCTGTTACCTCGAATCAAGGAATGTAGGTACCTGCTACCTCTATTCGTGGAATTTAGGTGCAAGTTACCTCTGTTCTTAGAATTAAGACACTTTTACTTCTATTCTTGAATTTACCTGCTATTTCTATTTATGTACTTTAAGTGCCTGCTACCTCTATTCGTGGAATTCATATACCTGCTATCTCTGTTCTAGGAATATAGGAACCTATTATCCCTATTGAGGTACCAGCCACCTCTGTTCGTTGAATTAATCTATCTCTAGGAATAGAGGTACCTACTTCATCTATTCGTTCACTTTAAAAATAAAAGCAACTGCTACCTCTGTCCTAAGACTTTAAGGCACCTACTTTCATTACTTTTAGATTTGAGGTACCTGCTTCCTCTATTTTGAAATTTAGGTATTAGTATCTATTTAAATTACTCTTTAAATTTAGGTATATATGCTATCTCTATTTTTGAAATTGCTGTACCTGTTACCTCTATTATTTTTTTATTGGAAGGACTTCGGACACTATCATATGCTTCTAGCCTACATTTTAAATGCAACTTCCTCCTTAAGTATTTAAACAATACCCAAATAGTTTCGAGTCAATGATAAACCAATGTATTAGTTAACTTATTACAGCTGAAACTGATTTGTATCTGTTCCTATCAAGATGTTTTTCTTATTTTATCTGGGCCAGGGTATATTTTCTTGAAAAAAATAAAATGTTTAATTTCCGTAAAAATATAATGTCATCACTTTACGGAAGTTTTAAATATCTGAATTCCAGTCGAAAAAAGTGACAAAATCTGTTTATTTAAGGAAAAAATAATATTTTAAGATTAAAATCCTGTAAATAAATAAAAAAGAGAACGATATTTTTGCAAGCAACCTGTATTTGATTTATCTATACACTGTTCGTAATGTAAAGTTATTGATGCATTACATGTGTGAATAGGTATACATGTATAAGTGACCGGTCAGTTTTATAACAGGGGTTCAGGTAGTTATTTAAGTACATGTACATGTCTGTATAGCTCTGTTATAAGTGATGGCAGATATTTGTGTGCTGTATAACATTAATACTAAGAAAAGGCAGTAATCTTATCAAGACCGTAGGGTGGGTTATTGCTTGGGATAAGTACCAGTGGCAAAGATAATATTTGAGCCGCGCCATGAGAAAACCAACATAGTACAATTGCGACCAGCTTGGATCCTGACCAGCCTGCGCATCTGCGCAGTCCAGTTAGGATCCATGCTGTTCGCTAACGGTTTGTCTTATTCCAATAGGCTTTGAAAGCGAACAGCATGGATCCTGACCAGATGGCTGGTCTGGATCCATGCTGGTCGCAAAGCCACTATGTTGGTTTTCTCATGACACGGCTCATTTCGCTTCAACATGTAATAAAAACATATCCGAAATGACAGTTCTTTCTGAGGCTTGCCTAAGGAAGCTGGATCGGAAAAAGTTAAATCGGGATAAGTCAGACAACAACCCATCTATAGATAATGTTGTCTATTCAGGGCTGAAGTTGTGGGCAAAACATATTCGAAATGTGTCATTTGTAGGGCTAAAGTAGAAGCAGGTCCCTGCATAAAAAATCTATCTGAAACTCGGCTGGACCGTTTAATTCGTTTTCGCGTCTAGCCGTTTTTGTATATGCCATCTGCATGGAAAGCGACTTGACACATCACTTTCGGCATCACACTGAATGTGAAACCGTAACGGATATGACCTGCCAAGAAGCTACTGTACTTGACCTGTACATCACAGGCATATCGATGCCAAACGTTATTTCTGTTGGATAGACTATAGTCAGGATCAGATTAACCGCTGTGCACATATTGCCTCTTTTTTGTTGTGTTTAGGCCTAGTCCGCCGCAAAGAACAATCTTCAATTCAGTTTTTACTGAAGGAAGAACATGAAGTAATGAATGCGTGTCACATGTAGTATGTGTCTAAAAGAAATAAATATAAATGCACAGAAGAAGATGAAGAAATAAAGAAATGAAAAATATATAAAAAATACAAAAAATAATAAAAACAAAATGGAAAACAAATTACATCCTCATCGCTAGTGGCGTGCGCGTCGTGAGGTGGGCATGCAGAAGATTACCTGGTGTGTTGCTAGTATTTTACAGCACACATTTACCAATCTACTGCAACAAACATCCAGGATAAACCAATGAAAATTTAACCCAACGAATAATAATGAATTCACAGCATTTGCTTTTCTCACTACTATACATGTATAACATGCCTATATGTGCCAATTCAAACATTTGTATAGTATTTGAGTTACAAACAGATGTAAAAATATGTGACTATCAAATTATTAAAAAGTGAATATAAAAAGTATTGGTTACTTTACATTTGGGAACACCCTGTAGTTATATTTTTTTGTTTAAAAGTGCTGCTCCACCCCTTGCATCAACACAATAGTCACAGAAAATGTGTATAATTAATATCTACATATGCTGGCCAAATATGGTTTTGATGCACGGGGTAGGGGGGGGGGGAATAATGTTCTTTAAAGCAAAATAGCTTTTATATGTATATAACAGGGTACGTAATTCTATTTAGAGCAAAAATTACCATTTTATGAAACAAATATTGAAAAATTTGACTTTAAGAAATAATCTCAAATATGTATTTTGATGGTATATGTAATTAAATACTTATTTCTTAGTGGTTTATTTTTCACTCTTGGAGTAGGCAAATTCATTTAGAAAGTGTCCGAAGTCCTTTAGGTACCTGTAACCTTCCGAATGAAAAGTAACATGATAGGAATAAATCATCATGAATTAAAAAAATGTATTAAGAAATGAACATTATAAACAAGTTAAACTTTTGACTTCGTTGAGATATTCGGTTGTGTCGGCAGTTAGTTACAGTACTATATAATTATACACATGCATGAAATAAATAACAAAAAATATTCAAAATTGTTCAAAATAAAAATACACTTTCTTTAAAGTGGTTTAAACACGCTTGTTTCAAAGTTATACTGAATGAGATAAGATTCAAAAGATGCGTACAAAGATTTAAAAACATTAGAACAAGCTATGAATGGTTGGATTCTAATTTTTTATCAATTACTGTATACTACAGGTTGGTAAAGTGGATATTTTATTCACTTCAACGGTAATAATTTACATGAAAATCATAATTCAGTGCAATTATTTACATATTTATATCTGTCTTAAAACTTAAAGCGGTTTGACAAACATTTTGCATCACTTCTTTTCTCAACTGAAGGAAGATTTTTCAGTGTTAGTTATGGTAAATAAGATAATGATATATAGAAATTGAAACTTGTTTTGAAATGCTCGTTTGTGTAAAAATAGTTGTTACCTTGTTTAATCACAGTCCGAGATTTTGCTGCTAAAATAAAGCTGTTTTCTTGACGTGTATTAATTCTTTGATTTAACTAACTTCAAGGTCAGTTTGTGCACTTGATTACTAAACAAAAATGTAAATGAATACTTAAACGGCAATAAAATCTTGATTCAAACTGTATGTATGTTAGAACGGAAATTGAATCTTTTTGATTTGGCAAAATACTTCTTGCATTTTTAAGTCAGTTGTTCACAATTATTTTACAAGTTTAAAAACAATAAAAGTTTTAATGTACACTTCAGCTTATAAAACACAGTAATAAATTGTTCAAATACATTCAAGAACTTTTCAGTTGAGAACAGACTACTCCATAACATAACAGTTAAAACCAGAAATACATAACTACTTGATTTATGCTCAACATTGCTTTTCATAGTGCACATCAGCATTACCTTTTGCGTTTGTTGTTGTCTGGTTTTTAGTTAACTTTAGTCGTCATCATTTACTAAACATGCTTCTTGAGCAGGTACATTTATGTGGAACAAATACATAAGGTTTAACATATCAAAGTGATATTAATTTACAACATTTGCGTTCATTCATCGGCTAGTCTTGCATACTTCTGATTCATTTATCGGCTAGTCTTGCAATATTTTGTTTCATTCATCAGCTAGTATGGCAATTATTATTTTTGAAATGACCAATTACATTAATTTGTATTTATTCAAAACAGCGACCTACAATGTATCTTATTTGTAGAGTTAACAAATTGAAAGCAAACTATGTTGTAATGAGAATCATCTGTTACTCAAGTGGTATCAGCTGTGTTGTTCGCGTTCTCTGACGTAGATGTTTGAAAAACAAGTAGATATAGCTTTGTTTAACTACTGTTCATCCAGATAGTTTGAATATTCATAAATTTAAAAATACAAGTGTTAATCTCTAACTTTAGTTAAAAAAAATAATTTGAAACAGTTTACTTAGTTTAGTTTTGTTTAACAGCAAAATTATATATTATAACGCTCTTCTGTCCTGAAGTGCCAAAATATGTCTGCATAGAAAATTGCGAAACTAGAGTAATGATGATACTTTACTATCACTTCTTTGAAGATTGTATTTATTGAAGAATATAGTAAGCATGCGTCAAAATACGATGTTTATGATATTTCAAATATTTGAAAGCGCCTCAGTCATCTACATATGGTACATTAATTTATTATATAATGATGAACATGTGATGTTTTTATAATGTTCAGTCTGTCTGTTCCATGTTAAGCTCAATATCTCTGTCGAGCTCAATACATTTATTTATTTAAGTATAATTATATTCAAAACAGAAATACACAGTCTGTTTAGATTAAAACACGATATTGTTCCAGGATTGTATTGATGATGCGTAAACAAAGCAGCAGATAATGATTTGCAATATTGTGCAGATATTGCTTATTACCTTCGTATTTATTTAAAACAATGAAAAACAAGATATCTGTAACTTTGAAGTCAGTTTAAAACTTATATCATAACTGCCAAGCAAAGGGGATGTTTTGAATAATTACAGTAGGTTACGTTAATTAAACAATGTACATTTTAGCCAATGATTTAAAATTTGGAGCTGCGTTTTTTTGTTGTTGTTTTTTTCCTTAATTAATATGGAATCAGTCGCCATATATATTCTTTTTTAAAATATCATTCTATTAATATATATAATAAATATAACACTTTTCTATTTTACAGTTTTTCAACCAAATAACATATTATATTCTAATGTGTGTGTATAAAAAATGTAAGAATGTAAAATGTAGCCAACGTCAAAAGATAATGTAAATTCAAATTCAACATTCCTAATATCACGTACATAACACCAACCAACTGTACTACTAAAGGCTTTAGTTACAATATAAACATATTATTATAACTGAAGAGTAAATCATGTTTCATTTCGATCAAAATAACATGAAAATATCTCCATTGTTCTATAGGTCAAGGAAAAAAAGTTACTTAAAGCACGTTGAACTCTCCAGTATGTACAAGAACAAATCTGAAATGGTACAGCTCAAAAAGATTATAATTTCCATCTGTAATACAAAATCTGTCCGATAAAAGGGAACTGTTGGGTATATCTGAACTGCTATGCAAAATTGAGAATGTTTGTATCAAGTATCATTATGAAGTTTAGTGGTATTTCATTGAATCTGTACGTTGGTTTAAACGAATTTGTTAAGAAAAACAGTTTTCTAGCTGAACAAAATGCTGAAAGAAAACGTCAGTCCACAATTTGCGTCTTTACTGTCATTAGTTTTTATAGCGTAGCTGCAAGGCATAGGAAAATAAATAAAGAGTCGCACGACTTTTTTACTACGCAACCTTATCCTCTTTCTTTCGATCGAGAATGGCTCATTTTAGTTAAAATTATTTACACATCTACTAGCAATGGCGTTTAATGAACTCACAAGAAGGCTAGCGTTTCAAAATAGCAAATGTAACAGACTTTCTTAAATCGGTCAGAAACTGATGATGCTGTTTTGGACAGATACAAATTATCAGAAGATTTTTCAGACGTCCTTGGTAAGAAAAGGTCATGCAAGATTATTGGCAACATGAGAAATGTAGTTGGTTGCTAAATCGTTTAAGAGTATGCAAGTAAGCAAAGATACGAGTATAGTTGTATCTGAAACAATCTCAGGCCTGCTCAATACATGTATTTTAAGAAGGTAATATTTACGTCAGCAGGAACTGACACGGACATAATTTCCTGAAAAAATTTAAAATTGTTTACATGTTAGATTAAAGTATAAAATTATATTAATGCCTTAATTTCCTGAAATTTAAATTCAGGGTGTGTATTTGTTCTCTACATACTTTTGTAACTGATATATAACAAGTTAGTCCATAAAATAAGATTGCAAAACGTTTAATTTTCAACATTATCAATAATGGCAATTTATAGTTTCTGTGATAAACTGAAACGCATAATGAAAGACAAGTATGTGCCCTTCCCACCAGTATATCGGGATTATACGACGTTTAACATTGCAATAAGTGAATCAATTTTCCAACGTATTTACTTGATTTACATTTAAGGTAAATGCAATAAATGTTATTAATTTTGAAATTTTATTGCTGATTGTAGACATTAAGGTTGCAAAATCACCAGTCGTTAATTTGTTTCAGGATTCTTTACGTTCACAATATAATTTCTTCTCGATGATATATGACCTGTTCGTGTCCGTCGTGCTAAGGGTAATACATTATTATCAATATATTACTGCTATATGCACCCAAAATAACACATAATAGCCCTTTTAATATGGATGTAGACAAATAAATAGCCGCTTTTGCTAAAATATTCCGTAAGAAGATAGAAATAGAATGTTTGCTTTCTATATATAATGCAATTATACCTGAATGACAAATTCACTCAATTTATTGATTTCCATTTTGGAGCTGAGTATTTAGAAAGGTTCCCGAAGGCAATGTTGGAAGTTTGTAAACACACACTACTAATAGCAATATATTTCATTTAATAGTATTTACATGTCTTCAAAGGCTGATAAAGACATTAAATATAAATGTCGCATGTATATCAGGTCAAAAATGACTTTGTAAACAGATTTTCATGTCTATCACATAAACCCTTGTTTAAACAAGAATTCTTGACATATAGCGGTCAACATTGCAAATAATTATTATGTTTAAATCCAGTACTCCAGTAGATGTGCTATCTCTTGAAAAGTTATATCAGACTTGACATTATATGTACAAGATTCTCAATAATAGGAAACGGAGATACTTCGCGGCCTTTTACACATGATCAGATTATTGTTAAGATTGGCCCTTAGCCTGCTGGCGGCAAGTGATTCTGCCTTTGCGACCAGTGCAGACCAAGATAAGCCTGCACATCCGTGCAGTCTGATCATGGTCTGCACTGTTTGCTATTCAGTCAGTAAATTTTTAGTAAACACCCCTTCAAATGATAAATGGTACTGCCCAAATTGGAAGATGGACCAGTCTATAATAGAAATTTAGCATGGTAAGGGTTAAGTATGTACTAACCTATACGAAATTTTACAGCTGTAAAAGACCTACATTTACAATTAATACATGTAAGTTACATATATCAACATTGATGTTACAGCTGTAGATTCCATTTTACAGCTGTAAGACGACTGTAAAACAGTTCGAATTTATGCAAATTAGATACAGCTGTAAAATATCTTAGAGCTGTGAAAATCCATGTTGAAATATACAATTTACATGTGTAAATTTCCAGAATATATTATATATCGCTCACATCTTTTACGTACCTCAAAGTTATAGCAAATCATATCCAGGGTTTCTTAATTCTATATATTCAATTTACTCTGTATGAAAAATGCAAATTTCTGTTTGGGTACATTATACGTACAGACGGTAGCTTCTTAATCATATTCACTTAAGAGCAAGTCCAGTTGATCGTTTTTAACTTTTAGCCTATTGGCGGCAAGTGATTCAGTCTTTGCGACCAGTGCAGAGCAAACCAAGATCATGGTCTGCACTGTTCGCTATTCAGTTAATTTCAGTAAACACCCCTTTGAATAATAAGTGGTACTGCCAAAACTGAATGTTGGACAAGTCCATTTTAGAAATTTAGCAGGGTAAAGGTTAAGTTTCAAATATTCATTCTGGAGGATAACAGGAATTTTACCTATCTGCCTATGTTGGAAAGTGTTTTCAAAACCAAGGGACAGCGAGGAGCGAAGCGAGAAACCGAGCGCTAAGCTATCATTGCAGAAAATAAGATATTGCCAATTGTAAAATCACGCATTTAGTTTATGACCTCACAATACACGCGTGTAACTTGTCGCTTACCCAGGGAACATACATAGTGATAACTTCCTGGGTATCCTTGTTCTGAAGGCGTGCTCGTTTACATCCTCCGGATACATACACACGCCAGAGATGCTTGAAATATTAGCTTATAATTTGCGTTTTCTTGTTTTGAGGATGATAGTTTTGTAGGGTGCGAACGTAAATGACATTATTTTGTTTTCAGTGTTGTTTTTAGTTTATCCTATCCGTTTTTATCTTTTGAGATATATGTCAACTACGAAAGGTAGTAATTTGATTTCGAGAAAGTCAGTCCCTAGACAAAGCATAGAAAAACTTTACTAGTTCTCTAGAGGTTTTATTTTCTCTCTTTTCGTCAATCCTGATAAGAATGTGTGTGTGTGTGTGTTTTTTAATTGAAAAACAGAAGGTCGCACAACACGACATATATAAAAATGCTCGGTTTTAGACCGTTTAAAAGCGGCGTATGGTCTCCTTTTACAATTATGGGTTTGTTCTAAACGGGAAAACAGTAGACAGAAGTCAACCAGCTGAAATTTAGAGATGGGATCTGAGATTATTGAGACTGCATATAACAGAAAGTGCCTGTAGACAAAATTATTGAAAAACAGGAACTATATCAAAGGGGTAACTACCACAGGTTTTTACAGATTTTAATAAAAGCGGCAGTATATGAACCATTCAAGCCGAAAGATACAAAGTGCCCCTAATACACATTGACGGTTTGTATGTTTAAAACCGGAAACGAGTAATTTGAGTGTTATTGGTTTGATTTAAACTTCAAGAATAAAGCGGGACTAGGCATACAGATGAACCAACGAGGCCAAAACAAAAAAGCATTCACACAAAACAGTTCTGAATCTGTGAACAAAAAGCAAATTATACTTGACTATTGTTTTTTATTTAGCAAGAGAGTAGCTTTAATGTGATGGCAAGTCATTTTTTCAACGGTCAAGGTCACACGTCGAGTCTCTGTGCTGCACATTGCAAGCTTTTATTATATTGTTTAGATTTACAAAAGTCCAAAATGGTAGGCAGTCAACAAATAAAGGGCTCATTTGTCATTCGAGCATCAATACTGCCTGAAGAGAGCTCTTACAGAAGGTTTTATTACGTCAATACTTGTATTAACAACACCTACAATCTTAAGTCTAAAGTGAAATTTCAAACCAAGGTCTTTAAAACATAAAGTTGTAGGTTTAAAGTATTATATTAATAAAATTTTAAAAATTTAGAATTTAATGATAACTTTAATATATTGGGAGATATTAAAATTAAATAAAATGTGTAAATTTGTTAAGGCTTTCTTTTCAAAGTAAACCGATGTGCATAAAGCACTTACATTTACCTCTAAGCATAAACTTGAATGATATATAGTACTTAACTATGTTCTACATATAATTTTTTAACATACTTTTTCCACACAGAGGCTTGGATCTGAAGAGTTATAAAGACGTTTTTTAACTTTATTAAAGTTATATTTACTAACAATAATAAAGAAATTTTGATATAATTACTCACATTTCTGTTTATGCCATCTATCATGTATTCATGCTGCATAAGACTGGTGTAACAAGACACTTCACATACAGCAAAACAAGTCCATGGCTATAAATATTTCACTACATAGGCAAATGGCTCATAATTTGTGTATATCTCTATGTCTGCTAACATAATATTTACATTCTATGACATACGGACGGCCGACTTGTAACTTGCGCTTCGAACGGTAAGTTAAATTCAAACCAAGTGTACACACTAAGTGGCAACGTACACTTTGCAAGCAATTTGATATTTTAATGCCAGTTCAAGGCAAAAAAACCTATTATCATAGATTAATCAGGAATAGCATTCAATCACCTACGCTTAAGTTGTCCTATCGAGATAACTCATGTTGAACATGATTTCGGTACGTCGGTAAGGACTTAAAGGATGTGTATCCGCTTAGGTTTGTGCGTAATACGTCAATATAATGGTATTTAGTTTTCTTGCTTTCAAAGACCACTGTTCAAAGAAATTTATACCGACTAGTGACAAGCAAATCCATGTCTTTGTAATAATTTAACAATGATATAATGTTAATGAATTAATTATTAATTTATGTTTCCATGAAGGTTATTGAATAATTCCAAAAGATGTCGTATTAGCCAGAGACAACAGAACATCATTCAGAAATAGTCATATTCTTTGGCCAAAAAATCCTGAAAACCATATTCCTAACACTAAAACCGGAAGTACAATGCAGCTGCTATATTCAGTTAATAGTACGGTAAGGATAACCGAAATAAACTGAAACTTTCGTAAGTTTTTTTTTTTTTTTATTATATTGTAAGCTTACTTCTTTTCGTCTTTCATAACTTACATTTTCATGGCCCTGTCAGCTTTAAAGACCAAGTTTCTTCAGAACGGAGATTTACCTTCAAAAGTGCTTGTTACTGTATGACTGTGTAATAAAGACTTTCGATTCGTTTGACAAAACGAAAAATAAAAGCTATACCCCACACCTGCCATACTAATCTTATTAAAATACTGTTAAAAATGTGCAGCACTTATATTCAAGATAATACAGTCTTAAATATTTACTTTTTTCGTAGTATTGTCATATTACGCGTGAAAATATAAGTAAAAGAACTATGTTTACGCCTTCTGTATTAGAGTCAGCCTAAAACAAAGACCACATAAGTAAAAGGCGAATTTTCTCTACTCGTTTGCAAGCCGTTTAAATTTGATACATCTTTGACGCCAAACCACGGAAAATGCAAGTACTTTGTAACTTTGTAAAAATAAAAGGACTTTCTGCTATACATTTAACCATCGCGTTTGTTTGAAGTACATTGTTTTCATATCGTATAATGACGTTTATAACCCAAGTTACGATGTATTGCATTGTTGTCTTTTAAAAGATATATGTAGTTTTAATGGTTACGAAATGCATGTCCGTCATACATTTAAAACAAGTTTTGAAAAAGTAAAATATTTGTCATCGGTACAATTGTAAATAGATAAATTTGGACTTTTCCCATAACTTTGTAACTACTTCTATGCCCAAAACTCTTTTCTTTGTCCAAGAAAACTTGTCCTGTAAATACTTTCCGCCAAAAGCTGTCCTTTCCGATATTTTTTAAGAAGCAGCCAAAGGGCCATTCTGATGAGAAAATAAATTTAAAGTGTCTTTGTTTTGTACTGGATGTACCGATGCTTGTTATAATTCAAAACATAGTTGGCTCAGTGCGTAGCTAGTCATTAACAGGAGAAAAAATTGACAACTTTTACCAGCGTATTGAGTACTATAATTTTAAATATACATGTTTATTATTAAATTTAGACAAGTTTAGAGAGTAAATGTCTTATATAGTTTACTTTTCTTTGTTTCTATCATTTGCCACTTTTATTAATTCATTTGTATTAATTTTGTAGTTGTGTGACGTATGGAGATCAAACGTGGACGGCAAAAATGTAAAAAATTAACAAAACAAGGTAAAGTTTTTAACCAAGACATCTGTGGCATAAAGGTTGACTGAACTATTCAAAAGTGGCATAAACATGTAACTGTAATTATATCACATTGCAATATAACGAAACAACAAAGAACATTTCACACACTCTACATCCCCTTAAGTACTATAGCATGAAAAATAGCTGCAAAATTATGCGTATATATATGGTTGAGTTAATCGTCGCACCGACACAATCACTGGTCATATGGCGACTTTCAAGTTTAGATGGTGGAGGAAGACCCCAGGTGTCCCTCCATGCATTAATTCATCATAGGCGGGCACCAACCTTCCGTAAACAAGCTGGATAGCTTCCTCATATGAAGAATTCAACGTCTCGAGTGAGGCTCGAACCTACATCAGCAATCTAACTCATTCAGCCACGGAGCTCTCCCCCCCCCCCCCCCACTCCACACACACACACTATACATAATAGCAATTAAGGAATCAATGGAGTAACAAAGTGCAAAATGATATTTAAACGTTTCAAAATAGTTGCTACTGTGTGCATAATTTGAATCTATAACATCAGAGCTTTTGTTATCATGGAACATGTATGTTAATGACAGATGTGTAGTCTTTTTAAAATTGCTGGCATTGTTCAGGCTAAATATAATGTAAAGCTCGCCAGGCTGAAATTTTCTAGATCTACCTGGTAAATATTACCTTCGGTATATAAACGTTGCTTATGAACCCGCATTTATCGGCTTAAGAAAAGGAATTTTGATATTTTCTAATGGATATGTCAGGCACTTAAACTGCTTGATTGTTCAACCTTTTAGCGATTTCTACTGTCATGTGTAAAGGCATTGCAAAAGACTGTTTTGATCCGACATAATATCAGTTATATTAAATGTTACCTAACAGACAATTCTTCCCGTCTCTGAAGTAAACCTTGTTTGCAATGTCAAATTGTCGGTCTTTTTTACTCTTCACAGTCGAAAAGAGTTTCCCTTGAGGAAACTATATAAAGCTTTTGGATTCAAATCCGCATGAAACCTGTCGATTCTCAAGGGGTCGCAACCAAATTAGATATGTGCATTTCACCAAACATTGCTCAAGGAGACCTTACTTTGTTATACAACGTTAGAATATTTACTATTCAGGCAATTGCCCGCTTCAGAGATTTATAATTTCAAATGTATGAATTATGCAAGAGAAAAAGTGACTTAAGATGTAAATGTAATATATGGATAGCAATTTCAAAAGGCACTATTATAACAGTTATGAACTTTGCTTTAAATACATTTTTGCCTTTAAAATGTACATATGGAGGGCCTTAATAAACTTCAGATACGACCATGTATCACATACCTATATATAATTTTCCTCCATAACAATTTAAAGTAACGTCTATTAAGATAAAACAATCATAATTCGTTGTCTTTAAATGTTCGTTTTGCTGTCATAATTATCTTTCATATTTTATCATGAAATATTTTTTGTTTATACTGAGCTTTGTACAATTATTTTCATGAAATATGGCTATAAAGAGTGTTGTACTGAATCGAATCGCTTTCTTATTAAAAATCTATACGAAATTAAACACAGCTTCATGTCTTATTCCTTGACAATACATATTATTAGTTTAGACCAATTAAAGGTGGATAATCAGATTTTGGCCATGTAACGGATTTGTTCGAAACATTAGCATCTGATCATTTACACTCATTTATGTTCACTCAACACTTAATACAAATTAGATTTTCACTGGAGGTATTTTTAAAATTTCATTTTCCTATCCTGGTTGCCCAACCAAGATAGAGTTATTTTATCATAAGTATAAATTTGATAAACATACTTTGCCTAAGGAAATGTATAAATATTAGACATATTGTAATATATTTGTAAAATATTTGCATTAAAAATTATGTATTTAGATGGAATTTATTAGAAACGCAAGTTTGAAAAATTATTATTACCTCCCTTTGCCTATCTTGGTTGCGCAACCAAGATAGATTGGAAATAAATGAATTCAGAAGCTACAAACAGCTTTTAAACTTGCATTTTGGTTCAGATTGTTCAATAGTTGATATGTCTATCAAATGCAAATGTAAAACTAGACATTGCATCGAAATAAAAAGAAACACCCAGCTTTTTATATACTTTCATATTAAAGGGGAGTAATTACAAAATTTTATAAAAATAATAAAATATACATTTCAAATAGGAATCTAACTCTATGTAATCGGTCTTTTTGTTCCTTAAATAATTCTCTACCAGAATATACAAAAAGTAAAAAAATGTCATTAAATGTTGTTTAAATGTGATTGACCACCTTTAAAGCAGACGACTAAAGTCGTTTAGGACAGAACAGTATTTAATTGAATCGTACTAGTGCAAGTACACATTATCTAGAAAGATGCATGAAATAAAAGAGATCTGAACTTAAGACCAACAGACACATTTGTCCTTTTTCCATTTTGTTATCTCCATGCACTTGCCGGTATCTAATGTCTCTTTATTAACTCTCAGAATGGAAAATGTCAGTATCGTTTACTATTTCAAAAGAGCAGCGTAATGTTTTCTGTCAGCTTTCTAATTAAACTGTGGATGTGAAAGAGCAGAGAAGAGATTACCGGTATTTAGATATAGAATATCACTTATTGATGTATTTTGGAAATACTGAAAATTCTAACTGCATAAATAGCCGCCCGGACTAGATCTGTAACATTTACTGTATCAACTGTTTTACTCCTTTCGATTGTAATCTAGAAATGCTTCAATCATCCCATTATGAAAAGATATATAAAATCATACTTAATATCTCAATGCTAAACGGTAATTATATAACAATTATACAACATATAAAACCATAGTTACTGTAAAATTTCACAATGTAGGCACTATTTGGTAGCCTCTTATGAGTTTTTAATGCCACTATATGGTCAGGACTACTGTAACAAAGATAAATAAAGCTACCTGTCATGAATAATTTTAGTAGCCTGTGTAACTTCTATTCTTTTTCAATAGGTGCCGAATTTTGTTAAAATCAAAATAACGTCCCTATGCCTATATAATTCCTTATATGTTTCTCTATAAAACTGCGAGTAGTGAGAAAAGTGGAACTAGCAATCAACACAGTATGTTTAAC
This sequence comes from Mercenaria mercenaria, assembly GCF_021730395.1. Classification (NCBI taxonomy): domain Eukaryota; kingdom Metazoa; phylum Mollusca; class Bivalvia; order Venerida; family Veneridae; genus Mercenaria; species Mercenaria mercenaria. The sequence continues at coordinate 34,109,757 of NC_069369.1, read as the reverse complement.
TTATTAGAATTTGTTCACTGAAAAACCGCTGCTTCTTCAGGATTACAAAACAACAGAAAATTATTACTAACTGAAGTATAAACTTCAGGTTTACCAAAGTCACGTGTCAGATTCAGAATTAGATTAATTAAATGGCTCGGATTTAGTCTTTGCAAACGTTCATATAGTTGTTACGTGTAAAATGGGTTCTAATTAAAAGTCTGTGCAAAAATACCATATATTGAATAAATTTTGTTCAATGTCCATGGGGTCACAGTCAGTTGATGTGCTTGTATTGCTTCCTGATGTAGTAGTGTGTGAATTTCGGTACGGAGAACAGACATATACGTATATTAGCAATCTTCATAATTAGGCTACTTACCTTGTTCTGGAGTTGTCTTTTTTCTTTTGTTTTTTCTTTCTTCTCATTTGATAAGGTTTTCCACCTTTTGTGATATTACACAAGTTCGTATAATATGAGCCGCACCATGAGGAAACCAACATAGTGCATTTGCGACAAGCATGGATCCAGACCAGACATCAGCGCAGTCTGGTCAGGATCCATACTGTTTCCTAACAGTTTCTCTAATTACAATAGGGTTTGAAAGCGAACAGCATGGATCCTGACCAGCATGCGCGGATACTATTTAGTATAAATTACTTTAACTAACATGTGACGTTTTTCTTCACATACTAGTCTCTAAATAGACACATTTATTTAAGCCTTTCTTCATATATAATGACCAATACATCATTTCTCTTCGCACAAAGTTTTGACTGCTATTTTTATTATTCTCATTCGAGAAAGCTTTCTGTAATTATCTGTTGACGTATCAGTCTTATTTTGTGGTCATTGACATACAGAAACCCTTGATTGTGTGCTTGAACGTAGTAAACAACCATTTGATATTAAGTTATCTGGCGTTCTTGACAGAAATTATATGACATAATTATATGACATATACTTTTACTGAGACAGTTTCATAAGCGCCCATGGCTAAAATACAATTTCTGTCAAACCACAGGATATTTAATAAATATTTTCCAGATAGTCTCATCATGTTTATCTATAATCGGCGGCACTACCAAAAGCATACTTTGAAGGTTTTTGAATGATTTATTTTTATTTCTCGTTATTACAAACATGACCCTTAATTTTGCATATTACTTATTAATAATAATTTTGTGAACAGGAACACAACTTCAAGAAGAATAACTTTACATTCGAATTATTTTTAGTGCTAACATATTTGAGTACGGGTGAGAACGAACGTAGTGACAAGGTTTCAAGATGTATACGAATTTTGGGAGAAATTAGATAAATACATACCGACTGATACCTTCCAAACTCACTGATATGTTTTCTACACAAGTAACACGCAATATAATTACAATTATTATGGAAGAAACAAGACACAGATTTCAGATGTCCGTGTGTGCAAGAATATATATCCGTCCCTGGCAAAGCATTTCAAAAATAAAAAAAATCATGACCACCATGACCACATGAATCGCCTTGAAAACATACACGTTTTTTTTCTACCGTTAATACACGCGGATCCAGTGAAAAAAGTAGTTTATATGCAAAAAATCATTTTTATCTTCAATTTTACATTATTATAACAGAATATCAAGGAACTTCTGGACTGTGTGAAGTAAATTGTACTGCTTCGTTTTCAGGTTTTAAATCTTTTGTTTTTATTAAGGTCTGCCATTAAGTATGCTACCATGAATATATATATTATTGGTGACAAGAGCGGATGCAACAGTCAAAAGGAAGTCTATGGTCATATAATTTATCTTAAAATTACAGACGTAACGGACAGCCTTATTGAAATGAACATTAGCATGATTCATTCCTTTACATAATATACATGGTACACTAATTTTCAGTCAAAAATGCTGACTTCGCATATTGTTTGTCTCTACTTGTAAACCTCTAATTGTTTACAATTAAATTTTTCTTCTTGATATTATTCCAAATAACTTAACACGTTCATAATATTAAAGTCCTGATATTTGTTCTATCGTAATGCTACAATTGGTTTTAAACAGTTTTTATAATAGAAATATATTTATCGAAAGTACAAGTTTAAGTTCGGCCGCAAAACGTCCAGCAGCTTCTAACAGAAGCTGAATTTTCTACAATTATTATTTACTAAAGTGGCTGCAATCCGGCCATAATTTCATTCTCATTTGGCTAGACATAAGTTCCCGCTGCTAAAATGGCGTTTAATCTGTTTATCTTCAAACGCTCAGAAACTAAACAAATTTGAAGCAGAATCACAGACGCCTGGATTATTTGTCATGCGTTGCTGCAGTACTACCAGAAAAGGTTTTGCAAAATGAAAATATCGAATTCCGTTTGCCTTCATTTACGCTATATTGTTGATGTACACAAAGCAATCTTATTGGACACTTTGTTCCGTTGTATTTTGTTACTGGACAAATGCCAGTAATTTCAGCTTGACGTATAATTCCAGTTTCAAGTGCTCGACAGTGTATAGACTTAACCACACGGTCCTTAATTATATTAAAGAAGCTATTTCTGCTATATAATCAATTTGAATGACAGACTGCATATTGTTTGTCCTATAACAGATGGAGGAAAGCTGCTCACGACCTCACATGTTTTCATTGGTAGTTGCCTATAAATTCTTTAAAATAAAGTGAATGAGTTCACACTTGTCTTGCCAATTCAATTAATTAGGTATATGATAATTGTTAATAGGCAAAGGCTTCAAAGTATATCTACACTTATATTGCACTGTCGATACATCGTTACCAAATTTAGTAAGACGTGACCGTGGCGTGTTTTGATAAACAAGCCAGCGTAGGTCGGTGATAATATTGGCTGAGCCTGTAGTTATTTTTAGAGATATGTATATTTCTTTAATCAAATAATACAAATCATGTCAACAGCGAACCATATGGATAACCTATAATGCCCTTTAACCTAAACATAGGTAAAGCAATTTACAACATTCTGTATTATGTAATATGACAACAGTTACTGTCTATCCAAACGAAAAATTTTGTTCTTGTAGTAAGACCAAAGAATCGGTCGTGCTGACCTTGTTGACATATTTTTCTTTTTAAAGACGCGTCGTAGAGTAAGAGCATTTTCTAAAATTATGCCTGTCTGTTCTTTGATAAATAATAAATGACCTACATCTTAAAAAATCAGTATGGCCCAGTGGCAGTTTGTTACAGATACAAACATATTTCCATATTTCTCGGTTTCATGAATACGAACTGGCTGTGTTTAACAACGCTTTCAAACTAACAAAGAAAATTGTAAAAAGGCACTAGACGGAAAATTAAACCGTATACATAATTACGGTAGGAAAAGTTATGTGATATATATGAAAAAAAAATCAATGTAAGTGCCAAAACTGACATATTTAAGCGGTCAAATGAAGTGTTATTAAATAGGAATTTAAACCAGTCTGGAATAAACTTCTTTTTAAAGAAACATTGGTACCCTGTTCAATGCGTAGGCAATTAATTTAACTATTTAATCATAGTCTGCAATGTTTGCAGCTCTCATAAACGCTATTTTAAGGAGATTCGTTCTTGATTCTTCATAGTACCTTAACGTTTGTTTGTGCATGCAAACGGTAAATTTTAATGAAAACAAAACTGTTATAAACTCTTAATTAAAACCGCAAATTGCATATTTTCGACTTTGCAAAATACTTGTTGCATTTTCAAGTCAGTTGTTAACGGTTATTTTGCAATTCTAAAAGCAATGAAACTTTTACTGAACACTTCAACTGGTAAACACTTCAGTTTAGAACATACAGCTCCGTAATAGTGAAGAACAGACTTACGTCAATACGTAATTTATGAAAATGCTACTTCATAGTGCACAATTTAAAGCAAAATGCTTTATACATATGAAAGGTCATTCAACTTCAGAAGCTGGTATTTAGTACAAGAGGCGAATGAACAATTAGCCTGACCCAAAAGATTGATTATAGTGATAACATTCGTCATAGTTTCCTGTCTAAATGTGCCAATATCTGTTCAATGAATCGTTTTGTCAAAATCGAAGCTGACAGCTACAGGACACTCTCAGATTAATGAACATAATAATTGAAATTCAGCCGGCGACCGAAAACGTTGTAAAATAGTACCAGTTGGTTTAACCGTTAACTGACAGACTGTGTTAATAAATACTTCCTATAGTTTTGACTGATATCTGACATATATCTGGCACATCGTTAGAGATATTCAATAAATTGTTTAGTGTTGCGCGTGTGTTCTGTTTTTAAAGCACTTCAATAATTTTGTTATATATAGAAATATACATAAGCGATGTATGCATACTATTTATCAAGTAGTGTAGGTTTGGAAAGCTACGCCACACATAACATGATTATTTAATGTTTATGCCATTACAAAAACCTTAAAACCAAATATAGGGATAAAAACAAAACTTGAATATCCATTAATGGCTGTTACAAGGTACCCATGTACAAGTTTTGAATTGCCTTTCAGACATTTAGAATCAGTTTCATTCATTAAAATAGATAGTAGGGGATTCCGGTGCTTTTTTTACATATGAGGTTTACTCATCAAAAGTCGTAATAAAATGTTTAAGAAAATAATGTCATTATTAGTTGTTTACAATTTCATGTTAGAATGGGCGTGACAAAGCGTATAAAATTCTAGGTAAACATCTGTTTAAGGATTTTTCTTTTTGTCTGTATGAACTTTTTATAGAACCGAGTCATGACATCAATTTTAATGAAAAAGAAGTTCAAATACACGAATTAGACTCGATTTGATTCCCGAATTGTGCGATACAGAAAAATTTTTCTACCTGTTCATGTTCATTTACGTATTACAAGCCTTACTGTTTACAGAATTTATATAGGTGTATAATAAATTCTCAGAAGATCCTGCCTGGATCTGTACAGCGAGATCTTTTTCATGAGGAAGAACAAAGATAAATAACGCGCAGAAATTATCATGTTTGTAACATATTTTGAACAATAGCCCAAGTCTCCTTTTAGGACACCTGTATTTCATTTTTCGGGATTCTGATAAGAAAGTAGGAAGTAACTGTCAATCACCCGATCCATTCGGGCTCAATTCACTAGTTTGTATAAACCTAGCATCAACGTATTGTACTGTCTTAGTACTTAAACAGACACATTCTGTTTATTATAAAAGTAAACCATGGTATTAGTCCGCGATATTTACCAAATAAGCGCTAATGAAAAATGAAGCGACGTTAAAAATAATTTGCAAGCTTAATGGCGTGTGTAATAATACAGAAAACCATAAATAACCATACACTGTTGGCAATTATCCTAATTAACTGCAACTTTATTAAAAAATTCAATTAAAACAGCAATATGATTAATGCTAGTTTCAAGTTTTATATAATAAATCGCAGACAAATTTGTTGTTTTAGATATTAAAAGCTTGTTTCTCCAATTATATGTAATTAATACACATTCAGTGACCTAAAATCGGGCAAAGAGGCATTTAGCAGTTTCTATACATTTTTACTGAATTAACTTTCTGATTATCATAATATTTTTCTGTTTTCAGTCTGAATAAAAAAGTGTTTCTAAATTGTGTTTCTAAACTATGCTCGTATATTAACATTTTCAAAAATCTGTAAGTGATACTCTATTTAAAGACATCTAAGTAACTTACTTCGAACAAGATAAACTGCAAAATATAAAGGAGTGGAAAGAATTTCAAAACACAACTTGTCTTGCAATTACTTTTGTTGTATCAAATAAGTGCAGTCTGGAGTACAATTTTATTATAACCACATTACTTAATAGAAAAATGGAAACTCCACATGTCGCCATACATGACAAAAATGAAAATATTGCAGGCCCGTCCACTGGTATTGAAAATTTGTACTGCCATAGATGTCCTCTATCTCCTGGTTGAGCAGACTCAACATCTGTGCATGTTACAAGTACCAAAACACAATTTAGAGACATACGCAGATGTGTTCAAACACATGATACACTAGAGTGCAATGGGTCCCAGTTAGTCCTAAACGAGTCAACAATGGACAGAACTAAACAAACTAGATTTTAGAGAGGTTATCCGAGTTTATGGACCCTGCATACCGCAAACTTTTAAAAGCAAGCACAATGTTCAATCCATTTAGTATTTAAGCAAGTACTGTCGCAAAAGAAATACACAGTATCATTAGTAATACTTCCTATAATATGTGTAATATGTTTGTTATGTTAATAAACGAAAAGTTCTAACTGAACCAAATTCAAAAATAAATTTTTAGTGTACAAGCTGCATTTGTTTTACAAATTTCACGAATTTATAAACTAGCAAAGTGACAGGATAACCATGACAAAAAACAAAGTAACTTATCCCTCGTTCTTTATTTGGGAGCAGTTTTATTTATTTATTTGGGTTTTACGGCGTACCAACACAGTATAGAATTAGACATCTTAAGATAATCAACTTCATATTGATATCTGCCGTATTGATTTAAACTACGTATTACTACACACGTAATAGTATCTATACATATGTACTGTTTTGTAAAATGCTAGAAGAATATTTGATTCGTCTTTTTTCTCTCATTATTTTGTAATGTAAACACATGTAACAGCCTCGTACAAACATTTGTTATATTGTATCCTCATTCTGTCAATTATTTATATGAAATGAGAAAATAAATGGATATTGTATTGTATTGTGTTGTGTTGTACTGAGAAGGGTTTACAGGTACCAAATTAATAGATCAAGTGACCATGTGGATAGTTTTAACTATTCAACATTTTTATATTGACAAACATTCTGACCAAGTTTTTATTGGTACAGACATTAGCCGTCAGGTGTACTCAAAAAACAACTGTTGATGACAATGTCATCGCACAATGGGCGATCACAATTTAGCTCTCCTTCAGTACTTTGTGCTCAGGTGCATGCACTTAAACAGCTAAGAGCAAATGTTTAAGGGATTGCATCACAAGTAGCTCTCCCCAGTTAAGCGTACCACACTCTTTGATACATTGAAACGAAGAAGCCATTTATCTGCCCATGCCCAAAATGAATTTAAATCAGACTGTAAATCTTCACAATCCTGTGAACTGTTCACTTCTCTATAAACCTTTGTTTCTACTCAAGGATTGGAAAATTTGAAAATCTAAACTGTTCTGAACACATTTTATAATGTAAATTCCTTACCCCACCCACTTTCTTATACAAATGCTGTCTTTTTTGGACAGGAACAACAAAAAACAGATAAAGTGGCATGCATCAATACGTATTTACCCTTACCAAAATAATGTAGATTGAAGTTATGAAATAAATTAATATGTTTTCATCCGACTTTCATTGGAATAAATCCGATTTTTTGTAGGAACACAATTTGGCAAACATTTGAAAAAAATGGCGTAACTGCAACAACGGGAAATAACTTTAATGCAACTAAATATAACATCATGATATATTATAGGTGATGTGCGTGTAGTATGTATTTATTGTAACAATATGGGACTGGAATTATAAGCATTCAATGGGACGAGTGCAAGCCAAAAACAAAAAACAAATAAATTGTGCTTCTGAAAATATACGAATCACATTTTACAGAATGCAGGATTTAATGGGCATCAAATTGCTGTTAAGGGTCATTAAGATTACTCTTAAATGAAATCGTTCAGAACCTGAACATTTAATGGGCATTAAATCAAATTTAAGGCCCATGAATAATCCTGTTAAATTCAAAATATACAGAATTTCACTATTTTTTCAAAGCCATTAACTTTTTTTAAGCTACCAAACTAAATTTTTATCGGCATGATTCTTGGTCAAAAATGGGTGGTTTAATGGTATTTTAACATGCAACCTATTAATACTGTGAAACCTGTTAAATAAAGTGATGCAAAAATTAATGGGGTTAATTAACGTTTTTTCCTATTTTAATGGTATGTGCATCCAGTAGTATAACAAAGATAAGATAAAGAGAAAGTGCATCAAAACTTTAACCAAAGTGCGGACGCGCAAGGACGCCTACGCCAGGTCGAGTAGGATAGCTCTCCATACTTCCTACAGTCGAGCTACAAATTAATTATGTCACTCTTTGTAGATTTCAAATGAGACACTATTTTTAGATATTTTGTCATGTTTGTTTCTTTTAGTAAGAATTTGATTACTTATTTTCTTTTTTCAATCTACCTGTTTCCTTAAACTTTTGCCTTTTCGTGATTGCAAATTTCAGAAATAAAAGTTCTGAATATTCTGCGATGCAGTCAATCGGTAGTAAAGCATTGATGAACAATTTCACGTATGATTTTTATTACAAATTTTTAGAACTTTTCAAAGCGCACTAAACATATACACTGTCATTAGTTTAAGAAGACATATTTTAGATTCATTGTTTTCAATTAAGTTTTTATGTTCAAATGGAACAAAGACATTTAACATAATTACAATAACATAAAATGTGTTATTCTAATCTGTTGTCTATTAAGGACCAAAACATTAAAGAAAGGCCGTAGCAAGCTTGTCACAGAATAGTGAATCATTTGGATCCCATGTATGAAGAACATCATGAATCAGCTCTAGTTATTGTAGAAAAAAATAAAAATGGTCATCTCTTATGTTCCAATTTAACTAACGGTGGTCTAGTGTATATGGTGTCGACCGCTCAAATCCAGGGGTCGTTGTTTCGAGCCTCACTGGGGTCATGACCATGACTTCTCATATGACACCAGTACTGGTTTTTGTGGGTTTAGGGTTAGTAATTGATACAGCGAAACATAATATGGATAAGATCGCATCTTTTGTGCTACAAGGAAGAAACAAGATAAATATTGTTAGGAAATGGGTGCCTTGATAAAGCTGAGTTATTGACCAAAATGGTAAAAGTAATATTCAGTGACAAATCAACTTCAGAATGCATTAAACATGAGAAATATACAAAACAACAATACACAATCTGTTTATCATCATTAATAATGACCTACAACCAATAAAACTGTAATTTGAAATTTGGAACGCACTTTTAACAGATCGCAAAAATGTGTGACAAAAGAAAGCGAATTCAGACACAATATTTAGTCAACTGTAATGAATAAACCTTAGTTAATTCATGTAAACCGGTAGCGGCCTACGACATCCTCGACATTATGACAAAAAGGTATTTCGACATAGATTTTGTAGCCAATAACAGATCTGTAATCGGTTTTCTTAACAATGTAGTAGTTAACTTTTAATTTGAGTTACACCGTTGAGTTACGGAACTGTATTTTTGAAGCGTATTTCGGGGCAAATAACGCTTTCCGCAACCAATTCCAGGAACTCTCCACCACTAGAAACCTATAGAAAATCATCTAGTTGAGGAGCGGAATTAGAAACCTCATTTGGCGGTTCTGGTTCAAAATAGCGCAACCAATAGGTTAAACTTAAAAGTTCCACTAGGGTAGTTTATAAGTAATAGTCTAGTCCGCAACTGAAATTCCGTAACCAAGGTAAACAATGTCAAAGTTTAATGCCCATCATGGATTTATTATAGGCGCAACTGTTACATTCTAATTACGCCGCAACTGTTATATTCCAGTTACTGTACAGCGCAACTGTTACATTTCTAGTTACTGCGCAACTATTTCGTATTACACGGTAATACACGGAATCTACGTAAATTTATGCGCAACCGTAACCGTTTGCATAACTGTATGTATTTAAACGAAAAGGTACCCTTTCCGCGAAACGGAGTACATGGAGACGAATGTATTTGGACACCATCTACCAAGGGACGATAGTACGATTTATTAAAAGTCTTTGAATTAGAAGCCATTGGTTATTATTTAATAAACATTAAAAGTGTTCATATATTAAAATTCTCTTGATTTGAAATATTCTGTGTTGTGTTCTTATCGTTCTTAATCTTGTGTACAAAGGCGTTACACCACCAAATCTTGTGTTTATCAAGATATAGCTCAGGGATATAAATGACAACAAACAAAGTTCAGCTTTTCACCTTTTATTATAATATAAATCTTAGAATTCATAATAAAATGATCCTCATCAAAAGTCAACGCTTGTGTCATTCCAGAACGTAATAATAGAGACGACTACACTACACTCCTCCCGTCCTTAAGGTTACAATATTCCTGGACCAGATGTTCGTCTGCGCAAGAATATGTCCTTCCCTGGTAAATCATTTCAACAAAAAAGATCATGACCACGTGAATGGCCTTGAAAATATACACGTTTTTTTTCTCCCGTTAATACACGGGCGGACCAAGTGAAAAAGGGTAGTTTTATGCAGGAATTTATCTTTAATTTTACATGATTATAACAGAATACCAAGGAACTTCTGGACTGTGTGAAGTAACTTGTACTGTTTCGTTTTCAGGTTTTTCGTCCTTTGTTTTTTTATTAAGGTCTGTCATTAAATATGCTACCATGAATATATATATCATTGGTGACAAGAGCGGATGCAACACTCAAAGGACATTCTATGGTCATATAATTTATCTTAAAATTACAGACGTAACGGACACGTTATTGAAATGAACATTAGCATGATTCATTCCTTTACATATACATGGTACACTAATTTTCAGTCAAAAAGGCTGACTTCGCATATTGTTTGTCTCTACTTGTAAACCTCTACTTGTTTACAATTCATTTTTTTTCTTCTTAATATTATTCCAAAGAGCTTTTAACGTTCATAATATTAAAGTCCTGATATTTGTTCTATCGTAATGCTACAATTGGTTTAAGCAGTTTTCATTATAGAAATATATTTATCGAAAGTACAAGTTTACGTTCGGCCGCAAAACGTCCAGCAGCTTCTAACAGAAGCTGAATTTACTACAATTATTATTTACTATAATAGTGGCTGCAATCCGGCCATAATTTCATTCTCATTTGGCTAAACATAAGTGCCCGCTGCTAAAATGGCGTTTAATTTGTTTATCTTCAAACGCTCAGCAACTAAACAAATTTGAAGCAGAATCACAGACGCCTGGATTATTTGTCATGCGTTGCTGCAGTACTACCAGAAAAGGTTTTGCAAAATGAAAATATCGAGTTCCGTTTGCCTTCATTTACGCTATATTGTTGATGTACACAAAGCAATCTTATTGGACACTTTATTCCGTTGTATTTTGTTACTGGACAAATGGCAGTAATTCCAGCTTGACATATAATTCCAGCAAAAGCAATTTACAATATTCTGTATTATGTAATATGACAACTGTCTATCCAAAGGAAAAAAAATTGTTCTTGTAGTAAGACCAAAGAATCAGCCGTGCTGACCTTGTTGACATATTTTTCTTTTTAAAGACGCGTCGTAGAGTAAGAGCATTTTCTAAAATTGTGCCTGTCTGTTCATTGATATATAATAAAATGACCTACATCTTTAAACTCAGTACGGCCAGTGGCAGTTTGTTACAGACATAAACATATTTCCACATTTCTCGGTTTCATGAATACGAATCGGCTGTGTTTAACAACGCTTTCAAACTATCAAAGAAAATTGTAAAAAGGCACTAGACGGAAAATTAAACCGTATATATAATTACGGTAGGAAACGTTATGTGATATATATGAAAAAAAATCAATGTATGTGCCAAAACTGACATATTTAAGCTGGTCAAATGAAGTGTTATTAAATAGGAATTTAAACCAGTCTGGAATAAACTTCTTTTTAAAGAAACATTGGCACCCTGTTCAATGCGTAGGCAATTAATTTAACTATTTAATCATAGTCTGCAGTGTTTGCAGCTCCCATAAACGCTGTCTTAAGGAGATTCGTTCTTGATTCATCATAATACCTTAACGTTTGTTTGTGCACGCAAATGGTAAAGTTTAATGAAAACAAAACTGTTAAATACTCTTAATTAAAACCGCATGTTCGAACGGAAATTGCATCTTTTCGATTTTGCAAAATACTTGTTGTATTTTCAAGTCAGTTGTTAACGGTTATTTTGCAATTCTAAAAGCAATGAAAATTTTACTGAACACTTCAACTGATAAACACTTCAGTTTAGAACATACAGCTCCCTAATAGTGAAGAACAGACTTACGTCGATACGTAATTTATGAAAATGCTACTTCATAATGCACAGTTTAAAGCAAAATGTTTTCTACATACGAAAGGTCATTCAATTTCAGAAGCTGGTATTTAGTACAGGAGGCGAATGAGCAATTAGCCTGACCCAAAAGATTGTTTATTGTGATAACATTCATCATAGTTTCCCGTCTAAATGTGCTAATATCTGTTCCAAGAATTCTTTTGTCAAAATCGAAGCTGACAGCTACACCACACTCTCAGATTAATGAACATAATAATTGAAATTCAGCCGGCGACCGAAAACGTTGTAAAATAGTACCAGTTGGTTTAACCGTTAACTGACAGACTGTGTTTAATAAATACTTCCTATAGTTTTGACTGATATCTGACATATATCTGGCACATCGTTAGAGATATTCAATAAATTGTTTAGTGTTGCGTGTGTGTTCTGTTTTTAAAGCACTTCAATAATTTTGTTATATATAGAAATATACATAAGCGATGTATGCATACTATTTATCAAGTATTGTAGGTTTGGAAAGCTACGCCACACATAACATAATTATTTAATGTTTATGCCATTACAAAAACCTTAAAACCAAATATAGGGATAAAAACAAAACTTAAATATCCATTACTGGCTGTTACAAGGTACCCATGTACAAGTTTTGAATTGCCTTTCAGACATTTGGAATCTGTTTCATTCATTAAAATAGATAGTAGGGGATTCCGGTGCTTTTTTTACATATGCGATTTACTCATCAAAAGTCGTAATAAAATGTTTAAGAACATAATGTCATTATTAGTTGTTTATAATTTCATGTTAGAATGGGCGTGACAAAGCATATAAAATTCTAGGTTAACATCTGTTTAAAGATTTTTCTTTTTGTCTGTATGAACTTTTTATAGAACCGAGTCATGACATCAATTTTAATGAAAAAGAAGTTCAAATACACGAATTAGACTCGATTTGATTCCCGAATTGTGCGATACAGAAAAGTTTTCTACCTGTTCATGTTCACTTACGTATTACAAGCCTTACTGTTTACAGAATTTATATAGGTGTATAATAAATTCTCAGAAGATCCTGCCTGGATCTGTACAGCGAGATCTTTTTCATGAGGAAGAACAAAGATAAATAACGCGCAGAAATTATCATGTTTGTAACATATTTTGAACAATAGCCCAAGTCTCCTTTTAGGACACCTGTATTTCATTTTTCGGGATTCTGATAAGAAAGTAGGAAGTAACTGTCAATCACCCGATCCATTCGGGCTCAATGCACTAGTTTGTATAAACCTAGCATCAACGTACTGTACTGTCTTAGTACTTAAACAGACACATTCTGTTTATTATAAAAGTAAACTATGGTATTAGTCCACGATATTTACCAAATATGCGCTAAAGAAGAATGAAGCAATGTTAAAAACAATTTGCAAGCTTAATGGCATGTGTAATAATACAGAAAACAATAAATAACCATACACTGTTGGCAATTATCCTAATTAACTGCAACTTTATTAAAAAATTCAATTAAAACAGCAATATGATTAATGCTAGTTTCAAGTTTTATATAATAAATCGCAGACAAATTTGTTGTTTTAGATATTTATGGCTTGTTTCTCCAATTAAATGTAATTAATACACATTCAGTGACCTAAAATCAGGCAAAGAGGCATTTAGCAGTTTCTATACATTTTTACTGAATAAACTTTCTGATTATCATAATACTTTTCTGTTTTCAGTCTGAACAAAAAAGTGTTTCTAAACTATGTTCGTATATTAACATTTTCAAAAATCTATAAGTGATACTCTAAAGACATCTAAGTAATTTACTTCGAACAAGATAAACTGCAAAATATAAAGGAGTGGAAAACGTTAGAATTTCAAAACACAACTTGTCTAGCAATTACTTTTGTTGCATCAAATTAGTGCAGTCTGGAGTACAATTTTATTATAACCACATTACTTAATAGAAAAATGGAAACTCCACATGTCGCCATACATGACAAAAATGAAAATATTGCAGGCCCGTCCACTGGTATTGAAAATTTGTACTGCCACAGATGTCCTCTGTCTCCTGGTTGAGCAGACTCAACATCTGTGCATGTTACAAGTACCAAAACACAATTTAGAGACAAACGCAGATGTGTTCCAACACATGATACACTAGAGTGCAATGGGTCCCAGTTAGTCCTAAACGAGAAAACAATGGACAGAACTAAACAAACTAGAATTTAGAGAGGTTATCCGAGTTTATGGACCCTGCATACCGCAGAAACTTTCAAAAGGCAAACTTTTAAAAGCAAGCACCATGATTGTTCAATCCATTTAGTATTTAAGCAAGTACTTTCGCAAAAAGAAATACACAGTATCATTAGTAATACTTCCTATAATATGTGTAATATGTTTGTTAGTTTAAACGAAAAGTTCTAACTGAACCAAATTCAGAAATAAATTTTTAGTGTACAAGCTGCATTTTTTTTTATAAATTTCACGAATTTATATACTAGCAAAGTGATAGGATAACCATGACAAAAACAAAGTAACTTCCCCCTCCTTCTTTATTTGGGAGCAGTTTTATTTATTTATTTATCTATTTGGGTTTTACGGCGCACCAACACTGTATAGGTTATATGGCGCCAAACAGGACTACAAATTTTGGTTCCACATCTCATTTACATCGAAATAAAAACATTAGGTATGGAATCAAAATGTGCATACCTGCTGGAATCACAGAGTTACTGCAAAACCAAGTGTTAATACCCTATTGGTCGCCTCTTACGATCATGCAAGGGTAAGGCAGTGGTTCCAATTCTTTTCATACACAGATCGTCCCAGAACCACATGGGCGGGAGCAGTTTTAAGATTGGTATATTTGACCATATACATGTACATTGTATCAGTCAAAATTCAATATCTGAACCTTTATACCATTATAAATGATATATGGTCATTGAATTAGAAGATTCATAAAATGAATGAAATGGTATCTTTGCACAATTTGATTTTATTGAAATATTCTTGTTTTTCTTAGCAACATAAGTTATCTAAATACCTGATGAATTTTTTAAGTCTCATATTAGTTTTATGGAAGCACTGGGGACAAAAACAGCCAAAAATAACGACGGGGAAAATAAAATTATTTTTTCAATTTACAACCGTTAAAATACTGAGTCAGACAGAGATGGCATTCTCTGATAAGCTTTTAAGTATTACTGTTGAAAGTTTATATCAACAATTGTTTTGTTTGTCCTCATTTAAGAAATAAAACAATTTCTGTGATAATATGAAATTCGTACTGAAAGAAACCTTTGCACTGAAAGAAAAACAATTCCGCATCCTCGGACAGAAAACCACAATTACAATTACAATTAGGATGTTTTATATTACTTAACCTGTAGCCTGCTGGCGGCAAGTTATTCAGCCTCTGCGATCATGGTCTGCACTGTTCGCTATTCAGTCAGTTGTTGGATTTTGAAGCAACTCCTCCGCTATATTTTTCCGTTACAATTTCTTTTTGATGCAGACCTACTTTGTGATGCATGGCTCTGTGACTGTGTTTGGGGTGGTCTGCGGTTCCGGGAAACCTACCCTTATATTTTATCTTTAGAGGTAACGCATGCATTGATGAATTTAAAAGATTCATATAAACTGATTAAGACTAATCACTATAGGAATTTAAAATAAACATGGAATATATACGTAGAATATGTTTCAATAAAACTTGTATTGACCTAAATGTGTAAAAATATCTTTTCACGAACACATACTTACATATGCTGAAACACTATTGTGACTAATATCTATGCTATGTGAATTGCATACACACTAAATCAACTCCATATAGTTGAAACTAAATTTATCTGTGAAGCTATATGCTTAGTGTAAAGTATCACATGCGTTTGCCTTACATATGGGATAATATGGACTTTTTAAAGTCCATTAACAGAATGCAGTTACATACAAATACGATCAAACAGTGAACCGAAAGAATTGTAAAATCAAACAACTTTCCAAAAACACAATAAACACCAATTCCACTGATCATCATTAAAAACGTAGTGACCTACTTTTTCCTCCCACATGAACATCGTGCAAATCATTCTGATTATACTGGTATAATACAGCTATTCTACAAAATGACAGGTGGACAATTTAGACCCCGGCTGAATAAATGTGTTTTCACAACTTCATATGCAAACTTATTCAGTCATTCTCTTCTCAGTATAGTTTTATAAACATAGAATAATAACTGTCTTACATTGTAGAAACAAAGTGTGGTCTAAACTCACCTGAATACATCAAGTACTGTGCAGACTACTACATTAATTTAACAATGTATTTACTAAACACTACACACATTGTCTTGGCCTTATATATGTCACTGTAAGTTTGTAACTAGATACTTGTTATTTCTCATTTTCTTCATGCAAAGCATGTATAATTACCATCATGGACATACAAAAGAATACAATTATTTTGTTGCGCGTCTCTAACGAAAACCAAGCTTATATCTTCTGAGAACGAAACTACGAGAGGCGGTCGGAAAATATCCGGACTTTTCATGCTCCTGTCTTTCCGCTAGCAGCTATCTACATTTATTATACATGAGCGAAAACCTATAAATATGTCTCTTTATTTTCAATGAAAAGTGTCTATACGAGATTAAGGCATTAAAGACCCATCACAGCCTAGTGACCTACTTTTTCCTCCCACATGAACTTTGTGAAAATCATTCTGATAATACTGGTATATACAGCTATATTGCATGACGTCAGGTGGAGAGTTTAGGCCCCCCGCACCCCCTGAAATAATGTGTTTTCACCACTTCGTCTGCAAACTTATTCAGTCAATATCTTTTCAGTATAGATTCAAAAACATAGATAAATAACTATTTTGCCCTGTAGAAACAAAGTGTGACCTAAACTCAGCTTGATATATAAAATAATGTGCATAATGCTACATTCATTCAATAAAATGTTCAGATATTAAACACTTTATCTTGGTCTAATATATGTCACTGTCAATTTGTTAGTAGATACTATTAGTTCTCTTTTTTCATGCAAATCATGTATAATTACCATGGAACTACAACAGAATACAGATATTCTGTGGCGCGTCTTTAAACAAGGTACGTGCTAGAGCTACAATGGACCCTAAGCTGGAGAAACAGAGATTAGTAATGCAATTCCTGCTTTAAGAGGATGAATAACCTTTCCAAATTTTTCAAAAGTTGCAGAAAAGTTTTTCTAAAGCCTGTATATCCCGTTAAAACTTTTATAGCTGGATTTCACATTTTAGGGAGGGTAGGACAATTGTGAGGGACAAGCCTAGGCCAGGGAGGCCCGCTGAGGCAGTGACCACTACAATCATAATTATGGTGGCGAATGTTGAGGTTTTTGTCAACAAAGATCACAAAGTGACATTGCAGGAGGTAGCTAATTAGTCTAGAATTGGTAAAGTGTTGGCACATCAAATTTTAAACGCAACATAAGAGACTATTTGAGCACCTCTTGTTTTATGTATTCTACTTAATGTATGTATGTTCATTTTCTCAAGTCATTTTGTAAATTTTACATTTATACAATTAATTTTCTAGAACTGTGTGAAGCATTTGGTCTTAGCTTATCATTCTGCGCTCTATCATGTTCACGTTTAGTGTTAACTCGTCTCCATACACTACAGCATGCACATGCCATTAAAAGGGTCATGAAATTGGCCTTAATTTTTTCAAACGTTTTTAACAGATTTTAACAGGTCACCATTAAAATTCACCCATTAGTTCTTACTATTTAATGGGATTTTCATGACCATAGTTTTAATGCCATACATTAAAAAGCCATAAAATATGTATATTAAAACCCTGGTAAAATATACCTTGTTAAAATGACTTTGATGACCATGAAAAGCTGCTTAAAATAAACCATTAAAATAAGTTACCAGGCTCCTTAAAACTCAGTGAAAATTTTTAATTGGCATGAAATTAATGTGCCATTAAAAAAATACCCCTTAATTTCCCATTAATTATTAAGAACTAATGGGGCCATTAATTATTTTAATACTCTGTTAATGCCCGTTAGTTATTAAAAAATGATTAATGGTCTCATTAAATATGCCAGATTCAGTTTTAATGGGTTCGTAATATTTTAATGGTATATCAAATTAATGGTCATGAAAATTTGCCATAAGAATTAGACATCTTTAGATAATCAACATCATATTTATTTTTGCCGTATTGATTTAAACTACGTATTACTACGTGTAATAGTATCTAAGTATACATATGTACTGTTTTGTAAAATGCTAGAAGAATATTTGTTTCTTCTTTTTTCTCTCATTATTTTGTAATGTAAACACATGTAACAGCCTCGTATATATTGTCATATTGTATCCTTATTCTGTCATATGTTCATATGAAATGAGAAAATAAATGGATTTTGTATTGTATTGTTTTGTACTGAGAAAGGTTTACAGGTACCGGTTTAATAGATCAAGTGACCATGTGGGTAGTTTTAACTATTCAACATTATAATATTGACCAACATTCTGACCAAGTTCTTATTGGTTCAGACATTAGGCATCAGATGTATTCAAAAAGCAACTGTTGATGACAATGTCAGCGCACAATGGGCAATCACAACTTAGCTCTACTTCTGTCAGGACTTTGTGCTCAGGTGCATGCACTTAAACAGCTAAGAGCAAATGTTTGAGGGATTGCATCACAAGTTCCCCCCTCCCCAATCAAGCGTACCACACTCTTTGATTCATCGGAACGAAGAAGCGATTGATTTGCTCATGCCCCAAATGAATTTAAGTCAGACTGTAAATCTTCACAATCATGTGTACTGTTCACTTCTCTATAAACCTTAGTTTCTACTCAAGGATTGGAAAATTAATTTGAAAATCTAAACTGGTCTGAGTACATTTTATAATGTAAATTCCTTACCCCAGTCTTTTTCTTATACAAATGCTAATTATTTGGACAGGAAAAACAAAAAACAGAAAAGTGGCATGCATCAATACATATTTACCTTTACCAAAAAATTAGATTGATGTTATAAATTAATATGTTTTCATCCGACTTTCATTGAAATAAATCCGATTTTTTTGTAGGAACACAATTTGGCAAACATTTGAAACACAATGGCGTAACTGCATCAAGGGGAAATAACTTTAATGCAACTAAATATAACATCATGATATATTATAGATAATGTGTGCATAGTGTGTATTTATTGTGATTAAAGTCCATTTTAGAACAATATAGGACTGGAATTATAAGCATTCAATGGGAGTGCGAGCCAAAAACCAAAAAAAGAAAATATACGAATCACATTTTACAGAATGAAGTTTTAATGGGCATCACATTGCTGTTAAGGGCCATTAAGTTTACTCTTAAATGAAATCGTACAGAACCTGAACATTAAATGGGCATTAAATCAATTTTAAGGGCCATGAATAATCCTGTTAAATTCAAAATATACAGAATTTCACTATTTTTTCAAAGCCATTACCTTTTTAGCTACCAAACTTAATTTTTATCGGCATGATTCATGGTAAAAAATGGGTGTTGTAATGGTATTTTAACATGTAACCCATTAATACTGTGAAACCTGTTAAATAAAGTGATGCAACAATTAATGAGGTAAATTAACGGTTTTTCCTATTTTATTGGGTATTTTACAGGGTTTTAAACCATGTTTAATGGTATGTGCATCCAGTAGTGATAGTAGCATCGTTATTCCTTCAATAATGCTGCCATCATTTTAACCTAAGTATTTTCATAATTATCCCCAGTCGAGGGATATTGTTTTGTCGTTGTCCATCCGGCAGTTGGTCCGTCCGTCCGTGCGTGCGTCCGTGCATCCGTCCGTCCGACATTTAAAGTGCTTATAATTTCAAAAAGTATTTAAGCCAGAATCATTAAAAACCTCACAAAATTATTAATTAGCAGATCAGTAATATATCCATTGACCCAGTAAAAGCAGGGCTTTTCCCTCTTGATTTGTTTGGGGAAAAAAGAAAATG
Source organism: Mercenaria mercenaria (assembly GCF_021730395.1). NCBI lineage: Eukaryota > Metazoa > Mollusca > Bivalvia > Venerida > Veneridae > Mercenaria > Mercenaria mercenaria. Next base: position 34,089,722 of record NC_069369.1, on the reverse strand, counting down.
CTTATAACTCAAAAAGTATTTCCGCTAGAATCACCAAACCTCACACAATTATTAATTAGCACATGACCTCTGCTCACATGTTGTATTATATCCGTTGATTTAGTCAAAGCAGAGTTTTCTCCCTTGATTTGATGAAAAAAAAAATGAAAATGCTTATCATTCAAGAAGCAATTTTATAAGAATCACCAAACCTCACATAATGATTAATTAGCATAAAACCTTTGTTCAAGTGTAAAATTATCTCCTTGACCTAATAAAAGCAGAATTCCCGACCCCTTGATTTGGTGAAAAGAATATTTTTGACTGTATCTAAGTAGCTTTTTGATGGATGTTCTTTAAGTTTTACACAAACACCATAGGGCGATGTTGCATGCCCAGTTTCGTCAGGATCACTTCATGAGCCAGAGTTATTGCCCTTTAACTATTTTACAGTCCATACAATACCACGTTTTAACTTAGTCCATCGATGGAGCCTCATAAAATTTAACACAAATATAGATCACTATAGGGCAGCGGTGCAAATTTTTATCAGGATCTCTTCATTAACCGCAGAGTTATTGCCCTTTGTTTTAAAATTCATCAAATTCCCACAAAACAAAGTAACCCACTGTTCGATCTTCATGAAACTTAATACAAATAAATATACTTATAGGGCAGAGTTGTTTTCCCTTGATTTTGTAAAACAAAATAGGAACCAATAAACTTGTATGGCCCTTCTGTACATAACTTGTGTATATCTGGAAATTAAATATCTTTCAACATATATAGTCCTCTCATTAACAAAACAGCTTATTTGCTGAATTTGCTTTTCTTTTCCTTTTAAAGCTGTACCATTGTATTTTGCACTTTCTGATGCATTCTTTGACTTTCACTGCATGGTTTCGTCATTCTTAGATAACAACTCACTTAGTGAGAAAAAACAGTAGATTGCGTTACTACACAATCACACTTTTAAATATCATCTTGTTTTATGAAACTATGTCTGTTAATCGTGTGATTGTCAGAATCTATGTCAACGATACAGAAAATGTCATTGGAGTATAACAAAGAATGAAAAACAGGGATTAATAACAAATAAGTAAAGCTTCGTTCCAAAAATGCAGTCTCCCCGAAGCGCCACCCACAACATGCGGTATCAAGTATTACGGAAATTAAAAGCAACTGAATGTCAACTTCAAGTACCATGATATATCAATTGTGGATATATATAAAAGCATCGACTCAAACGTAAACATAATATTAAGATAACTTTCTTATCTATTTACAATCTGCACATACGAAACATGGACTTTTTATAGTTTTATTACAATATTGTGTCAGTATTAGTATGAAAACGTACCGTTAATTAAAGCATATACATACGTTACTTGTGATAACGTATGTATCACTAGTACATGTTGCCTAAATCTACTCACCTGTACACATTGGTGTATATTTGATGATTTCACTCATATTATATCGCATAATAAAGATTTAAAAATAATAATATAAGGCAAGTCACAATGATGTGACCTGATTAACTTACCACATATGCAGCATACATTTTTCCGTAATTGTTTTTTGCTTGTTAGACGTGTCCGCATCGTAAAGCATCTTTCATTCAGATTTTAAAATGGCAGCCTAACCATATTTTTTACAGCCATTACCTGTGTCATTATGTCCTATACTGACATACGTGTCAGTTTTGAATATTTAAGTATCGTATGTATCGATTCACGTATGCATCATTTCCGACTTTGATTATCAAATACAGTTTACTTTGACAGATATTTCCCACCTAAGAAGTCATCAGCTATCAAACATAATAATATTCTTTAACTCGCAAGCTATTTCAAAAAATAATTTAGTTTGTGATATTTTACAATAGGGTAACGAATGTATTCGTTAACAGGCCAGGTCATTAATATCGATATTGTGTACAAAGTAACCCAAAATTGAGGCAAGCTCGCTGTTTTTCTACTTTATGAACCAACATAGATTTAAATTCACTTAACCAGATACTGAAATAATTACCTTATTCATTGGCGTAGTGTATGTGTAAAGGTTGTTGAGACAGCGTCTTAAGTGACAATAAATACCAAAAGAGACAGAAGAATTTTGCAACAATGAGTGATTATAAAAGAAATTGTCGTTATAATTCTTAAATGCGTATGAATATATATAATTAGCCTCTTGGTAAATTTCTTGCACCGATACGTTTGTTTAACACAAAAACCGAGATGTTGACAGTATCGTTTATAGTAGTTTGAAAGCGCACTCCTGTACTTATCAGACAAAGGTTTCAGGCAAAGTGTTGGTATAAAAGTGATAAGAAAAAAAGGAAAAACATATTTCCAAGTTGCTGGATACGTGCTTCATTAGTGATTTTTGGTGTAAACAATTTAACAATTGAGAATTGACCCCCGAGTCCGGTTAAATATTTGGTCACTATTAAAAAGGAGTCAGGTTGCATATTAAGCTATTATTAAAGAAGGCTATGTACTGTGAAAGTTGATATTTTCTATATAAATTAAGGACGCGCCTCGCAGTGAGGATGTAAATATGCATTTGATTAAGTATATAATTATGTATAACCTTACATGCATATTATAAGCAACATGTAGAGTCATTTTATTTATTTGTCTTGCCTTATCCTAGCTTTATTCAAGTTATTACTCATAATGTATTATGTAGTTTAAATATGTCTTAATCGAAATTTATAAGAGTCAACTATGGGAACTGAATTGTGCCATTTCGTTCTGTCGCAGCGACACAACGATAAACGTCGTTATGGAGCCCCGACGACCGTCGCTCTGCCAAACGTCGTCCCGCCGAACGTCCTTATGGCGCCTCATCAAACGTCGCCCCGCCGAACGTCGCCCCGCCAAATGTCGCCCCGCCGAACATCGCCCAGCTGAAAGTCGTCCCGCCGATCGTCGCCCAGCCAAACGTTGTCTTTTCGCCTTCCGAAATAACATGAAAGTATTAATCAAATTTGTGATGAAAGGTAGTAAGATTTTAATAGTCGTGATACATTTGTAAATCCCTAATAAAGTGTAACTAAAGGAATTGCTCACTCTTGCCTCTCCCCGCATCCCATCCCAGTCTTCTTTAATCCATCAGTGACACGATGTAAGATTTCTTTTCATGACCTATAGATAGATAGAAGGCAATGGCACAAATCAGCCACAATAGAAAATAAAAAGATTACTGTCCGAGTGATAAAGTAACTGCTTTCATAGTATCTAGTCCTCTTAAATATAAGCTTAATGTATAACCTTACTCTGAGGAACGTCCTCAACTTTCATAGTAAATAGTCCTCTTTAGCAGAGGTTTAATGTGTAAGCTTACTCTGAGTTCCTTCCATAATTTCTATTGTAATGGCCGCCACGGACAATAATTGGCAAAAACGTCAAGTACTTCTACAAAGGCTTTGAACTTTAAAATAGTACTGAATGATAGCCCATATCTTCCATATACCAGCCAACAACTTTCATCATTCTAGTCTTGTTATTTTAATAAATATTGCTATTATAATATTCTGTTTCCCATGGGAAATGGCCGATTTCCTATGGGAAACGGTCATTTCCCATGGGAAAATGGCTTTCCCATGGGACGGCGTTTTCCCATGGGAAACATTTGGGAAATCTTTCCCATCGGAATGTCCCATGGGAAAACCTTTTTTTCTTTTTTTCATATAAACTATTAGAAAAACACCATAGCTGTTTTATAAAAATATTTTTATGGCACTGGCTAGTTTATTTGTAAAAAAAAAAGATAATTTAGTTTTCCCATGGGAAAGAATTCCTTTGGGAATCCCATAGGAAATTGTTCCCCTGGGAAAAGTTTCCCATGGGAATACTTTCCTGTAGGAAAATGTTCCCTAGGGAAACATTTCCCATGGGAATGCGTTCCTATAGGAAATATTTCCTGTAGGAATTTTTTCCCTAGGGAAGAGTTATGCAAAAATTGTAGCCCACCTGCTTAGTTCAAAAGGGACAGCGCAAATCTACAAATCGCGTGCTCGTGAGATCGGTCCTCGGTCGAGGCGTCATCCGCACTATCTTCTCCATTACGATTTGATTTAAGACATTGTGTCTAAAAGCAAAGTGTTTTAAATTTAATCCCTTTTTTAGGCTCCCTTAAATAAATCGAGAAATATATTATAAAGAACAAAGTGCGACAATAATTTTCATCCTGTTTTAAGCAAATAATTTAAAATTCATACACAATGTATGAAGGGTCGGAGCTCATATCTCTCACAGTGTGAAACAATAATTTCATATTTTCACAGTGTGAGCGATGAGATATGAATATTTAACTGATAGAATACAGTATTTCATTAGGTAGCATAAAATAAAAAATTCTATTGGGGGTAAAATACACTTTCACCTTCAAAAATGACCTTTTGGGCGATTTTATATACTAAGATTGATCTGGTAGTCGGATCATCTCGGCTGATGATTCACTTTAGAAAATCTAACAAAGACTGCACAGTTTATTAGTAAGAGTGTTTGACACACATACACAGAATGCGCATAACGTGTAGGTTCGAAACCAAGATGATTTTTAGTGTATTAGCAATTATAATTAAATTAGTACGTATCATTTTCTATTGTTTTGAATCCTATATTCGAACCCATACCTACAACAAAGACATGGTGTTCGGCGTTCAGTCTAACCCACTGCGACAAGTTTAGTACATTAACTTGGTAAATGTCATTTTAAGTATGAAACATGTATTCAGTAGACTATAGCACCCTTAATTACACGATTTGAATAAAATAATAACATGAAAGGCTCTATGGGAAGAATTTTTATCACATGCAAGATTTGTTATGCTGAAACATAAACGTTTCTTCTTTCTTTGTGGGGATAACGCATGTTTTTCGTGTTACAACGTATGTAGAATCTCGAGGTGTTCTAAATATGTTATTACACGAAATGGACATGAGTTAAAGCTATTTAAGCATAAAGCGCATAAAACGAAGGCAGAATGAATAAATATACACTACCTCAACGTCATTTAATTTCAATGAAATGCGCAGGGATATATGTTGCTTTTTTCACGTTGACGTCATTTCCATTGAATTATCCGTTATGGTCCGTACTACCTTTGCGCTTTACCACGGAACGTGCATATATTAAAATGTTTTATAACAGCACGTTAATCTCTCTGTTAACACATGTTTTCTCTCTTCTTAAAACATCCCCGAAAATTGACAAGAACAGCAGTTTTATGCTAGAATATCTACGAGAGACCAAGTAAATCCGAATTAAAACGACGCTAACGTCAGAACTGTATTACACTGGTTTATTTATGGCTTTATTTCATTCACACGACGTCAAAACATCAATAAAAATTATGTGTAATTGCAAAAATGTAGGTACATACTTATATATACTCAGCGTCACTGAAAAGTTACCACCTAATATATACCTCTTTACTATTTTATACAATATCGACGTCACCCTTTCATGGCCTGTGCACGCTCTATTACTCATAGGCCCTGTCTGATCATGTTTCCTAACCTATTTCATGACTGCCAGGTGAGAACAACACATACGACGTCCAATTTCACGACATGAAAGTTCGGCGTCAACCATGCCAATGGCCTGATGGCGTTGATCGTGCCTTAAACGTGGCTTCTTAGCAAGGATATTCTAGATTTTTAACGTATTCCTTTTAGTCTGTCGACTAACTTTCAAGTGCGATGAATTATTTGCGATAGAAAATTCGTATATGTCAACATTGCGGGAAAAAGTCATTTTGCACGTGCAGCCCGTGCCTCAAACGGAGTTACTCGAATTTGACAAATCTTTACACTAGTGACGTCTCAGTTGTGTCAGAGAGGTCGTCGTGTTATGCATTTAACACAGTTCAATGCGATTTTTAAAATATAAGGGTCATTAGGGTGGTAACTTTTCAGTGACGCTGAGTATATTAATTTACTAGTGCACGTTCATATGTGCAAGCATATTTGTAAGTATACAAGCACTCCGAATAAAGCGTGCATGCATAAAATTAAACGCGTATAATGGAAAATATGTAAGCGCACGCGTATATATATATACAAGCACATAGAATTTCGCATGCGCGCGTTAAATTATACGCGTGGGTAGATATTTACGCGTACACGTATTAATGTATAAGTAAACGCGTATATCTAGTGCAGCTAGAATGTGGGTGCACGCTTAAAAATAATACGTCAATCTGTCCACCCGTGCGTTAATATGTGAGTGCACGCGAACATGGTTATGTTTGTATAATTTCTGGCAGGAATTTCTGCGTTGTTTTTTCACGTTGACGATATCGTTTTGGGGCCGTAATACGTTAACAATTTGCAACGGAACGCATATAGGACATGCAAAGGTGTTATAATATCACCTGAGCGCGAGATTCTGTTAACACATGTTTTTTCTCTTGTTAAAACATCCCCAAAAACTGACAAGAAGAGCAGTTTTATGCTAGAATATCTATTATTGACCAAGTGAATCCGACTTAAAACAACGCCAACGTCAAAACTGTATTTCACTAGTGTTTTAATAGCTTTATTTCATTCCCACGACATCAAACATCAATAAAAATGTATGTGCAAATGTAAATACATGTATGTAGGTACATGCTTATATATTTATTTACTCGTGCACGTCCATATTTGCACGCATATTTGTAAATATACAAGCACTCAGAATAAAGCGTGCAAGCATAAAATTATACGCGTACCATGGTAAATATATAGGTGTACGCGAATATATTCAAGCACCTAGAATTACGCCTGCGTGCGTCAAATCATACGTGTGCGTATATATTTATGCGTATTCTTGTTAATGTATAAATACACGCGTATATTCGCACCGACACATGATAGGTCATATGGCGACTTTCCAGCTTTAATGTTGGAGGAAGACCCCAGGTGCCCCTCAGAGCATTATTTCATCACGAGCGGGCACCTTGGTAGAACCACCGACCTTCCGTAAGCCAGCTGGATCTCGTATATTCAAGTACAGCTAGACTGTGCGTACACGCTTTAATATAGACGTCCACTTGTATATATTTTAAACGCATGTACGTAAATATTTGGGTGAACGCCTACATGAGCATGTCTATTTAATTTCCGGCTATATGAAATCTTTCGAATTGCAGTTGATTTGGACAAAGAATCAGCAATCACACTAGAGTGGATAAAATTTCATGGTGTCTTTAAAAACCCATAAAGAAAAGTCAGGAACTTTAGTATGGTGGAATATTGAAATAATTATATCTTAACGGATTTTTGTAAAATTATATATTTATTGTTAACATCCATAATTATATTGAAATATTAACTGCAAGATTCCAAAATATCACCGAACCAGCGCAAAAGAAACTTAATACAAAGTGTACTATACTATGTACATGTACATGTGTTTATTATACCATCAGTTCATTACTATTGGTAAAAATCCGTCACCAGAATTGACTAATGCGAACACATGCATTTATTTTAGTTTCAATGTCTTTAGCATCTGTCAAACGAGCTGCCATAAAGTTAGGGCCATAACAGGAGATAAAGTGTCGTGCGCAGGAGATAAGATGTCGATGTCGTGCGCACGTGAATAGCTGTCGTCTTTTTCCGCCGTTATCCGTAAGTACTCGGAAGCTGTTACGGAAAATATTGTCGTCTGCTAGTCTGACTTTGTCGGTACAAATTGTTATAGCTCAAAGCCTATGAATTGTAGGCAACTTCACACTGACAAAAAAAAAGAAATCAACTGAGATTGTAATTAGACAAATTAAAACAAATTAATTGTTGAACTCAGAAACGCCGAAACCTAGATCCGCTGTCGTTTAAAATGACGCTATGGAGGATTTAGTGTCCAATTCGCATTTAATATACAAATGCTTTTAATTTTCATCGCAAAAAATACCTAAAGCAACTAATTCTCATGTATTTCCGTAAAATATAGTCTGTCAGTAATTGAGTTTTAAAGCATTCTTAAGAAATATAGCGATGATTAATTTCCAGATAACTATATTACTTTTTGCTGAACGATCTGGAGACTTTTTATTGCCGCGGCGGTCCGGGTCCGATCTCCGACGCGGTCATCTTTTTTTCTTCATATGGGATTTTTTTAATAATTCTGAAACAAAAAAAAATCATTTTCTGTTATTTATAATATGACCAAACTTTAACAAAAACAATAAAATAATCCAGCCAAGACCCAGACATGTTCCAAAACTAACACCCGGGCCTTGAATTAAGCTCCCCATTTTACTATATCATATGGATCTAATTATTTGGAATCAATCCAGGCACCGACCTGTATCTGGCAACGGGTCTCAAAATTCAAATCTCGCTGGGCCTACGATTGATTAGTTTGACTGGAAACAGTCATAACTACGCAGCGCAGCGTAAACAAATAAGAATGAATAAAACAAAACAAAACCAAAAGGATAAACTAGTAGTAAATCCAGTAGGGATGACGTGTAGTAAACAAGCAGACGACAACAGGCAACTGTAAGCATGCAACAGGTAAACAGGTAATTTTTAGTTAAAAATTATATCGCGAAATTTAGGTGCCCCGTACACAGCAATATCTTGTCCTTTTTAAAGCAGAGAGGCATTTATCGCAAAATCTGAAATCATATATTTCTTTACACATTTTGCAATATTGTTGTTTGTCACTAATATTTTAACCCTTTATATACGTTTTTGCATAAATGTTTTTAGACGTGCTTTACAATTTACTATACATTTTATATGTTTATACCTTTTTTTATTTAATTGGGTTTTTTAGAGATGCTTTACAATCTACGTTTTCAAACCGCTTGTTTTCGGCGATATATGGCCTTTTTGTGTCGATTCGCCGTAAAGTCTAACTCACTCCCCGTACACAGGAAACGCTGGTAGAGCTTTTATTATTCAATAGATTTGCTTCAAACTTTCAGCATCGATAAAGGACAAATATAGCTAGAATATCAGGGCATTTTCATTAAGATATAAACATTAAATTAAACAAAATTACATAAAAACAGCCGATTTGCAGTAAAATTACCGGGGAAATTTCATACAGCGCGATCGTAAATAGCTATTATGTTTTAAAAGTAAATAACTTGAAACCACTGCGATCATTTAATTTAGACTTTTGGCTGGAAAAGGCAAACAACAGCATAGAAAAATCTTTAATAATGAAAAAAATGCCATCAATTTAAAAACATACAGTAAAGCGAAATTGTTAACTATAATGCGAACAGTAAATATTTAAGCCGTGCCATGAGAAAACCAACATAGTGGCTTTGCGACCAGCATGGATCCAGACCAGCCTATGCATCTGCACAGTCTGGTCAGGATCCATTCTGTTCGCTAACAGTTTCTCCAATTACAATAGGCTTTAAAAGCAAACAGCATGGATCCTGACCAGACTACGTGGATGCGCAGGCTTGTCTGGATCCATACTGGTCGCAAACTGTAGTGTATCATCCTAATGGCTTATCTAAAGAATGTGAGATTATATACTTATGTTTGCTATGTTAAAAGTTCAGTTTAATCTGCGATGCTGTACTAGCCACATGCCTAATAAATATATAAGCTGGAACAGGTCTTCGTGTGATATCTTACAAACACTATGTTGGTTTTCTCATGGCACGGTTCATTTATCGATATGACATATAATAGGCGTGGCGTGTAATCTAAAAATAAACCTGTGTATGGAAAATTATCGGTAAATAAATTGTTTTTATAAAGGTGTTTATAAATTACGGTGTTCCGTTTAGTTTATACATATTTTATTTTTAAGTCATTACATGGATAATATACAACAACTGAGATAAGGGAATTAGACAGAAAGCTAATTAGCTTACGGTTGTCCTTTCCCTAAATAAAGATGTATATAAATAAGCATTCATGACATGACTGTTTACAAGTAAGCAATGTAATAAATAATCCAGAAGTAAGGAAAATTTAGTGGTAAATCGAAAATGAGTTAAGTAAAGGAAGAAAAGAAAACGAAACAACTTAACTATTATTGTTAACCCTTAAATCTAAAGGTAAAGTACAAAAGATCGTATAGCAGTTTTATGAAGATAAAATCATTAAAGTTGTGGAATTCATATGTGTATATATAAATATAAAATACATCATGAGCACCGGATGTATTGTAAGAGTAACCAAACAGGCTAAATTAAATATACCCGAAAGGGATAAAAAAAAAAAAAAAACAAACAAAAAAAAAAAAAAAAAAAAAAAAAAAAAAAAAATAAAACGAAACGCGGACAGTTTATGGGTATTCGTAGAAATACAAATAGGAAAAAAAAAAGAAACAGAAGGGTGAACAAAAAAAAGTGTAGGTAGATGTTGTTAATTTTTGTAGCGCAGATCCTTCGCCAGAGAATACTGAATATTTAGCGCTAGAAAGTGCAGATCCTTCACCAGAGAATACTGAATATTTAGCGCTAGAGAGCGCAGATCCTTCGCCAGAGAATACTGATTCAGTGCCAGAGAGAACAGATTCTTCGCCAGAGAATACTGAAAGTTTAGCGCCAGAGCGTACATATTCTCTTGATCCTCAGATAAAGTGTACCGATCCTCAGCCAGAGAATAGAGATTCACAGCCGGATACTTTAACTTTGCTACGATTACTTGTGAGACAGCGTGATAGGAATACAAAATTGCGTACTCCTTCTATATTTCGCCCGTCCGTCCGCCTGTACGTCCACACGGACGTCAGTATGTCCAGTAAGTTTGTGATATGCGATTCCACCTATAGTCATGCAACATTACAGGAATATACATCAGCATGTAAATTTGTGCACCCGGGTTTTTTCGTCCGGCTCTGCCGAGGGAAAGCAGAGTTATGGCCCTTGTTTATTCCAACTTAGGTATGAAACATTACAAAAATATTTTTTTCAGCATGTTAAATTGTGCAACTTGGGTTTTACGTACCAGACCACTCAATGAAAGCGGAGTTTTGTCCCTTAATTTATTGAAAAAAGCTATACATGTATTTATGCTCAGCAAAAACTATTCCATCTTCGGTCATAGAAATATTTATCAGCATGTGCAGTTGCGCACATGGGGTATTACGTCCCAGACCACTCAATGAAAGCGGAGTTATATCCCTCAATTTATTGCAAATAGCTATTATCAATTGGAGCGCGGCAAAATAGCGCAATTCTTTGCATGTCCGCACCCATTTAGAATATAATACGCACAATATACTGACTAAAGGTTAGGATTACTATCACCATGGTTACAAAATATAAAATTTAGGTTATTTTTTGTTTATATTGCTGTCAACTGTCAACATTCGCAATTTTGAGTTATTCGAGGGGCATAGCTCCAGAGCTACTGAAATGATCTGACTGGTTATCAACCTTGGCCGAGATATACTGCAAGTCAGCATCCTGACCAAGTTTGGTGGATATTGGATAAGAACTGATCTCAATACTTGCAATTTTAAGCAATTAAAGGGGCGTACCTCCAGAACTACTGAGACAATTCGGCTGATTATCGAACTTGCCCGAGATGTGAACATTCTGACCAAGTTTGGTGGGTGAACACTGGATAAGAACTGCTCAAGTTAGATAGTGAACAACCTTTCGAGCAGCCCGCCCGCCGCCCGCCGCAGGTGTTCTCATAATACGTCGTATACAAATGAAGAAAAACACCAAAATCCGCGATAAATATTTCGAGAAAATCATTCGGATTTATATATGTAGATAAAAATATGATACATGACATTGTATACCTTTTTGCGGAGGAAGCTTCAGTTCAGAGTAAATGATATATTTATCTTATATATACATCTTAACACACAGAACCAACCATTTCCATGCGTTTTCCGGGGAGGACCCCAGAACACCACTCGCATGTAAACCCCAAAAATAAAAATCTAAATCTAACGTTGGAGAATTCAGTTTTTAGAAAATTATTCGAGTAAGCCCCCGGCCACATTCTACAATTCTTATACGCTGTGTTTCAAAGATATTTGTGGTGGACTCTCGAAACCCATCACCTTTAAAAAGAAGAAAACTTTTTGTGTCGGAATAATAATAATCTGCCATGTGTTTACGAATCAGATAGAAATATCCGTCCCGACGGCACCTGCGCATTGGACGGTAATGAGGCTTGCATATCGTATACATTCTAGCATTTTATTCTGGCAGATTATTTTTCTTGCATACCGTATTTCACAAATAACATGTAGAATTACTTAGGTCTACGTAGCACTCTTTCTTATAGCAGAGAATGATTACAAAGCGCGGGAAATTAACGTCCGTAGGCAGAAGTGACATCATGATGTTTTGCGTTACGTACAATAACAAAGTTCCGCTTTAGTTTTATCGTTTATTGCGTAACTTTATGTTCTTACGGTAAACGAACGTATTTTGAATCGAGAAATATACTATAAGGAATGGAGAGAAACTATCAAGGTTTCTGCTCTTTTCGTACTTTACATAAACAATATATTATCAATGCATGAACCACTGGTTGTCATTAACAGCACGAGAGTCATCTGGCATGGGGAGGGGGTGGGGGTGCCAGATAGATTTTGCCGGCATGAGGGAAATCACCGGAAACGGCAGTTCAGTGTGTAGGAATAATAATATCTGTCATGTGTTTACGAATCGGATAGAAATATCCGTCCCGAGGGCACCTGCGCATTGGGCGGTAATGAGGCTTGCCGAATTACTGCCCATGCGTAGATGGCCGAGGGACGGATATTTCCATCCGATTCGTAAAGATATGACTGAAAATGGTTCGTGCATATCGTCGACATGTAAGCATTTTATTCTGGCGGATTATTTTTCTTACATACCGTATTTCACAAATAACAGGTAGAAATATTTTCTTTGTAGCACTCTTTCTTATAGTAGAGCGCGGGAAATTAACGTCCGTAAGCAGAAGTGACGTCATGATGTTTTGCGTTACGCACAATAACAAAATTCCACTTAAGTTTTAGCGTTTGTAGCGTAACTTTATGTTCTTATGGTAATCTAACGTATTTTGAATCGAGATATATACTATCAGGAACGGAGAGAAGTACCTGCTTTTTTCGTATTTTAACATAAACAATATATTATCAGTTCATGAACCACTGGTTGTCATTAACAGCACGAGAGTCATCTGGCATGCGGGGTGCCAGATGGGTTTTGCCGACATGGGTAAAATCTCCGGAAAGGCCAGTCCGGTGTGCAAGAAAAATACATCTAAGACCTCTAAAACACGCACAGAATTCATCATTTATTTTTATGCGGGATGTTTAAGAAATAACAAACCTAGGTGGAGGACCCACGTGCCGTTCTCACAGCTATACTTCGTTTAACAGAATTCAACATTTTCGTGCTTTAAAACTCGGTGGGTTATCCCTCCGACAACAATATATCGCATAGGAAGCGTCGTATGAGGCCCTTTCCAAACGCCCAGGAATCTACATTTTGGTTGTTTTTATGCGAAAACTATATCTCGGCAGGGGAGTTCCAAACCCCCTCCCCCACCATTTTTATAGAAGACATTCCCTCCTTTTATCTCTCTCCTTTGTGCATTATGTAAATATGAGCACAGCCCCTGACTTAAAAAATTTAAAAAATACGTTTCAACCCATGACCCTTAACTAATCATATGTACCCTTGCATCGCATTTTCTCTCTGCCAAAACTCAGCCGAATATGCTGAGCTTCATTTCTTATAAATATTTAAGAACTCAAAATTGATTGTGAAGCCTCGATATATGGAATACATTGATTCTTTATTGGGCATAAATAATATGTAATCTCCGAAAAAAATGTATTCCGTGTTATTTAGAGATAAAAAACAAAACAAAACAAACTGACCGCACACTACAAACGTAGTACTTTTGTGAACGAAATAAGTATGTTTCAGATTATAATTACAACACATATTTAATAGAAGATTTTAGATTAGCAATATCTTTTTAGATTTAATTCAGTACACCATCTGCGTATAAATATAAATACTATATTTTCATATGTGATAATGACAGCAAACCAGCATTAATGTGAATTTGTTTTAATCGTGACTGTGCTGTTGCACGACCTTGTCACAGTGCAGACTCGGCCACTACTACGATAAAAAAAATTGAACAGGGGTTTGATGAAGGATGATACTCAATAGAGCCTTTGTCAGTTTTTTTTAGTTTTACAGTGTTTTAATTGTATGCTAAACACAAAAAGGGGTTACCCAAGGAAATATGCATAATGAATATGATTAGAAAACCCCTCTAGTACCAGCGCAGAAGCTATTGCAGGAGCTATTTGATGAAGTAGCGTCATGAGACAGAACGATTAATGAACACTTTTTTCACTTTAGGATTTAAATTAAAGCTAGTGTTTTTTTATTCACTTTTTTTGAGATTTTTTGACATTAGAACGTACAAAGAAGAGAGAGAATATTAAACTCTATTTTAGCCCTTACCCTGCTGAATTTCTGTAATGAACTTGTCCATCTTTTAGTTTGGACAGTACAATGAACTGTTAAACGGGGTGCTTACAAAAGGATACCGACTGAATGGCGAACAGTGCAGATCATGATCAGACTGCACGGATGTGCAAATTCATCATGATTTACACTGTCCGCAAAGGTAGACTCAATCGTGTCTAGCATTATTAGGGTTAGTATGAGTAGTAACTCCAGATTATAGCAGTGTGGTTTAGATGTAATTTTGCATTACTGTATTTAAATTAAATGTGAAAAGAAATATCGCCTGTAGAAGACTCAAGACCATTCTCTATTTCCCATTTGACATACTCTTTTTAAGAAATAACATATCTCATTCAGTGATTTGTCGCTGAATAAATCATTGTTTGGAATTCAGATGCAAAGGAATTATATCATGAGGGCGCAGCCCGAGTGATAATACGCATCTGAACGACAAACAATGATTTATTCAAGAGCAAATCACTGAATGAGATACATTATTTCGATTCTAACACGTTACCAAGGATTTTTAAGTGCATCCTTGACGACATTCATTAAATATTTGCACGTCAATCGGTTTCTTTTCCAGCGCGCCGCTATGCCGTTTGACGTCATGACGTAATAATTGTGACGTCAGAACAGTGATTTTTGTATAACTGTTTTCTGCCTTCTTTGTTTAATAGGAAAATAAATCGGACCGTGTTAGAATTCCAATTTGATGCCAATTTAAACGATAGTATCGACGACTTCCATATCTAAAAAGGTATTATTCAGTTTAGAATATTCAGTTTCTTATAAAGTATTTTCTGTGGAAAATTGTACACATGACTTATTTTATATCAAATATTCCCACCGGAATTCATTCCCGTCGGAAATATTTCCCATGGGAAATATATCCTGTAGGAAATATTTCCCATGGGAATATTTTAAAAGTCTTCCCATCGGAAATATTTCCCATAGGAAATGATTCCCATAGGAATGTCCTCCCATGGCCAAAATATGGGAACGGTTTCCCATGGGAAAATTTGTAAAATGATAAAATGACAAATAACTTATTCCAAAGTCATGTTATGATGTGCCTAGTGTAGAATAAGTTTAAAAGATAATGATTTATCATTTTAAGAAACAAATATATTTCCCATGGGAAATTCCCATGGGAAATTCATTTTCCCATGGGAAATTTATCACATGTTCTTCCCATGGGAAAGTTATTATCCCATGGGAAAATACCGCATTCCTATGGGAAAATAGCATTTTCCATGGGAAAGTTAAGTTTTTAATGTTGACTGCTGCTTTGTTAGTGGCATGAAATCAAATTGAAAAGTATGGCGTGCATGAGAATTTGAAGTACTTTACTTTTGCGAAATAATTTTTAAGATAGCATGTACAGAAGTATTTGCTGTTTTTACCACATATTGGCGTGGCAAATTAAAATTGGCGGCCATTTTGTACATATTCCTCTTTAATAGTGACGTAATTTATAATCTTACTTTGACGTACGTCCTCAACTTCCGCTTTTATAATAAATTAATGTATAACCCTAACCTGAGTTGCGTCCACAGCTTTCAAGGCTGAACACCACTTAATCCGGCTGTTCTTTATTTCATATAAAGTCCACAAACTTTTTAACAGTTTTTCAACATTTTCTAGCATATCAGATTTTCAGAGACTTATATTCCCATAAAGAACTACTATGTATATTGCTACTTTCGAAAAACAAAAGGAAAAGGGGTGTTAACTTTCATTTAAGAAAACTACAGTTCGTTAAATACAGCCTGCTGAATTTACTGTTTTTCGCTTCTTTCAATTTCTCTTTTCGAGACATTAAATTCTTACACCGCCATTGGTACCTAGCGTCCAATAGGAACATGCCGATTTCGATAGAATACTAAGTTATACATACTGAAACGCGGTAGTTTAAAAGAAAACACGATGCTATTAAGAAAGGGCACGAGAAAAGGGAGAACGATTAGCACTATTTATATTTGGACTACATGTGACCAGCGGAGGCTTACATTTGATTTGGTAGTGATCTGCCTTCAAAGCGTAAAGTCCCCTTTAATAATAACTTAATGCATAATCTTATTCTGAGGTGCTTCCTCAATTTTCATAGATTATAGTCCTTTTAATAGAGGCTTAATGTATAACCTTACTACGAAGTGCGTCCTTAATTTACATAGAAGAGCTACATGTAAATAGTGCTTTTTAATTATTATAGTGATTTTATGTATAAACTTACTCTGAGGTGCGTCCTAAACTTTAGTAGTCTATAGTCCTCTTTAGTTAATATAACCTTCCTCAACTTTCATGGTAAATAGTCCTCTCTAAAAGTGACAACATGTATAATCTTACTTTGAGGTGTGGTCACATCTTTTATAGGGACAGAAAACTTGTGCTCCATTTTTATCTTTTAGCTTAAAAACAAAGAAAAATATCAAACAGGGAGTGCCACGCACCAAAAGCGCAGCCTTCTCAAAACGAACCCCCCAGCACGCAAACGCGTGCACCACACACACACTCAAAGCTTACACATCAGGACAAAACGAACACACACACACACACGCACACACACACACGCACACACACTTAAAGCCAACACATAAGGACAAGACCAACAATAAGCATACACACACGCGCGCACACAAAGTCAACACACAAGGACAAAACGAACAAACAAAGGAACACAGTGGGGCACCGCCTTGGAACGGTCAGTGGCAAAAACAGCACTGGGGAGCTTAAACCGGTTTATGGTGCGCACCCAACCTCAATCTTACCCCCACCATGTTCCAAAGACATGGGACAGTGTAAATAAACTTTATATTTGATTTCTTCCAGTTTAAATAGATGTGTATGTTTTAAAAAAAATCTGTATTTGTATTATGGAGATTAATTTATCACCCGGATTCGACTTATTTTAAGTAAAACAATAGAACATGTATGTACACAATCGTTATTGAAACCTTTCTTGCATCTTTAACAAGTTGTGGTGAGAAAATGAACATAATTTTCAATATCAATATCATTGATGAATGATTTCAATGTTTTAAGGATCTAAGCGTCATTTTGATAAGAGCGGAGTTAAACGCTAATAATTTAATCATAAAATCGCTCCTTCTACATACTAAGCACCGCCTATGACGGTATGGAGCGTCCGATTTTACAACTGTGGCAAGTGTCTTTGTATGTCTACGAATAGCAGATCTGAATCATCTAGAGCCTCTGTTGGATTTTTTTTTCAAATTAAGAGCGAACAGGCGCATCGACCGTAAAAATATTTATTCGATGGGCGTATATCACTAAAGAGTGTATTTAGAAAAAATGGATAATTTCACGTCTGAAATAAACACGACAGCCTCTATTTTGAGAGGAACGGCGACACGTGGACCAACACCAAGACCAGTGACACCTCCACCAATAGGTTACTATGGCGAAACGAGACAAATGCTTTGGAAGGTGAAATCACCCATTATCATGGTCTGGGGTGCAGTTGGAAACACTTTGATATTCATTGTGCTTCTGAGACAAAAGAATAAGATATCGTCGACAGACTTGTACCTCATAGCTCTAGCTGTTTCGGACACGATCGTCCTATACACTGGACCTTTACACCAGTGGATGAAACATACTTGGGATTACGATATCAGGTTTCAAACAGACGCCGGTTGTAAATTTCAAGTCTACATTACGTATGCTAGCTTGCATTATTCCTCATGGTTTCTTGTCGCGGTGACCTTAGAACGCGCAGTGAGTGTTGTTTTCCCTCACAAAGTAAGAATTGTGAGTACGAAGAGGACAGCCATGATTGCAATTTTCTCAATATTTATATTTACCTACAGCTTGAATATTTTCCATCTTGTTATAATGGGACTTGAAGGTTATCGGTTACTTCAAACGTGTGCGCCTAAAACGAAAGAGTATCTAGAATTTCGAAACGACATTTATGTATGGATCGACTTTTGTGTGACATTTGCTGCACCGTTTATTCTCATGCTTATAGGAAACATTTCTATAATTGTTTATTTGCAAAAATCAAGAGCTAAACAAAAAACGATGACCGCTGCACGTGGACGTACTGGTCCGTCTTCTACACGTGATACAAGATCTGTGTCAGTACTGATGGTTGTTCTGTGTGTGATTTTCTGCCTTTCCATGACTCCAGCATGCTTATTCAATGTCATCATTCCTTACAAAGTCGAGGAAATAAATGAACTCTTTAAAACTGATCCTTACACGGCATGGGATGAATATCAGTTTCTTTTGTTTCAGCACGCAATTGTTAATCTTGTAAGCTACACCAATGCGTCATTTAATTTCATCTGCCGGGATGCAGATGCCACTGGACTTTTCGGATCTTAATCAAAATCTCCAAGTAATGGTAAGACATTAGTTAGCGCGACCAAACAATTTCAGTAGCAATAGGTCGCTTAGTCACAACCCACAGACACACATTCAAAGGATGACAACATTGTTTATATGGAACACAGCAGTGTAAACCACTTTGATTGTGTTGTTGAAAACGATGGGCAAACTATATATTAAAACTTTTGAATGGGATAAACATTGGCGTTAACTGAAACAGCAATTTTTAGACTTATGTTGTTCAGAATGAAAAATACGATCAAACAAATAATGACAAAAATATTTCGTGTGACAATGTATATTAACAACAATGTCCTCGGTTGATCTAGACATCAGTGGTATTAAGTTTAAGAATGTTTGCAGGTTTCCTACGAAGTTTTCTAAGTATGATATAAAATATTGATGTGCCATGAAGACCCCACTATTTATTTTCTTGCTAAAATGATTAAAGAAAACTTTATTTGAAAACCAGGAACTTTGACCGCTCCGTTTTAATTTATATCGACTAAACGTCCACGAAATATTTTATTTCGCCTTTTTCCTTCCCCAACTATCATTGACTATGGATAGCTCTTTATTTTAGCCCTTTCCAAATAAAATAAATCACGAAATGTAAAGTGCAAATATGAATACTATACTTACCTATAACCTGGAGTTTGAAAAAAAATTGTTATCACATTAATTTCAACACGATTATGACAGGCAAACGGCGATTTTCCTTGAGAAATATATACTGCGCAAGGAGGAGCTCCTGAAAGAAAATGTGGACTCGGAACGATTTTATTTATTTTTTTCTGCCGAATAAAAGACAAGAAATGTTTAACTCAGTTCATACAGACCTGATATCAATCTTATATCTCATACTTACAAAATTTCGTAGGAAATCCGCGAACAACCATAATTCAGCCTCGGAAAATATTCTTCAGTAGTTTTATCTCATGAAACTGTTGACATTTTAGTAACGATGTACGTGATCATAAAATGCCTTGATTGTTTTAATTTACTAAAGATATTTCTGATTTGATCATCTACGTGTTTCCTTTATCAAAGTCCGTCTCGTTTTTAGGCTGGCGATATTCGCCAGACTATTATAACCATACATCGAGTTTCTGTAAAGTTCAACAGGTGCTGAGACTGACAACACAAAATATAATTTCATGCACAATTCAAATAGTCCTCCACGTTAATCAGTTTTGCCATAGAATTGTATAAAGATTGTTAAACTTACCTGTTTCAATAGATCTACTTGCGCAAACATGTTATAGATTCTAATAATGTTTTATTTTTCTAACGGTAAATACTTGAAAGATAACATTAGAAAATATTTCATAATGATGGTAAATTAATTCGCCTCCATGAATGAAATGTCCGTATGAATGGAACTAACTCAACGTTGACCGCTTCGTTATAGATTATGACCTCGGTCTATAAGGAGCTAAGTAAACAAACGCTGGTTCCGAGAAACAATACTGCGCATTATTCGACGACCTGACATAACGTGGAAAATAAGAAATATGAAATATCAATTAAAATGAAATTATAGTGATATGAGTTATGTCAGGTCTTATATTTAGGGCTTAAGTTTTAAGAAACTATTCTTTCAGATCATTTGCTATAGGTACTAAGGGACGTAATCGCTGCGTGATTGCCACAGTAACGTGATAAGAAACAAATGACCACATTATACCTGTTTTTAGGCTATCTTTATACTAAATTCGTTCTAAACATTCTGACGAATACTGAAAGATATAATGTAAAAAGCGCTTTGTCACCAATTTGCTTTAAGGGTGGGGGTGTAGATGTAGCGAGTTTTGTTTTAACACACGTTTTCAACTTTTGTCAGGTTATATTAAGATAGTGGACCCGTACTGGTAATGTTTAACAATTGCACTAACTTGATACAGTTCTGAAGTTAACATATTTCGCACTGTGATTCATCTTTAAATGACTTTTACCGTGTCGTTGTTGTTTGTTTGTTTGTTTTTTTATTTGTTAATTTTGTTTAAGTTATGTCTGTTTTTCCTCCAGCTGAAACAGAGACAAATTTCAAAGTGATAGCCATTGTGCAAAACGATCACAGAGAATTCGTTTTACCAAATATTTTTCTAAATGAAACCTCAAAATATTGCGTAACAATTGTAAAACACAAAATAAAATTGGCGATAACAATTTTTCTGGGGAGCCTCGAGTAAAAGGATTTAATTGGAAAGAAATTAAGCTCCAACTTTTGAAAATTATGACCTTGCTCTATGCATTCATAAAGAACTATAGGGCAGAAGTAAAACCTGCCTATATACATTTATTCAAAACTTTGTAAAAATAAATGCAAAATCAAGAACTTTTACAAATGTAATTAAGTATTTTTCAAAGATGTCTAAACATTCACCCTTCAGGTCAAATTCATTTGAAACAGCAAGAAATGACTAAGAAATGGCTAATCAAATAAAACATTTCCGCTTTTGAACGACAGATCAATGATAATATGTCTTAAAAAAACAACAGTTTATCTTACTCGAAAAAAGAAAAATACTGAACAAAGTTTGGTTCTAGTAGGGTTTGAACCTACGCCCTCCTGAAAAATTAAAGTAATCTCATGGTAGGAATTGAATACTCTTCAAAAAATACATTATTACGGGTACGTCAATTTTCCTAACTATCGTAAGGAAGCAACATGACTAGACAATAATCATTTCACAGTCCGGTTTATAGCGGGGTTCGAGCCCAAAATTTCCCTCATACCGACAAGAAAATCGCCCCATTTGATCAATGTTCATACATTCACACATAATGTGTGTGTTGGGTGGGGGATTGCATATCGAAATATAGATGTTGTGTTTGTTACCTTTATATTTTATCTGATATTATGTCCCTCAATGTTTATTATCGCTTCGTAAGAAACATATATAAATGGTTATGGCACGCCAATTGTCCAATAATAACGTTAACACAGGTTTACTGTAAAAAAAGTAGAATTAACAATTACAGATAAACAAGGGTTTTCGAACGTAAAACCAGGTTTTTCTAATACTTGCCCATATTTTCGGGCGAAAACACGCCCGTGAACCCAGGTTTCAACTAGGTTTTTCAATTGAACTTTGAATTTCGGCCGTTATTTTAAATTAACGAGCGTGAACCTATGTTTACGGGAGTAAACCAGGGTTCTCGGGTGTAAACCATAGCTTACGAACGTCAACATATGTTAGCGATCGAGAACTTAGGTTTACGACCGTGAACATGGGTTTACACCCGTAAACATAGGTTCACACTGGTGAACATAGGATAATGACCGAAAATCATAGTTTTGTTCGATAAACCAAGTTTTTCGAACTTAAACCTACGTTCACGTTCATAAACTATGGTTCACGCTCGTAAACCCGAGTTCATGGTCGTAAACATAGGTTCACGCCCGTATACAATGATTCTCGGCAATCATATTATCCAACAGTTACATTCTTCGCCGAAAAACTATGATTATCGAATACTTACATAAATTTTCGAGCGAACACACAGTATAACGGGCTTAAACTATAGTTTGCTCTCTTGGACCCATGTTTACGTCCGATAAACTAGGTTTCTCGATTGAACTTTAACTTGCACAAAGTAATCAAGATCACAACAATACCCTAGGCTCGCCTTAGTTTAATATGGAAAACCCATAATATCTAAGATTTTGCAAACATCTTTCCCGCACAGTTTTCATTCAGTGTTTTGTGGTAGCCAGCCTTTTTGTACTTTCAGTACTTTGATTAAATTATACAATGGACAAAACTGATTATTTCAAAAATTGCTATTTGACTGCAGTCGGTCTATGTCTGGTAACGAAGGTCTGTCCCAAGAGCATGCTCAGCGGGAAACAGTTCTGATTTTTTTTTTTCGTGTTTTCGCAAAATGTTTATCAAATGGGTCTGTGACTTATCATTCAAATTTAGAAACAACGAGTCATTTTTAAAAATTGTAATGACTTGAAACATACTTTCCACGCATTATTACTATAGGATATTACATGAGTGCCTTTTCTTATTGAATTTATTAAACGAGTTGAATAAATTCAACGTGGAAAGTCACAAATGTAATATTCTTTTTATCACATGTAAGCTTTTCAAGATTCTACTTTCTTTACTATTATGAACAAATCAATTTGACCGACGTCTCCTACACTATAAACGACGTCAACGTCAAAGCTTTATTACATTAGTGTATTATCATTTTTATGTAATGGCTTTATTTCACTCCCGCGACATCTAACGTGACAATTTTTTCTTTGATTTCGGAGCAACTTTACATATTCGCATTACAGGCTTATTTGTTAATATGACATTTTGTATGTACTAGGTGGCTTCATCAAAGACCATTAAGGACACATTGTTTTGTCTGTAGTATGAGTAAAACAGATTTGATTATTGGGGTTTTTGGCTAAACTTCATTAAATTTATTATGACAGTATGTAAAAACGTGCATTTATTTATGTAAAAACGTGCATTTATTTATGTAAAAACGTAAAAACGTGCATTTAATTATGTAAAAATGCATTTAATTATGTAAAAACGTGCATTTAATTAACTTCTTATTACGTAAATTTATCAAATATTCTATACCCTTTGGTTGAATATCCTCTGATTTACCAGTGATTCGGATTTCCGATGAGCAGAATTGGAACAAAGCATCTGAAGGATGAGTAGTGGTTAATCAAACGAAAACCATATTTGTTTGGTTAGATTGATTAGATTGATTAGAACGTCATTTATCCTAGTAATAATGAATCGGGCGTCTTACGGTTGTATGACGTCACAATGTTCTTTCACCGGTCGACGCGCCCACCGTTGATTATCGCAGAATATGCAACGCTTGACGTCCTTCTTTGTTCAACCTGAAAAAAGTGAGCCAAGTGGGGATGCAATATCTTTTAAGACTTTGTATAACAAAAAGATACCCTTTTCATGATACAGTATGTTTTTGTTTTTAATGCAAAGTGGAGTGTTGTTGCTTGTTTCGCAATTTATATATAATAAGTTTTGCATTAGTACCATGTGTAAGTTTGAATATTGTGTCTGCTGTGTACATAGAATTTGTCGTTTAAGCATCATGAAATGTTCAGATGTTCCAAGCTGAAAACATGGCTTTGTATAGGAATTTCCGTATGTAGCACCTTGCCTCGAACAGATGAGTGAATTAAATATATAGCGTATTACCGCCATATGTAATGACGAAACAATCCAGTCGTTTATAACAGATTGGAACAGTCATATATATAAGACATTTCAAAATGCTTTTACACTTGTTTCAAGCCCATTAAGCAAAGCTTATGTTCGTGAATATTGAATTGAGCAAGTATTTCCGCTGAGACTGTTGCATACCGGCGTCTATTGAGGACTGACTATGCAATATGGACAACCAAGGGCACCAAAATTAATTTCTTATCCAAGTCATAAAGTATGCCTAATTCCACGTAAGGTTTTTATTTCTTCAGTTAAAGAGTCGCGGGATATATAACAGGTAAAACTACCAACAAAATAGTTTTTAAAAAATGGTCCAGGTTTCCATATGTAATACAAAATGGCACCGCATAAAAAGCAAGCCTGTCTGTTTATAAGTGTTTAATTCATTTATAAAAGATTATATGATGATGTATTTCTGTGTCAAAATTAATCAACACAACAAAATAAACTCAGACTCTTACTGTATTTATTGTATTGTTTTGCTATATTTTCCCCTTTTTTAAATGGGCCGTCTTTCATCCTCTGGTACCACACCTACCATTTAAATTACCTGACACTTAAATAATAAAATGAATTTTTCGTCGAATCTGGCTTGTTATCAAAAGTTGCCGAAATATTATGCCTATAAATATTCTAACCGTGTATTATATACATCAGTTTCCTTTATATTATATAGGTTAATGACCGTTCCAAAGCGGAGCCCCTATTTTCAACTGGTTGTTTTGTCTGTCTTGTATTGTCTGTTGCGGATGTTTTCTTGTTTGTTGTAAGCGTCTTTCCTCCGCCTCACTCCCCTTGTTGCCCGCTTCTTTCCGCTGCTTTTTGCGTTCCCTCCCCCTTTGCTTTTAGTAAGTTTTCGTGGCTCCCCTTTGTTTTGGCAGCCGATTCCTAAGACGGTACTTGATTGTTTTTTCTTACTTGTGTGGGTGCGTTTGTGTGCTTGTGGGTCTGTGGCGGTGCCCTGCTATTTTCTTATGTGTTGCTTGTTCATTCTTCTATGTTATTCAGTTGATCGTATTTGTATGGTTATTTTTGGTACATGAGTGTCTGTGCTGTTGTGGTTAACATTGTAGTGCGACTGTTTTTAAAGAACAAGGCATTCCCTTGTGTGTTCGTCCTTGTTCGGCTTTCCCCTTCTGCTTCTCTCTCACCACTCCCCCCCCCCCCCCCCCCCCCCCCCCCCCACTCAACCCCATTTCGCCCTTTACCGTTTCCTTCCCCTCCGTTGGTGTTTGGCATGAATTAATGTGTGCTTGTTGGATGTTTGAAGCAACACGTCTGAAATATTTTTCCATTACAGCTTCTTTTTGCTGACGGCCTACTATGCAAATGCGTGGCTCTAGGGCTGTGTTTTTGGTGCTGTATGCTTCCGATAAATCTACCCTTACCTATTATCTTTTGTGAAGACCGGCAAATAATTGATGAAAAACTTTTTGATGCCACCGGTGATCTAGTAAATATACTTTACTTTAAGTAAGGCATATAACACATATAGATCTTTTTAAAAGCCTAGATCTTGGCAGTGGTCCAGGGGATTTCTATCTTCATTAGTTTCACAGTACGGTCCCTATAAACAGGGTACCTTACCTTATAACTGTATCAATAAGTGGGAAGAGGAAACAGTGTATTTTATGCTAGCTTTAAAGATTATCTATTTTTGGCATTCCTTTATCAAAAGAAAAAAGTTCCTTGTTTTAAATCATTTTAAGAATATAATGACACATTTCACAATGTTTTTAGAGAGAAAAGGAAGTTCTTTGTGTTTTTTTCAAGTTCTGTCTTGAGAGGTGCACAAATTCAAATTTGAATATTCACTCATCTGAAGTTTTATATTACTGCTTTCTGAAATTTGTCTTAAAATGAAAACCGAACTAGCATTTCAGTACTATAATGTAACGCATGAAAAAGATACACTTCATTCAATTTATTATTGAAATTGAAATTTCAGTATAGATGAAACACAATAATTTGATTTTATCCTGTCATCATATATATTAATAATGATGATTGCACGTATAAGAGAAAATATTTTCCCATTCTTTTTGTAAATATTGTATAAATATATATTGATAAGATCACTTCGCAGATATGACCTTTTTCATTATTATGATATTGGAAGATATTGTTCGTCAATACAAAGAAATCATTAAGTTTTCATTATACCTATGTTTTATTATTACTATCATCATCATCATTACTATATTTTTATTACTTAGTCTAATAATAGTAGCAGTACTACTACTACTAACATTAATAATAATATGATTATAATTTTTATTATATCACTATTATTATTATTATTTTCTATCATCATTACCATTGTTATTATTATTATTGCTCTACATTCACAGACGGAAAATTTTCTTTCGACTTCACTGTGCACATTTTAAAGAGGACCCCTGCTGTGTTAATTGCTTTCTATTTAGCTACTGTCACATAATTGCTGATAAGCAACAGATAAGACGGGAGTTGTTTATATATATATATATTTTTTTTTTTTTTTTTGGTGACACTCATATAGTACTGTAGTGGATCTGGGCCTTTAAGATCATGCATTTTATGCAAAGACCGTACATTGGTCTATTTGAAAGTTGTAATATGTACCCTACTCTCTCTAAATTTATGGATGTTGGAGACAACTGCAAGGGCTAGAAAAGTGGACATCAATAATCGAGAATTTCATATATAACAATATTGACCTGGCCTGTAAAGTGTTCAACCTATAACTATACACTAAACAAATATTCTAGCGCAAGCTGTTTTGCAAATATCCTTTTAATTTGAAATTTTACACGCATTCGGAAACATATTTTTGATAGCATGCCATAATTATAGCAAAAACAATTTTTGCATTCAAATAGTTCGATTTATTTTAATACCTCAACCCATCTTCGAAAAGTCGATAAATAAAATCCATTTATTTAATTCTTTCGCTCACATTATGCAGTTTTTTTGTGCCGAACAGCATTTTTTACAACAGATATCCCTACTACTGGTTGATTTACTTAAACTGGTATTGTTTCCAGCAATATCGGCCTAGTCTGGTCGGTGGAGAGGTAAATATGACGTCTGCCGTTAACTCTACTGAAAATAGTTGTTACATACTTTCTAGCTATGCTTTTTTTTTTGTCGTCTTCACACGAAAAAAAAGAGACTTGTTAAGTGTAATCTATCGGCCTGTAAGTACGAAATAATTGAATTGGGCACAAAAAGTTTCTACTTTACAGGAATTTTTTGTTTTCTTCTTTGTTTGTTTCTTTATTTTTTTTTTTTTTTGTTGTTGTTGTTTTTGTGGGGTGGTCATTTTGTTTTTGTTTTAGAAATTGTATTTTATTGCGGAAACAGAATATTTTCTAAACAGTAATTTGTCTTTAAACAATATTGATAGAATGGTAAAATCATCTACAGCCTAGTTAGGGTGTTGAATCGTATGCAGTGAAATGTGAAATGCATGTCAACTGGTGTCAGGTACCCCCTTATTAGAAAGCGGTCTGCATAAAAACACCCTACTTTCATTTTCTAGGTCAAAACTCGAAAACTTGCTAATATAAGCATGAAAAACTGTCTTTTTATGTAATATACATTCCACGAGTGACATAATGCCCACTTGGCCTCCGTTTTACGCGCAAATGCGCTAAAATGGAAAATTGGAGCTATTCATTACGAACATTTTTTCCACTACACCACGAAAGCATATTTTTGACCGAATTACTGCTATTAACAAAATTTGCTTATTGGAAGGGTGTAGAGATAGTCTATCCCAGAATTCATCGGTACAGTGTGGAGGTTTGTAAATGGTAGACGTCATAACACTTTTATTACTCTCTTCATCTTTAATGCAAACTGAATCTGGAAGTAGATACTCTAGCTCAAAGTGTCTTGAGGGTAAGCTAAACTAAACATCTATCAGAGAGAGTGAGAAATGTTGTCTTTTCGAAGCATTGTGTCAAAGCCATCCAATTGCAAACTATCATCAGATCTCTCAAGGCATGGTGAGTCAAACTGGAAGAACTTGTTGGAAATATGTTTTAACATACGGCATATACCGCGAATATTATGATAAAAAATAGAAAAGCAATATTTATCTGGTATGGGATTAATTTTAACAATAAATTATCACAAAGCAATGCAATCTGGAGCCGTTAGGAAATAGTTTGTCTATTCTTAAATACAGTAGACTTAAGTATTAAATCATTGAGTAGCAATACGAATATTGAAATCAGATCGACATTGATGCCGATAATCAACAGTGATGTGTGTAACGATTTAAAAAATGTTCACAACAGCAAAAAAAAAATTCTCTCAAACGATGAGTGAAAAGAAGACAGTTATTCTTCGTCTTTTGTTGCTTAAACAACGTCACTCGTTTGGAGTGACTGAGCATATTTTCCAAAATAACGACTGATATACAGCAATAGCGAAATCCATTGCGTTAAATTAGATCGGTTTAAATACCAATGGTTTAACTTGCTTATCTATGAAAAATTTAAATGTTATGCCCAGTATGGTTATTTGAATGTAATAAAATCTGTAAAAATGGTCCCTAGGATACATTTAAAATTATTTTTAATGAAATTCGACTCCATGTCCTTTGTTTCGTCTGAAATGTATCAAAACCATTTCCATTGATTCTAATGACGTTTTCTACCAGTCCTGGTATTGCGGAGTCCGAATTATTATCCCATATTTCTGTTTTGTTCTGTTATTCTTCTGATATCTTATCTACATGTTTTTGCATGAACAAAACATTATAAATGATGTATACGTATTCGGAGAAACCGCTTATATTAGGGTCACAAATTATTTCTGTATCTGCCCAAAACAACACATAACGGCATTTTTCATATAAACAGTGATAGATAAGGAACCAGTCTTGTGTAATTATTTCCCCCGAAAGATGAAGATACTGAGAACAGTTTCCTTATTTATACCATAATTACATGCATAAATCAATGGCAGGTTCTCTACATTATTTTTTCCTTATCGATACAGGTTGTCCAGAAATATTTTCCAAATGCAATGTGGGAAGTAGCATTTCTAATCAATATGGAAACCGAAAGGCGTTTTGGAAACAGGGTAATTAAAAACATTTATATGCAATTTTTCCTTTTTTATACGGGAATACATAACCCGCTAGAAGGTACAGTTGTAAATTGCCCCTAAAGTACATGTAATGTGAAAATAGAATTGTACATGTAATTTTTAATTCCTGACAAAACGACGGTTGTAACTAAAATCTATGATTTAATTAGGTATTAAAGCTTCAATATTAATTTTATCTTCTTTATATCTACTTCAATGGACGTTAAATGTTTTGTTTTCCCTTATTGCGCTGCCTTTTTCAAAGGCTTTGAGTAGCCCGTGTGGTTCTAGGACAATATGTGTACGAAAAGAACTGGAGCGACAGTTTTACACTTACATGATCGTCGGGTGCGACTCAGAGAGTTCCTTACCTCATCTTCTATTTTGATGTTAGTGATAGGTAAAACTAAATTTTCAGTCCTGTTTGGCTTTTTGGTGCCACATAACAATTATACTGTTTTGGTGCACTAAAAACAAATCAACAAATGCATTGGTGGCTCGTAACATTATCCTTCTATTTGTACGAGATGATAATCTACCCGAGCACTTATTGTCTTTTATAACCATTTCGTATGTAAACTTTCATCTGGCGGGGATCACTTTTACTTGCACTGTCCAGTACCATTGGAACATGGCAGAAGGTTTGTGCACATTTAACTCCCCAGTGATGTATTGCTACTGACCGTTCTATGGCGCTTTTCCACAGTGCTCCATTATTTAGTAGTTACGTCCTCGTTACCTATATGTACATCTTACCTAATGTGTTTTATGTAAAAATCTATTATGCACAAATCTATACAATACATTTATTATATGTATGTTATTTAATTCTAACGAGCAATACTTTTTATACACATATGTGTTTACTTAGTGAATTCATAGACTTGTGTACTAAATGCTAATCTTCTCTTAAAGTAACACCTCACCGTTGAGAATGAATTCCTCACAGACCTCTTTTTTGTACGTAACAAGCATCACACTGCTAGCATTCATTACCACACGTATTATTTTGACAACACTTGTTACCAAAATAGTGTAATGCCCTGGCATTATGGTAATGTTTACCTGTTCTACTTTCACTTTCGGTTTCCATTCCAGTCTTGATTCTTCTATATTATTATTGTTGTTGTATTTTTTGCAGCTATCACTGACAAACCACACAAATTTTGACAGTTGTACTGTTTTAAAATTCAGTTCAACCTGCCTAATTCATGCGTTACGCCAGGAATCTTTAGCATTTCCCGGTATCACACGATCACTCGACTTCAGATGTAAACAATGTACATGTTGTTATGATTTCTTGCATATCCGCTCTATATGTACTTGTGTAACTATTTATGCTGAATCCCGTCAGAGTCGATTATGTTAATCATTGTTTGTATTCCTGCCAGGTAATTTCAAGTTATTCCTTGTGCAATACTCAAATTTTTCCGATTATATGTAGTCAACAGTTATTGTTTTGCTGGTAGCGGCCATTTTGGATTAACTACTTCCGGTTCGTTGCTACCGGTAACACTGTTTGAATTCTATGTGCGTTGTGCAAGAATCTCCAAGAAAGTTGTGTTTTACGTGTAATGGCTCACCTACTGAACTACAGAAAGCGTAATCATAAGCTGTTTATTCTATATTAATGTTTTGCAATATCAATTCCTGTGTATAATCGTCACAGTGCCTGTATTTTTATGAGTTTTTGTGTGCGGTGCAGTCGGGCTGCACTTTTGCTGCGTTGTTTTGTTGCAGTGCAGCAGCGCTGCGCTGGTGTTGCACTTTGCGTGCATTTGCAAGCCTTTTGGTGCAAATGCCGCTGCGATGCTGTACTAGTGCATCGTTTGCTGCACACGGCGTCTGTTGCACAGGTCTTGGGTATAAATGCTCGGTCGTCGCTGTGCTCAGGGACTTCAGTTGAAAAATTGTTTGGGTTGGGTCACGGAAATTTTGATTTAGGTATGTTCTTTTGCCTCTAGGTTTATAAATAGGTCAATCTTGAACTCTGTGATGTTTCGACACAAGGTTTACATTTATATCCGAGGCTATTAAGTAAATTCTGTTTTATTTGCATAATTCTTTATAACGATTTTTAAAGACAGGTTACAAGTAAATTATCACCATATTTCAAGTGTTTTAAACTTTTGCAAAGTAATGCTTTAATTTAATACCAGAATTCTATATGTGTACAAGTCAAAGGTTTGCATAATGTCGGGTATTTTATAAGGTAAACTTTATTGGGTATAGGCTTTCAAGAACCTCAGGGGTATTTAAATAAATTTAAGGTAGTGTATGTGTTATTGATATAGATTTAAGGTAGTGTATGTGCCACTGATACAGATATATGCTCTTGTTAAAATTGTTAATAAAATAATTAAAATTGTTATGAGTGGAAATGTGTTGTCTCATCTTTAGTAGTAGTTAGTTATAGGTTAACTCCCCTGTACCCACAAAGTAAAATATTTGGCCTGGGTATATAACTGAAGTCCATTTCAAAACACCTCACCCAAACGGCTGATAAGCAGGAACACCTGGGCTATGGCATAGGAGCCAAGGGTTGATTACAGCGGATACCGATTGCAGCCTTGAGCCTGGAATCTCACCGTGGTGGACCGTACCAGCCTAGCCCCGGACATTTAGTAAATATTTTATATGTAAAAGGAGGACCCTTAGAGCATAACGGATCCCTTCAATAGGATACAGGAGACAGAACTCGAGCATTATTGAGGCAACCAGTGCCGTCCCCTAATTAATACCGCTCCACCTATTCCCCACACAGCGTGGCAACGACAGCCCCCACCCTGCCCCACTAGCGCGTAACAATAGTTTATATATCTTCCGTGTATTGACAGATATGCTGCATAACTCACAGATGTATTTTCAGCCTTTTCTTCTATTCAAAATTGTCTTTTGGATAGACGAAATCCACGTCAACAACAAAAAATACGTTCACTCGCACCGTAGCATGATGGAAAGTAATTGTACGAAGAATTTGAAACGTGTTATCAGTCAGATCTATTGCCCTGCTTCCTGAAAGACAGACTGTTAAAAGAAACATTACTCTGAGCGTAACAATATTAATTGTTAATTGGTGACAACATATACTTATGAACAAATTGAATCTAGCCGAGTACTGCATTTCGCTAATTTTGAATTATCAATGCTGATTAGAAGCTCAATGCAACAGATGGCTTACGAAGTATATGAATTCTAAACAAAATGCCAAACTATGCCTTAAAATTATTATAGTTTGGTAGATCTGTATAATCAAAACTCGAATGGCACCATGTAATCTAATGTCCCGACGTCAGTTCCAAGCAGGGACAAGTGTACAAAATTTTCCAATGGCCGAACAAAACTATTAAATGTTAGCTGCTTCGTATGGTTTCATTTTGGTACGCATATAGAAACTATGCACTTCTAAAAAACCAGCATAGCACATTTCGGCAACTTGGCCATTCTTGTAGTAGATCCTAACAGCATCCACAGGTGCCCGTCCAGTCTTGGTGCCCATATGGGTGCCGCCCCCTCAAAAAAAAAAAAAAAAAAAAAATTAAAAACACTGTTTTAAGCCTAAAACGAAAAAAAAAAAAAAAATTTTTTCTAATT
Organism: Mercenaria mercenaria; assembly: GCF_021730395.1. Classification (NCBI taxonomy): domain Eukaryota; kingdom Metazoa; phylum Mollusca; class Bivalvia; order Venerida; family Veneridae; genus Mercenaria; species Mercenaria mercenaria. The sequence continues at coordinate 34,057,073 of NC_069369.1, read as the reverse complement.
TTTTTTCCCTATATATACTCATATGGAAAAGGTGCATGTGTTGCCGTAACGCTATGGAGGTTTACTAGGACACGCTGTGGAACAACCAAAATGTCCAGTTCAGTACCAATGCAAGATACCCTGCTGCAATTTACACATCATGCATTTATAAAATAGTAAACAATCCTATTCTACCTAGTAAACAGCCTTAAATAACTTACATTTAAATTCAAACAAGCCAAATTGTCTAGACACTTGCAAAATAACAGTGACGATCGGCCATTTTGTTTCAAAACGAAAGTAGAAAACCTATTCCGTTGTTTGCGTCTTAGAATTTAAATGTAAGTTATTTAAGGCTGTTTACTAGGTAGAATAGGATTGTTTACTATTTTATAAATGCATGGTGTGTAAATTGCAGCAGGGTAGCTTGCATTGGTACTGAACTGGACATTTTGGTTGTTCCACAGCGTGTCCTAGTAAACCTCCATAGCGTTACGGCAACACATGCACCTTTTCCATATAGAGTATATATAGGGAAAAAAAAATTTAAAAAAAAAATTTTTTTTTTCGTTTTAGACTTAAAACAGTGTTTTTAATTTTTTTTTTTTTTTTTTTTTTTTTTTTTTTTTGGAGGGGGCGGCACCCATATGGGCACCAAGACTGGACGGGCACCTGTGACAGCATCGAAGATTCGTTTGTAAATAAAAATGTATTGTCTTTATGCTTCTGAAATGTTGTGTAGCTCATCATATCAACATTCTAAGTAAACTTTAACCGCGATACGAAAAGAAACTCATCTGTTTCAAAACATTACACTGACGGGAGGAAAAATATTTACTAGTATTCCTTTAAAATATTTCTATCTCTATTCTAACATGATCCGGTTATTTTCTTATTCAACAAATGAGACTGCGTGTCATTATGCAACAAAATCACAGCTTGTACGTCACAGTTATTACGTCATAGTGTCAACGGTCAGAGCAGGACGCCGGAAAACCTGATAAGATATACATGATAATTGGTGTATATCATCAAGTACATTTGTTTATAGATAAAATCCTTGATATCGTGTTAAAATTGAAATAATGTATCCCAAACAAAGATTTACTCTTGAACAAAATCATTGCCTTTTAGATGCGTATTATTATATCGTTTTTTAATTTAGTTTGAAAAAAATGGATAGGCCTACCACTAGTTTTCAGAACTTAAACTGAGCCTGGAATAGCTCCAGCACCCCAACCCCACCCCTCTCCCCCCGCCCTCCAGCACCACCCCCGTCGATGTTTAGAGGTACACATAGAATTTTATATATCTTTCATAAAAAACAGGGAGAACTTGCAAGAAAGTGCCGCCAGTTGTACCTCAAACCAACAGCCTATAATTATTTCGTATCTGGACTCCAAACAATGATTTTGTTCAGCGACAAATCACTGTTTAGGATTTTCCGTTGTTTCTGCTGCGGCAGCTGCTGCTGCTGATGATGCTCATGATGATAATGATGTATTTTCTTTGCTTTTCGTTTCCATCGAAATGTTAAAAACCGTCTTATTTGTTTATTTGCTTAGTCACAGCGGCACAATCCAAGCCCCGTGGTGATTATTCAAGCAAAGGCATTAAGTGTCTCTCAGGGTATAAATACAAGCACGGACGAAACCAAAATGGAGAAATTTTACCTCAGGTTTACCGGATGTATGACTTGTTCCTTATACCCTTGTAAGTAATTCTTCCAACAAAATGGGGCTTCGATACGATACAACAGCGTTGATGGACAATTTATTTGTAAAAATCCATTTAAACCTCCCGGACTTAAAGGGAGTTAATAAAACTTATAGATATAACAAAAATATGACAACATTTACTGTGAATATAAATCAAGACAGCGAGTTTTACCTTGATTAATAAGATAAAGACAAGTTTAAAAAAAAATAGACTCAAATTTGAGTGAGTTTTAAACTCGTACAAATGCAATATACAAGTAAATATATATGAAAGAAATAACGTACAACATACCGGTAGAACCACCGATCAATAAAACGTCTATTGACGGTATTTCTTTGGACTCATCTATCATAATTGGTAACAGTTTTGAATAGATGGGATAATCAACATAAAATGAACAAGGCAGTCTGAAAGACAGCTAAATCCCCCGCCAATGCTATGGACAGTTAAAGGGTAAACCTTTGACCTTGAACTGACATGGCTGACTCATAAATTTTGCACAACGTCTTGATGAGGTGATCATTTGACCCAAAATTCATGAAAATCCTTCAAGGGATTTAGGAGATACAGAGCTCAAACCTTTGACCTTGAGTTGTGACCTTGACCTTGAGTTGACATGGCTGACTCATGAGTTCTTGATGCGGTGATCATTTGACCCAAGTTTGATGAAAATCCTTCAAGGGGTTTAGGAGATACTGAGTGGACACAAAATGGAAGGCTCAAACCTTTCACCTTAAGTTGTGACCTTGACCTTGAGCTGGCATGGCTGACTCATGGGTTCTGCACATTGTTTTGATGAGGTGATCATTTGACCAAAGTTTTATAAAATTCCTCCAAGGGGTTTAGGAGATATAGAGCGGACATGAAATGAAAGGCTAAAACCTTTGACCTTGAGTTTTGACCTTGACCTCGAGCCGGCATGACTGATTCATAAGTTCTGCACATCGCCTTGATGAGGTGATCATTTGACCCAAGTTTCATATGAATCCTTCAAGGGAATTAGGAGATACAGAGCAGACACAAAATGGAAGGCTCAAACCTTTGACCTTCAGGTGTGACCTTGACCTTGAGCCAGCATGGCTGACTCATGGATTCTGCAAATTGTCTTGATGAGGTGATCATTTGACCCAACTTTTATAAAATTCCTTCAAGGGGTTTAGGAGATATAGAGCGGACACAAAATGGAAGGCTGAAACCTTTCACCCTAAGTTGTGACCTTGACCTTGAGCTGACATGGCTGACTCATGGGTTCTGCATATTGTCTTGATGAGGTGATCATTTGACCCAAGTTTTATAAAATTCCTTCAAGGTTTTTAGGAGATATAGAGCGGACACAAAATGGAAGGCTCAAACTTTTGACCTTGAGTTGTGACCTTGACCTTGAGCTTACAAGGCTGACTCATGGGTTCTGCACATCGTCTTGATGAGATGATCATTTGACCCAAGTTTCATAAAATTCCTTCAAGGAGTTTAGGAGATATGGAGCGGACACGAAAGTGTTACGGACAGACGGATGGAAGGACGGAATGACAGAAGGACGGACGGAAGGACGGACGGACGGACGGAGACCATTCCTATAACCCCCACCACTTGTGGCGGGGGATTAAAAAATGGGGATGACGGGATTACACATCCTGCATATTGAACACAAGAAATATAAAGACATCAATGTTTTTGTTTTCAAAATCATCCACTGACTGGAAATAACGAATTAAGTTCAACTGCAGAGAGTTTAAATCAAAACTTATCAAACCGAACAATCTTTCCAACTCCTAAGTTGTTTTTCTTTTGTGTGTGTGTTTTATTGGGTTTGCTCCTGAAAATATTGACCGACATTAATGAACATTTGATTCATATATAAAGAATAAAAACAATTAGATGACACTCGCAATAAGGTCACACTTAAATCAAAAGTCACATAATCCGTAAATCCCCTGTGACCGCATTAGCAATCCCTATTATAAGCTTTAATACCATTCAAACCTCGTGCATTATAAACAACTAATAGACACGTGCGTAATAGAAACCCAGATCCAAATTTTCTCAACCAGTGTAGCGTTTGCCAAAAATGGTTTTATCCTGCAGAGGAAAAATAGGCTTAATTTAAGACATTGTATTCATTTTTGATTGATTTATTATAATACCTTTAACTGTTTGCTGTTACCAGTTTTATCAAGCGGAAGTGCAAGAATATTATTATTTTCTGAATACATTAACGTACACAAAAACATGAATGACAAATAGTAAACTCCTGCTTTTTTTTAGTAATTTCCGGATGGTAGGCAGCCACTTTTGTCTGATTACTCAACTGGAATGGACAAAACTGTTTGATTAATCGAGCTAGACAGAAATAAGCTTTGAGCACAAGTGTGTCTTCCGTGGATTGAAGTTGCAAAACTAAAGCGTGAATAGCCAGAAGAGTCCAATAGAAAACTGATTGAACTTGTACAGTCTTTTTGTCTGTTTGTCTATAAACAGGAATTTGTGTGTGCGTGTGTGATTTTGTAACAGAACTGTGTAAATTACCGCTGCAGGCTTGCAACAGAAAAAATGATACTGCATTTAAATTTGTAATTTAATTAGAATATTCATCAACAGGAATTACTTCTTTTCATTTTATTGCAGAAGTTGTTCATAAGATATATTAAACAAATGAGCCGCACCATGAGAAAATCAAAATATTGCATTTGCAACCAGCATGGATCCAGACCAGCCTGCGCATCCGCAGTCTGGTCAGGATCCATACTGTTCGCTTTCAAAGCCTATTGCAATTAGAAAAACCGTTAGCGAACAGCATGATGGTCGCAAATGCATTATGTTGGTTTTCTCATGGTGCGGCTCAACTGATCTAACTCGTCACATCAGTTTAACGTATCTAGGAAACAGCCATATTGTAATGGTTTAGTTTGTTTCATGGTGTAATAAAATCGTTTCTGGATGTAAACTAACAAAGTGACAACTCGTTTGACATTACTGAGACCAGGTATATCATAAACAGTTTTATGTCTACAATTGTAAATTGCATAATATAAGTGTTGGAAGACCACTAATGGAAATATAGACAAATGAGATTAAGTCCAATGTCTATTGAGAGATAATCATTTACAGATAAGAAAAATATATGAAACAAAAGATTTCTTATTGTCTATAAATATGTAAGCCATCAGAGAGTGTCTGGAATTTAAATATTTACCTGTCGAACAAATTAGAAAAATGACATAAAAAGCCAGACAATTTCGATTCATTTTATGAGGCCATAGCACAATGGTTGAAATTGATAGTAAATTAATAGTAAATTCATATCAGATAGTATAACGTTATTACAGTAACATAACTAGGTCTGATGGATTCAAAGATCATAAAAGTTCATTTTAGGTGGGGATCGAAGCATTTTGGATATCATTGATTAACAAATTAATCGAAAAGTTGACATTTTATACACGAAAACATCGTGCTATTTTGTAGAACATATTCAAGGGTTTTTCGTTCAAAGCAGGTTAATTTTAAATAAGACGAAGTGAGGAAAATATATTTGAAAACATGTTTGAAGCAAAATTCAGCATGACGGAAGGGAAATCCTACGAAATGCCGAAAATTTTTATAGTACGAAAAAGTCAGATAAACTTTACAAAAACGTGTTTGGTCAAATTGATATAAAACACTAGCCAGTGATTTAGGGGGCCTTCGTGGCCGAGTGGTTAAGTTCGCCTACTTCAAATCACTTGCCCCTCACTGATGTAGGTACGAGCCTCACTCGGGGCGTTGAATTCTTCAAGGCATGTGCATGAGGAAGCCATTCAGCTGGATTACGGAAGGTCGATGATTCTACCAAGGTGCCTGCCTGTGATGAAATAATGCACAGAGGGGCGTCTGGTGTCTTCTTCCACCATCAAAGCGTGAAAATCTATATTTGTGAACCGAAATATACAAACAAACAAACTAACCAGAGCTTTATAAAATGACAATCGTTGTATCGTTTTATACTTAATGTCCACGTTTCCATTGGCCTTATATTTCCGTTGAAATTTAGATAGTCACTTGTGCTAAATAATCTATCAATTTTCTGTTTAGTAATTGCCCGACGATAGCAAAAATGCTTCCCCTCTTATCCCCTCTTAAATCATGGCTTATCTGGTTGTTGGATTATCGGTCCTAGAGGTTTCCACTTGAAAGTAATAGTATGGACTATAGGACATTGTTTCAATTGAACACTAATAGTTCGAACAAAAGTGAGATAAAAAAATAACAAGGATATATATCAAATAGGGAATGTCACGTTCAAAAAACGCAGCCTCCCCAAAACGAAACTCACAGCACGCAGATGTGCACACTGCCAAAACACACACACTCTGATACAAAGCAAACACACAATGACAAAACGAACAAATAAAGGAACAGTCAGTGGGGTCACCGCCTTGGAAAGGTCAGTGGCATAAACACCACTGGGGTTCTTTTAAAAATGGTTTATGGTGCGCACCCAACCTAACCTTTACCATCACCACGTTCCAAAGCCTCGGGACAGTGTATATAAAGTAATCCCTGCAAGGCGAATCTCTAACACACAGAGCATCAAGAGAAACACCTATTTCAGTCCTGGTGGGATTTTAAAAAAAGACTGCTTATTACATAGTCCCCCCCTCTTCTGTCAGACACAATCAAAGTAGTGTTCAACTGTAAACGGGTTGAACACTAAACATGCGGTGTGTCTTAAAACAGTTGGGTCGTAGCCACTTTTAATAAATTTTACCAAATACAATTGGTGAATTACCATGACCCAAAATCTTATGAAGTTTGTAAACCACATCCCCATAAAAATCGGGGTTTGAAATACCTTCTTTCAGAAGTGTCTTTAAATTACTAATAAATTTTCAAACGATTGTAAAATTTAGCAATATATTTACGCAATTTGTAAAAGCGATATCCTTGCTGAAGATTTATTTATTTTTGTTGGGTGACATAATCATATGTCGACTTTCCAGCTTTGATGGTGGTTCCCCTTCGTGCATCGTTTCATCACAAGCGGGCACCTGGGTAAAACCACCGACCTTCCACCAGCCAGCTGGATGGCTTCCTCACAAGAAGAATTGAACGCCCCGAGTGAGCCTCGAATCAACATCGATGAGGGGACCTTGCTGAAGAAGTTCATTTGTAATATATTGATTACGTTCATTGAAATCCTCAACATGACTACACGCACTGGCGAATTTAAGATATACCCCATTATGATGAAGCCTGAGGTACATTCCCATCCAAATGGAGGAAATTTATATTACTAAAATTACAATCATAATTCATTTATTGAATACCGCTAAATAAACCGTATGGTACGGTAGGTTTTCAATATTATATAATTACTACCGCCTAGACAGTAACTGACAAATCACAGGCAAGGCCCTGACAATAAGTAAAACTGCTTTACCCCAGTTTATTTTGTACGAACATTACCTGTAGATACCTCATAGCAATTAGCAGGGTGCAGCTCTTCTACAGGGAAGGTTATGATTAGTAGTTACAAGTGTTACTCTTTAGTCAATCAGCTGAACTCACACCACTTGAATTACTCTATAGTCCATGAGCTGAATTCACACAACTAGAGGAACTCTATAGTCCTTGAGATGAACTCACACTACTAAAGTTACTCTATAGTCCATGAGCTGAACTCACACTACTAAAGTTACTCTATTAGTCCATGAGCTGAACTCACACTACTAGCCTAAGAGTTGTGTGTGCGTGTGTGTGTGCGTGCGTGTGCATGCGTGTTTAACGTCTTTCATAACAATTTTTCAGTCGTATAAACGACTGTGTCCACTTGTAGCAGTGAGCACGATACCCAACTTTATAATGCTGCCTCACTGGAATATAACGCTGTAAACACGTGACATGATATCCCACCTAGTCACAATATACTGACACCGGCCTGACCAGTCCTAGCACTATCCTCTTTATGCTGAGCGCCAAGCGAGGAAGCTACTAGTACCATTTTTACGTCTTTGGTATGACGCGGCCAGGGATCAAACCCACTACCGCCCGCACTCGAAGCGGACGCTCTACCATTGGACTACACAGGAGTCCATTAGCTGAATTTACACAAGTAGAGGAACTCTATAGTCCTTGAGCTGAACTAACACTACTTAAGTTACTGTATAGTCAATGAGCTAAACTCATACTACTAGATTTAATCGTTAATGAGGTTCATCAGGATAGCAGATGTATTTTATGTAAACGTTTTTCATGACATATCCAGAAAATTATATATACCTGGTTGACAGTTTAGGTCGATTTCACAGATCTTCCTTAGAACTGTGACGACTTCTGGTTACGGACTGGTTCACTGCTGGACAGGTCAGAGTGAACTAATTGTCCGTAAATGGTGCTGAGGGAGTAGGCCCCCTGGTCCCTGTTCATCACTGGTTGCTGCTTTACAACCCTTTTTACCATCCTTTACAACACAAATATAGTGTGATAAAAACTCTGCTGGACAGATGTAACAGTTTGGTCACTCGAGAGGAGGACAAAATCAGAGAAAAGAAACATATAACATCAGCTTTAGTGAAAAGTGGGTACCCGAAATGGGCCATAGAAAAGGTTGAGGAAGATATTAAAAATAAACCGGAAAAGAAGAAGGGAAAGGGTAAAAAGGACTCGGAGGGAAAAAAACAGTTCTGCCCTATGTACAAACAGTGTCAGAGACAGTGAGTAGAATATATAGGAAATATGGCATAAAAACAGCCATGCGCCCCCTCGAAACTCTTAGAAATTTATCAGTGCATCCAAAGGACAAAGTTAGTCCAGAAATCATCTGTGGGTGTGTATAAAGCATCAGCTGCAAGAATTGTGAAAGTGTATATGTTGGAGAGACTGGTAGAAAGTTTGGAACGAGATTATCAGAGCACAAGAAAGGCTCTTTAAACGTACCAGCTATTTACACTAGATCAGAAAGAACTCAGAGAACACTTTTAACAATAGTGCAATAACTGATCACACATCAAGAACAACCATGTTATTAACTGGGAGAGGCGAAAGTAATCGATATGGAGGACAACCAGAGAGTTAGGCAAGTGAAGGAAGCCATCTGGATCGCGAGCAGCAAATCAGTAATGAACAGGGACCAGGGGACCTACTCTCTCAGCACCATTTACTGACAATAAGTTCACTCTGACCTGTCGAGCAGTGAACCAGTCCGTAACCGGAAGTCGTTACAGTTCCTTGGAAGGTCGGTGAAATCGACTGAAACTGTCAACCAGGTATATATAATTTTCTATATATGTCATGATAAACGTTTACATAATTATACTAGATTTAATATATAGTCAATGAGCTGAACTCACACTACTATAGTTATTCTATAATCCATGAGCTAAACTCACACTACTAAAGTTACTCTATAGTCCATGAGCTGAACTCAAACTCAAACGTTCAAACTAAATGTACTTATCCTTAACGTCAGTGGAGCGGAGAAATCGACAGTCATTGAACTTAATTGGATATTTCGCTTGCTTTCAATATACACGTTATGTCTCAACGCAACCTTATATACCGACTAAACTATATTTGTGAAGCAAACATCCTCCCGATTGTTTAACTATAGCTATGGTACTCACACGGGTTTCATTAGAATAGTGTCAGAAACCGTGATCAAAGATTATTTCAGAATTGGTCATACATACTAAATGTCCGTTTTTAAGGATACACTAAGCAACGAGTTGGTGCTCTGCTCTAACATGGTTTTCTTCCACATTTCCAAAGAAAAAAACATGATTTGTAGCATACCAAAATGAGCCAGGCTGATATTCTTAGAATATTTCATACAGCAGAATTCTGTTAAGATAATAAATTAATATATGTAAAACTTTATTGTTATCTTCAGACAGATTCAACTCTCTCATCAGTACTTCAAATGAGCCAAATGTTTCTATGCTGTGTGGGAGTCAAACAAACTACCAAAAAGTATCACAAATTTTCTCTAAATTTTCAGAAAAGAGTTCCACAGAAATCAATAATGTTTTGGACGCCAATTCCTTCCTCACTGAATTAAAAGTGATATAATACTAGAACGGGTTAATTTATCTGAAATTCAAAGATCACTCTTCAAAGAAACAGCGAGCCAATTTTTATTCGATTTCCTTTATTAATGGAGGAACTGAATCACTTCCAACACTTTACAAAGATGTGAATATCTGTTCTGAAAAAAGTCGAAAATGTGTTATATGAACTTTCTACTTAGGCGCATCTTCCATGAAAGACTTTTTCTGCCAACGAATCAGACTACTTCATTCTCCCTTTCCATGTATTAATAGGTCGACAGTTGGAACAGTACTAATACTTTTTTTAACAAATAATTAGGCCTCTCCACCAGACAACAAGTCAAAATCGTGCAAATCGTCCATATAATTTCGGGTACATCAAAGCACTATAATACTCCCATTAACGCTCCCTCTAGAGCCTTGGATGCCCACATTATAATTATTGAGATTCATAAAATCAAATTGTGTGCTGATGGTCAAGAAACACCCGACTAAATCTATTGCTTAGCTGTTCGTTTCTGAAAGACGTTATTGTAAACAGGTCAAATACTTAGTGTTTATCCTGGTATCTCAACAAATTTGAACCTAATTAATTGTTAATTAATTTAAATTAATTGTTTGGAATCTTATAAAGGAACGTATCATGAATTTATATAAAATAAAAACAGAAAATGTCCAAAATGGGTCATGCGGACGGACATAGTCTAAATAATGGCGAACATTTCTGTGTAGTAATAAAAAATCCTTCAATGCAATTAAAAGTTTTTACTTACCTTAAACAGTGATCTTGACCTTTAAGCGACAAGCATAAATAATGTGTTGACACATTTCTAACATTGAGGAACATTTGTGTAAAGCACTATCAAAATCCATCAATGCATATAATAAAAGCTCATGGATCGGAAACAATTTTCACTTGACCTTCAATAGTAACTTTGACCTTTGACCCACACGTATAAGGTATACATGTGCATGGTCAACATATTGCTCTCTATTCACATAATATTAAGTTGTATGAATCTAGCTTAAATACTTTTAGGATCCAGATTTGCGAACGGACAGTCAGACGGACGGAGGGCATTCCTTTAGTACCCTCCCGTGTTCCACCAGTAGGGGACTAATAATGCATGTAGGGTCATCTGGGGTCTTCCTCTACTATCAAAAGCTGAAAAGCCGCAACATGACCACAAATATTTATTTTGAACAAGAACCACCGCGGCTGCAGATGTCTGCCATTAATATCGTACAAAGACCATTTCTGTAATTTATAGAATGGTGACAATCACTGAAGCCGTCTTTGTCTCCAGCAGAGAAAAAACTTTACAACATTTTGAAAATTTGTTTTTACACATTACTAAAAAACTATGTTTTATTTATAATTATAGCTGCACTCACAAGACGTCGTTTGTATTCGACAGATTTATATATAAACCAGCTTTCTAGTTGTTTCCATCTGTTTGGTGACCAATGGAAACCACAGAGGCTCATTAAATTTCCTGTCCTCCCGTATCAAAACGTGTAACTATCTATGAATATACAATGTACACACATAACAAAGTATCTTATGTAAGATTTACAAGAGGCCAACTGCTATTTGAAAATTAATATTAAATTTAACAAGAGAAGTATTTGTTATTACTGGTTGAGGACCACCAAATCCGGACGACCACCAAACCGGACAGTTTCGTAGCTGCTAAATTTTGCTGTATTTTTAGCAATCTTTTATAAGTCAAACGCACATTTGATTTTTTAACAATGATGTGGAATTATATCTGACAAAAATAGCTTATTGAGGAGGAAATTTCATTTTTTGATTTCGTCATCTATACTGAAGCATGAAACATCATGGGTGGATTTAGAAATCCGCACTGCATTTCTTACTATCATATAGCAGTTTTCCACACAAAAAAATCTGAATATAATTTATATAATTCAGACCAATAATGAACACTTTGACTCGTTTTCACATCGCATAGCAAAATGTCCTCAGTACAGAGGTTTCCATAAGTTGTAAAAAAACTGTCCAGATATATGGTACTGCCAAGCAGTGAAAGTAAGTAGTTTAGTTGACCCTACATTCGGCCCTTGAAAGGGCATTAATCATTCGTTAGGGGTAAACAAGTTAAGTCTTCTTCTTGAGGGTGCACCTAACTATGTTCATGTGAAATTTCACAGTTGTAAAGAAGGAAATGAAAGAGAAAATGGCGAAAAACCTCTAAAAGTGTCCGGTTGGTGGCCCCCGACCAGTATACCTTATTAAACTTACAAATTATTTTTACCAACATAACAAGAAAAGAAGAGATCTTTTAAAGTCTGAAGCATTATAATAGATATTTCATAAGGAGGTATGCAGTGCTTATTATTATGTACCAGTGTATGTTCCCAAAATGTTAGTTATGTTTATTTTGTAATCCTGGCCATCATATTCATTAAACAAGCATTTAGATTGTGTTTACTATTTAAGACAAAGTTTACTTATTGATTTTTCCCAACAATGTCATGTTGAAAAAGGTTGTTTTCCTTAATTTATTACCGGTATATTAATTACGATTGAATATGACGTTCGATGGATTGCAACTCTGACTCTTTTTTTGCAATATGTAGTTGAACAATGCACAACACACTAACAGATGTGCTGGTCAATATTTTTGTTAATTGACTGTCTTATTGGTTCCAGATAATGCTTTGTATTTTACAAACTTTGATTGCATCCAATTCAGTTCTATTAAGGATACAATAAAGAGTAAATTGGCATACTTTGAACATTTTTTGTTTTTATTTTTATAAATTCATCATACTTTTTTCTATCATATGCTAAAAATATATTCAAGAGTTCATCTTTATTTGGTGACTGTGCCGACTAAACAGTACACATTTGGCCTCTGTTTATATTAACACCTTTCTGAAGAAAACAGCCAGGTTATAGATTTAGTCACGGTATTTGATAGCGTTTGTTTTCCCAAACTGGATAATTATTATAAGATCATCAAAGGCTCTAAAGGGAGCGTAAATGGGGTAATACTGAGTGTTGCTTTCGTGTACCCGAAATTACATGGGTGATTTTTTCCAGGTAAATAGAACAGATTTTGACTGGTTGTCTTGGTGGAGAGGCCAGATTATTTGTAAATAAGTGTTAATCATGCCAAAACTGCCGTCCTTATTATTACATACAATTGAAGAATGAAGTTGTCTGATTTGTTGGCAGTAAAAATGAAGTGTTTGATGATGGAGGAGTCTAAGGATAATATAATACATTTTCTTCTTTTTCTCAGAACAGAAATTCACAACTTGTGAAGTGATCCAAGTCCAATATTTACGTAGGAAATTGAATAGAATTGACAGACTATTTCTTTGAAGGGCGGTCTATAAATGTGTACCACAGTTTTGTAATGAATTAACCCGTATTACAGTTTTGTAATAAATCGACCTATTCTTGAATTATATCATTTTTAATTCATTGAGGAAGGACTGCAGACCCAAAAATAATTGACTTCTGTGTAACTCTTTTTTCTGACAATTTAGACAAAATGTATGACCCTTTTTGGTAGTTTATTGGTCTCCCACACTGTACACAACATTTCAGGTCATATAAAGTACTGATGAGAGAGTTGAATCTGTATTAAGGTTATTATAGTTTAACATATATTGTTATCGTATCAGACTCGTGATGCATAAAATCTTATTAAAATAGTACCATGATAAAGCGTAATCTTTTCCCTTCATTTTGGTATGCTACATAGCATGGTATTTCTTTGGAAATATGGAAAAGCAAGGTACCCCCTCACTGCTTAGTGTATCCTTAAGTGCCAAAGTCAAAATGTTTCAACTCATGGATCATTCAATTAAGATAATAAAGATTAAAGACATTGACATAATCGCAAAAAGCAAATTATAAAAACCATCTCGTGCCAAGACTTTTCTCGTTAAAAGCTTTTGACAGATGCTATCGAGACGGAAGTAATTTTTCATTAACCCTATTAAGGAAGAATAGCTTTTAGCAGAATAGTGTCTGCTGCACATTGCACAATAGGAACAAAGCGTAAAGAAGATGAAAATGTCACAGTAATCATCTCATAAAGCTTTTTGTGAAAAGGAAACGGATGTTCTTACAGGGGGTCTTTTGTTTTTCTTGTTTTCTTGTTTCTAGTATGATGCGTCATTGGCGGAAACAAGGTGTTTATTTACCAAATATTGTAATGACAAAATTGTTACGAAAAGGAAATGACATTTCTTTTTGATTTTAATAGGGAACCGATCCTACTGATTTCCGTCGCGATCCCTCTACGGTAACACGCGATATACCGAATGAGATCTATACTATCGAATTAAAAAAAATGTGTATTTCCGGTACGTGCACAGAGCCCCTGAGTTCAAAATTTTTGGAAGAATACTCTTTTTCCTTGTGCCTAATAAGCGTCCACATAACTTGTCCGAACCGCAACGTCTTACACATTAGTACAGATATGCATATATGGTATAATAATTATATACACGCAGTGTGCACTTAGAAGCACAGTTCATATAAATAAATAAACCTCTCCGGAGGGTGCGCCTATCCAAGAGGCGGAAATACCTGTAATACAATACAATATGGGCAGTGTTGTATTAATTCCAAAATCTACCTATAAATTGATAGAGAATCGACCCTACGCGTAGTGACGATAATCGGGATCGATCCCTCTATGGAAACATGTGATATACCGAAGGAGATATTTTCTATCGAATGAAAACATGTGTCTTTCCGCTCCGTCATTAGACAGTCCTTTTCAAATGTTATGGGATGAGTTGAAGCCGGATCGATTCCCGATTGAGGCAGTGCCTTATTTCATATTATTAACCATTACCATGCTAAAATTCTATAGTGAACTTCTCCATTTTTCAATTTTGGACAGTACCATTAACTGTTAAAAGAGGTTTTTACAAAAAAGATGCTGACTGAATGGATGTGCAGTCTGATCATGATCTGCACTGGTTGCAAAGGCAGAATCAACCGTGTCCAGCATGATGAGGGTTAACTTTAGAGAGGAAGATCAGCACGTATTTCGAATAATCCATAATGATAATAATAGAAAGTTTTCCCCTTAATATTTCATCGGTATCTAATGAGTTATAACACGTTGTAGCCATTGAAATGACAAGAAACACAACGCTGTTACATTATCGTCGAGATGTCTGGACAGTAAATGGCAATCTGATAAAAAAATTTCCCGATTGAAGATTTTTCAAAATTGTGAATCAAAATGCATTATTTACATCATGTGTATGCTTACGTGTTATCATTGCCACTAGAATACAAAGAAACATCCACACATTTGACCAAGACATCCTTTTTAGAGAAAAGGGTCTACCATTACTTAAAAACAAATGCACCTCTGTCTAATGCGGGCTTAATGGCTCTATCTCAAAGAAAACATGATTTACGCTTGAAAGGTAACAGTAAAAATGATTTCCGAATAGTTCATTATACCAAGGCAGACCATCGACAGCAAACAAATTTCATTTAGAAAGTCTCTTTGGGTTAATTGACCTTACGCCAGATAGCCTGTAGCCACGCCTACCAGTTTTCAGGGGGAACAATTCATGCTAGGCCCGACAAACAAAGGAATCAAATGGCGACGGCAGAAATATTTTGCCGAACATTCTAGTTGATTTCGGCATACGCTACCTCAATTCACACGTATTTCTAAAGTGAAAAGACAAAACACAATCGTTAATAAGTGGATGTTCTGTAGCGAAACATAAATTTTACAAAAAACAACGATACGTTGTTGTTAAAAGCCAGGAACTGCACCCGAGTATGAGGAAACTAAACAAGGCAGGGGGCCGAGCGGAAAGCACGTAAAAAAGACGGAAATCTCTGAAACCATTATAGCTGATTTTGTGGGGTTTTTTTAATTGTCCGTTTCTTTTTCATTATAGAAACGTCAAATTTCGATCTCCCGAAATTCATGTAGGGTATGACTATATTAAGCAGACTAGAACATTGATTTTTATTAATTAAGGTTGAAATCAGACTGTGGATTCTGAATCCTATTTGAAAATAATTAGATAAATTGAATAAGGTAATTTACATGTAAAAATTGTCACTTGTGTCATTTAAGAAACGTCGGATTTCGAAATACCGGAACTCATTTAAGATGCTCATATCATTGTTCAACGTGATTATTCAGATACATAGCATTTAATGTCTAATACTTAGACATGATGTGTTTTAAGTATAAGTAAAGAAAGTTCTCTTATTAGAATTAAAACGTGTAAATGATAAATAAATAAGATATAGTCCAAGGCGATGATATAGTCCATACTCATATTTCAAGACATATACCGGCGCATCGCAGCTTAAAACAATGTTTGAGCCTACCAAATTTCTTTATAAAGTATACAGAATGAATGTATAATTTTTTGTTTAACAACATATCTTCTTTATACGAAATATGCTATTTTTTCTGGAATTTTAGACGAAGTTTACGCTGTCTATTAAAATGAAATTTAGAACGAAAGCACACACCAAGTGCTAAGTCAAAACTTTGAGCGCCTGGAAAATTGTTGATTAGACTCATTAAAAATAATCTTATATTAATCATAGTTTTTTATCATGTGTATTATTTGTTGTATTATCACCCAGGTATGACTTAACATACACCAGTGGGAGATCGATGTAAACCTTAAAAAATGCATAAATCATGTTTCCGGTACATTAAGGCATAATATTTACACGTTACCATTCAAATAATATAGAACATCAAATACTTGTGTTTTATCAGTTCATACCAGTTACTCTGGTAACTGATGGAATATTTTTACTATTGAATAAAGAATACTAGGCACTTTTGTTAAATAAGAAAGTTAATTTTCATAGAATTTTACACTGATTTAAATGAAATAATTAAAACGTTATAACACAATGAGTGCTAAGTCGAATTGCTTTGCTTTTTAACATTCTTATAAGATTTTTAAGATCAACTATTCTTGGGGACGTCCACAGAGCCTGATACATCGTTGACAATATTCGAGGTCTGAGAGTGGATTTGGAAAAGGGAAGCGCTCTAGTATTACATTCTCTTCCCTGTGTCTGATGTAAAGGTGTCGTAACGTCACCTTTTTACCATTTTGGACGATTTTTCGGTGGTATTTATATTCTTTGACTGGCGAGTCCGGCACTAAGTTTGACGGACAAAATGGCGGCTAACAACAAGGCTTATCAGTTCTGTTATCTGATTGGTCAGTTGGAACCTGTCAATCAACACTGGCGTAAGGTTAATTGTATTCAGGTAGCTGAGACCAAGCTACCGGACTGAAATTAAACCTGTTGCAGTTGCTTTTTTGACCATGAAACAAGGTAAACAAACTTCTATTCTTCTCGAAAGTTTCGTCTTTTTCGTTTTTTAAAACAAAATACCTTTTGTAATACAGGCCAGTCGGGAAGGTCCACAGAAAAGAAAGTTCTGTAAAAATTTCAACTGCTACATCTATTATTTGAAAATATATGCCACAATTACTGATAAAGAAAATAATATAAATGGAAATATGACAACTTGTTTTTCTCGTGTTACTTGATCCTGGATTACCGGACTCGATGCCAGTCAGTCGCGAGCATTGATTTGTAATTTAGTTAAGGGCAGAACAATCTGCGTACGTAGAGTCAACGAGTTGTTTCATAATTTTGATTTATTTTTGTACATCAAAAACACTTATTCATTTTTGGATGATTAGATAATGTCGTTTCCAACTGAAAAACGTTATTTTGATAAAAGTTCTTTTAAGTTTTACAACATTAAAAATTGCTGTTAGTGTTATTAAATATTTCTTCATTCACTTTTTAAATGCAGATTGAATCAACAATTTCTTATCGACTGACACAAACATCAAGACCATTCTCTGAAACCACAGGGAATTTTTCTAAAACCAGACAAATTAGAAAAGTTACGAGATATGGAAATTTCTTTGATGTTTTGAATGAAGTAATATATCAAATGACATGATAAGTGAGAGTAATTACTTTACAATTCGAAATTGTTCTATGACAGTAACGATCTAAAAAATACATTTTTTCAGCATACATTTACATGTTGTCTATATTAACGTATATATTTCCGTTAAGCGGGATTAATCAACAAATCAAAAGTAACTACAGATTGAAGAACAATGCATTCATAAATGCAATACAGTTACAGGGATGGGACATTTAAAACTCTACTGCTTTTTTTTGTCTGAATAGTATGTAGGTTAAAGTCAAAAACCATTTCCTTGAAAATGCTTTGCAAGAAAAAAACGTTGTTCTAAGTCCTTTATTGTACTGACACAAAAGTATATTCGAAATAACTAAGACATAATGTCCTAAGTTATCTTTAATGTGAAAATATTTTCTTTGGTTACGTTCAATGCTTTAAAATGATCTTTTGTATTGGATTTTATATTGCATCTGTGCATAATGTACCTGCTTACCCTTTTAAAGTTAGGAGGTCGTGACGAAAACAACATTTTTGTATTTATTCGCGCACTAGATTTTTCCCTCTGCATTTGGCGTGCTTTTTTCTTTCTTTCTGACGAATTTGTTTTACCGTTTCAGCCTTGGTCAGCAATAGAACAACATAGACTTTCACCGAATTTATCACACTCATAAGTGCTGACCACGTGTTACTTCATGATCAGTCAATGTTGAAGTTTGCCATACTGGAATTATTTGACTGCAAGTAAAACTAAAATGCAACTTATTTCCGTCGTGAAAAGTTATTCACAACCAAAAGAAATATAGTCGGAAGAAACATTTGGACCGTAAAGCCTCTTCAGAATAAGGGGGAAAAATCCGGCAGCTATTGTGACCCTCGAATTGATAAAGGCTAAGGTGATTCTCTCAAGAAACAACTAAATAATTATCCTAGTGGTCATTAAAAAGTTGATACTATAGTTTGAATGATTTAAAACTAAGGTGATATTATAGACAAAAACGGAACTGGCGTAGCTACATGTAGCTCGGACGGCTTCCCTTGGCAGACCCGCGCTAACATACTTTAAGGATATATGTGCTTCTCATCAACAATCCCAATACTGTCGAGAACTTCTCTATGTACGTGTGTGTGCATAAACATGTGATTTGTACTTTTTAAAATATGTCGCTACTAAGTGGGAACCACTATCCGGACAGGAACAGTTTCCGGATAACTTAAATGACGGCTTATTTCGGCGTTATCCGAGCTATTGTTTCATTCATATCATCCAGACGTGTTTTTTTTTACTTGGTTGGAAAGCACACTTGTTCACAAGTTAGTAAAAATATAAAATCTCGTAGAGATACCTTACCTGTTTAGAAAAAACAGCCTTACGTTCCAGGGCTTGCAAATAGCAGTATATATGCGGAATACTATGTTTACTTTTGAGGTACATGTGTAAAGTGGGGTAAAACAACAACGCTCTAAATTCTATCGAATGCAGACGACAAGAATTTATGTCTTTTTTAGAATTACTTCGCACATACGTTAATTATGCAGATACAGAAATTCTATACTAGTAATTTGATAGATACAGGTCGACTTTACATTAATCTTTTTTTTTTAAAAAAATAACAGTAGTATTGGGGTCTCTTTAACGTCAGGAATGCGCATGCTCAAGAATGCCCGTGCGGCGGACATTTTGAAGTCTAGTTTTAGAATAACACCACCTTTCTATGTTAAGAATGACCTCACTCTGCTATCTATATCTCCCTGAAGTATATAGAGCCGACTTATATACCTATCGAAGGCGTGTTCGAGCTCATTGAGGGTCAGCCCTACACGGGGAGATAACACGATTATGAAGGAGTTAGCCGGGTTTTAACGCTTGAGTGATTTTGGCTCATTATTCGGTTCCTTTTGGAAATACGATGATCAAAGTATACATTTTCCAAATCTTCTTGAAGAGACCTTTCCAACGATACCTCACTTCACCAAGTTCGAGTCTGGGAACGCGCAGTTAAGCGTGTAGGGTATCTAACCGAAGGTCTCGATAAGTACTATAAGGTTATAAACTTAAACCGAAAGTCAAATCATGCGAGAAATATGCCAAAGTTAGCTTACCTGATCCATACACTTTGATATCCAAAATGGCAGTGAATGAATTTACAGGGAGAACTATAATAAAAAGAGCCGAAGCAACGTTCTGATAACACAAATCATATATAAGTCATATAAGTCAAAAGTAAATTTAACCATGACTGAAGGTGTTACGAGTTACTGTATATACCAACAACTTCTCCTCCACACCTCCTCCTCCACTCCTCCTCATCCTCCTCCCCTTCCCTCCTCCTCCACCTCCCCCACTCCTCCTCCTCCTTCTCCACCTTCTACTCTTCCACTCCGCCTCCTCCTCCTCCTTCCCTCCTCCTTCCCTCCTCATGCTCCTCCACTCCTCCCCTCCCCTCCTGCTCCACTCCTCCTCCTCCACCTCCTCCTCCTCGACTTCTCCTCCTCCTCCTCCACTCCTCCTCCTCCTATTCCTTCTCCACCTCCTCCTCCTCCTCTCCTCCTCCTCCACCTCCTCCTCTCCACTCCTCCTCCTCCACTCCTCCTCTTCATCCTCCACCTTCCGTCCCCTCCTCCTCCACTCCTCCTCCTCCTCCTTCTCTTTCTCCTCTGCCCCAAGAAAGCGTAAGAATGGCTAACAGAACAGAATAAAGCAGTGTCTTTTTGATAAAAGATATATAACTTACATCAGTTTCACAAATGCATCAGTGTCCTGTTTGCCATCAGTCTTTAAAGGGATTAACTTTGATAGTTGAATAGGCTATTGTTCACGTATCCGCTCTTAAATATATACATGCAAGCCATTGTGGCGACTTTAAATGGGTTAACTTGGAAAACAAAATCGATCCGTGCTATCGCTTGTCAAAATTCTGCTTCCTGATTGGCTGCAGGTAGTAAAGTGTTATATACTATACTCGAGTTCTGCAGGTAAATATCATTCGGTTAAAGGATCTGGTAGAGTGCACATAACGGTTTATGCTGTATGAACGATTAAATTAGGTATTTCTGTTTCATTTTCGGATCAGGTAAATTAAAGAAATTAATGACTTTTTGCTATTATCATTTCTATAATTATGCATAAAGCGATAACGCGCTGTTTAAAATCAATATATATGTACACTATAGCGTGGAGTAAAGCGATACGGGTCTTAACCAGGTATATTGGAAAAGTGTTACCGCTTGTCAAAATACTGCATTCTGATTGGCTGTTGGTAGTGAAGTGTTATATACTAGAGTTCTACAGGTAAATATCATTCGGTTAAAGGATCTGGTAGAGTGCACATCACCGTTTATGCTGTATGAACGATTAAATTAGGTATTTCTGTTTCATTTTCGTATTCAGGTTTATTAAAGACATTATAATCATTTCTATAATTATATTAATGCGCTCATAAATCGCGCTATGTAAAATCATCATATTTGTACGTTATAGCATGGTGTACAGGTTTAAGCCTGTCAAAACATTTTATGCTCTGACAAGTATTCAGACTATGATAACGGATGTCACTTGACTGTAAGATGCAGAAGAGAACACGTTGCTTTTAACTGATTGAACAAGTTAACATTTCTTATTGATACTATATTTAACTAATAAATCATATTGTATAAAAATGGCTGGAGTTGGATCTTGGATGTCGTAACACCAGCTTAGTACAAAAATTTGAATGTCACGGCTTGATTGTACTAGGAAAGTCGGCTCTTCCGTGACGATAATGAATAGAAGCAACGCTAACTAGGGACCATGCCACCTCTCGATACGTAGTACTGTGTCATTGATGTGCGCGTTTTAAGTGAGAGAGAGGTTAGATGTCGGCTCAATATCTAACATGTGAAGTTCTAGTTTATTGCGTTGTTTCAATTCTGTACATTTTTTTAGTTATTACGCTGATCAGATTAGTACCTTGATTCTTCTGAGCCTTCTTAAGTCGACGACTTGTATACTCCTCCTTTAGTACACTATCTCACTTCAAATATCAAAGTATCAAGCTGAATATAAAAGATATCTGACCTTTCATATGGGAGTCATCTTAGTGAAATAAGGATCTCTGCTTAATATAACTATTTTATAAAAAGTACTTTATATAGCTCCTTACTCGAGTTTCTTCTCAAGGATTTTGTCTACATAAATCTAAAATGGCGGACAAACGTATTAATGTGAGTCCCACCCCGAAAATTGACTGCACCCAATCCACGTCATTGAGTCCCATCCCGAAAATTGACTGCACCCAATTTCCCCCATCCAAGATGGCGGCTTTATACAGACAAAGAAGGAAAAAAGTGGTCTAGAGTCAAGTCCTCCACTACTAATAACGATAAGATGACAAGAAGAGCCAATTTATCTAGTGGAGACAACGAGTAAAATTAGAATATTAATTACAGTTCACGGTAGATTCCCTTTGTATTGCTGAAATGTACTTTATCGATTTGATTGAATTTTAAAGGCGGTTTTGGTGCTGATCTCATTAACTATATTATTGTCTTACTGTTAAGTTTTCAAAGAATGTCAACTACGAAATACAAAGAGGAAGATATGAGAAGTCCCGTTTCCGCTGCTCGCCAAAACAGACTGGACATACGAAAGGCTGCTCCGGAATACAAGGTTCCATAAACTTGTTACACTGTATGATATCTAGTAGAAATCATTTTAAAGAAGACTGTATTTGTTGTTTTTGTAGTGGTTCTAAATATTGGTATAAAATGAATTCACAATTCTCAGGTTTTGACAGGTCTTTGTGTTCGGCACCTCCCGTAGGTTTTAAGCGAAAATAGCCGAAGCATGTCGTCTGCGCTCCTTGCTAAATTATCCAATGTTGATCTGTTTATTGAGCTTAGACGGTGAAAGAAAGACAACTGTGTATAGCGTTGATCTTGATAAACAAGGGAAGATAATAGTGTCGATTTTTATCCAGTTCTTCAGTATGACGGGGTTCTCTCAAGGGAGACATGAAGATCAAAGGTAATTGGACCGAGAAAAAGACTATTTCGCAGGTGTGTCCCCACTAGAGACCACATCACAGCACATCTATGTGTCAGTGCGGATGAAAGATTCTTAAAATATCTTATCTCTAGAACTTTACTTCAAATGTATTAAATCCTCATTAAATGCATTTAACTTTAATAAATATATAAATTAGGTTTGCATATACAGTGTCGGGAAACACGTGACCTAAAATGATGCGGAACACTGATAAAATGGTCGCCACGGAGCCGAATTTGATGGAAAATGCGAAGTAAGTGGCATTTATACGCAATCATTTTTTATAAGATATAGCGCAGGCTAAACAGCACAAAAATCTCTTTCCAACGGTATGTCACCCTAAATTGTAGCTTTGCTAGTTTCTTAGATTACCTCGAGGTTTTGAGCTAGTCGAGAACTTTTTCCAAATAAAATCGTACGATGCCTTACACGTATAGTTAAATTTTATCAAAAAGAAAGATTTCTAGGTGATATTGACCAAGTTGTTGCTAATGTTTATTTTATGCAAAAATGCTCATTGTCAAAATTTTGATACTACGTCACAAAATAAGAGAAATATTAATGAAAATGAGAAAATGATGCGTTGCATGTAAATATTTTCTGATGAAAGTTGGTGATGCTGAACACGAACGTATTTTTCTATTAATCTTATAGGACATTTTTTTAAGTACAAATATTATTTCGAAAAAGTTTGATAGGAAATTCCAAGTCTTCACTGAATTGTCTACACAAACGCAAAACTAGTATGCAGTATTTGGGAACATCATTTCTTTGTTAGAAGTGACAATTTGATCCTTAAAAAGTAACAGGAGAGTTTGGTGACATTTGAATGAAACAGTTCTCAAGACTGATCAGTGTCTATAAATTGTATTCCTTTGTTATGAAGTATTGAATGTGTTTAAGCCATAATTGCATTCATTTTATAAATTTAAGTATCGAACACATACTTTTCAATGCGCTACGACTTAAAAAGAATTTAACGTGCAAATAATATATGCATAAGCTATTCAGCGGTGGCATTGTACGACATTCACTAAAATTTCTGTTATATAAATGTTTGTATGAGATGCCTCATCAGAACGATTGTTGTTTTTCAATTTACATTTTAGCCTAGACGACCTTTGACTGGAATGTGGGAAACTAAATGTACAGCAAGTCAGGAAAGAAGACACAGTAGAAATGCACCATACAAAAGAGGTGGATATACCTTTTGCAGTAAGGCTATCACAACACGACATAGGTAAGTTTTCTTGCATCTTGCAAAGACTTGTAAAAGAGTCCCATTGTTGTCTTTTAGAGGTAAAAGAAAAAAAAGCACATATGAAATTTGATATAACAGAACAAGTAGGTCACATTGTAGAGATCTATATGATAAAGCATAAATGATAACATTGTGTTAATTTATTTATTAAATGATTTTGTAGTATTTTTAGCATATCGGCAAGTGTTTTTTTTTTTTTTTTTTTTTTTTTTTGAAAAATTATGATGCAAACAAATTGTTCGAATATTTTAGGTACAGTGCCAATGACGACGAAAGAAAGAATTAAGACGGCAAATACCAAATGAACTTTACACTGCATGCGGATTTACGCTGACGTGAACTTCGGCATAGTTGTGATTATTGATCATTTAGAGCACAATAACAAACACATTTAACTATAAATGTGGGTGTCTAAAGGTACTATTAAGGACTTGGGACAATACAGAGAAAAACATATAAACTTTAGTACATGATGTCAATTAACCGAGTAAAACAGTAAAAAAAATCCATACTTCTGGATCATAATCCCCGGGCCCCTTTTCAGACTTGAAAACCATATCATATGTCCAGCCAAATAAAAAGAAATAATAAAAATAAAATCTGTATGAAGATCTCCCTTGGAAGCATAGGATGCCACACAAAGCAAAATAATCAATCAAGCTGTTATTAGTAACAAATTCAGACAAGATGTGATTGGTATAATAACATAGAAAATACGATATTAATAATGAAATACAAGAGAACATCAGTATCACATTCATTCAGATATCTGTTCCTCCTTTTCTCATGTTTATTTGCCTGTTACCATTATTTTTGTGTCGTAAATATTTGTTGTCTGCAAATAAAACTGTCTGCGACAGTACAGTTTAATTTCACATTTTGGGATTTATGATATCATGTTTTATTCAAGTTATTAATTTTCATACAGATAATGTTCTTTTGAAATAAAACTTACACAACAATTTACCTTCGATTTTATTGTTATCCATAGTTTTAACAACAAAAAAAAGTCACATCCTCACGTATTTAATTAAGTGTTGAAAGTGACATGTCTTATGTTCTATTTCGTCATATAATAATAATAATATAATATAATATAAACATAAGTCTAATTCGGTTGAGAAGGAGATAAATGATGTCTTTACTGTTAGGTAAAGTGACACCGATACACACTAAAAGTAGGAAATTGCAAGTTAGTAATGAATCCAATTATTGTTTCCAAAACACAAGACTACAAATTATAACAGTTCCTTGCTTCATGTTAGTAACATTTTGTTTTCATTTTCCATGCCCTTTTCAACCTTACACCTAAAGTCTTTTTTTTTTGGACATATTTCTAGTTGAAGCTTGGATCTTGTTTACTTCTTTTGGCTGTGTAGTATCTAACATCCTTCATGATTAAACGTGTGTGTCCTAAATGAAAATAAAAGAGTTATAGAAATGTAAATCAGAAAAAAAAACATCCTTTTTACTGGTTTTTCAAGTATTTATATTATTATCTTTATTATTATGATGATTATGTAAAAGAACAGATTTGTCGGTGTATACTGCATACACTTGACATGACTCAATATGAACATCCATTTAAACAGGTATAACTTTCAGCTTACTTCGTTTCGACGTGTACTGCTTGATTTTGAACTAGAACTATTCCTTCACAAATGGCACGTGGCAAATGAATATAAATTCATATAAAGAGAATTTTTGAAAAAGCAGTCGTGTTGAGCATCATCTTCTTTAATCAGAATATATTTACGTGTGAGGCACCGTTTTTATTATTTTCATGAATATCTTTCATATTTGAAGACATAACGTCAAAATATTGATAAACGATATGTGTTTTGGTATAAAGTAAACACACATCGGCTAAGGTTTGAACAATTCCTTCTTTAAATCTTTATTTTTGATAAATTATTAACTGTACGTGTAAAGCAACGTAACATTTTACTTCAGAAAAGTTCTCGACTCGTTCAAAACCTCGGGGTAATCTAAGAAACTAGCAAAGCTATGAAGTTGGGAGATATACCGTCGGAAAGAGATTTTTGTGCTGCTTAGCCTGCGCTATGTCTGATAAAAATTGGATAAGGATAAATGTCACTAACCTCGCATTTTGAAATTTGCTCTGTGGCCGCTATTTTGTCTGTGTTGAGCATCAATTTAGGTCACGTGTTCCTCCACACTGATACAGAACTATAGTATAATTAAATGTCAATCAGTAACAGTTGATTGTTAAAAACAACAAGTTTATTAGTGGTAGTACACATTTCCACTGTTTTTTAAACATGTATACAGTGTGTACTATTCTAAACCTATTGCATAGTACAGTAAACCTCACTTATAAAGGAACTCGGACAATAAGGAACACTCGTATAATAAGGAACAGTTTCAATTCCATCTAATATCTCTTTATTCAATGTAAAATCCTCGGTTATATGGGAAACTCTTATAAAAGAACACCGTTAATAAGAAACTTTTAGTCCCGAAGTTGGAATTCCATAGAAAACACACTCGGTTATACGAACAACATAAAAAATTATAAAATTATTGAAAATGAAATAAACAGAGAATCGCTGATGACTTTCATAAACGTCGACACCTTTCACTCGCTTTATGCACATGAATAAACACAATTATTCATTCTATGGTCTTTAGTTGTTAATTCACGATTGATAAAGAAAATAATATAATTTTAATTAACTTATATTTACTCAGATTATTTTGGAGCTACAGTATTATGTATTTCATGTTTACAATAGGAACGAAAATCAGTCGTGGAAACGGTATGTCATATTAATCCTAAAAAATGTGTAATTACGCTGATTAATAATTGAAAACAGTCAGTTTACCATTTTCAATTGAAAAATTATAGCAGGTGCTAAAATGACAATAAAAACTATAGAATAATTTAATTTTAGTCCGTTTATGGCGCCGTTGTCTACTCGTAATGCACTGTATGTTAAACCATTTAATATGCATATTTTTTCAATACAAAAACAAAGAATTAATTGATATGTTATAACCAACAATGGTACTTCCTCAATTAATATACTCTCCTTGTCTTGAAATGTATTTTTTTTTAAGCATGAATTTAAGTAGAAAATATCTTGGACATTTATACAGAGCCTAATTCAATTTCATTTACGAAATCCGAAACATTATCCCATGATTAGCAGTAGAACGCGGGCGTTACAAAATGTACCAAGAAAGAAAGAAATTGACATATTGTAACAAGGGAAAATCGAAAATGAATATCATTTTCTTTAATTCTTGATTTAGAGATCTTAGATTAATATTTAAAAACGTTTTTTATACTTGCCCACAAACAAAGTTTATCAAACCTCTAAACAGTGACTAATCAGAAAATTATACGAACTTGAGTAATTTATATATATTATCCCAAAATCGACACGAAACTAAGAACCTTTTTCTAATATCCACAAACATCATGCCTTTTGCAAAAAAATGTATATTGTTTAAAAATCCATGTCTTCTATTGTATTTAATGTATTTGTTTCTATAAATATTGTAACATGTTTAATGCAATAAATATATGAATTGAATTGTATGTCATAAACGAACCCACTGATTGAATGGTATGGCAAATTTACATTTGTATTATTATTTGAAAATTTATTTTATATAGTATTAAATGCCTATTCACATAAAATGTCGAGCAAGGTAAGGGCTGCAACATATCTTATAATCATATGTATCTCTCAAAAAAAGAAGTATAGAAATAGCCGCAAAAATAAACACAATCACGTCATTCTTACCGATATTGGCTAGTTAAGGTTTAAACGCCGTGTTTCAACACATTCAATCTCTGTAGGATAGGACCGGTACTAGACTCACAACTTTCTCACATTAAGAGTCATGTCGACCTGGAGCCCTTTCAAACGTCAGTCAATATGTTCCTGTACAAAATTGTTCGTTATACAAACATCGTTACAGAATTAGCTCGCTATACGGATATAGGGAACCTCGGTTATAAGGAACAATTTTTAGAGGTCCCAGCTGTTCCTTATAAGCGAGGTTTACTGTACTGTCAATACGCTTAAGCTTGTTAACTTTATCATGTTTATGTTTACATAGACTGTATGAAGTAATTGTTCATGCTTCTAAATATGAAGTTTGGATCTAATAAAATTTTGTTGTGACTTTCTTCAAATTTTACATACAAATTGGTGTCCATTCGTTACTGTTACAACATTGAACTGAACTCTTGATAAGGTCCTCTCAAGAGTCGACGATAAAACTGGGATTTGGCGGTGTTGGGATAACTATTGGCAAAGCAAAATTTCAAGTTGTTCTGAAGCACATTATTGACAACACGTCACCAACATCATTCATGATGCATTCACTGTGACAGGCACATCTCCTTACAACAAATCAGCCAAAGATAACTCACAGCTGGTGGAGGCTTCATTTGCTAGTCCATAGGACACAGATGAACCCCCCTCCTTCCCCCAACCCCACCACCACTCATGTCACTGCACATGGTTTCATTATTCTAGGTGAAATAATTTTTATGATGTTTGCTAAACTTTATGTGTATCTTTCTTTTAGTGAAACGCCGTAACTCTGGCCTAGCTGATTGAAATCCCAAAGAAAATACCAGATGCTCAATTTCGCATGCTATAAAACAGTCCTCTAATGTTCTGTTTCTCTAGATCAATTACGTTTTGAGAAAAATGGGGCACAAACTTTTTTATTACTAAGTCAAGGGGACCATAATTCTGGTCTTGCAAAGAAAAAAAAATACTTCAGGTGCACAAATTCATATGCTTGATAATACTCCTTCATTTTGGTTTCATGAAACATATGCAACACAAGCTTTTAAACACTTTGTGTGTATATTTCACTAAGTCAAGAACCATAACTGTTACACCAGTCTGGTGGTGTGAATTCCCAAACAGAACAAAAGGTTCACAACTTCACATGTTATATACTGTTTCTGATTTTAAAATTAAAGTATACAGTTTTCAGCATCCAAAGATATACTGTCGCAAATAAAGACTGCTTTTAAAGTTCGGGATATTTATCTACTATTGATATTTTCTTTTGAAAAAGTATCTAAACGATTATGCTCAAACAAATATATCCCTAACGGACATTTTCTACGACATTATTGTCATTCAAACGAATGAATATTTGTATGGGTTTGATACTATATCTGGCGCATTTGAACATGTTTAGTTTGTCCATAGTGTCCCCCTTTAAGTAGCGGATGCCTTAAAAATTAACATTCAGCGTAACTCATTTTATTCTTTGGAATTCCTAAATTTAACATCTACATTTGTATTTTCCCTGAAAACCCGTTTAAGAACGGAAAATAACCGTCTTAACAATTTGTCAACAAAGAGTTTTGTAGCTGATCACATCTTTTTTTAACCATAGCAGCTAGAAGGATGAAAGAAAACACCGACTGTAAGTAAGACATATTGTTACAGATTTAATTAAGTCTTTTTATTACCAGTTTTTGAAAGTAAAATAAAAAAAGTTGACATGTTCGAGAAATTACAAAAAAGGAGCATTTTCCTAAGTTACACCTCAGCACGTGCAACTTTACGCCCGACCCCTACATATGACTTTATTTTAGCGAATATACATGGTATATTACCGTGTCTTGATATATTCAGGGGGCATTTGTCAGTTTAACGGGTGTATATGGGGCCTCCGTAGCCGAGTGGTTAAGGTCGCTGACTTCAAATCACTTGCCCCTCACCGATGTGGGTTCGAGCCTCACTCGGGGCTTTGAATTCTTCATGTGAGGAAGCCATCCAGCTGGCTTACGGAATGTCGGTGGTTCTACCCAGGTGCCCGCTTGTGATGAAATAATGCACGAAGGGGCACCTGGGGTCTTCTCCACCATCGAAGCTGGAAAGTCGCCATATGACCTATACTTGTGTCGGTGCGACGTTAAACCCAACAAAAATACGCATGTATGTGGAGTGCTGGGTAGGCGATTGGGTCCTTTGAGTTTGGCTTTTTCCGTTGTACTGTCGTCATTCTTTTTATATACTTATTCATGAACAAATATTCACAACAATTATTTTTTTATCGAAACAGATGCCACACAGAAAAGCAATCACACTCTCTTAACCTTCAATACCTGCTAAAATATACAAATTACTACTTCTTAAACATGTCAGTTCTGTTGTAATTTGTGTAAACATAAATGTAAATATGTGGAAACGTACATGCAGAAAGTTCAAGCCCTAATGTTATCATATATTTTAGAGGTAAAATGTAATGCCCAAGGTGTATACCAAAATGATCAATAACATAAATGCTGTTATCTAAAATATTGTCATGTTATCACTGCATGATAAACCTTGCTTCTTTCGTCCAATTTCGATCATTTTAGAAATTTCGTAGAATAATTATTTTCTATGTTTGATTAATTGAATAACAACAACAACACATATAACTGCAATCACAATGGTAATTTAATTTTGAATGACAAACATGAACATAACTGAAATGGTTATTTTATAATAAATAGATTTACAAACATCTAAAAGTACGAAAACAGAATGATATATCTTTAAAAGCATATCAACATGATATCTTGTCATAAGTTGTTGTCCAAACATTGAGCACAAAACCATATCTACATCCTTACTGACTTGACATTATCGAGGCATATAAAGTGTTCATTTCACCAGTGATATCTATATCTGTTAGGAGCTTCCACAATATATTTCTAGTATTGGTATCATAAGCTTCTTACAATCAAAGAAAGCACATTGCAAAGTTAATTTCTTAACCTTTTTTTCTAGCACCTGTTAAGCGTTTTAACGATAATATGTGGTCAGCTGTGTTCCTACGTTTTCTAATTATATTCTATTCACCATTTACAGTGTTGTATCTTTCAGAACACTCATTAAAAATTTAGATTAGAACAATATACTTTAACAATTCACTTCTGGCATTAGTGAAATATCTCTATAGGACGTATGATCCCTCTCATCTAAAACAGACGAATTTGGTATAGATTAATTATACATTTACTCCATGACAGCGGCATAATATTGTTGTCACATCAAGTAAACAAGGAATGCACAACAGAAAGCATATCGATATTCAAAACATCAACTTGCAAGCTGTCTATCCCACATGCTTTGACCTTGTGAACATAACTTAGCAGTGACTGACCATTAGGTGAAGGAAGCCCTTCTATGGTGTGCAGACAAATCAAATGAGACTTAAGAGGCAGCCTCCAGATACTGTAATGTGTCAAAATTGCGAAATGCAAATGAGATTTATCGCCTGTAACACAGAAGGTCTCTAATGTCTTTCCTAAAATCGCTCGATGCAAATGAAAACAAAAGAAAATTAAAACTGTTGTTTAAGTAAACAGTAAAATATGCTATATAGATTACAATATAATAATCTGAAAAAGCCAAACTGTCAAAGAAACCTGAACGTAATAAAAGTAATGGAAATACAGAGATACATTGAAGGATTCCAGAACTAAAGCTAAGGAGTGTGAACTTTGAAGTTATGTTTCGTATTCTGCCTCTGTTTGCACCAAGTGATCTCCTTGTACATAATTTAACTACAGATATGGTGTTGAAGGTTGCTACAATAACAAATGGTAATACACAAAGTACATATAAATCACACAAGATTCCTATTTCAGTTATAAGTTCTGCATCTTTGAAACATGGCACTGTTTTTAGCAGATTAATCCCTAAAAGTATAAGTAAAATGGATAGAAATGCTATTTTTGCTCTCCTGCTGGAAGATTGTGTAGGAAATTTCAGAGGAAAACATAAACTCAGCATTCTCTCACCGCAAATACATACTATTATCCAAGCTGATAGCTCTATTGGAAATATTTGCAGTGTTGACATTACGCAAAATACATCAAAACTAAAGACTCTGTGAATTTGGGTAGTAACAGCAACAAATATGGTTGTTGACAAAGAGAAAATATCACTTGCCACTAGAAATTTGAAGTACGTAGAACAAGCTAGTTTACTACTGTTTTTGCCTTTAATCCACACTAAAAGTGATGCAATATTTCCTATAAGTCCGATACTGCACTCAACCAATAAAAGAATAATCTGATAATTGCCAACTTCGTAAGCGATATCTTCTCTGAACGGTTTGCTTGTATTTGTTTGAGAAAACCTCATGGTTTTCAATTTTTCGTAAATAGACTTCGTCAAACTGAGTCGGTTACTTTTTTACTTGGTTGCGCTCTATGCTTCCAAGGAATCTTCGTCCTGCAGAAACTTACATATTTCGTGTGGACAATGTACAAGGATGCGGATAGTCAAAACCCCGTCTGTGGATGGTATCATGCAGCAATATTTATCATGACAGTTGTATATAAATTGAAAATGTGTTAGTATGATACTACACCTTTCAACTACATTCAATTAATTTAACATCAGAAGTTCACGATATAACTTACTAGTATTGTGTAAAAAATGAAGATAAACGACTGAAAAAAGTCCAAAATGAAAAACATTTTATATATATTGACAGATCATTGGGTATTGTGGTACGTAAGTTTTGTACAGATTTCACTAAATCACTGCTGTTGGTTTTTTACAGACAAAATTTCAGTTGATCCACGTTGAAAGTTTTTCGTAACTATTTAATCCTTTGAAAATGTTATTTGTCCGCAATCAAATCCAAGCAGAATTGAATTCTACTTGTTGCCACACACTGTCTCTGTGAAATGTGACACAATTACTTACTAGTTCATGTTATATCTTTGTAGCATAGCAAAGGGTTATGGACCAGTAGCACAACTTCTTTAAAAAGAACTTGATTACATGTATATAACATCACCACTTTGCAGTCAACAAATAATATTTCTCTTTCAATGAATTCTTTTTGTTTGACACAATTCAAGATTTAGCAGATAGCATTACTTTGCAGTATACTTTTTCTGTAAACATCTGTAAAATTTGAAATATATTTTTCTCGACGTAGTTTTTAAGTTTTTTGTCTGTATCTCAAATTAAAAGCATTCTCGCATACCATGGTTCCTTGGTTCGTCTCATGATTTTGACGAACCACTAATTAACGAATGATTCAAAATCAATGATCACAATTTTAACTCCTACGTAAATTTTTCAAATATTTGCTGCAACACAATTTTTGATGCAATTTATTCAACACAATTTCTATGTCAACTGATGCGATTTTCCTGCAATGTAACGCTGTTTTAACTGTTAACTGTTCTGTCAGTGATGAATGTCATGGACTGTTCATCTTGTTGAGCAAAACGCATCCTTACTCATATAAGTTTATTATATTTTGCGATCCTATGAACTTTTTTGATTTGCGATCAAAAGAACTTTTATCATAGTTCGCGATCCATTGTGATAGTCAGTCATAAGAGGTTTTTTTTTTTCAAATTTTTTTGACTCAACAGAGAAACCGTGTTATATACATCTCCAGATGATAGATTTGCAGGAAAGGAAAGCAAACATGATCACATTAGAAAATATATCTTGAACCATTGAAGTTAACAAGTTTTCTAACTGGCTATTATGAGCTATTGTTATGTATGCTTACTTTGTTAATATACATTGAGCTGCATAGTTTCCCTGCTAGTGTATTTGGAAAGAAATTGTTCAGTTTCAAAAAATGACTTGAAACTTTCTTTGGTTCATCTTCGTTGATTCCACTTCTCATTTCTCAAAGAAACACGCACTTTTCCAGGAAAACAAGGTTTAATTCGAATCTAGTGTAGTGTATTAAGTCTTAATGTTATAATGACAGTTTAGACGTTCAAATTGCCAAAACACTTCACAATTTTCTGGAACTTGTGAGTACGACACTCACCAGATCAAACATTATTTCCTGTATAAACGACACAATATTCGAGATAGTGTCAGTTACAAGAAGCTTTGTTTTAGTTTACGTTGATAAAGAGACTACACAATAGTCCATCACCAATTATTGTAAAGAATTCTTCTATTTTTCACGATGTTTGTTCCTATTTTCAAAGGAATTGCGCTTCATATTATGCGATATGTTTTGTGTTAAATTATCCTATCCCAAAGTATACGAAATATCTTAACTCTTCCGAATCTAAAATTAAACTGATCGGGAAATGTTGCGCAGTTCAAGTTTGTTATAAATGTACGACATGCAGCAGATTGAATCATAAATGAGCCGTGCCATGGGAAAACCAACATAGTGGGTTTGCGACCAGCATGGATCCAGACCAGCCTGCGCATCCGCGCAGTCTGGTCAGGATCCATGCTGTTCGCTTTTAAAGCCTACTGCAATTAGAGAAACCGTTAGCGAAAAGCATGGATCCTGACCAGACTGCGCGGATGCGCAGGCTGGTCTGGATCCATGCTGGTCGCATACCCACTATGTTGGTTTTCCCATGGCACGGCTCAAATATATAAATATTATATAATAATGTATTAATGACATTTACAAATATATCACCATCATACCGATTCTTGACAACTATATGCTTGCTAATTTCTGTAAGTGGAAATAAGTTTTTAGAAATGTATCTGTCGTTATGAAATTAAAAAAAAAATAGTTTCTGCCACTGATGAATGTCATAAAATGGCAAATCTAAATGTCATAGAGTAAATGTCGAAATAATCATAAAAGTGTTTTACTAATAAGTACATACTGTAATAATGCTGCTAATAATGAAACGAGATACTTTTCGAAGAGTAAACATTAGATGTAACCATGGGTGATGCAATGCGTATACTAGTAAAACTTTGTCATTCACGACCAGAATAAAAAAAGTATAAAATGATTTTACATGCATGCATGTACAACGGTTTTATCTAAATTCTACCAAATTTAAACAAGGGCAGCTGCTCGCCTTCAAATAACTCAACCGCCTATATAGAACTCCACGAAGCATGAAATATAGCACGCTAGAATATTGAGAAACCCAGAAGGGAAAAAAGGACACGTTGTGGCAACGTTAAATGTCGCAACGCCGCTAAATGTCGCCACCACCGTTAAATGTCGCAAGGTTGACGTTAAATGTCGCAACCACCGCTAAATGTCGCAAAATCGTCTGCCGCTAAATGTCGCACCTTTAACGTTAAATGTCGCAAAAATTTGCCTACCGTTATATGTCGCAACACCAACGCTAAATGTCGCACTTCCTATTTGACACTGTGACTATCAATTCCTTGTGTATATTTACTTTTTTGAGGGAAGAAAAATTAACAGGTTTATGTAATACAAATTATTATCTTAATGATAAGTGTTGTTACGTATAGCAACAAGCGGGCCTTGTTGGCCTTAGATCGCTCACCTAAGTTCCACACCTTTCTTGAACAGTCACGCAAGAAAAATATTTATTATTTTGTAATAGGGCCAGTGTTTTAGGACAGAAATATTCTGAGGTTTCTTAAAGTAAATACGATTTGGTAATGATGTTGTATGTTTGTGGGGGTTGGGTATGGGTGGGGAACGGGGTGAATAACGACACGGAAATCTAAGACACAAACACACAGCACCAAGACAATTAATAGAAAATATAAATATTTACATTTCTGAAGGGGGTGGGGAGAGAGGGGGGTTATGTGTGGGTAGGCGGAAAAGTAGGATAATTAGGGGAATGACACTAAATCAAACAATTTTAAGAGACTAAAAGTAAAATAATATCAAAATTCCCGTTTTACCTGAAAGAATGTACAGAGGGCCACATAGGATCTTTTCCCGCCATTGAAGCTTGATAGTCACCTTATGATTTTAAATGTAAACCTCTAAACAAAGAAATAGAATCCGTGGCTGATTAATAGAAAATCTTCGTTTTCTACAGCTGATACAATACAGTTACAGTCTTCGTGTCGCGTAGTCAAACATCCTGTTGTGTAACATGCCCGGATCGCGGCCCGAGCCGATCCCCCACCCCCAACCCCACCCTTGCTGGCTTAGTAGTGACTTATACTCATCTAAATTGCACCCGACTATTTTGGAAATAATATTTTCTCAAAATGTAGACCCAAACCGACCCAGAGGCGAACATTTTATAATTATATTTCAAAAATTCCCAGTGGGGCAGAACCATTGACCCCTTTAAAATTAGGGGAGTACTCCCCCAGTACCTTAAAATTAAGACAAAAAATGCACCGGAGGCAACCATTTTATACCTATTTTTCAAACTTTCCCGGGGAGAGCCCCTGAGCCCTCGAAAATGGCAGGGATAACCCCTCCCATACACCGAAATCTTGAACAAAAAATGCATTAAAAGTCCAGCATTCCATACCTGTAGTTCAAAATTGTCAAGGGGAAAAAC
Source organism: Mercenaria mercenaria (assembly GCF_021730395.1). Lineage (NCBI taxonomy): Eukaryota > Metazoa > Mollusca > Bivalvia > Venerida > Veneridae > Mercenaria > Mercenaria mercenaria. Next base: position 34,020,859 of record NC_069369.1, on the reverse strand, counting down.
CCTAACCATCTAAAATAAGGGGAATGCCCCTCTAGTACGTACCTCAAAAAATAGACAAAAATGCACCACAGACCAGCATTATACCTGTACATAAAAAACTTTCCCACAAATACGGATAGAGGAACCCCGTACCTACCGCACGTCGCCGGTGACGCTTTTGTTTTAAACTGCTGTCCCCCTCCCCCCCCCCCCCCCCCTCCCTCCCATCCATCAACAATTTCTGGCCCCCGGGCTGTTGTGTAACGAAATTCAGGTCGACTCAAGACATGCGATACAACGCGCGACAATACGGAGCACGAGCTTAATATCTCATGAGCTAAACAGGACTCCATAGAATTACATAGTTCAGACCTGAAATAAATTTAGTACTGTGGCGCGTTAGTGCTCAAACCTTTAGATTTAGAATATATAACGTATGTATGGTGCGGGACCACTGAAAAGCAAACGTGCAGATTAGAGTGAAAGGTCATTTCAGCCCTTCCCAAATCAACACATGGCATACTGATGCATGCAAGCATGCATTACCCAATCTTATCTCATAGTTGTAAAGACTGTTTAACTCTTATTTTGCTGTGCGACATTTAGCGTTGGAGTTGCGACATATAACGGCGGGCAAATTTTTGCGACATTTAACGTTAAAGGTGCGACATTTAGCGGCAGACGATTTTGCGACATTTAGCGGTGGTTGCGACATTTAACGTCAACATTGCGACATATAACGGTGGTTGCGACATTTAGCGGCGTTGCGACATTTAACGTTGCCACACATGTTCTCCGGTTGGAGATAAACCTCAATTATAAAAAACTAATGTTCGAGCCTGCAAATGTTAAATTGGGAAGTTAAATATTGCTGTTGCAAGCTTTATTGTACACCTTAAAATTTTCTTCCAGAACTGCTGCCTATGATTTATAAACGAAATGATACTCCTGTATTCAACTCTCAATGGATATGGGACAACAATTGCGACAATAGCTTAGTCATGATGTTAAAAATGCGGTTAGAAAAATTATTTATTGATGGCATGTCGTCGTCTCGTGCGTCAAACGTCAAAACGTTCACTTTGTAAACGAGTGTTTCGTCTTTTAAAAATGTAGACAGTTGTTGCTAGGATAAAACCAGGATGTGAAGAATCATATAATGAAACGGCCATGAAACAATTACAATGCATTTTACATTGACGCATTCGGCTCTGGATGATTTTGTCCGGTTAGGTTACAAGTGGCGGTTTTCTTGAAAAGCTTCTTTATTCGAATACAACATTGTAAATCAAGGCACTGTTGCACTTTTCACCTGAGTGACTAGCAATGGCATATATATGTGACATCAAGAGTGGATAGAAATGCCATTTTCACAAGACAATACAGCAAAACGGACATAGCTTTAATATAAATAGTCTAATATGAAAAAATACTAACTTAATCGGGAATCGATCTGATTTCAACTTCTCCGAATTAAAATGAATCTTAAGGATCAATGTGCTTTTAGATCATCTTCTTCAAGAAAGCGTGTAACATATTTATGATATTTATATTTTTATCTATTTGTATTTCCCCTATTGTAGTCGTTATGGCTTGATTTTTTTCTTCAGGTGGGCACTGGCATTATACCTCTAGAACTAAAAATAAACACTAAGTACTTGAAATTCTGGTTTTCTGACATACTGTAGAAAACCAAAAGAAATGTTTACATCAAACGCTGGGTAGGTAAACCACGTTTATTTAACTTTGAAATGTACATCTTTACAACATTCTATCTTACCCACGTGCACAGATGTTGCACCCAGCATATGTCTGTATACAGTAAAGGTACCTGTTCATGGCCGCTAGATAGCATATGTTTGCTATGTATAGGACCCCCTTTGGAGGTAAACTTTGTACGTTGTTGTTGTTTTGTTGTTTTTATTTTCATTTAAGAGATGCGGTTCAACTTATGTCAGACTATGCACACAGGACCGCTTTAGCCTGTTGCTGGCTTTCAGAGACTGTTCTTCATAAATATATTATTTAGTTCAAAACGTATTAATCATTCAAATGGCTGGGTTTTTTTCTCTTGAATTGTACTGTTTAGTGCAGGTATTGTGTTGGTTTAGAATGCAGACTAGATTGTAATATTGTACAGTACATGTATAGAACATAAACTAAAAGTAGCGGTGGTCTTCAGTATGATCAAGCTGACACATAAAATGTATACAAGCAAAAAACTTGTATATTAAGTATCAGAAATCATATAGAACCCCCTTTGGAGGTAAACTTTGTTCGTTGTTGTTGTTTTGTTGTTTTTATTTTCATTTAAGAGATGCGGTTCAACTTATGTCAGAATATGCACACAGGGCCGCTTTAGCCTGTTGCCGGCTTTCAGAGACTGTTCTTCATAAATATATTATTTAGTTCAAAATGTTGGGGAAAAAACGTATTAATTATTCAAATGGCTGTTTTTTTCTTCTCTTGAATAGTACTGTTTAGTGCAGGTATTGTGTTGGTTTAGAATGCAGACTAGATTGTAATATTGTACAGTACATGTATAGAACATAAACTAAAAGTAGCGGTGGTCTTCAGTATGATCAAGCTGACACATAAAATGCATACAAGCAAAAAACTTGTATATTACGTATCACAAATCAAAAGGTAAGTGTAGACTCTTTGAAAACGTCGGATACAGTAAGCACAGCCAGAGCCAAATATGGCAGAGTAGGCCAACCATAGACTAAACTGTAAGAGAAGAACATTAATAAAAGTTATCATAAATGTAGTCTTATACCCTATCTATACGTAACCTTGACTTAACTTGATTTGGTATAGACTTCTAATGCCACTGCTCGGAAAACGTGGGACTGGAATACCGTGTATAGATATGCAGAAAAAGGAAATATAAATTATTATACCTCACATGACGTTACAAGCGAGACTTGAACACAACAGTAGAGGTAGGAGTGGTGATGTCAGCGGAATTAATCACTAGACCAATGATGCCTCTTAGATATTTGTTTTCTAATAAAAATGTTGCTTTAACTTTCATCACTCCTTAAGTTTGTGTCCGGTTTTTGCTTGTAAAAAGTTAATAAATTAGGGTCAGAAATAGCCATTGAAACATTGCATATGACAGATAGAATTGATATCAGGCCAATGTTGCGTGTTGTTATCACCCAGTCCGAACAGCAATTATCTCGTTTACAAATTTAGCATAGTCGGTTTGCAAAATGGCAGAACTGACATACAAATTACATGCCTTGAAAAATGAGATTTTCTAAATGTTTGTGTAATTAGACATTTACCGTACTATTATTCCGTCTGCGTGGCGTGGCATGGCAGACACAAAGGTCGGCGTTGATATCCAAAAATTGTAGACATTGGTACATTACAGTAGAGACTATTTTTGGCCTGCTGAAAAATGAGACCCTGCAATGGAAAAGTGTTGCTGACATGAGTTTACGCGATATTAGCTCCTGTTGCCATTCTGTGAATTTTATACTTTTTTGATTAGATCAATGTTCAAGTTCGCGATGACCTTGAGCTGAAAATTGGTTTCCAATCAATTTCGCCTACTTCATAGGAAGATTATAAGTGGCCAGTAGATGATTGCTATCGTTTTGATGGTCAGGAAGACAAAGTTCAACGGCATGGTTACAATGAGCTGAAAATCGGTTTCCGATCGCTTTTGTCTTTAGCCGTCAAATTCCATATAATGATTACCTATGGACAGTAAGTGAGTTTTGTTTTTATGGGGTCAGTAGATCAAAGGCCAAGGGCTCAAAAACAATGAAACGCCTTGGTCTACATTTGTGAAACTGCACATGTCTGTGGTCTGTACATTGACCTTTTTGTTTTGGGGGTCAGTAGGTCAAAGGTCAAGGTCACCATATATCAATACTAAAATGGTTTCTGCTCAATTATTCACTGAAGCACACTTTGGCCAACAGTCACCAGAGACTTCTGGTTTTGGGGTCAGTATGTCAAAGATCAAGGTCACAGTGATCTCGAGACTGAAGATGCTTAACAGTCAACAATTTCCTATTGTTAAAATACTGTAAAATCTGGTAAATAAGCGTATACGCTTATAATAATTTTAGTGACACTTTTGTGCGCCTATTTTTGATATGCGCTTATACTTAAGCCAAAACTATGCACTTATTTTTGATATGCGCTTATAGACACGCCGTGTGCGCCTATTTTTAATATATTAGGAATATTAACAGTGCTTACCTTGGTTGAGAAAACTAAAGTAAAACATGGTCATGGACGTGCGCAGTGAACTACTTCCATTTATTGCATAGGCCTACAGTATTTATTCATAATGAATTACATAATTTGCAAATAATGTTCAATCTCTCGGACCATTTCAGTAATTGTTCAACACTAAGATTTTAGCATCTTATCCATATTCATTTCACAGATTTACAAAAGAATGACAAACTGTTATGACAACGCAAACAACTTTTCTGGTATTCAAACTTTTACTTTCATTTACTGAAAACATTTTCTATTCAAAAAGCATGATTATCGTAAACAATTATCGTTTATCAAACAATAGACGTTAAAATCTTTTATCAATACAATAATACAATACAATACAAAGATTTTATTAGCATTAAACATGTTATAGTGTTTATAGCCACAATATGTTATATATATATATAGCCACATATGTTGGTGAGAGTTAATACAGAGGCATTGATAGATCATTTTAACATTCACAGTGATGCACATCCCTAAACATGTATGAATTGTATTTTCACTAACATTCAAGTTAGAGTGTTTTTCTTTTTTCTCCAGCAAAATATATGTATTTTGCTAAATGTAACTGAACCAACTTTTGTTCTGAAGACATCAAAATATCAAATTTATTCATAGTTGGCCAGTGACAAAAATATGGCCGAAGAAACTTTCTCCTAAGGTCTCTATAAAAAGGACACACCAGCAAAAAATGATACTCTGTTTCAACTACATTCATCGAGCAACAACGGCATTTGCGCTCAGACTGTGGTATATTATAATATCTTCCAGTTTCTATTGATAATTCATGTTAAGAAACTCTAAACTTTGAAAGTGCTATTCTAAATTTAGGTATAGCTATATTATCCAAGTAACTTTCAAAATTAAAGTCATGTTTAAATACACTGTATGTTTTCAGTTTACTGGAGTTATTTATACTAGCATACCATTGTTGATGATACATATCAAATATTCTCTGTCTTATCATGAGAAAATTTATACCCTCATGTACATTGCTGTCCCAAACATTGCTGAACCCATGTTCCTGCAATAGTTGTTTTATCTGAAAGGCCCAGTTTCTACCATTATAAGATCTTGACGCATTTGCATCTAACCTTAACATTTCATAGGTTTTATATATTAAACTATCATGTGGTGACTTTAGAATTTTGAGTCAGTACTTGATCATTCTAACCTTACGGATAATAACAAGCGGTACCCTACCTAATTCACCATACAAAGCCGCGGTATTTGTTGAACGCTTCACTAATAAGATTCTTCTTAGAAATTTAGTGTGAACAAGTTCCAAGTCTGTGCATGGGTATGAACCAATCAGTTCACCTCCAAAATGTAGAATAGAAGACACTAATGCATCAAAAAGCTTACATTTTTGTGAATTTGGTAATTCAATTGATTTGAATATTTGGTATAAACCATTTAATGCATATGATGCATGTTTAGCTATGTCTTTCTGACTCCTATACCAGTTACCATTTCTATACAGGCTAACACCCAGATACTTGAAACTGTTTACTACCTCCAAGCTAGAACCATATAAATAAAAGTCATGATGTGTTAATCTCCCCTTCTCAAATATCATGATTTTAGTTTTTGCTGTATTAATTCTAAGGCCCCAGGCATTGCAATAATTTTCAATATCATTCAACAACTTTTGCAGACTGTCTGGAGACCTAGCAAATACTGCCTGATCGTCAGCATAGAGTAGAAGGAATAACTTCATTTCCTCTATAGTAAATATATCATTTAAATCCGAGTTTATATTATTCATTAGATCATTCACAAAAAACATAAAAAGTAACGGAGATGACGGGTCGCCTTGTTTCAAACCGACATGTAACTCAAAGAAATCTGACTGCGAATGATTATATCGCACACATGATTTTACAGTTGAATACATTGCCTTTAAGGCTTTAACCATTTTGCAGTGAACATTTTCTGCAAGCAATTTATACATCAGCAGACTTCTGTCCACTTTATCGAAACAACGTTCATAATCAATGAAACAGCAATATAACTTGCCACCTGAATCCAACACCTTGTTTATAACAGAATGCAAAATAAAAATACAATCCATAATTGATTTCCCCTTTTGGAATCCAAACTGGTTTTTACATAACTTGTCATACTTAATTGACCATTTGGTGAGTCTGTTTAGAAGTATTTGTGAGTAAATTTTCCCCAGAATAGGTATTAAAGATATACCGCGGTAATTACCCGCTAAATTTGGGTCACCCTTTTTAAAAATAGGAGTTATAATACTTTTTCCCCATGAAACTGGGTACTCGCAATTATTATACATTCTGTTGTATAATTTCAACAGAAAGGGCGATATATAATCAAATGATGACTTAAACAATTCAGCAGGTAAACCATCAATTCCTGGCGATTTGTTATTATTCTGAGTAAATACTGCACTGTGTAACTCATCATATGTAATATCAATATTAAACTCTTCATCAAATAAGTCATTATTTATGGGATTTTCCAGGGGATCAAAATCATTTTGATTAGCATTTTCTCCAAATAAATGACTAAAATGTGCCTGTAAATCTTCCAATGTCAATGTATCAGGTTTATTTATTTTTTTATTAATAGTCCTTTTCACATTTTTCCAAAACTTCCGGGGCTCAGACTTAGCCAAATTATTAATTCTTTGTCCCTCACTTTTTTTATAAGCCTTCTTTGACTTTTCTTTAATTTTATTATATCTTGTTCTGGCATCAACAAAATTAATGCGGTTTACCTCCGTTTTATTACGAACAAATATGTTTCTTACACGTCTAAACTCAATTCTTGCTTCGAAACACTGTTTGTCAAACCATTTCTGACTCACGCGCTTTGATTGATTGCTTTTACTATGATTTCCTTTTATGGAAGAGTCGCGCGCTTTTCCATTCATAAAATTGGAAAACCCCGTGACTACGTCGTCAATGGAAACATCACTCTCTGACATTTCATTGGTCAACTGATCTAAAACGTCACGACTGCCATTTACACTTGCGCAAAAATACTGCGCATCAATATCAGACCATACGATTTTATTTATGGGGGGTACCGATTCGCGGGTGGAGTTTTCGTCCGCCTGATTACGCGACATTTTTAAAACGAAATGCAGTGCCGAGTGATCAGAAAATTCCGTCGGTTCTAGAATGATAAAGTCTGAAATATACTCAAAATTTTCTAAATGAGTTATTAAGTAATCTACTGTACTAGCACCTCGATTGCAATGGAATGTAAACGCGCCCCCTTTATCAGAATGTAATCTGCCATTAACCAATAACATTCCTAAAGTACAACACAAATCAAGCACTTTACTACCCTGTGTATCCAGTATTTTATCTGAGTTTACTCGTGTTGGAATTTCTATATCATTTATAGAAAAAAGATCTTTACAAATATATTTATCAAACAGAAAGTAATCAAATGCATTTGAAGTCCTACCATTCAGGTCTCCAGTGAGAAAAATATCCCCTAGATCATTATACTTTATACAACCCAATTCCAGTGTTCAAAAATATCAACATCCTGCAAATTCAAAACATTGGACATACATGGTGGTACATAAGTGTGACAAATATATGCATCAGTATGTGAACTTAGTAATTCACCAGAGATTTTTAACCAAATTATACCAGATTGCTGTTTTTCAACAATGTTAACATATTTTTTATACTTGTTTTTAAAATAAACTGTCAGTCCTCCACTATATCTACCTTTGGTTACATTTCTAGATTTATTACCAGTTAAATGTTCACTTATATAGCCATCAATTTCTAAGTTAAAAGTATCTTTATCAGAAATCCATGTTTCATTTAAAAACACAATATCGTAACTTTTAACATATTCTAAAAAGTCAATGTCTCCTAATTTTCTTCGCAAGCCGTTGATATTCCAGGAAACTATTTTCAACCCCTGATCACTCCCCTAGTGGCCTTCCTCCATCCTTTTCGATCTGGAACCGCTCGAACCTGGACTGTGACCGATTGTAGTGTAATCCTTACCCTCCACATACTCTTTTCCGTTCACCAAAAGTTTATCTGTGACCAATTTCACATTCTTAACACCCTTTTTCCGGAGATTAATCATAATAGGTATTAGTTTTTTACGTTTATCTCTGATTGAATTGGGCCATTGAACACCTACTCCCATGTTTTTACTTTTTAAGTCATCAGTGAAGTCATACGAGATTTTTCTAATCATTTCCCTATCATTATAATCATGAAATTTCACACATATAGGGCGAGGTTTCACAGATTTTTTATCTTTTTTTCCAATGCGACGTGCATAATCGAGTTTTATCTGTGCTGTCTCCTCTTCCGTTTTCTTGAAAATCCCCTGAATGAAATCCTGTTTTACAATCTTCACACAGTCCTCATTCAACGTTTCCGGCATACCGTAGAATAACAAATTTTCTTGCATTTGACGCATTTGCATATCCACCACCACCGAATCCATTTTTCCACTGTTTTCTTTCAGATCAGAAGTTTCCTTGTCAAGTTTTTTATATCTGTCGTTCATTTGTTTTAAATCATCTCTGGTTGATTTAATCTCCTGCTTTTGAGTTTCGTATATTTCTGACACAAATTTACAAGAGTTCTCTGTTTCAACTATTCTCTTTTCAAGAGACCTGAATTTGGACTCAAAGTCAGAAATTTTGGTACTTATTAATTTAACAGTCTGTTCTACCGCATCAATTCTGCCGACTTTCTCTTTGATTGATTTTACATCATTTATCAATGTTTTTGCCCATGTAGGAACTACACTGCTATCACCAGGAGCTACAGAAGACTGCATTTGTACCGGTATATGAGGCGGGGGTGGTGGGGAAGCTGAAACAAATTGACCAGGATGATACATGAAAGGATTCGGCATCGACGTTGACATAGCCATCCCAAATGTTGAATCATATACAAAATTATAGTTTACCAGTTGGTCTGTATCCGTAATACTACTAGTCCCACTTCCAAATTTATCCGTTTTTAACTTTTCAGAATTTTCAGAAATTTTTAGTCCGCCATTTTGTACACTATTGTCACATGGTGGAGAACTCGCCGGTCGTTTCACACCAAATTTCCTTCGTTTACGAATGCCTTCGTCTTTGTTCTTAGGACTTTTCTTTTTCGGGGTCCACATACAGCCTTCTGCACACCCAATAGCACCAAAACAGTTTGAATTAGTCCACTTTTTACATATTTAAAGTTTATTTTTTCCTGCACAACAAAAATGTGACTCTCACCATTAAAGGGACACGACACACATCGGCTATTCAACAGGTAAGAACACTTGTCACCTGTATTTATCATAAACAATCATCACGGTATAATACTGTTAATAACGTCTGTTGTTTGTTTACCAGTAATTGGATATGCGCCTACTTTCGAGGCAAAATTATGGTAAGGGCATGACATGCGCTTATTATCCCAAACGGAATAACGGTAAGGCCGTATGCGCTTACTTTTGATATGCGCTTATTTACCAGATTATACAGTATGGCCCTTATTTTGTTGGGAGTCAGTAGGTCAAACAGCAAGACCATACTGATCTTGGGACTGAAAATTAGACATGCGATCAATGGGGACATATGTTTTTTCTTGCAAACCGGACTGGGGGTTCCGGTGTTTTAACTGGTGCTGGAACCGTGGCTGTAAGATGATTCTTGTGCTGTAAATGAAGTATACCGAACTACATTTATAAGAAAATTTGTGTAGCAATTTATAGTCTATTGCAAAATCAAATACCTTGAAAGTTTCTGATTATTCCTTTTCTCGATTAAAAAAACACGTTATTTTATGAAAAATGCATAACGTTACGCTGCAAGTGATATAATAAAACCGGAACAAAACATTATTAGTTTTGAAACGTCATGACGTCTTTTCTATTTACGGACGTTGATTTACCGTATTTAATGATGCTGCTGTATGAGAAAAATGCCATAAATAAAGTCATTTGTTTCATTTTATTTTGTACTATCATTTTTTTAATATGATATACAAGAAAAAGATTCAATCACTGCTTGAAGGCTTGGATGGGAACGTCCGGCTCTCGGGTAACTGTTTACGCGGTAACTTAGCAGAGCCACTTTTCCACCTTAAACAATTACCCTCGTGTCTGATATTCTCATCTGCACCCATTAACAAGTGGAAGAATCTTATATTACGGACAAATCTTGTTTTAGACGTAAATCCTTTTTAATCTCTTATGTTGAGTGTTTTATTTTCTTGTTCTCTATTTCTCAAAATAAAAGTGTAGGTAAGTCGGATGATGTGCTGCCGAGTAAAACGGACGACAAGAGTTTGAGTCCTTCTGGAAAATCTACCGCACCGCTTCATGAGTTTGCCCGCCCGCTAAGCTCAATAGCGAGACCGCAGATTTACGGATCGCGGGGTCGTGAGTTCGATCCCCGGACGGGGTGTAAGTTCTCCGTGACGATTTGATAAAAGACATTGTGTCTAAAATCATTCGTCCTCTACCTCTGATTCGTGTGGGGAAGTTGACAGTTACTCGGCGGAGAACAGGTTTGTACTGGTACAAAATCAAGGAACACTGGTTTGGTTAACTGCCCACCGTTGCATTTTATGACTGAAATACTGTAACAGTTGAAAAACGACGTAAAACCCAAAACAAACAAACTTCATGAATTACCTTAAGTTTCAAAAAGTGAATTCGAGAGCGACTGAGTAAGCTTAAGAGCTTTTAAAGTCATGATATAAACTAAGAGGTTCAAGTAAATTGTTGTGTAAACCACATTTTCTAAAAAACGTTATTGAAACTGTAAGAAAGGCAAAAAAAAACGAAACTGTTTGGGAAAATTAAACTGAAATGTTTGAAACGCTGAAAATTTTATTTTCGTTTAATTGAATTGTTCAAGGAAACAATTCCAATGTATTCTCAAATCTATATTAACAATAAAAGATACGCTATGTCTTATTAAGAAAAACGACACGAAAATAAAGGATGAAAGTTTAAGAGATATGTATTTTTAGTTGGAACCTGTCTGCAACAAATCCCCAAACTTAAGGCTTAGTATGCTTATAACGTTTTGTACCAGCTAGTCCGTATTATTTACGGCAATCAACACGTTGTGAAATGTTTTCCTTTTAAGTTTCGTAACCTGGAAAACATATACCTCTGTAACAGAAAATCTCTCAGTCCACTAGAGTCTGATTGGGAATCTCAAACGGAGAATATATTGAAATTCAACCCTCGCTTTCTATTTCTCCTTTTGAGACTCGATGTTATGCATTACATTGTTGTATATGCAAAGTGAACTGGAGTCATAAATCATATTTCTCATCAGAATTAGAAATAATTCAGAATTACAAAAGACACAGTTTTCATACAGACGTATTTATTTTTTCGGAAACTGAAAAGGCATTTTTATAACTAACGCGATAAAAAAATATATTCCTAAAAGTGACATAATATTTATGTAAAAAAAATCTCTATTTCTCAAAATTGATTTATATATAATAAGCGTAAAATATTTCTTGGGCAGAGATTGAAAAAAAGTGTTTAGTCACTTGTTTGAGTGCTATTTGGATGCAAAGTCCATATTTTTGTCCCACAAAAAACGGAATTCGCCACTTCAGTCACCTTTGAAATTTTACGGACAGTCAGTTAACAGTATTTTTTCATTAATCTGTTCTGCAAGTTAAATCAGCAAATTACCCTCTACGGCAGAATACATTAATGACATTTTTTGTTAGATTTTATTGTCTTATCTGAAGGAATGAACTGGAAAATTACAGAACAAATGTAATGTATTATAACTATAATTAAGACCTCTAGAGTATCTGAAATGGAAACCAAGAAATGATGAATTGTGAGTTTCGGACTTTTTTTCTGTAATGCAATAAGTGTTACCAAACTGTTTGATGTTTGCCATCTTTTTCTCTCTTTTTTCTTTTTTTTTTTTGTTTGAAAAATTTTCTTTCTTTGAAAAAAGATTAGTTTGATAAGAATTCCTTATTTGTATAAACAATTACTAGTACGAGCGAAAAGCTGTTTTGTTTCTGAATGCGGTCATGAAGTGGGGACAGCCCTCCCCCCGCCCCCCACCCCCACACACCCCTCCACTAGCTTGTACAATGAAATCTATATATATTATTTTCACATTTATAAAGATTCCTGCTGTGACATCCCGTTTATCTCTAGATTATGAGCCGAACATCTTAATCTTGCTAAAGCGTTTCTATGAGCATCATTATTTATCATGCTTAAATAATTTTCTTGAGCAAATTAACTTAAATTGTTCGTAATAATTCAGTTTAGTAGATCAAGTTCAGCAAACCATTGCTGTAAATACTGGTCATAAAGTCTCTGGACTACTGCATTAACATTTGTTTCAGATACAATTCAACAAAAAAGAAAAACCAAGTTCATGTAATAAGTTTCTCCAGTACTTAATAATTCTAACTTTTCGTATCAAATAGATTGGAAATGCACCAAATTCTCCATATTCTATACTGCTACATGTTTGTTGCTTAACACCAAGATTTTGTTTAAGAAACTTTAGGTTTATACGTTCTATGTCTGGAGACTTACGGAAACCCCATATCTCAATACCGGTAATACCATTTATTTCATCAATGGACTATTGATATTAGGCATAAACAGGAGTATCCAGCCAAACACAAACTCATGGGACAATACTAAATATTTTGTTACTTTAATGAAATTGATTTCACATATCTAGAATTAATATTCTACAATTTGTATAAGCCCATGAATTAATCTTTGACTGCATACACCATACCTCCCTATGATACCTTCACCTTTAAGAAATTAAAACAAAACACTGTTGAGTGGAAGAAAAGGCCGCGACTTTATTCTAAGAGAAAATTACTTCATGACCAAATGGCAAGGTGGAAAAATAAGAAATGCATATGAAAAAAACATATACCTATTATGAAATATCAAATATACAGATGAAATGAAAATAAACCAAATCGATTTGCATCCCAGCGAACATAGAACTATCCCCAGCGAAGACTGCCAAGGGACTTGCCAAGGATGCAAATTCTTCAGTTTTAATACTTAAAATAATGTATGTAAAATATATACTGAAATATATACTTGAAGAATGCAGGAGTACCAAAACATATGTACTTTATCTGAGAAAATATATACTTAAACATTTTCTTTATATTTACTTTTTTTTTAATATTATTATTTTTTATTTTTTTATTTTTAAACGAGATTACATAATTGGCAGGAGAAGTAGTGATATGCTGGAATATCAACCAAATATTCATTTGCAACACTTAATACAAGTACTAAATTCCAAAAATAGATCAACACAAAGCATAGAACTGTAAGGGCACTTCAAGGGGGTTCAAGCAAACTTTGCGACCCAGGCGTTAGAGGATTAGCAAAGGATTAACTACTAACTCAGGTTTTTCTGATACAGTGACGCACTGATTTATGTGCTTTACTGATAGTCAGTGACTCACTGACTTGTGATTTTTAATTATTCAGTGACTCACTGCTTTGAGCTCTTTACTGATACATTGCAAACAAGTCACAGACTTGTGAACTGAAATGTTGAAAACAAGATACTGACTTGTGATTTTACTGATGCAGTGACTCACTGCTTTTAGGCTGTTTAATGATGCAGTGACTCACTGCTTTGAGCTCTTTACTGATACTTTGTAAACAAGTCGCTGACTTGTGAGCTTTAGTGATATGTTAGAAACCAGGTACTGACTTGTGATCTTTACTGATGCAGTGACTCACTGCTTTGAGCGCTTTAATAATGCAGTGACTCACTGCTTTGCGCGCTTTACTGTTACTTTATAAACAAATCGCTGACTTGTGAGAAATCACTGAGCTTAACAGTTGTGTTGAAAACCAGTTACTAACTTGTGCGCTTCACTGACGCAGTGACTCACTGCGTGAAACGCTTTACCAATTTGGACAAAACCTTGAAGCATATAAGTGAAGATCTATAAATGGGACACAACGCCGACATACTATGTCAAGGCTACCTCTAACGCTGTTATGGGAACAGATAAAGTAAACCGAGGACGAACAATCAACCATGGCTATACCACAAGCACTCCCATGACTGAATGTGACTTGTTTTCGCTGCTTATTTTATTTAAAGGTCCAATACTAAGCAAAGTGAACATTTTAATTTCTTTTAAAAAGCGCAGAAACTATTTCATTTTATTGGAAAATGAAAGTTGGTATGTAGAAATTCGAAATAAATCGCAGAATATGTACAATTATTTTTCTATGAAGTATGAAGAAAGTTAAAAAGACCTGGGGGGTCATTCTGTCGATTCATTGAAATTTCAACATAATACACATACATTTCTTTGAGTTCCAAAGACATTCTGTAAATTTTGACCTGACAATCTTCATTATTTAGTGTTTTGCAGAAGTCTATGCACTGGCTATGAAAAAAATTGCCAACTCACTTTCCCTTAGCAATGGACCTTTAAGTGAGACAACCAGTATTCCTGGGTTCCGCACCAGTTTACTTAGTCGCTGAACTTGACTAAAGATTAAGGTGTAATAAAGATGTGATAAAATTAACAACACTTCACGCTTATTTGACAGCTTACACCTATGGCTCAGAGGTGGAGAAACAAATGACTATTAGACGTACTGACTATAAACAACAATTTCAAGCCCAGTCAACATAAAGTACCTATTGGTTAGCCAGATAATTCTACACGTACCCAATCATAACTAAAATTAAAATGAATTGAATAATACATATATTCTGATACACTGAAAAATAATTTCCACAATGCAAGAGAGACACGTTTCAAAGAATAACTCTATAACTCTGTATAAAGCCGCGATATAAATGAAAATTATATACTGTTTAATGAAACACTCACAATTCATTAAACCGTTCTATGTTTCATAATGCAGTGACATATTAAAATCAGTTCTAATGTTTGTTTTTGTAATATGATAATGATAACTTTTAAATGTTTTTACGCATGACCACTTCGCACAATGTTATTGTTATCATAGCTTCACAATAAACACACGAAGTTTACAACTGTCAATTACTATCACACATATTTAAAGCACATATATTACTGATAGAAGTCCTCCATGATTATGAAGCCCTGTTTCTTTGCGAGGCATGGTGATGAGCGAGGCAAGACTAATGTACCAGATCTGAAAAAGACATATACAGCAGCAGCAAGAGTACCACAACTATGAATATCAAATGAACAATGAATTTACATAAAAATTGGGGTTTTGGGTGGGTGGGATAAATTTGACAATAGTTGATGTTATTCGCTTGGTGTCCTAGAATGAAATGGCAGAATAATAGCTCAAAATTGCAAAAAACGAAATTCACGATTTATCAGGAAAAAATTACCAAGGGAAATAACTAAGAGTGGTCAGGCTAATTAAGTAACTTGCTATTATCGTTGTCGTCGCACCTCATGTACCCAATGTCAGGCTCCAGTGTAGTGTCCTTGAAAAATAAAGCCATTTATTGCACAAAGTGCATCATAAATATAATTATTTTATCAATGGACTATTGATATTGAGCATAAACAGGAGTATCCAGCCAAACACAAACTCATGGGACAATACTAAATATTTTGTTACTTTAATGAAATTGATTTCACATATCTAGAATTAATATTCTACAATTTGTATAAGCCCATGAATTAATCTTTGACTGCATACACCATACCTCCCTATGATACCTTCACCTTTAAGAAATTAAAACAAAACACTGTTGAGTGGAAGAAAAGGCCGCGACTTTATTCTAAGAGAAAATTACTTCATGAACAAATGGCAAGGTGGAAAATTAAGAAATGCATATGAAAAAAACATATACCTATTATGAAATATCAAATATACAGATGAAATGAAAATAAACCAAATCAATTTGCATCCCAGCGAACATAGAACTATCCCCAACGAAGACTGCCAAGGGACTTGCCAAGGACGCAAATTCTTCAGTTTTAATACTTAAAATAATATATGTTTTAAGATCATGTTCCTATCAAATCTACAAACACCTTGCCATGCTCCAAACCTGAGATACACTTTGGTGTGTTGAAGGGCCACTAAATTATTATTTTAACTTCTACCATGAAACTGGTATAGTTCAATTTAGATTTGTAAAATAATAATGCCCCATAGAACTTAATCAAAAATATATTTCACTGGTTCATTTTTGACAAAAGTTTCTATCGCTTCTTTAAATGAAGACAACAAGATGTCAAGCCCTATGTCTGAAAGATGAACCCCGTCCGAACGGAAAAGACCAGGACAGACCATTGTTATTTCTGTATTTCTTATCCAAGCACAACCGTGCTGTAAAGATGTACGTGCAGCTGACCTGTTAACGTCTTTACGTAATTTCTCAATTTTTTGGACTGACCTTGAAGTTCTCCAATCTAGACGAGGCAAAATATTAGACCAGACAATAGTACTTGCCAAAAAATAGATTTTTCTAATCTTTTTTAAATCATAACAAATTTTGGAAACAAGTCTTGCCTTTGTTTTGTTGAAGCTGAGAATTACCACCACAATTGATGATAATTGCATCTGGAAGATAAGACGCTTCTTTAAATGCCCGTGCGAGCATTGGCCTGACCTCGTCCCACACCATGCCCCGTTTTGTCATCCACTGTACAGTTATCTTTCTTTCATCAAACCCCAAGTTAGAGGAAGAACTGGGGGAACGATACCTGGCCCTCTGTTCTGCCCAGTAGGGGATCGAGGGCCCCACAGTCCACGCCACTGAAAGTACATAAATTGAAACGGCAAGATACCTGATATAACATTAACAACGGATATAGTTAAGATATGCATTAGAAGACCATCTACCCTTCTTCATAATGATATGATGCGGAACACCTTGCGATTCTAGGTAGGTTGCAGCACCTATTCTAAAGCTGTGTGTTAATATTCTAGATGTATGTAAACCTACGTGAAGCAAGCAGCGTTTCAATATTGTACTAAACTGGTAACGAGTGACTGGTTTGCCGTTGGAATGACACAGAAAATAAATAGCCCGCGGTTGTACTGCCATCAATGTTTTTGCAGCTGAAACAGGACAAAGTGTTGAATTTTTTTATGTCACCTAATGTAACAACTTGGCTATGGCCACTGTGGTTATTTTTGAATGACGCAATTTTATATTCAAAAACCTTCTGCCATTCTTAACCAAAATAGACACATCATCTTTTTTAAAGGATAATCACACAAAGCAGCAGAAGTGTAAACTAATTCACTTATCCTGAATAAATAAAAGCAAATATCAAACTTTTGAGTGTATCGATTGATATTGGTATACGGGTGTCAGCAAACTTTTTGCTCCGTTTAAAACCTAACATTATTCTCTTGAAATAGAATGATTCTGATGGATCAATGACACCCTTAAACTTATGTATAAAACTTATACCAGATAAGTAAGTACTAACAGTGTTGGCTGAGAGACCCTTTTGGTATAACCATGCGACATACAATGACAGCAGCCAAGTAGGTATTGGCAATGTCTGTGATATACCAACTGTTGCACAAAACTCTGTGAATGATTGAAGAGCTGTATGATACGTCAGTTTTGTATTAAAAGATAGGCTATTTGAAGCAAGCTGATTGGATATTATTCCAAGGCCTTCCAGAGAAGAGATGGCACTTGCAGCGGTAACGTATCTGCCTGTGGTGCCAACTTTCTGAAACGCTGAAAATCAAGTCTAGATAAAGAATCTGCGATTGCATTATGCATGCCTGAAATGTGAACATATTTAAAATTTATGTTGTATTTCAAGCACTGAAGAACAAATGGCCTAACCAGAACCATTACATTTTTAGATTTACTTGATAATGAATTGACAATCTGACATACTGACAAGTTATCGCACCTGTACAGAATTTTCTTATCACGAAACAGCTCTGGCCACAAAAAAAAACTGAAACCACAATGGGGAACATTTCAAGTACCGTGATATCATACAGAGTAAAATGATGTGGCCAAATTCCATAGCACCAACTTTTATCCAATATGATACCAAATCCCTTGCCAGAGCTGTCTGTGAACAGTTGCAAATCGTGATTGGAAAGCCACTCACTCTTATGTATAACAGAAACACCATTATGGTCTGACAGAAATGTGAGCCAAACTTTTAAATCCTCCTTGATTTCCAAGTTTACCCTCAAATGATAATGCTTTTGTTGCTCACAGCCTACTATCAAATCAATCAGCCTACGAATAAAAGGACGACCAAATGGTATAGCTTTACACGCAAATGAAAGGCTTCCAATCAACGACTGTATTTCCCTTAAGGTTGTTTTTGTCTTCGAAAGCATATTTTGGACTTTAGCTCTGATTTCTTCTAATTTTTGTAAAGGAATACGAATAACCATATCACTGGAATCTAACTCCAGACCAAGAAAAACTAGCACAGTCGTCGGATGAACAGTTTTTTCAGTTGCCAATGGTACCCCAAGGTCATCACAAATAACACAGAAGCTATCTAATATCACATGGCAGTCCCGAGAATTTGCTTTACCTCCAAACAAAAAATCATCTAAATAGTGCTTAACATTTCTTGATTTTGTTTTCTTTTTTAAGCACCATTCTAAGAAGCTTGAAAATGTTTCAAAAGTAGCACAAGAAATAGATGCTCCTAAAGGTAGGCATTTATCATAAAAATATTGGCCTTTGTGCCCGATTCCAAGGAGTGAAAAATCACTTGGTGAAACCGGCAATAGTCTAAAGGCTGATTGAATATCAACTTTTGCTAGCAAGGCATTTTTTCCCAGCGTACGAACCATGTCCACAGCTTCATCAAAAGATGTATACTGAACAGAGCATAATTCAGATGGAATAAAATCATTGACTGATCCGCCTTTCGGATAACTCAAACGATGAATTAAACGAAAATCATTTTTGTCTTTTTTTTCCACTAAACCTACTGGGGAAACGCGAAAATTTGGTAATGGCGGCGTATCAAAAGGGCCGGCCACTCTACCCAAAGAAATCTCTTTTTGTAACTTTTCTGTTATTACATCTGGTTTTTCACATGCGGAATTAAGATTTCTAGCATGCACTGTAATCCGGGGACCTTTGAAATGAAGAGGGAAACCATAAATAAACCCATCCAACAATTGTTCTGCTTCAGCTCGGTCTGGGTATCCTACCAAGTAAAATTTTAATGCATCTATTTTGATGGGAGAATGACTAAGTAACTTATTTTGATTTTGGCCATCTGGGTCTAACACCAGTGCTGGGAATTTTTGAATTCCGAAAGGAATAGCAATTTGTTTTCGGGTGCGGTTTGCCACATTCAAGACAGACATGCCTATATCTACATTGGAACCTTGTGCATAGGCCTTTGTTAAAGTGAAGGCATAGCGGCATACTGCTGGGTGTGTACAGTGGGTTTTTTTACCTGTGTATAGACACTGGACATTGGTGTCGTCATTATTTTTAACCATAGATCAGGATTTAGCTTTGACCAGGGTTGCAAAATTGTTTCCTGTCGCATACGAAATTGTTTATCGTAAGTACGCCAGGCAAAATCTTGTCTTCTTGAAGCTGCCTGGCGTATAGTTGCCATGTATGATAGTAATTCCGATGCTGATTGTGGATTACGGAGTAAATATATATCCATAAAAATCAGAAAAGCATCTGACCACTGCTCAATTGTTCGAACCTTTTCAGATGAGTCATGGTTCTGTCTTATTTCTAGGTTACCAGTGGAAGAAACCATTACTTGCGAACCATGTCCATGACAAATATTGTTCAGATCAGATGTCGACTTAGTTAGTAAAGCAAAGTTTATATATTTTCCTGCCCAAATTTTTTCTTTCATTTGTATAGGGATGTGGGCACTGACACGGTCATTGATTGTATTCATAATTGACAATTCAGAATTTGGTTGTAACTGAGAAATATCGAAAGAACCTATACCAGGTAAAGTAGGATTGTTTTGCATAGAACACGGTACAACAGGATTGTTAAGCATAGAACCATGAGAAAAATTCAGTGGTACAGTACTATCCTGATTATCAACAGTTTCTTGAGCGCAATCATAAGAATTCAACGCAAAAGTGCAACACACCGTGTGGTTGTTCAAAGCAGCAATCGTCTGTTTGTACCTCAGCTGTAACAAACCGGGGTGGAGGCAGAGGAATATATTCCTGGCCGTTAACACCACGCAAGGCTTTCTGCACTTCCCTCCGTCTTGCATCCCTGGCTGCAGCTCTAGCCCCTGCCCTGATGGCTCTCCTGTCTGGGGCGTGCTCAACACGTCTTCGAACAGCAGCTCCGTCTTCACGATTCCGTCTTCTGGCTCTTTCCCTAGGCATTCCCAGTGAATACACCTGGAAACAATGACGGTATTTAAATGGCAAATTAAAATACGCGGATTGTAATGAACAATTACAACACAATACAGTGTACCACGTGTCACGCCGCTGAATTCTGGATAAATTTGACAATAGTTGATGTTGTTCGCTTTGTGTCCTAGAATGAAATGGCAGAATAATAGCTCAAAATTGCAAAAAAACGAAATTCATGATTTATCAGGAAAAAATTTCCAAGGGAAATAACTAAGAGTGGTCATGCTAATTAAGTAACTTGCTATTATAGTTGTCGTTGCACCTCATGTACCCAATGTCAGGCTCCAGTGTAGTTTCCTTGAAAAATAAAGCCATTTATTGCACAAAGTGCATCATAAATATAAATAATTGAAAAGTTTTATCTTCAGTTGTCAGTAACAACTAACTAACATTATCAAAAAGTGAGTTTACAGAAAATAGGGGTTTTAATGCTTGCGTAGATAACGCCATTTGGGCCTGGTAGAAACTACCATTAGACGACGAAGTAACACCAAGATATGTAAAAGTTTTAACTTGTTTCAAATACATGTATTTATTATTATATTTTAACGATACTTTAGTTGACCTACTACCCTGTCTAAAATACATAACAACTGTTTTGTCTGCATTTACTTCTATATCCCATTTACTGCAGTAATTATATAATTTATCTAACACTATTTGTAACCTTTGCTCAGAATACGAAAATAAAGTAAATAACACATACATTTGTATTTCATTTATACTAAGTGCATCAATATTAACATCACCTTATTATCTATTTCCAATGACCGCAGCACACATCAGGACCCATTTTAAATGTCTGTAACTTACATTTTCTTGAAGAATATTGTCAGTGCTAATTAAAAATCAAAAGAAAAGTGGGGGTCACGTTTGATGCAAGAAAAAATAATATCAGTCAAACACACAAACTGCAAAATCATCTAAAAAATGAGACCCCAAATTATACTGGTGGTGTATGATCTCAGTTTCCATGAAAAATTTTGTCATGTTGTTATTTCATTATGAAAATGCTACCACTGCCTTACCCTTGCATGATCGTAAGAGGCGACTAATAGGGTCTTAACACTTGGTTTTGCAGTAACTCTGTGATTCCAGCAGGTATACAAATTTTGATTCCATACCTCATGTTTTTATTTCGATGTAAATGAGATGTGGAACCAAAATTTGTAGTCCTGTTTGGCGCCATATAACCTATACTGTGTTGGTGCGCCGTTAAACCCAAATAAATAAATAAATAAGTAACAGGTTCAGTACTGTTTTCATGCTTCTTGCGATGACAGTACAAATCGATATGTATAGGTGCATGCGAAGAAAATGAAAACATATCATGTACTGCAAAATTATAGCAAAACCGTGTTTTAACACTATTTTTACACTCGGACGGTTGTACGTCGTACAAAATAATTCACGCCCGACGTATAACCGCCCATCCTGCAAAAATAGTGTTAATGTTCCCGTTCTCATAGTTTGCAGGCTGGTTAGACTTAAATTTAAGTTAAAATATTTGATGAATGATGCAACCACTTTCATTTAATACATTAAAAATAGATTATAATATATTTTATTAATTTGTATATTAGTAATATAAACAATATTAAAAGTGTGTTCCATTGATAGCCCAGGACTGTAGCGTTCATCAGCTGTTATCCTTAGGCCTCTGGTTCGATTCATTTGCGAGGCATTTGTTTCGAAACTGATGTCATAGCGCTGGATGAGTTACAACACCAATTCTAATATACGATGTATATATATAGACGTTCAGTTTTCAACACTAAGTATAAAATGATTAAGTTTGGACTCCATTTATAATACTCTGTAATTTAATTTTTCAGTATTTGTATAAAATGTTGACCTGACTTTATCATGATAAAGTATAAAATAGATTCAATGAATTAATTCTGTTTAAAAAAAAACAAAAAAACATTGGACGTCTAGGACTTACAAGTCTGTTGAGATGAAATAATCTGTAATTATTATACATTGTATAATGTATTTAGGATGTACGAGCGTGTTTTTTAGGATATCCGCCATTTTGAAAAAAAGCGTTTATTCGAATATTGCTTTCTTACAAAATTTTTGCCAAAAAATAATAATCGTTAATAATAATAATAATAATATAATGTACCATTTAAGCAAATAAAGTCTACTTTTTGCGAAAGAAAAATTTTCACTCTATTTTAGGCTGACGTTTGTCAAAAATTGACGTAAGATTAATCAAACCGAGCCTGCAACATTTTCGTTTTTGTTGTGTTGAGCGACCTGTGGAGTTTCCACTTTTTCTATTTTACATTGGAGTAGGGGTAGGTTATTTCAAATATCTATTAAAGTAGATCAGGTTTGGTCTTGATATTTTCCTGACTGATACGTTTTATAATAATGATAGGGTATAACTGAAATAAATGTTTTTATATTATCTAAAAAAAAAAATGTAAATCATAAACAAAAAGAACAAAAAAAAATATAAAAAGTCACCAGTTTTTAACAATTTTTTTTCTTAATAAATCTTTTAGATGCACGATGACCCCAACTTTTTTCTTTCCATTTTGAAGCATTTTGGTGTGTCATTAAAGCTGCACAATATTTTGAAAATCTTCAACATGACGAAAGAGATTTGTTAGTGACAATTATGCTAATATAATACTGACATCGCCTTGTATCTATATTAACATGTAAGACCTGAAATCCCTATAACATTAGGTGGGATATTATGTGATTTATAAAGTACAACCATTTTTTTTTTCAATTTTACAAAATTTCAGAAATGCTTAAAAAGCGGGTGAAGAAAATGCCCTATGAAAAATTAAAACGAGTTCGGTGACTTGTGTTTTTTCTTCTCTTGTTTGACTTGAAAACTTCTTCAAGCTCACAGAGTATGAAAAAATTCTTAACATTAGAAAAAAATCGTTTCTATATCCTTAATTAAAGAGGATTTTATGGTAGAGAAATTGTTTTGAAGGACTCTAACGACTGATGCCAGTCTAGCAAGTCGCTTATGACGACTATCTCTGTAGAATAGTCTTTGTTATTTGGGGCTACAACTTATCCGCCACCCTGTACCTGTGACGTCACTCGTATCCCTATCACGTCACTTTCACAGCTCGCGCAGATTAAGAGACGCTACAGAACATAAAAATAAATTATATAATATAAAAGTGATGCACCAACAAAAGTATAAAGATATTCCTTTAGTTGCAATGTGTCTATTTAATAGGGAATCGATTTACCGATTTTCCTCACGAAGAGATATATATACTATCGAATTAAAAAATGTGTCCTTCCAGCACGTGCACGGAACGTCTGATTTCGGATTTTTTTTTTAAGAATACGCTTTTTCCTTGTGTCTGATTAGCGCCCACATAACAAATATAGGCAGTGTTGTTTTTATTCCAAAATCTACCTTTAGATTGATGGGGAATCGATCCTACTCGAAGTGACGAAAATCGGGATCGATCCACCTACGGTAAAAAAAAACATGCGATATTTACTGTCGAGTTATAAATGTGTCCTTCCGTGCTTGTCATTAGAAAAATTCTTTTCAAATGATCTCCGATTGAGACGGTGCCTTATTTCATATTATCATTTCTGAAAATGACTGAAATAATGTCATTTTTCAATTGTTTAAAAACTTCTATTTCAGAATAAAAAATATTACACACAACATTCCTAAAGCGTTATTCTATATAAACATTTGTTAATACATGTAAATTACATTAGTACATAAATAACTGACATTGTCGCTGTCAGTTTGATTGATCATTAATGTTGCTCGTCTTCTGAAAAAGTATTTATGGTAAGATAAGTACATTGATAAGTGTGATCCCGTGATAGCTCAGTTGGTAGAGCGGAGGACTGTAGTGGATATTAAACTGTCATCCTTAGGTCACTGGTTCGAATCCGGTTCGCGTGACGATATCTTTTTTTTTTCACTGGGCAAAAAAAAAAAGTATACATGTGTACTGTTTGTTATATGAAGATTTGTGTTATTTATGTTCTGTTAATAAGGTAAAGAGTTGAATATATAAATGGTCATTTAACGAAACCACTTGGATTTCGTACAAGTATTATTTTGTTATGACAACTTCCCCACACGAATCTTCGGTGGATGATGATAAGTCAGCTATAAAAGAGAGTATAATTGAGCCACGGCATGAGAAAACCAACATAATGGTTTTGTGACCAGCATGGATCCGCACAGTCTGGTCAGGATCCATGCTGTTCGCTTTCAAAGACTATAGTAATTAGAGAAACCGTTAGCGAACAGCATGGATCCTGACCAGACTGCGCGGATGCGCAGGCTGGTCTGGATCCATGCTGGTCGCAAAACCATTATGTTGGTTTTCTCATGGCACGGCTCATACGTTTCGTCCGAGATTTGAAGCTTACACATGTGTGTTACCTATTGAGCGAACCGAACGGACTGTTTTTGAACATTTATTCCCTATCTCATCTAAGCAACAACAACAAAAATGGCACATCTTTCGATGAAGTAATGTCTGATTTCTCATGTGCAATGTTGTTTTCAACATTTAAGTATTTTAGTATAAATTTAGGATGATAATTTAACTTCGTGACTAAAGATAATTCCAACAAGAACAGGTTCAACCCTCATAATCGTTATAAAGTAAGACACGCATGACATAATAAAAAACAGTTCATAAATTAAAAGACGATATTTAATTTGTACAAGGGTTAGACATTTCCATGCCCAACTGTTTGTCAAATCATCATAATATACTTGTATTTGAATTAGGTGCATGTGTAAGCGGAAAAAACTGTCACCCCCATCCCTTAGGGAACGATTGCTACTGTGTACATGTCATTGGTAATCACTCAATTATTTTTAATTTCATTAGTCAATTATTTACCTGTTAATTAGTAATCATGTCAAAAATGTATCGAAACATTTGAACAAAATCTGCGTATAATGTATGTTACTGAATTATTATTGAACTTCTTAAACTGTAGGAGGCAATTGTTAATTTTGAATTTCGTTTCATTTGTGGAATTTATCATGTGTCTAATATATCTTTGATGCGAGCATTGTGACGTTGAACAGATTTTAAAATCGACAAGGATTAAGTGTACTTTTGTGATTTATAGTGAAACAGCTTTGATACCATATCGGCATTATTAATCCAAATTCACTGAATTTACCCAAATTCGTTGAAATCGTCCTGATAAGGCTGCAGGAAGGGAGGGTTTAAACGTTACTCTTTTACCTCTGCCGCACTATCATGCCCGATAGCTTTCAAGTGTGTAAACATTGCAGTTATTTGTAAATTTTTTGGGGGTATTTTTATTTTAAGAACATAGGATGTGAGACATGCTTTTGTTGCGAAGTGTACTGATATGTTACAAAAATATTTAAGACAGATTTAAAATAGTTAACATCACGTTCGAACGTTTATCGCAAGCTATTTTTTTTCAAAGATGTGGATATTTCATTGTTCGGCAGTATTTCTAATTACCCTGTGTTTACACGCACAAAGATCGGACTGCGCGACCGGGAAGGTTCAACTCGATTCCTTGCCAGACGAGCCAGAGTATAAAGCTTCCGGTATTGATTACGACGATGGTGGAATGGGACCTATGTTCGACTTTGCCCGCAGCTTCATAAATACAGCGCTTCCCGGAGGCTTTCCAGCTGATTTTATAAATGGTAAGATTCATTAAAGTAAGCAAAAATTCCTGTATACAGAAGTTAATTACCCGTGAACATTGAAACGTTTTTAAGGAGCTATTTTTGCTGAATTGTTTTAAACATTAATAACAAAAACTTGGTTGCAATATTTATAAAAACTCTGAATGGTCTATATTTTAAGACAAAATAAGAAAGTGTTATCGCACATAATTTAAGCATCACTGGGGCAGTCTTTAAGTATAAAGACTTGCATAAAGCTTTTGTTTTAAAAAGAGTGTATAACATAAAAAAACAGTGTTAATCAGTTCTTTTTGTACCTGATGCGAAGGATATGAGTCTTAATTTATATGGTCTGTTTTAGTTCTTGCGGCTTTAAATATTTTAAAATTCATTTTTTTAGATAATTTCAGACAGGAGTTATTGACCTCCTCCTGGTAGGAATCGTGTACCAGTGACATGATTAACACTGTTAATAGATATATATGACTTTTTAAATTATGATCAAATATTTCTTAAGATTATAAAAGTCTTAAAGTTTATTACTGTCATCAAATGACATTTTAGTATGTTTTACTGTAATTGACACGATTTGTGTGATATTGGTTCATTTAACATGATTTACACGTGTGAAATGTATCTTGTAATTCAATTACTGAATGGCATTGTACTGTATTTTATGTTTATTTATCCATATTATATATTTTGCTGAATATATACATTGATAAGACAATAATTAATAAATAAATATAACATCAATATAATAATAAATAAATACATCGACATATATTATATCAACATTTTGATTTAGATAATTACTAATATACGGAAATTAATTGGTCACATTGCAACACCACTCAGAATTGACGTGTGATATCAACAAATACCCGGAAGCGATTTGCATACCGTACTTCTTATCATGAGCTCGTTATTTATACGCAATTAGATTAATTTATATGAAAAAAAAATGTGTGATTTTTTCTTTTTATTTCTTTAAAACAAGTACATCTTCTTAATTCAGAAACAGCCTACAATAACAATTCAAAGATGCCGTCTTTTAATATTCGAGGGGAAGAAAGTGAACCATGTCTAACTTTATTTTTTGTTTTGAATTAATAAAACATACACATGTAGACGCCTTTTCTGTCTTCTACCTTAAATTTCAGTACATTATGATGCTTTATTTATTATAACAGAAATATAAAGGGAAAATTACTAAACAATCCGTGCTTTTTCCGATTTTATGACAGTATGAAATACAGACGCAACCACTTTTTTGGACCGTGAATCTAGTAGCATTTTTCTCCTGTGTTAAAAAACAGCTTTGTCTTCAAAAACATTTCAAATTAACATTTGGACGAAAGCGTAGCGGACATAGAACTAGACAGTGGATTTGTTTGAGTGTAAGATTGAAATATTAACTTTTTTCATCGAGTGAACACTATAATTCAATATTTTCACGAGCGGCGCAGCCACGAGTGAAAATGCAAATTATGGTGTTCACGAGCGAAATATATTTCGACAAACAAATTTTCTGTTAATTTTGTGTATTTTAAGGTTTTAAGTTTGTCCGCGCAACGTCACGTAAATCGCATCATGACGTCAGAATATCTTAGTAGAAAAAATGTAAATAGTTCTATTATGTTTCCGGATTTCTTTTACATTTATTTATAACAGAATGTAAATATTTATTATCCTATTATTATTTTTATACATTTATACCTTTACCGAAGAATATTTTGCAAATAATGTTCTATCATTTATAATTCATATTATTTCGCATTCAAGTATAGGCCTAGTTCCGTACCAGTGAAAAATGAAAATGATATTTTCACTGTTTGAAACAGGGAAAATATAAATTTTATTTCACTGATAGAATTCAGTATTTCACTGAAGAGCATAATTATAATAAAATCTGTTTAACTGGAGCTCTAGGACAGTGTACGTGTTTACAAAGTAACTGACTAGTTAAGTCTTCTCTCTATTAATAAGTGTTATTATATAGTACATTAAATGATTTTAAGGTAAGTATTTAATTGTTTTGTTACTGTTTCAATCATATTGCTGACAAACACTCCAACATGGTCATATTCTACCGATTGTAACGATACTGCGAACTGTTGTTACGTTACAAATATGAATGGCTGGGTAAGCGGCTCTGCCTCTCAAGTTCAAAACAATATATTATATTAAAAAACAACAACGTTGGATTATATCAGTTACACACAAGAGTAGAATAATGTAGACCTTTGTATAGTTTTCCTATTTTGATCTTTACTGAATGAACTCTTTACTTCTATCTTTCGAAAATGACCGTAGGAAATTTGAAATTATTGCTGATATTGTACATTGTTATTAAATTCAACCCAGTTTCTAAAATATGGAAATATTCCCATACGCTAGTATGATTTTTCGCGGATGAAATGGGTATACATTTTTGTATTTTAGTAATAGGCCTACCAATTGCAAACAGAAAACGCGTTTGTTTTACAATAAGATCAATTTATCTTTTAATCCGTCATATTACATGTGATGTTCATTAGTTTAAAGATTTCGGTCCTTTACCAAAACAAAGAAACATCATTCTTTTTGCTTTTGCAATTCATAGAAAAAATAACTTAAAATGTTTGGACAATTTGAAGATTTTTATCTGTATTTACCTGGTATTTGAAAAGGGATTTAATAAGCTGATATTTTCTGATACTTTTTTATTTGCTATCAAAGCTGATAACTGATAATCTTTGTCTGGAAAAAAAACTTGCTAATTTGTCTCCTTTTTTCAAATTTACTGAATCACTGTATGATAAATGACAATAAAATGTTTGCAAGGCTTAATTTGTTAAACAAAGGTTTAAACTTCCTAAGCAACAAGACAACAATTATAGATAACCCTGTGACAGTCTCGCGTTTAAGGTCTCTTAAGGTCATACATGCATGTAATTTAACATGATCTCTGGTAAGGTTGTGTGTATGGTAACAGCGTATCATGGCCTATATCTTTCGGTGCAGTCTTATTAAGATGGTTGTTACGGTGTTCCGTTAGGGCCAGCGCCTGCTCTCTGTGAATGCGAAGCGCGAAGGTACGACAGTACGATGGCGAATTCGAAGCGTTCACAGGGAGCAAGCGCTGTCCCTAACGGAACACATTAGGTTGTTGCTGGTGTGTGAACCAGTTGTATATACATTTCAATATTACAAAAATATTTTTAAGATATTTTAATTAGTCATTGTTTAACTACAACGTTTTTCTTGTAAGTAGATGTGGCATATGTTTTAACGGTTAACCCCAATGAGTCTACAACATATATCTGTATAGATCATACATTGAAACAGACCATATTTACAATATACTTGTGTATATTAAGTTTTTTAATTATAGTATGAATGAATAAGTGACGGATGCATGATTGATAGAGAATTTGTTAGTATGGAGCTTTTTGTTCTTAAATGGCAAAATACGTCAGTTCTCACTGTTTATATACTAGTATTGAACATATAGCGAACTATCGTTCTACGCAATACAGATGTATGCATTTTCATTATTTAACATTGTTTACTCTTATTAAAATGTGTGCTTAAACATATGCATGACAAAAATCTTCAGATTGCAACATCTTTCTATGCTTCAAATTGCGCCAACAATCTTTTCAAGATATTTCTAGTGTTTGTTCTTCAACAACAAGACAACCGATGACAAACAATGCCAGTGACATTCCAAAGCTTACACATTGGTCTAGTCTGTGTTAAAGTAAAAAACGTTCTTTGTAGCAGAGCTAATCTGCAACCTTTTATCGCATGTCCAACAGAAGATTTAATTGTTGGGATGTATCAAAGCATGTTATTAACCTCCAGACGTATGCCATATTTAGTTGCGTTTCATGCATACGATTTGAATAAAACCAAAAAAAAAAATATCCATGCCCAACTTAAGATTCAGAACTTAGCAATGTCTCTTTGCATATAGAAATTAGTTTTCGAGAAAAAAAAAAATCAGAGAGCAATCAGAAGAGATATATAGCCAATTACGTTACAGACTCGCTGGAGTGAGATTTGTAAACTCTTTCATTTACATTTCTGGAGTATCTTTTATTCATTAATTACTGTAATCTTTATTCATGCGAACATCTTGACGTTGAATTGCATGCATTGCAATTAGAGAAACCGTTAGCGAACAGCATGGATCCTGACCAGACTTCCCATGAAAAAACGCATTTCGTCGTAATAAATATACAAATGTACAGTAGACCACTTTCTCAAAATAATGCACTTGTCAATTATTTCTACCACAACATTGAAATTTGAAGTACTTCAGTCAAAAGGGCTGACTTGCTTTCGTTTAGTTTGTTTAAAACGATACATATGTATTTTTGTGGGGGCGGCGGGTTGGGGGTGGGGGGCTGTTGTAATTCCTGAACATAAGCCTTAAAGCGAGTAACAAACACGTTTTTTGGGTTAACATCAATCAAATAGATAATTAGCATGAATATAGGTGGCATCTTTTGAATACGTGTCACTGACGTTTTCTGATCAACTTGGTGTATGAGGTGAAATCCATCATTTTAACAATATTTTGTTATTTTCGACTTTCATTTTTCGCAGCGGGTCTCCTGTCGAATAATGACACATGACTTGCCGCATTCATTTTCTTCATTTCTCGAAATTTTATGCAAGTAAACAAGACTTATGGTAACAGGTTTATAAGTAAAATTTGATAGAAACCTTTGCGCCAAACTGGCGGTATTCTGTGTAGTTTTAACAGTTCGGTATACTTGAACACTCCAGTGTTTGCGTACGTATGTTAAAATAAAGAAGTGACATTGTGGAAGATAACGATACCTGTACGAAACATGTTAGCAGATTAAACTGAATTCCTGTTTAAATACTCGAACCATGAGTCTTCCGGGATACTGATATACATGTAGATTTAAGTATTCAACGAACTTAATATTATTCAATCAATTTGCCAGACGACATTGGTCATAAAATAGAATTCAAGCTTTGTGACATTTTCGTCTGTGAAACTGTTTACAGAACTGTTGCTAGATTGTTTAACGTCACAAAAACACAACCAAAGATACGTTATCACTTTCCTCCCAGCTAAAGATGTTTGTTTGGGCTCGATTGATATAACTCCGGACTATCCAGGTCACGTGACCGATACACCGAAATGCGCCTTGATGTTTCGATCGGACTATTCGGCATGTCTCGCAGGTTTATCGAATTGAGGCGCGCAGAAATATAGCCCGACTAAAACGAGTACAAATCGGGCGAGGCCTGTGCCTTAGGCATAATCGGGTTACAAAACCAAGCCGGCCTAATAATACCGTATCGATCACTCGCAAATACAGCATGTCTTAATCACACCCTATAACGTGATAGCGCGACACCACCAGATAACATGACACCAGATCGGATAACGCGACACTCTGCGGAGTTTGTTGTCGATTAGAAGTTAGTATTTTCATTTTTTTCTTTACACAATGTGAATCAGTGAAAAGCAGACTCTTACCAGGTTTCGAGGATAGAAAGAGGCAACTAAAGGAATGTTTTCTGAATTAAAAAGACCACCAAATAATCATACAGATGGCTAATCCACGGCCAGATTTTCATTGTTTTGGATATTGAACCGAGGATTTTTTCTCATTTCTGAAGCAACAAGCTTGGCATTACCCTCAATAGAAAGCCAAACATTCTCTCTCTTTGTCTGCCAAATATCCCGGCGAAATCTCCATTACTTCCGAAAATACGAGGTGTTAAAGTCGGATGGGTAGACCAAAAATGTTCTGTCTGACACCACATAATTCCCAGGGAAGGTTCTTACTGACACCAACTTTTGAAGATTAGATGTTCTGTCTGACACCAGCATTTGATCATACTTTTTTTGCCTTTATTTCGCTCGGTTTGCAATATTTTATCGAATTTACGCATGTTTTCGGGTATAACGGGTCGTTAAATTCATGTTTCTGATAAGGGTTTAGGTTATAGTGTAGAAATTCACCGTAATTCGGTCGAAAATGTGCCTTCGTGGTGTTGTTGAAAGTAGTATACATAAAAAAAATACTTACTTTTTTTATTTTTGGCACTCTTGCGTGTAAAATATTGGCTTATTTCATTCGCAGAATGTATTTTCAGTAAAATAAGACGCGTTTCAGGTTAAATATCGCGTGTATATGGCAAATGATAAGAGAAAACGAAAGTAGGGTCGTTTACTGCGCGACGCCGTCAACAACGCGATTCGAGAAAGGGTCAGTGGTTTCAGTTTATACTGGTATAAAACCTTTTAATTTCAACTATTTTTCAGGATTCAGTTCAATTTCTTGATATCTGATACAGTATGATGGGTGATTTTGCACTAAATGATCTATTGTAACTTTAAATACAGCAAAGCTTTCATCACAGTAATAACACCTGTACTTCCGTCTGTTGTCCATTATTCTTCCATTAACCTAAAATATTAATTGCTATTAATGTGTGGAATATATAGATATATACAGAAATTATACGAAAACGGTTGAATTAGCCGCTATAACTATCGACCGCTATATAATTAGCACCCGCAACTTTACAAGACTTCGGACGGGCCTGCAGATGATTTGTAATATTGAAAATTGGCAATAACTTAACATTTTAACTAAGGTGTCTATATGAATATTGCCAGCTTCAATTCAAGCAAGTTGTTTTAATGTATCAAGGGCATGTATGCAAAACGATAATACATTCATTTCGATTTTTTGAAAGCGTACCAAAGAGTAAGTTCTGGAGGAGAGAATGTCTTTAAATTTTCTGTACACGACCTTTGGACTATAAGATTTTTTTAATAATGGGTCTCCATTACTGTAAATAGCAACCTATCTACCAGCCAGTCTTTTCAATTCAAATGTCTGGATTCCACCAACAGCACAATGAATCAAAATGACGCCTGAGACCCCTTCAAAATATGTTCTACTTCTATATGAGCCGCGCCATGAGAAAAACATTATAAGCGGCTTTGCGACCAGCATGAATCCAGACCAGCATACGCATCCGCGCAGTCTTGTCAGGGCCCATGTTGTTCGCTTTCAAAGCCTATTGCAATTAGAGAAACTGTTAGCGAACAGCATGGATCCTGACAAGACTGCGCGGATGCGCAGGCTGGTCTGGATCCATGCTGGTCGCAAAGCCACTATGTTGGTTTTCTCATGTTGCTCATATATCATATATATCTAGATACTAAAACATTGACAGAATATGAATAGGTCAACAATATATGAATAGGTCTTTCAGAGCTTGTTGAATATTGACTCTGACAATCCTATCAAAATATGACTCCTCCTACCCCACTCAGAGGTGCACAACCGTTAAATCATTCGGGATTTTACTTTCTCTACACTTTTATTGTCATGACACCTAAAATCGTGCTGAATGTCGTCTTGAACTGTAAAGGTTTTATACCAGGGTTCTTGTGTAAATTCGCCATAGTTTAGATCCATGTACTATACTTTTAGAACTTCAAACCATAGAAACCTATATATATATAGTAAACTACAAATAATCAGCCGTTCAAACTATGAAAAGAAAAGGTGGTGTAGACAGATTTGTGGTGGAACGCCGCCAGATTGAAGCCACTGACCCTTTCTCGAATCGCGTTGTTGACGGCATCGCGCAGTAAACGACCCTACTTTCGTTTTCTCTTATCATTTGCCATATACACGCGATATTTAACCTGAAACGCGTCTTATTTTACTGAAAATACATTCTGCGAATGAAATAAGCCCCCATTTTACACGCAAAAGTGCCAAAAATAAAAAAGTAAGTTTTTTTTATGTATACTACTTTCAACAACACCACGAAGGCACATTTTCGACCGAATTACGGTGAATTTCTACACTATAACCTAAGCCCTTATTAGAAAAATGAATTTAACGACCCGTTATACCCGAAAACATGCGTAAATTAGATAAAATATTGCAAATCGAGCGAAATAAAGGCAAAAAAAAGTATGATCAAATGCTGGTGTCAGACAGAACATCTAATCTTCAAAAGTTGGTGTCAGTAAGAACCTTCCCAGGGAATGATGTGGTGTCAGACAGAACATTTTTGGTCTACCCATCCGACTTTAACACCTCGTATTTTCGAAAGTAATGGAGATTTCGCCGGGATATTTGGCAGACAAAGAGAGAGAATGTTTGGCTTTCTATTGAGGGTAATGCCAAGCTTGTTGCTTCAGAAATGAGAAAAAATCCTCGGTTCAATATCCAAAACAATGAAAATCTGGCCGTGGATTAGCCATCTGTATGATTATTTGGTGGTCTTTTTAATTCAGAAAACATTCCTTTAGATGCCTCTTTCTATCCTCGAAACCTGGTAAGAGTCTGCATTTCACTGATTCACACTGTGTTAAGAAAAAATTGAAAATACTTACTTCTAATCGACAACAAACTCCGCAGAGTGTCGCGTTATCCGATCTGGTGTCATGTTATCTGGTGGTGTCGCGCTATCACGTTATAGGGTGTGTTAATGAAGTTTAGATAATACTGCGTAAACCATTACATTTTTTTTCTTTGCAACTTTATAAACATTGCTGATCTTGCAATTTTTTATTATTGACATGACAATACAAGTCACAAAGTGTCTTCCTGGTCTTGCAGCGATAAAAGAGTGACAAGTTTTATCAAAAGAAGGGTACTCGATCTGCAGTACTAGAGTCTATTTTTTTCAATACGTAACCAAACATGATCAAAACTAGCATGGATTTTACGTGGGTAAAATGAGTAAATTGCGCTTAAACCTTTTTGAAAGATAAGACGTTACTTTAATCAAGCGGTTTTGTTTAACATCTACCTATATTTAGTACGTGCTTACTGATTACAAGTATTTGTTTGCAAAAGCACAATGGAAACTGAGTGCTTTTCAATTTATCTCCTTATTAGGATTCAACGGATCGTTTTAGGCAAAAAAAAAAGATATTACCACCGAAGCAAAAGGTCAACAAAAGAAAACTCCGTGACAGTCTCGCAAAATAGGTCATTTAGGGGGATACATGTATATGTTTTTAATATGTTTGTATGCATCTGCCATTTACCCATCAAGGCTGCTGTTCGAGACAACGTGAATAATCCTGTGCTTGCTCAACTTGACAGCAATGTGTCTGATCCGAAGTTATGCATGCAATATGTGAGACCAGCATGGTATCAGGAAAAAGCAAATCATCGCATGTCACCTAAAAGATAACCTAATATTATTAATTTAACGTTATTCTTTTGGTCTCCGTACTGGTTGCTGCGTGTTTTCTCAACTTGATAGCAGTTTATCTCACATTGAAGATATTGTTTAAACCAACACAGATATTTTATTTATATAATTATATACATTTACAACATGGAACGCTACATTATTAAGGCATGAAAGGTTCTAAGCTTATTTGAAACTCTCTCTTCTGTGTTGATATAACGTATAGTCTATAAACATTTCAACGTGAACCGTAGGAAGTTAACAGAAACTCCAGAAGCTATAAGAACTGAGGTGACCATTCCAATGTCACATGTTTTTTTAAATCGTGTGTCATGTCAATGTAGTGCCATGTGTGGGTCTGAACAAAAAAAAATGAAACTATTTTGAACACTGTAATGCTTTAACAAATTGTTAATGCCCTTACTAAGTTTGAGAGTGGCCCAGCAACATTTGAATCAGGAAGCAATAGTCTATATTTTGGCTCGCTTGAGTAAGATGTTCTTTCACCATTGACATCCCTGACGTACGGAAACTAATTTTGTCCTTCGATGCTCATTCGTAGTTTAGAATCCTCCAATATGCAAACAATGTAATCTTTTTTGTATCAAATACAAAATCTTTAACGCAGTAAATAGAGACAAATAGGTGTGACAATACATACCATATGAATTCAAACTCGTTACAGAAAAACGAAGGTGATTGTCGCTAATAATACATAATTACTAATGTTCTACTAAATTGTAACCTATGGTGCTATATGTGATATTTAATGGTCGCGAGGAACTGAAGATCGTTCTAGACTGATCATATCAAATGTAAGTCTACGCAGGTCTGGTCAAGTAGTCCAAATATAAGTAGTCCCGAACTTTCTCAGTGACCTTTCCTCGTACGCTTTTTCAATAGCACCGCGTGTTCTTCTATTCTACTGCATTACAGTGTGATATGAAGCATTCAATCGAAATTTAAAATCATATGTTTCTTTCGCATGCGTAAGAAATTTATGTCTCAAAAAGAGACATTGAAAGAAGCAAAAATGAGTAATTCAGAGGGTTTTATTTTAGTTAACACCCCCTTTATTTTTTCTCGTTTTCTTTTTCTATAGTAATGATTTAGCTCTTTGAAAATGTAAAAGTCTAAGAAATGTTGAAATAACGTTAGTAAATAAGTGAATTTTATATGAAGTAGCCGTTCAACCGTAAAGTTGAACTTTTGCTGCAGGATTACTTGCTAGTACTGGAAACTTGTTTCAGTGCAATGAACTAAAATAAACACTAGACACTAAAAAGTTCGCGTTTCGTGTAGAAATGTTTAAAACCCTTTTCTTGACAAAATGTCGACACAAATGTGCATAATCTGTTTTCAGAAGATTTGGCCTTTTGTTTGTGTACACAACCCAAATAACCAACAGTATATGGGGAACCCTGAAAAGACGACAGCACAACCTTAACCCTTAGCCTGCTAAATTTCTAAAATGGACTGGTCCATCATTCAATTTGGGCAGTACCATTTATTATTTGAAGGGGTGTTCATTGAAAATGTATTGACTGAATAGCGAACAGTACAGACCATGATCAGCCTGCACGGATGTGCAGGCTGATCTTGGTCTGCACTGGTCGCAAAGGCAGAATAACTCGCCGCCAGCAGGCTAAAGGGTAAAATGTAGTCCTGCAACAGATCACTAGTGGGTTATATGTTACAAGAAATTACAAGCCATTGAACATATACCGAATATATATTTATAAAATATCAAAATAAAAATAGTGTTGAACACCTCTCGTAGAAGTTGTTTTGATCTGTCCAATCTCGCAAGAAGTCCATTGACGTCATCAGCTATATTTGATAGTATTCAATCCTGATTTTATTTACCATCTCTGAGCAAACAATTCAACCTAAACTAACAACTAAAAAAACTGTTTACAACAATTTGCAACCAAAAAAAAAAAAATAGCCATTCACAAAATTAATGTAATCTGGGCTGAAAAACATGCTCTTTGAAAAAAAATACAATAGTATCTACACTATCGCACGTTTTCCCGTAATTTATCTGTAAGGGAATGTACTGCTTATTTCTGATTGGCCATACTAAAATGTATTTATCAAAAATGTTTTCAGGATAGTCTGTAATATTGTGCTACCCTTTCTTGAACATACTTCAGGTCTGATAGGGACTACTTTAGTAACAAATAAAACCATTCCTCCTGTTGCTCCTAAAACAGCAGTAACGAACTGAGTACACTTGTTTCAAGTACACTTATGTTAGAAGATACAAAGAATTTTATCTATTTAGAAAGATAACGAGGTATATTTCGAACAGTAAGCTTAGCAACTTTAAACAGGTAAGGATTAAACTGAAGTCCAATCTAAATAGTTTAGTCATTTAGTTTCGTTATAAATCTTCCGGGATATTGATATAGATATAGGCATGTGAGACCTCTTACCTATCGATATTAAACTGCTACCCAGCAGGAGAAGAAAAGCAAACAAATTGATCTAAATTGTAATATCAGTGCGTTTTAAATTTATTGTCGGACGAGATAAAAGTAGCATGGTTTTGTTTAGCTGCAGAAAGAGCAGCGGAACAATATAAATTATATTCAGGCATAGTACTAAAACCAAAATAATTACACTTATACTAATATTACCTGTGACTTAAAAAAAACTCACATGTACATAGATTTGACTCTGGTTCTGTAATAATAATTTTGACTGCATTGTAAATAGTATGTGATAATTCATTTTTAACATCGAAGTATTAAATGCGTATAATTTTGAAAAAATGCATTTTTTCCCGAAAAATATTTATTTAGTATGATTATGATAACTTAAACGAAAACTTTCTTGTAATTGCGTCTATTTGCAAGATTGCGTTAAGCGTATGGCAAAAGGGTATTTACAATATTAATTCCACACAATTCCACACTTTTCCGCGATGGGAAAGGTTATATTCTAATATCATGGTAAGTTTGTTGTAAAACATTATGTAAGGTTATGGACCAGTAATAACAGCGTGATTCTTATTCTATTTACGCAGCTCGGCAATCTTCGGGTGTAACGTAGCTCAAAGCCCAAATAACTTTCAGTAAACTCTGAAAAATACGGAAATTACATACGCAGGATACATGATTTGCCGGCTGTCATTACGAATTTATTGGGTTCAATTTACGAAGCATGGCGCTCTAGAATTTTATAGACGTCTGTTTTCATTTCTGAAATATCCAGACTGTATCTAATTCATGTGTAAGTAGTCAAGTGAATCCCCAAACACTAGACGACTACTAAGATAGTAAAAGTGGAAACTCATCAGCTCGCCCAACACGCCAAAAATGAAAATGTTGCCGGCTCGGCTTGATTGAGCCTGTTCATTGACGGTAGTGGAAATACATGCTACCGCCCATGTCCTCTAGCTCCAGGTTGAGCAGAACCAACATTTACACATGTTACAAGTACCAAAAATAGTTTAGAGACATCCACAGATATGTGTTAATACGGCGGTACACATGGAACCTTCAATGATACACCGGTGTGTAATTCCTAAGTCTTACATAGTCAGAAAAAAGCAAAGATTGATATTATGATACAATCAACATGATCAAATAATTATATATTAAATCAATAACAGACAGTTGTGAAGATTTTTGTTTTCAAGGAATGTGCGGAAACTGTTTTACCACAAATTTAAAATTCAGTTTTTATTACTTTAAAAAAATAAATGTTGATCAACTTTTGATTGTCAACCATTAATATTTTAAACCTTCAACCTAATGCATGTCAAGACTTGGTTTCAAAATTGTCCTAAATGGGTAAAGTTCTCATAATATTTCTCATATCCTTTAAATTAAAATAACATTGAAGGGCATACATTATCTTTGCAAAGGAAACATGCTTCAGCTCTAGGGATTCCTTTGGATAAGTTATAGCTATCAATCATTTTAAATTGTCCAATATTTGACATAATTTATCGAGTCTTAAACGTGGAGATTTTAATAGAAGGAACTACGGTATAATGTAACCCGTTGCGGCTCTGTCTGAAGCAGTCCTGGTCCAAACCGGGTCTACGATAATATTAAGGAAATATAACTTGATTTGAACGTCGAGTTTTCCATAAATAATGTTTAACAGAATCTTGACTTTTCACAAAGCACGGGAAACCAGGTACCGGAAGGCTTAATCAAATTATGCTTTTTTAGTAGTTTAAGGTGATTTTATAGTATACTTGTCCAGACATCGTATTTATGTCAAACTATAGATATAAACTATTTCTATTTTCGAGTTCAGTTGGTTAGCAAAATGGTTTTGCTTGAAAGTGGAAGTAATGCCTAACATTAGATGATTTAACCTGAAAGTCATCGTGAAACCTTAAAGGTCTATAATGCAATATTCATCTTAAAAACAGATGAAACAGCCTTCCGAATAGATGTTACGCGTACTTACATGGGTAGAAAAGCACTACTTTTAGTATTGCACATGAACATTTATAGTCAGAGCCATAAAGGGAGGTAATAAAAACAATAGATTATATAAAACATTCTAGTATATTTAGCAATATTGCAATCTTTGACAAATATTAAAGAAAGTAATTATAAGAAATAGGATTTAATAAGAAGTCTATTTTATGTTCATAACGGAAAATGTGGCCGTCGCATTTTCAACAAAGGCATAATGAGCCTTTAAAGGTGGACCACTGTAGGAAAAGATATGGCAGTTCAAATTTTGAGGATTTGACTATCATTAATTTGCTAAGTTGTCATTTACACAATGCTAGATATATATTAAGCTAATTCTCTTTTAAACAGATAGATCTTAACGTGTCTTGAATTTAATAATTAAAGCGTCTAATTTTGTTTTCGTTATAGCTGGAAAAAGAAAATGACACTATTTTACAGAATTAAGGAAATACAGTTCAAACAACTAAATAAAAGTGTATTCAGACTCTGTTAAACTATGCCGTCTTAATTTTATGAAATTCCCCCGCCCTTGGACTCAGTATTGATATATTTTCTGGTCCTTTGGGATCATGGAGTACATTCAGTTTACTTCAACACTTAACCTGCTAAATTTCTAAAATGGACTGGTCCATCATTCAATTTGCGCAATACTATTATTCAAAGGTGTGCTCACTGAAAATTTACTGTCTGAATAGCGAACAGTGCAGACCACGGGATGTGCAGGCTGATCTTGGTCTGCACTGGTCGCAAAGGCAGAATCACTTGCCGCCAGCAGGTTAAAGGTTAGCAAAATTTCTCTTAAGCCGCTTCTGAGGGGTGTTACATAACTCATTACTTCTCATGAACAGAATCAGTCAAAACGAGTCTAATATTATTTTTCTAAGCTGCGGTCTGTGCTTCCAAAGGGTCTTCTTACAGATTTTACTGCCTAAAATCAGAGCCCGCCCGCTTAGCTCAGCAGGTAGAGCCTCGGTGTACGGATCGCAGGGTCGTGAGTTCGATCCTCGGGCGGGGCGTGTGTTCTCCGTGACTATTTGATAAACGACATTGTGTCTGAAATCATTAGTCCTCCACCTCTGATGCATGTGGGAAAGTTGGCAGTTACGTGCGGAGAACAGGTTTGTACTGGTACAGAATCCAGGAACACTGGTTATGTTAACTGCCCGCCGTTACATGACTGAAATACTGTTGAAAAACAGCGTTAAACCCAAAACAAACAAACAAACAACCTAAAATCACTCTTACAAACCGTTTTTTTAAACTTTTTAATTATATTTTCAGAGACTATTTCTAACTCGGCATCTCAAGATATTCTACAGCTAGCTCAAAAGGTAAAGCAGTATTTTTAATCTTTTTTTCTTATATTTCATTACAATGTTTTCACTGTAAAGTTTCAGGTGCAAACCTTTAAAAAATACATTTAGATAAGAAGCAGTTTAGCAGGTTTCAAGTGTCTTGCCAATTTAGGACATTTTCTCTTTTTTAATTTTTGTTTTACAAAATTTGATACTCAAAAGGATATTACTGCATTTGTTTTAAAACCATATCACTTAAACTTGAGAGACGAATTTAGCCTATTTAAAATGCAATTCTCGATTTTTCGTTTACAAAGAGATTACCATTTGAAATTTCAATAGTCACAGTGTTTTAGTCGAGGTATAATTCGTTCGCATCTGAACCCTAGGCAATGATTTTATTCAACGACAAATCACATCTGTTACATTTTATTCTATGACTGGTTTTCTTTCGCCTTTGTGCCTTATTATCATAAACCATTTGTCTACATTTTCAGCTGTTAAACCAGTTCAAAGGTTACGTGGCAGCAATTGCTGTTGGTGTGCTATTTATAGTAACGGTGCCTATTGTCGGTGCATGTTTTTGTTGCTGTCGACTTTGTGGTAATTGTGGCGGGAAAAGGTTCCAAGAACCTACAGACGGAATACATTGCAAACGTCGCGTGTTTGCATGCATCCTCTTTGTCACTACTGTATTTACACTGTAAGTAGTTACTACTTATTTCTTTCTTTT
Organism: Mercenaria mercenaria; assembly: GCF_021730395.1. Taxonomy (NCBI): domain Eukaryota; kingdom Metazoa; phylum Mollusca; class Bivalvia; order Venerida; family Veneridae; genus Mercenaria; species Mercenaria mercenaria. The sequence continues at coordinate 33,978,970 of NC_069369.1, read as the reverse complement.
TTTCACGTAAAACGAAATGAAAATTAGCTGCGCTCTGTTTCTTACAAAATATGTTCCGTTTCAATATTCTTAAAGAAAATAAAAAACAGTAAGTTACGACACAGATAATAAATTCAAAGCTGATTTATGAATTGTTACTCGCCTTTACAACGTTGGTACGTCAGTTCTGATTATAGAAATTAATCTTGAAGATGGACAGAGTATAAGCTCATAGAAGTTAAATGGTCCGATTTCATATCAAAGTGGTGGGCAATGTATGTACCTGTATATCCAATGGCAAAATTTCATATCCCCAGACAGAGTATATATGAGTATATATATCTCCAATGGCCCAATTCAGTAACCTCGGGATGGGCAATATATATATGTACATAAATGTCCGATGGTATAATATTAAATCCTTAATTAAATTAAATTAAATTAAATTGATATTAAATAAAGATGAACAATATAGGTACATATATTTCCAATACCCCAGTATCATATCCTCATAGTAAACACTAAAAACAATATAGGTTGTTAAGTACACGGGAGCGTATTGACTGTTGCAGATGTTTGTTTTATTTTTCATTTTAGGCCAATGTATTTTTGTGTAAACAGCTGTAGTCTTTCATTGTAACACTCATACAGTTCAAAACTGTGAATACAAATATATAATCTATAAACCCTTTTTAGTCGTATGACTGTGAACATTAAACAATGCATATTTGCATAAGCTGTTTGTGAACACATATGTTCAGTGCCCTCATTTTGATATTTTCAGACAGGCAAATTTGTTATATGCTGTTTAGTTGTGTTTCAATCAGTACAGTATTAGCAAGGTTTATGGTCCCCCTACTTACATCACATTTCACTTTGCACAGAGCATAGACATATTTTACCAGCAAAGTAATTCTGCCCAAAACACCGAACCATTTTTTTAAAAATACATGTATTTGCTATTTACAAATGTACAAAAATGACATTTTATTGTTGTACTTTCCTGTATATTTATATATCTCTACATTTATAGTCGTTTTCTTTTGTCTAAACACAAACAAGTGAAGTTATAGTCTCGCAATAACACGTTTGACCTGGGCAGGAAACCACCGTATCAAATAATTAGCGTTGACGTCATAGCAACGCTATGAACGTGAAACGTGACTGCGTGATAATACTCATTTCACGAATAAATATAGGTATTACCTTCTGGCATATTTAAGTACTAGATGATAGGTTTTTTTTCTTTTTTGTTGTTGTTATAATTGTAGTTGTTGTTTTTATTTTTCAACAAAAAAAAATCATCCGTCTGATGCTGCTCCTTTATAAAAATAAGGCAAACAACATATATAATGAATTTTGTCCTATGACCTCATTTATATATTTTCAGAGTGGGCAATATTTGTACATACGTGAACAATGAGAGGATGTCAACGGCACTTGAAAAAGTCGCAGATATTGTGGACAATAATCTCAACGATATAGATACTTTCCTGGATCTAACTGTGGAAGTATGTCACACTTCTCAATACATTTGTCAAGTCCAGCGTATGTACGACTATTCATTGAAGGACCAAATATCACTGTGCACAGTAAAAGATTGTATTCCTTGCTTACATTACCTTAAGATATCCCATCCCGCTTTTACAATAGCTCATTAAAGCTACACACCCACTGTTTGTCTGAAAACTTCCATCAAGCTTGGCATAGAATGTATACTAGATGACACTGAAAAATGAGAAAATGGGTAAAAATGAAAGTTAGATATTGGTAAAAATGCAAGAAGAATGTAAATGTTCTGAATTATTTCAAAAGCGTTGGAACGGTGTTCTACCTTCTGCGCTTTGGTTATTTGTAAGAATATCTTACAAAAATCTTATGTCAGTAAGTTTGTATCACTAATCACTTTCAGGATACTCACTTTTTATTGACTTTTGAGATTATGTTGTCGGTTAGTCTATTTAATCAATGGTTTGCATCGATTTGGGTAATATATGATCCGGGTTTTATTTCCATACTTCAGCAAGCAAAGGTTGTAGGGGTCAAAAACCTAGGCACCACAAGAACAGCCATTGAAAGTAAACTGGATAAAAACAGTAAGATTTGTTTTTTGTCTCTATATTTAATAGTCTTTATTTTCTGTTTATTTTATACAAAAAAAAAAAATTGTACGAAGAGAAACTTGTATCTATTGAGTATAATTATAAAATTTCTGTTTACTTTCCATTTATATAACGTGTGTTCGGAGGGAACTGTAGTTTTTTGCGTACATTAATCTACATTCTACCATTCAATAATTAATGATGTCAGCTTTGTTTGTCGGTAAAACAAAAATTGGAACTAAACATTCTTTATTCTGCGATAAACAACGGTTTTTCGCGCGCGCTCCAATATGTAACTTTGTAAGAAGCATTTTCATCCATTATTATTATATAAAATAAAATTAAATAATTTTGCTTGAACTGTAGTTCTCAAAGAAGAAATCAGTGAGTTTGCTGTTAACTATTTGTCAAATGGCGCATTAGACAAAATGGACAATCGTACGTATACATGGATTTGATTTTTTCATTATATAAAATTTACAGTATCATTGTCATCCGCAAACAGATATGATGTCCTGTAATACCTTACATCATTTTATGTAAACAGTTCATGTTTAATCTAAAGTATAAGACGTGTACAAATTGTAATACAACTACACATGTGTAGTTAATAGTATTTAACATGTCTACACATTGTGATTCAGTCATAGTGCTTATATTCTATTCTGTTATGTTCTTATATCAAAGCAGTTTATTAGGCTTCTTTTAAGAATGCAGTTTTTTTATGATCTTTAGTTTGTTATGATAGACAGAGAATTGATCTTTTAATTTTACCATACAGCTGACAACATTTTATGAAACTTTGCATATTTGAAACACTTTTATGATTATTTATGACACGTTGAATGACTTTACCAGGAAATGAATTTAGATTTACTTGACGTTGCATCTTTCTGAAAATTGCTTGTCTCTTGTCTATTCAGGTATACAATCAGCCGTGAAAGCTTTTGATGCTGTATCAAAAGGAACAGACGAGGCAAGTGCAGCATATATTGCCATGATGTCTAACTGCGCCACAACGGGAACTTGTACAGTACTTATTGCTGCTCTTCCAAACAATCCGTTAAGCAGTGGTGGTGTAAGTAAGTTATAATTATAAGGTAGTGAACCCAAAATGTCTGTCGGCACTTTCCGCGAAATTATTTATTATTGTAAATTAAACTCCAAAATGACAGTCGGCACTTTCCGTAAAGTTACTTATTATTATAAACTAAACTCCAAACTGATAGTCGTCACTTTCGTGAAATTACTTATTACTGTAAACTTAACTCCAAAATGTCAGTCGGCACCTTCCGTGAAATTACTTATTACTGTAAACTTAACTCCAAAATGACAGTCGCCACCTTCCGTGAAATTACTTATTACTGTAAACCTGACAGTCGCCACCTTCCGTGAAATTACTTATTATACCCCCACCAAACATGTTTGAGGGGGGTATATAGGAGTCAGTTTTGTCGCGTCCCGTCGCGTCCCGTCCCGTCCCGTCGCGTCCCGAAATCTATTATCTCAGTTATTACCAAATGGATTTGATTTGAACTTAAAATACATGTTCCACCTTATCACCCACATCATGTGACACAAGGTGCATAACTCTTGACACCAAGTTTTCATGAATTATGTCCCCTTTTACTTAGAATTTAAGGTTAATTTTGTTGTATTTTCACTATATCTCAGTTATTACTAAATGGATTTGATTCAAACTTAAAATAGATGTTCCACCTCATCACCCACATCATGTGACATAAGGTGCATAACTCTGACACCATTTTTTTATGAATTATGCCCCTTTTTACTTAGAATTTAAGGTTGATTTTGATGTATTTTCACTTTATCTCAGTTACTACTGAATGGATTTGATTCAAACTTAAAATAGATGTTCCACCTCATCACCCACATCATGTGCCCATATCATGTGACACAAGGTGCATAACTCTGACACCAAGTTTTCATGAATTATGTCCCCTTTTACTTAGAATTTAAGGTTAATTTTGTTGTATTTTCACTATATCTCAGTTATTACTAAATGGATTTGATTCAAACTTAAAATAGTTGTTCCACCTCATCACCCAGATGATGTGACATAAGGTGCTTAACTCTGACATAAATTTTTTATGAATTATGTCCCCTTTTACTTTAAATTTAAGGTTGATTTTGATGTATTTTCACTATATCTCAATTATTACAAAATGGATTTGATTCAAACTTAAAATAGATGTTCCACCTCATCACCCACATCATGTGACACAAGGTGCATAACTCTGACACCAATTTTTCATGAATTATGCCCCTTTTTACTTAGAATTTAAGGTTAATTTTGATGTATTTTCACTATATCTCAATTACTACTGAATGGATTTGATTCAGACTTAAAATAGATGTTCCACCTCATCACCCACATCATGTGACACAAGGTGCATAACTCTGACACTATTTTTCTTGAATTGTGTCCCCTTTTACCTAGAATTTAAGGTTAATTTTGATGTATTTTCACTATATCTCATTCTGATTGGCTTAGAGCCAAAGGGAAGTAACCTTTTTTTAACCTTTGTACTGAGTTTCTCCCCCTTAAATTCCAGGAATTAGTCTATTTTTAGAAATCCTATTTTTAGATTTTCAATGTTTTAGGTATTTTTCTAACTTTTTTATTATAAGTCCTATGTAAAAAGTAAAAACATTTTTCTGTGGTAACATGGGTCGTCGGTAAGACACTTTTTTGTATTCACTTTTAGTGTATCTCTAATATTAGAGATTTAATATATTTACTAGTATTACTATACTAGTATTATACTAGTATTACTTATATGTGGAAGCCCAGGATGAAGTACTCCAAAGTATTTTTAAGATTCCTTATGGTTGCCATTCTTCTGTGACAAGACCGTATGGTGGGGGTATGAGTCACTTCTGTGACAGTTCTAGTTACTGTAAACCTAACTCCAAAATGACAGTCGGCACTTCCCGTGAAATTACTTATTACTGTAAACTTAACTCCAAAATGACAGACGGCACTTTCCGTGAAATTACTTATTTCTGTAAACTTAACTCCAAAATGACAGTCGGCACCTTCAGCGAAATACTTATTACTGTAAACCTAACTCCAAAATGACAGTAAGTACTTTCCGTGAAATTACTTATTACTGTAAACTCAACTCCAAAATGACAGTCAGCACTTTCCGTGAAATTACTTATTACTGTAAATCTAACTCCAAAATGACAGTTGGCACTTTCCGTGAAATTACTTATTACTGTAAACTTAACTCCAAAATGACAGTCGGCACCTTCAGCGAAATATTTATTACTGTAAGCCTAACTCCAAAATGACAGTCGGCACTTTCCGCGAAATTACTTATTACTGTAAACTTAACTCCAAAATGACAGTCGGCACTTTCCGTGAAATTACTTATTACTGTAAACTTAACTCCAAAATGACAGTCGGCACCTTCAGCGAAATACTTATTATTGTAAACTTAACTCCAAAATGACAGTCGGCACTTTCCGTGAAATTACTTATTACTGTAAACCTAACTCCAAAATGACAGTCGGCACTTTCCGTGAAATTACTTATTACTGTAAACTTAACTCCAAAATGACAGTCGTCAGCGAAATACTTATTACTGTAAACCTAACTCCAAAATGACAGTCGGCACTTTCCGTGAAATTACTTATTACTGTAAACTTAACTCCAAAATGGCAGTCGGCACTTACCGTGAAATTACTTATTACTGTAAACTTAACTCCAAAATGACAGTCGCCACCTTCCGTGAAATTACTTATTACTGTAAACCTGACAGTCGCCACCTTCCGTGAAATTACTTATTACTGTAAACCTAACTCCAAAATGACAGTCGGCACTTTCCGTGAAATTACTTATTACTGTAAACTTAACTCCAAAATGACAGTCGGCACCTTCAGCGAAATATTTATTACTGTAAACTTAACTCCAAAATGACAGTCGGCACTTTCCGTGCAATTACTTATTATTGTAAATTAAACTCCAAAATGGCGGATATTCAAGATGATCGACGCTCTAAATACGGTATGTTATATTTGGCAGTTGTGCAGTGATTTGCTTGCTTTCCTTAGCTGGTACTTAAATTTGTGTTTATTTTTATGAAAATTGCATATGTGGATAAATGTCCAGTTGCGTACATTTTGTATTTTATTTGAAAATGGTGACACTATTTTTGATATTCGGTTATTCATAAGGTCCTTAGGACCTGGGACAATAGTTATTACTATTGACCGGCAAGCCATTCAGACAGTGTATAGGTATTAACTGCGACTGATACTCATAAATAACCGTCAGGTGTTTTATTTTGACACAACTTAACTTTGTTACATAAAATTCTTTGAGAAATGAGAAAGCGACCCTTATCATAAATTTACTTATGAATCGGGTTTGACGTACGAATAAAGTTCTTTTTATGATTTACTTTTTCGTTCATAAGATTTAATGTTAATACTTTTTTATTTACCATTTTAGTTATCGCTAACTCAAAAGAACGCTTTCAATACATTCCGGAACAACGACGCAGTTAAACAGGTAATGTATTGAAACGTCTCTATTATTTGACATACATATACTACCCATGTATGGGGTTTCACACACTTTTTTTTTTAATTTGTGTTTTCATCAGTATTTCAGTGATGTAACCGGCGGGCAGTTAACCTAATATGTGTTCCTACATCGTGTACCAGTACTAACCTGTTCTCTGCAAGTAACTGCTGACTTCTTTACATGAATAAGCGATAGAGAACATACGCCTCAACCGGGGATTGAGCTCACTATCTCGCGATATGTAATCTGAGCTTTCCGTACTAACTAACCTGGCGGACTTCCACACTGTTCAAATTTAAACTGAGATGAATTGTTAGTCACGTCGGTATACTGCCATCCTCTTCTTATGAACTCATTAGGTCGTGCAAAATGCTCGTGAAAGTGCAAGTTCGATCTCTGGTCAGCCCAAAATTTAATAAGTTGTATGTAATTAAAAGACTGACTTGAAATAAATGAATTATGTTGAAATACATAATGAATTTAAGAATGTGGATTTTGCAAAACTAATTATGAACTTTCGTGTCTATGTATTACACAGGTGAAGGACCAAATTGGATCTAACATTGCTAGCAGCATTCCACCTTTAACAGGTATTTCTTCCTTCCTGCGCCAAACATTTCAGCATTGAAGAAAGGAATAACATAGAATTTTTGCAAGCGAGTAATTAAAGTATAAAAAATTTAAGGGTTCATACAATTTTATTCTATGTTCCCTCTATAAACTTCCGAACTTTAGAGATGGTAAACTGTTTTCAATTCATACATAGTATGGCCAAGGTTCTTTAAAAAAAGTTAGTTCAAAACTCTGGAAGGCTTCCTCTGTATTTGCAGGCATGAAAACAAATGTGGCAAATTCGTTTAATACTATGGAAGCGAAGGTCAAAAAATACGTGCAGGAAATAGAAAGTTTTAAAACACAAGTAAGTCTACACATCACAGTCAAGTAAATGTGACATTTGCTCTACAAGAACTTCATATTCGACCCCGTCTTTCAAATGTATTAGAGCTGCAACTATAAAGAGAAATTATGTATTCATGTAGTTTCATTTTAATATCCCTAAAATTAAAATTAGATCTTTTTAATGTGTTTCATTATAAGAATCTTTCACTGGTTGTGGGTAAAGATTAGAATATCCGGCACGAGGGTAACTGTTTAGGCGGTAACGAGGCTCCTGCGGAGTTGCCACCTAAACAGTTACCCTTGTGCCGAATATTCCCATCTTTACCCGCTGCCAATGATTGGTTCTTTTTTTCGCATGCCTTATTCTTCAATTTGTAGAAGATATAAAGAAAAACTAAATTAAAGCACGTGAGTCATTTTACACCCCTGGGTGTAAGATGAGTTTTTCTAGCACCGGAAAAGCACGGGAAAATCCTGTCCGGCATGCAAGAATAGCAACAGATGATGCAATAACTAGATAAATATTGTAAACAAACGTATTTATAACTTCCTGAAAGAATGTCATATTATGTTGCGTGAAAAACGTACGAGTGTATGCCACAAAACCTCAACAGAGCCTCGTTGCCGTGAAACAGTTACAGGAGATAATTCCATCCGAACCTTCATCTAAAGACAGATTCTTTTTCTGGCATACCGTATTCATCAATTCACAGAAGAAAGAAAATAAAGCAAACGCTTTTTTTCTAAGCACTTTTTTATCATAGCAGCTTATGAATTTACGCTGTCATTCGTAAATTTCACCACGTGAGTCACCTTACACCCCGGTATGTAAGATGAGTTTTTCCAGCACCGGCAAAAACACAGGAAAATCATGTCTGTCATCCAAGAAAAGCAGCTGCCCTGCTTTGCGCTCAGAACTAAAAGTCTTTTCTAGTATCGTCAAATGATGCCGCTTTGAGATTTTTATATCACATGTAGAACATGTTTCCCAATCGGCCTTAGATAAACTTAGAAAAACAAATATGTATGTCTTGACGACAAAACTCAAACATAGCATATGTTTGTTGTTGGTGGTGGTGGTGTTTTGTTTCGTTTTGCGTTAAAAAACTTTTCATTTTGTAAAATTGAATTGCGCTCCTTAAGGTCTAACCGCTCCGAGTCTTTCTAGCTTTATTCTTTTGAATGTAATCTGGTCATTATTTTAGCACAGTGATGGACTAAATCATTAATTAACTATAACGTTTATATTTAACACAAATACTCTACATCTTTTGATGGTACTGTTGGTAAGCACTGCTAATGTCCCCGGGATGCCATTCAGTTCGTACTAGGGTCATAATAAAAAAAATATGACGTGTAACGTAGTAAGTAAATTTCAGGCAAATGATGGTATTGATATACAATCTTATAAAGACCAGGCACGAGACTACACCGAGACCGCCCAGACATACGACAAATACAGGCAAGTTTAACTTTTTTCAGCGCATGATTATATTGAAATAGTGAAAACTGAGCAACACCATGAGAAAATTAACATAGTGCATTTGCGACCAGCACGGATCCAAACCAGCCTGCGCATCCGCGCAGTCTGGTCAGGATCCATGCTGTTCGCTAACGGTTTCTCTAATTGCAATCGGCTTTGAAAGCGAACAGTATGGATCCTGACCAGACTGCGCGGATGCGCAGGCTGGTCTGGATCCATGCTGGTCAAAAATGCACTATGTTGGTTTTCTCATGGTGCGGCTCAAATATGTGTGGTGAATTTCAAAGTATAAAATATAAGGCTAAATAGTAAAAATAAAATGACTTTATATCTTTGTTTATTTGGTTTAAAAATATGCTTTGAACATTTGTTCTATATTGTAAGTGTGGTAAGTGTAGTCTATAACTGGCAGTATATTAATTGTGTAATATGGCTCATTTACGAGCATATGATCACTTTTAAAAGCAGTAAAGCCATAAGTGAAGATTGATTAGAACAGACAAATGACAAAATAGTTATTGTTACAGAAATATCGGTGGAACAGTCCTAGGAGCAATCATTACACTAATAGTAAGCCTGCAGTTTTTTGGTATGGTATTTGGCTCAGTTGGTCAGAGCTTGCGCACATTACCGACAGAGAGAGGTTGTGTTTCGAATTCTGGTGGAAACTTACTAATTGCGTAAGTCATCGCCCAAGTGGTATCACTACAAATATATTCTTTTCTGAATTTCAATATTTTTTAACACTGACTTACACAGTTAGGTTTTGTAATAAGTTTTTTTTTTCAAATTTATTATCTGTCATATATTTTCGTGATTTCACATTATTTTCATAAATAGTAAGATTTTGTTCTATAAATTGTGGTTTTCTATCTAAGCATTGATTTAACACCAATTTAAAACTTAATGAAATTATACCTGAGTGTCCATTCAAGTTGTATGACTTTTTAAATCATTTACCTAATTCGTCGTAGAAATGTATGCATTTTTAAGAAGTGTAATTGCCAAACAAAAGTCCCACAGATAATATAGAGGTAAGGTTTGAATATTTGATACTAAAAACAAAGTCGCCAACTATGAATAATTCTATTCAACCTGTTTACCTATGATATTTGGTTTTATGACCAAAGAAACACGGTTAAGGCTATAATCGACTTTATACGAACAGACACAATCAAACCGAGACTGCTGTTGTGTTGCTTGCTTGCGTTCAGGTTCTATCCAAAGGATCTTTTCACAGATTTTAACAGCGGTCTTTTAATAGTGCCGCGTGTGGCGGATGTAAAAAGTCTTCCTGTACTTGGACTTTGTGTTGTTATATTTTCCGATCAATTGTAGTCATGGAGAGCATTAATTTAAACTACAGGCCTGGGATTCAGTCCAAAACCAAAAGCCTGTAATGTGTTTTTTTTTTCCATAGAGTTATATATGGAAATTCTGGTAGCAAAAAGCCTGAAATCAGGATCAGCCCTCAGACTAAAACAAATCTCAGACCTGTTACTGTAATTCATCCAGTCATCTTGGCAATGGCAAAAACGTTTCAAGTTGTAAGAATTCTCTGATAAAAACAGCAACAGAAAAATAGCAATTTTACTTCACCGACTTGTGTAGACTTACTAAATACAGAAGATTTATAGAATTCCGCTTAATTAAGACGATGCTAAAGGAACCACATATTTCATAACCTCTAATGAACCGAGTCTGTTATTATGCAGCTTGGTTGCATTCTATGCTTCCAAAGGATCGTTTTACAGGTTTTTGTATTATACTTAATATCAACTGAGCTTTCAGACATGGTTTAAGTTTGAAATATTATTTTAACGAGTTCATCTTCCTTTTTGCAGGTCTGTCGCACTTATATTTCTATTTTCGTGGTTACTGATGTTGTTAACTACTATTACCTTTGCTGTTGGCTCTATTCTGGAAAGATTTGTTTGTCAGCCACTATCTCCTCCGGATTTTCAACTTCTTCAAGTAAGTTTTTGTTCTGTCAGTTTTAACTTGTGTCTGCTTTTGTTTGTTTGTTTGTTGTTGTTGTTGTTGTTGTTGTGTGTGTGTTAATACTGTTACATTTAATTGTATTTCTCTTTCATTCAATATGCACATAGAAGGTATATGTATACACGTTTGCGATAACTGAAGTATTAAAAACAACTTTTAATTTCAATGATTATGCATTCCCACTTGATAACAGACTAAGTTTTATCTCTTTTGTAGCTACTAAACTATTACGAATCTTTTTTTAAATATTTGTTTTGTTTATAGTGTTGTGGTCATATTTTTGCATAAAATCATAATCAAAATTATTATAAAGAAACTTGCTTTTGATATGTCAGATTTTTGGACACCGGCAGCTCAGATCAAATAGCGACAGTTGAAAATATAACTTTCTTGATTTTAAGCATAGACAAACAGCAGTTCAATAGAAACATCACCTTTTGCATCACAAATAAATCATTCCTGTACCACTCGGACATGGAGTATTCTAGTCGAGTTTCTGACCAAATATGACTGTCACACATTAGTGTTACTTTTGTCTATCAAAACACTTTCCTTGCACATGTTGTAGTTGTTTTTAAATTTCCTGAATATTTTAAGGAAACCTTTCTTACACGTGTGTGGCATTTATTTAAATACTACGGTTGTTTAAGGAATTAAATCGCTTACAGTTTGTTTCTGAGTTATAACTACCTTTAAATTAAGTATAAGCAGCCACATAAAGCTGAACTGAATTGCATTCAGGAACCAAACGGAAAATGGCCACTTTGAAAATCGAAGAAATAAATGTATATTAAATGTTCAAGGCCTTAATAAAATCAAATATATTTTTTCCAGGTCGCCGACAAAAAATTTGACACCACTGAAGTTTTTGGTGCATCACTATCAACTGTTCTTAAGTAAGGATATTTCCTTTCCATTTCTAACATGTTTTGAATTAAAAATTTGAATTTCCCCTGACCACACCTAGAATGCTGCGGCCAATTTTACATAATTTATCTTTTTGTTTTGAAATTCTTTGATATCCGATACACTTCCATTGATAATTCTTAAACATTTTAATTCATTTATATGTTCTTACATATGTTGGTTTAATATCGGTTTATTCTTTAATTTATTTAATATCAGCCATCTTAGAAACTTCAAGCTATTTAGTGTAGATTTGCGATTATGAGACCACAAATGGTTTGTGAAAAGTGGTTTTACTTACAAATAGGTCTCATTATCAATAGGACCAACAAATTTGGAGAATCCGTCTTGTTCTGTGGTGTGTTTGGGGCTTAGGGCTCGTTGCCTAGTGCTTAGGATGGCAACTCAATATGGGTTTTTTTTGAAAGTCTGCCAGGGATATAAAATTCTTTTATTTGAAAGAGCCATCCAACTGCCTAAAGCCTGCTCGCTTAGTTCATTGAGATGAAAAGAGTTTGATCTCCGGGCGAGGCGACGATTTCAAAAAAGACCGTCTGAAAAAAAAAAATCGTCTTACCAGTTCATATGGAAAAGTTGATAGCTACTTCGAAAGAACAGATTAGTACTGGTACAGAATCCAGGATAACATATCAAAAATGATATGGACAAATTGCACTAAACCTAGAAAAAAAACAACTAGCTTAAGAAAGATCAACAGGTTGCCTGCTCGTGTTCTAAAATAAAAAGCAAAAGGGCACTCTGAGTCTAAAATTAACATCTAGGCGATTAAACGTACACCCTCATTACTGTAACCTGATTAAGAAAACAACACGAACGTGATCCTTAAGTATCAGGATTAAAATAAGATCCTATATCATATCGAATGATAATTATAATTGAAAACGTCTTTAATACCAAACTGTCTATTTACATTTTCTTTGAGGTTAAAGCGTATTAGATACTTTGTTGTAATTATTATTATTATTATTATTATTGTTCTTATTATTATATTATACCAGATTTATATAGCGCCCTTTTCATGATAAACACGTTCAAAGACGCTTTACATATAATAATACGATATGATACGATACGAAAAAGGACGTGAATACGTGCTGGTACTTTGTTATATATTTTCAGAGACTGTCGGGACGGAAAGGCAGCGTATGAAGCTTTCCATTTAAAGAATAAAGGATTCGACTTACAGGACCTAGATAACAGATTAGCAGGCGAACTGACGGTTTGTATTAAGATCCTAACCGTAATCATAACGCAAATTACGCAATACTGAAGTTGCCATACAGTACGACTTTGTATGAAATGAAATCCCGAAAACATGTGTAAAACATGAAAGTACATTCATTAACGTAGGAAAGTGTGTGTGGACAGGGTGTGCATGTGGGTTTCAGATTATTTATTCATTAACCAATGGTGCCTGCTTTTAGCAGTGAGCACAATCGGCCCAACTCTATTGCTGTATTTGTTTCGCTTGCACTCGTGTTGAGTTTAAAAAAACTAACGCTTAGAACAACGGTCATAATTTTTGCATTACAATGTATACCCAAAATTTTGTCAAAATTGGGTAAGGTAAATTTCTAGTCTTTCTGATAATTTTCATTATTTAAAAAAATGAATCAAAGTTAAACAGATTACTTTTGTATTTGTGACGTCATGTTCTTGTTCACTTCCCGAAAAGAAAAGAAGGTAAAGGCCTAATTGTACTCGTGTTACGTTCTCAGTATTATATTAGCTAACCTGACGCGACTCTAGTGTTTGCAAAACAAATGGGTTTTATAATGCTGCGTCACTGAAATATCACGCCTTACACACGTGACCTGATACATCACTAAGTTGTATTATACAGACACATTGCATACCCTTCCTAGAACTATCTCTTTACGCTGAGCGCCATGTAAAAAGCCACGTTTTTGGTACGACGCGGCCAGGAAGCGAACCCACGACCTCATGCTCTCGAAGCGGGCGCTGTAGCACTAGTCTACCAAAAAGGTAGGTAGGCATAAGTTCCTGTGACGGGATGTTACGGCCGAAGGATGCTGAAATATCATTACGAGAATATCGCACGAAAATTGCAGATTGTCATTAGGAACCCACTACGTTAAGAACCTGTTTGCAATCGTTGCTCAAGCATCTTTTAGAAAGTGTACTACATGTATATATTATATAAATTGTTGTTTCATTTTCTAGAATATCGAAGGAGAGATGGACAATGCCTTAGGTTCATTAAGCACCAGTAGCATTAGCACGGGGTCAGCCGTGACTGATGCAAGCAAAAGTCTGCAAAATCTTCATGATGTACTCAGCACAATAAACTATGGTGTCGTGGACACACTGGTACGCTTATCTTTATGTACAATATGTCAAGACCATTTTGCAAAAAAAAGGATTTTTAAAAAATAGACATTCAAAGTTGACTAGCTTCTTAGATTCTTTACAAAGTGTTTATTTCATTTAGTCCTTTATCGGTTATGAACGGTTGGGACTGTGAGATTGCGCAATGCCCATCCCTCTCCATGGCATATATGGCATGACAAAATCCCAGTCATGCATCCAGCGTCTTTTAAGTTATTCACAATAACTATCCTCTACAACAACCTAAAGTGATGCGACTAATACCCCGGTCACAAGAAGGCTCCGAGCTCCGTATAAGTAGATTTTCAGTCGAATTTTGGAAACTCGTACGGCGTCCACACGGACATCGATGACTCGTATGAGAGTCTTAGGGATTTTTCGAACTCGTAGAGGACTCGGAAACTCAGTGAAAATGTTTCATCGAGCTCCCGAATTCCAATGAGCTCGCAGAGATTTTCGAAGTCGGGAGCACCTCTCAAGAGCCCCGTACGGGAACCGCACTGGTCCCAGAAGAGCTCGTACGGACATCGCACGATGTCCGTGCGGATGTGGATAAACAGCGAGGCTTGACGATGCTCTAACGACTGCACGGTCAACGTACGATGTCCGTACGATATGAAGGACACCGTGCAGAGAACGTCTGATGTTCGCATGATGCTCGCAGGGCATTACGATCGCCGTAAGGGCTCCGTACGAATTCCTTGGTGAATCAAGGTGGTATAAAAGCACAGTACCTGCGGACACGGCACGAGTGCCATGCGAGCGCCGTACGAACCCATGAGCACCATACAAGGTACGGCCGGTCTCCTCGTGAGCTCCGCACGACTTGTCTGCGATGTTCGTACGAATATCCTACGATTTTCATCCTCTGAAGATCGTACGGGGCCCTTAGGTACTGTGGCCAGATGCTACGGTTGTACAGAGACCGTAAGGATTCTAAAATCGGTGGACTCGTACGATTTTTTAGAACTGTACGAACATCGTACGGTTTTGTGACCGAGGCATTAGGCTGATCATTAGAATTATTTTGTGCCAAGAAATATAGCGTAAATGTCTTGTTCAGTACAAGACATGACAAGATAAGATTTATTTTTAGTCGGCAAGACATACAAATAACATAAGCTCTGCGGAGCTTTTTCAACCGACTATATTACAAGTGTATGTAAACAAAATGTAATGTTGCTACAAAATAAGAAATGATAATTTACAGCCTAAAATCAATAAGAAGTATGCTTGTCTTACCAAATATGGTTTAAATTCATTTGGCAGGACAAATTTCCTATATACAATTTGCATACGTTAAGGGATTTTAGAATAACATGATGAAATTTCAGTGTATGATGTCTCGGTTACACTTCTCGTGAAAGCCATCAAAGGTAAATTTTTGTCACCGACTTGTGACACGGAATTTGAAATAGTATTTCGCTTTGTTAACGTACAATATATCGCTTTCCCTATGGTCCGTAGCTCAAGAGGCTGAGCAAAGGTCATTATTATTATTATTATACCAGATTTATGTAGCGCCCTTTTCATGATCAATTTCACGTTCAAAGGCGCTTTACATAGTTCAAATGCAGCCACACAGGGCGCATAATTCATCCTCTACTAGTACAGACACAGAGCGATCTGACCAGAGGTACAGAGTGAGACAAAGCCCCCACGACAGAGAGATCAGAAATCAGATACAGGCTTGTCCGGCTAACTTAGCCTAGCTCGTTGCGAATAGACAGCCTGGTTCTTTAACGTGCCCAGTGTATAGCACTGATACACGCAAGTCATGCTTAGCACGGCCGTCTTTCTGTCTGACATGTTTGTCTTTTTTGTGTAAACAATGGTATTTCGAAGTGCCTTTTTTACAAGTTAAAATATAACATCATGACATGTTGAGACTAAGAAAAAGATTCATGAGTTTAAGATCACGATCTCACTGTACAAGCGATCATTTTTAAATGATGATATTTAATGCCTTTGAACATGGTCTATAGCACACAGGGCACTTTTGCCTGCTGGTGGCAAATGATTTTACCTTTGCAACCAGTGCAGACCAAGATCAGCCTGCAATCTGTGCAGTCTGATCATGGTCTGCACTGTTTGCTATTCAGTTAGTAAATTTTCAGTGAACCCTTTAAATAATAAGTGGTATTGCCCAAACTGAATAATGGACCAGTCCATTTTAGAAATTTAGCAGGGTAAAGGTTAAGCAGTTAGCCTACTACTAGATCTAGTTAAACTACTAGCATGTTATGTTTCGAACTAGCCTACGACATATGAAGCTCCAATGTTTATGTTAGGAAATAAAGGTTTATTTGTGGTAACTTTACTATTTTCAAATTAAATCTACTTAAGAAATAATATATCTCATCGGTGATTTGTCGCTGAATAAATCACTGTTTGGAGTTCAGATGCGAAGGAATTATATCACGAGGGCGCAGCCCGAGTGATATAATGCTACGCATCTGAACGACAAACAATGATTTATTCAAGAGCAAATCACTAAATGAGATATATTAGTAATAGTTATAGTATGTGTGAGAGTGTGTTACCAGGATATATTAGAGCTAGGGGTACATCGAGGGTATTTTTCTCTGCACATATCGTCGAGGCCGTTAGGCCGAGACAGATATGTGAAGAGAAATATACCGAGATGTACCCCTAGCTCTGATATATCCTCGTAACACACGAGCATCACATATTATAACTGTTTTATCGCATAGTTCTATCATTTCAATTTATTTATTATTTTTCGTTTATAGATCTATCATTTAAATTAATTTTTATAATTATTTTTACACTTATGATTCCCTTTCTGCACCTCACTGACTGAAACCCAGAAACGTTCTGTTTTAGAAAATGTGTTCCCCAGGTAAAAGTATCCAACAGATTTCTACATTTGTATTTACTCTTTGCATTTCATTGGCCAAACGCTTATCTCGGAGTCTAATTTGCTTCAGCGCCCAAGTAATATTTTTCATTTCAGTGCGCTATCTCATGCTGTATAGCTACGTAAACGCGAACAAGCTATCAGAAATAAAACAACGTAAAAAAACAACAAAAACGGAGTATAAAAAATCAAAATATGTCGGATTCCGATTTAAAATTAGATGATGGACAGGACATATTTTTATCTCAGGTTCTTGACGAGATTGAAAGTATGCAAGAAGACGATATAGTGTTGTCGCAAGCTCTGGATTTATTTGAAAACAAGGAATCGTTTGACTTGTCAGATTCTCAGTTTAAAAATCTTGTAGAGGATTGTACCAGTGCAGACTTTTTCGGTAGTTTTACGTTGAAACTACCGACTGGAGAAAATTGTGAACTGTTAGGTGTGGATACACATTGTGAAAATCGCTTTGGAAAAACTACCAAAACTGAAGATTTTGACGCACTGACCAAGGACCAGAAATCGGGTAACACCGAGAGGAGTGCAAAGTGGGCCACCTCTGTATTTGAGGCTTGGAGATCCGTTCGGAAACTGGACGGAGAGGAAATTCCACCACTCGAGGAATGCGATATCAACACACACCTTTCACGGTAAGTCAAAAAGCACATGTACCTTTGTTTCAATTATAATGCAATCAAGATGTAGCATTGTGAATTATACAGGTTTGTTGAAGTGACGAGATCAGTTGCAAACGCTTTGAGATTTGGCTGCGACTGCATTCTATATAAATTGGAGCCTATTCACTGTAGACTGGATATTTCGAACTAGCCCAACAGTTTCTAGTTTTTGCTGAATGAACTCCAAATGTTGTTGAAAAATATATTTATGGTCACTAAAAATGGCATTCTTAGGATATATATTTCTAAATACAGTTTTATCTAACTCATCCTTAATAGAGCTTTGCTTGGCAAGATAGTTTTAAACTAGACAATTCTGAATAAAGGTATCCGATGGTGATTAAAATAGCTTTTAAGAATCACTTTTCATGTTTAATGGCGTAAAAATGTAGCTTTCCAATTATGAAAATAGGCAAAATTACGATTTCGAAAACTGGTACTTTTCAGAAAGTTTTCAACACTTTTGCATGGAAATGTACGTTGTTAGTCAAAATAAATCGACGGCAATGTCGATTTAGATTTGTAACTGGTAAAATCTTAGTGTGTGTGTTCGGATTTAACGTCTTTTTCAACAAGTTTTCAGTCATATAATTTATAAACAATGGTGTCTACTTGTAGCAGTGAGCACAATGCCACATTGATATATTGTGCAATTCTTTTTAGATTTTTGAATTCATGGAGAGTACAACATTAACTAGTATGTTTTTATACTTGCAGTTTTGTGGTAGAAGCAAGAAAGCAGGATGGTTCCCCCTACCCACCTGGATCGCTATATAATATTGCCTGTGGACTCTTGAGAAATCTCCGATCTTCTGGCATCTATGATAAAAACTTCTTGGATGAGACGAATGCACGATACGCGAGGTTCCGCGAGGTACTAGATGCTCAGATGAAAAAGCTGACAAAGGATGGGTTAGGTATTGGTCAGAGGGAGGCAAAACCAGTTTATGAACAAGATGAAAAGATTTTGTGGTCTAAAGGTGTATTTGGGAACAGTTCATCTGTTGCTCTTCAGCATACCATGTATTTCTATAACTGTAAATGTTTCGGATTAAGGGCTTTGGACGAACACCGAACATTAAACTGTAACCAATTTGCAATCGGGAGTGACGAAAATGGTCGTTACATAGAATTTAAAGGTACAAACAGTAAAACGTACAATGGAGGATTAAAACACAGGCGTATTGAAAGAAAAATTATAAGACATTATGATGAAAATAGTGGAATTGTTGACTTTTATGAGCAGTATCTGAATGCATTGGGGCTTTCGGGTCCATTTTATCGGCGGCCTTTAAACAAATCCGAGGGACACTTGCGTTACGGGGAACAAGTTGTTGGAATTAATAAGTTAAAAACTTTCATGAAAGACATTTGTTCGTCTGCAGGTTTAGAAGGTAGATACACAAACCATAGTGGTAAGAAAACGTGTGCCACAACACTCTACCAAGGAGGAATTCCCGAGGAAGAGATTATGAAACGAACTGGCCACAGATCCACTACCGGGGTTAGGAAATACCAAAAACCGTCTCCCGCAATGTTGAAAGAAATTTCAAACACACTAAATCCACCGCAGACGACAATCAAGGCACAGTGTGAAACGGTCAATGAGAAAAATGCTGAGAGTGTTCTAAAGGATAACGACGAGTCAGTGGATAATAAACGCAGTGATCCAAGTTTTAAGGGTTTATTTTCTGGAAATCACTCATTCTCTGGATGCACTTTTCAGTTTTAATATCGTACGAGAACTGTTGTAACAGTGTGTTGGAATTGTTGTTCATAATGATTATATAATTGACCTACCCGTAGCACATACATTATAGTGCCATAGCAGATACATTTTAGCAAAATAGCACATAACGGATACTTTTTTAGCGCTTTTCAGTTTTAAGAAACATTTAAGAAAACTTTGAATTTCATATTTCATGACAATCATGTATTTCTGATGTTCATTTAGAGATAATGATAAATATCGAATCTTCGAAATATTCTAGTTTATTTATTCTTTTACTTTATAGATGCAGGTATTTGTGATCACTCTATCTCCGTGAACAATAAATTTGAAATAAAATCATGTTTTCATTGGCAGGAAAAAGTAATACTCCCTCCATAGGACCTTGCCATTGTAAGAAAAAAAGTGTTGCGATAAATATATTCTTTCACTGTGAACTGTAAATTGGAGCTAAAATCATCTTTTCTTTGAAAGGAAAAAATTATACTCCCTTGATAGGACCTCAATAGAGAAAAAGTGTTCTGATATATATCAGAACAGTTTTACTGTGCTGATATATATCGGAACACTTTTTTTCTTATGAAACTCATAGAGAAAAAGTGTTCCGATATAGATCTATATCGGAACAGTTTTGTAAGATATCAGCACAGTTTTGTAGTAATAATGTGTGTTACTATGTATAACATGCTGCAAAGATCAAAGGAAAATTGCCGCACTATGCGATAATTTCGATTCTAACACGTTATCAAGTACTTTAAAGTACATCCTTGTCGGCATGCATTAAATATTTGTCCGTTATCAATCGGGTTCGTTTCCAGCGCGCCGCTACGCCGCTCGACGCTATGACGTAATAATTGTGACGTCAGAACAGTGAATTGTTGTTTAATAATTCACTGTTTCCAGCATTCTTTGTTTAATAGGAAAATGAATCGGATCGTGTTAGAATTTAACATTCATCACGTCATATTTGAATGTAATAATGTATTGTTATCTTAATATAGAAAATCAAGGAAAATCGATAGGTGTTTTTTTTTGTACTTTGTAGCTTATACCCATGTGTCTCTGTATTTCAGACAGGAAGGCTGGCAAGTTTACCTAATGTGGTGAGAATATTAAGATTATGTCCTAACCATTTAATTAATCAGATGAAAAGTTGTAATAACAGATATAGATTTGATATTCCTCATGTCGCAACAATTCTTACAGTGTTAAATATATGTGTCACAGAAATATTAATTATATTTATATGACGTTATATAAAATTCCAGTTAACAGTGTATACTACCCAGATCAAGTTCAACACAATATGTTCCTTGGCTAAAGTCAAAATTTAAAGAAAAATTATTTAGATTTATTTCTGATACCAGATTATAAATCGCTTATTGAACGTTTGGCCGAACTGTAAAAACCATGTTCGGGGGAAAGAAAGGTACGAAACCCGAAAAATAACCTGACATTGCTTAGATTAAGTTGCAGCTTTGCATCTTATCGATTTGTATTTTTTCATTTATTGCAGAGTCCATCCGTTGCAAAGTACAAAGAGTCAATGGTAAGAAAGTACAATTTATAGCTTCTATGCATGAGTTTGTAAAGTAACTGTTGTTTCTTGTAAAAGCCTAAATATAGATTATTTATCTATCAAAATAGGGTAAGGTCCGTCTTATTTTATTTTCAGAATAATTTGGGAAGCGCACTAAAGGATTTAGAGAAAGTAAAAAACGAAGTGCTTGTAAGTAAAAAATATATTTTTTTTACCGTCGATAAACTTGTATGTGAATAGTTTCCATTAATATCAACATCGTGTTCTTTTATCTGTTATATAAGGAAATGTGCTTCTATTGTTGAAATGGCAGAATTTATTAATTAAATCACAACTTCCCCGCTTACTTGTGTCAAAGTTTCGTTCATATTGCCGCAGTCCCGTTCACATGTGTCACAGCATCTCCGTTCACATGTGTCACAGCAACTAAGTTCACATGTTACATAACAGCCCTATTTACATGTTACACAACAGCTCCTTTAACATTTTTCGCAGCAGTCCCGTTCACATATGCCACAACAGACCCGTTTATATGTGGCACAGTAGCCTGTCTATGTGTGTCACAGCAGCCCCGTTTACATGTATCTCAGTTATGTTCACATGTGTCGCATCCTCGAGAAAAACTATAAAGTCATATTGTATGTGGTAATAGAGATCTGTGGAATAAGCTTGATGTAAACATATCATTATGTTAAAATGAATGAATAAACCTTTAAAATACCTAGACTGAACACAGAGCTTATTGATTATAACTAAACAATGATAATGCACCTGCATAAGGTGTTTTGGTAAATCAAATATTTGAGAAAAATCTGAAATTAGACTCGTGCTTGTCTTCCAGTCGATGATAGCATTGGTAATAATACTGTTTCTTCCAAATGTGGAGCAAACTGATAAATCTTTTTTTCTCTTCAGCAATGGAAAAGCGAATTCAGACTAAGTCTGACGACAGTTAGTAACAACATTGGGTCAAAGACGAAGGAGGTAGCTTTTATTTCAATTATCAACTGTTGTGCAAAGTAAAGAACTACATATCTATTTGCATTTTTATCTTCCATTCAGCGACTTGTATCTGCGCCGCGTGAGCGTATAAGAATCTTCCACTGGTTGAAGGTGCGGACTGATATATCTGGCTCGAGGGTAACCGAGTTACCGCAAAACAGTTGCCCGAGTCAGATACCCATCCGCACCTTCAACTAGTGATAGGTTCGTTTTCTTGCATGCCGTATTCTTCAATAAATAGAAAATATAAAATTAAAACAAATGCTGTTTATAAGCCCCATTTTATCATAGTATGGTATGAATTTACGCGTTCATATTCAATTATAAATTTTAGCACGTTAGACATATTACACCCCAGGGTGTAAGATGACTTTTCCAGCAACGGCAAAACACGAGCAAGTCCAGTCCAGCTTGCAAGAAGAAAATGTAATACATATAAATTGCATTGCTGATGATGTAGCAACTTCGGTACATAGTTCCATGTTAGAAGCTATTAACAGATAAAAGTGTTATCCGAAGGAAATTTGACGCCCATCATAAACGCTTGACGAACTGTTTCTGTATCAATGAAGTCATACCCGGCTGTATTGCTTTTAAATAAATAGACTGATTCTAACTGTCTTATTCATTGAAAAATATATTATACCTTGTACCCAATCCGGTTCGTCCAACACCTTTTTATGAAATGGGTAGCTTCCAAATTTTAAAGCACTATTTTACAAGACAATAATGAATAGCATAATACTAGCAATATTGGTAAAAAATGATATAAAATGGCAATATTATATCTTCTTCTTTAGAATACACACATCCTTTTTGTTTTAGCAGTTATTTAAAAGAAACAACCATTTCCTTATATCGAATCTCTGTTTGATGAAAATGTAAAGGCATGTTTTAATTCTCTCTTTTCATAACAACTATCTAAGTTATGTAAATGTATGTTAAATTGATATCTTAATTACATAATAATATTTAAGGGTTTAATAAATGATCAACAGGATGTACCATGATATTCTGCTGCATTTCAGGTGACTGACGAATTCAAAAAGGAAATTTTACAAATAGCTAATGACTACGTCAAGAATACAAAGGACGCGGTAAGAATGGATGTTATTGGGTTTTTTTTGTAAGATTGCATTTTGTGCATTGTGATAGAATCGTTATAACACTTTACGTGCTAAATATGTTCAGTGATTATATGTGTGCTGCACGGACTAAATACATACAATGTATATTCTGTTTACAGATCCGAAACAAAGTTGGGAAGTGTACACCTCTATGGAACCTGTATGATTCAATTGTAGTCGTTTCTGTGTGTAAATATATTGTTGACGCATTCGTAAGTACCCGTATAATTAAACTTACGGCTGGTTTGCTATTTGCTTTTTGAAAATATCAAATAATCTCACATTCGCATGTAAAATAGTAGCCATTTAAGCCGTTTGATATTATTTTTAGTAATGACAGCTTGTAATGTCAATATAAATGATAGCGTGTAATGTCAGCTTTTGTGTCATTTTGTAATTATATCAACTTAAATATCAAGTTTTAATGTCAACTTGTAATGTCAGCTTGCAGTATCAGTTTTAAATGTCATCTTGCAGTGTCAGCTTGTAATGTCAACTTGTAATATCAACTTGCTATATCAGCTTCAAATGTCATCGTGCAGTGTCAGCTTGTAATGTCAACTTGTAATGATGTCATTTTATCATGTCAATTTGTAATGTCAGCCTGTAATATTATCTTGTAAAATATGTTATCCAATTACTACTTGAATTATGCATGTCGGAAGAATAATTGCTGTAGCAGAATATGTCGTTTGAGAACTGTCCAACACTTTCTGAAATATATGCTTAATAATTTAAGACACTGAACAGTACATCATACGTCATGAATTATTGTTAAGTGTTATCAATTTATATTCAATGTGATATGTCCTGTTGGAATTTTGAACAATCTAAGAAGTGCTCAAACTGAAAGAAAAGGTAAAAAGTGTCCAAAATTTGCTCCTCCTGTATCAAATTGAAATTATTTCATATTGTAAGGTTGTTAAAACTTAAAACAACAAAGATATATTTATATCTTAGTGTTATTATATTTTCTGCTCATTTGGGACCGTGGTTTCCACTCGGTATGATAGAATTCCATACCGCTTAAGCCATTGCTAGGGAACTTTAGAGATGATGCATATTTCATAACCTCTCATGGACAGACTCAACCAAACAGTCTGCTATAAGTTTGCTTGGTTTCGTTTCATGCTTCGAAAAGAACTTTTTATAGATATTTATAAACCTGTATTGATCCAAAAATATATCCTTAATCATAATGCCTTTAAAAGTACCTTTAAGGTATTTGTGAATTCTTATAAACCGGATTTCGTATGCAGCTCTTGAAAGACTTTTTTAACCTTCATTTGATATTCTTACTTCTAACAAGTTGACGCGTCAAGCACTACGTCAAAACAACACTGCGTTATTCCCATTGATAGGTAACAATCTAAAGAAACGTGTTATATCTTGCCATCAAACACACACGAATGCCTTTAAAAGAAAGAGTTCATTTTTGCATCCTTTTCTGGACAGCACGGCTTTTCAACTTGCTGAACCCAAACAAATCTGCGCAAAGAAATCAATTTATGCCACCCAAAGTTAACTTTAGCCTGTTGGCGGCAAGTGATTTTATACCTTTGCGACCAGTGCAGACCAAGATCAGCCTACACACCCCTTTGAATAATAAGTGGTGCTGCCCAAATTGAATGATGGACAGGTCCATTTTAGAAGTTTAGCAGGGTGAAGGTTAAGTGTTATGCTGTAGGTCAATACGGAGATAACAGCAGAACTTTTTTTATGTCACGCTCTACTTTTCAGAATGGATTCTGGTTTTCCATTGGATGGTGTCTATTCTTTTTCGTTCCAAGCATAATATTTTCTGTGAAACTTGCCAAGCACTACCGTACAATGAACAGTGATGAAGAATCTAATGCGTGAGTATATAAGAATTATGTCCAGACATTTGTTGCTAAGGTGTAAGCTTTATTTAAACTTTTCCACAGTGCATCACTGTGTGCCTTCTTTATTTGTTCGTTTTGTCCTAGTGCGTTTGCTTTGTGTGTGAGTGTGAGTGTGTGTGTATGCGTGTGAGTGTACGTGTTTGTATGCGTGTGTATGCATGTGTGTGTGTGCACATCTGTGTGCTGTGAGTTTCGTTTTGGGGAGGGCTGCGTTTTTGGAATGTAGCATTCCCTGTTTTATATTTATCCTTGTTTTTTTTGCTCTCAATTTTTGCTTAATTTCATATATAGCATGCCTTTCCTATTTAATGCTTACTGGTGTAGTTATAAGAAAAGTGTGCTTAAAAATGGGCATTCGTAGCCGAGTGGTGGTAAACTAGCGTACATCGAATCACTTGCCGCACACCGCCATAGGTTCGAAACTTTGCTCGAGGTGTAGAATTTTCTCAAGTGTGAAAGCTATCCAACTGGCTTACGAAAACTCGCTGGTTCTACCCAGGTACCCGACCATTTCTAAAATAATGCCTAGAGGGTCACCTGGGGTCTTCCTTTATCGTTAAAGCTGGAACTCTCCATATGACCAATTATCGTGCCGGCGTGACTTTAACCAAAAACAAAAACAAAACAAGAGGGCCAAGATGGCCCTAGGTCGCTCACCTAAGAAACACACCATAACAGTGTAAAACATGTTTGACCTAGTGATTTCATGGAAACAAATATTCTGACCAATTTTCATTAAGATTGGACCAAAAAATTGGTCTCTTGCGATAAAACAAGCATTTTCTTAGATATGACCTAGTTTTTGACCCTAGATGACCCATGTTCAAACTCGACCTAGATTTTATCAAGGCAATCATTCTGACCAAAATTCATGAAGATCAATTGAAAAATACAGCCTCTATCACATACACAAGTTTTTTCTTTGATTTGACCAAGTGACCTAGTTTTTGACCTCAGATGACCCATATTCAAATTCGACCTATATTTCATTAAGGCAATCATCCTGACCAAATTTCATAAAAATCAATTGAAAAAAAAACAGTCTCTATCGCATACACAAGATTTTTCTTTAATTTGACCTAGTGACCTAGTTTTTGACCTCAGATAACGCATATTCAAACTCGAACTAGATTTCATCAAAGCAATCACTCTGGCCAAATTTCATGAAGATCAATTGAAAACTACATCCTCTATTGCATACACAATGTTTTTCTTCGATTTGACCTAGTGACCTAGTTTTTGATCCCAGATGACCCACTTTCGAACTCGGCCTAGATTTCATCAAGGTTATCATTCTGACCAAAATTCATGAAGATCAATTGAAAAATACCGCCTCTATTGCAAACACAATGTTTTTCTTTGATTTGACCTAGTGACCTAGATTTTGATCCGAGATGACCCATTTTCGAACTCGGCTTAGATTTCATCAAGGCAATCATTCTGACCAATATTCATGAAGATCAATTGAAAAATACAGCCTCTATCGCATACACAATGTTTTTCTTTGATTTGACCTAGTGACCTAGTTTTCAATCCGAAATGACCCATTTTTGAACTCGGCCTAGATTTTATCAAGATTATCATTCTGACCAATATTCATGAAGAAAAATTGAAAAATACAGCCTCTATCGCATACACAAGGTTTTTCTTTGATTTGACCTAGTGACCTAGTTTTTGACCCGAGATGACCCATTTTTTGAACTCGGCCTAGATTTTATCAAGATTATCATTCTGACCAATATTCATGAAGATCATTGAAAAATACAGCCTCTATCGCATACACAAGGTTTTTCTTTGATTTGACCTAGTGACCTAGTTTTTGATCCGAGATGACCCATTTTCGAACTCGGCCTAGATTTCATAAAGGTTATCATTCTGACCAATATTCATGAAGATTAATTGAAAAATACAGCCTCTATCGCATACACAAGGTTTTTCTTTGATTTAACCTAGTGACCTAGTTTTTGACCCGAGATGACCCATTTTCGAACTCGGCCTAAATTTTATCAAGGCAATCATTCTTACCAATATTCATGAAGATCGATTGAAAAATACAGCCTCTATCGCATACACAAGGTTTTTCTTTGATTTGACCTAGTGACCTAGTTTTTGACCCTAGATGACCCATTTTCGAACTCGTCATAGATTTCATCAAGGTTATCATTCTGACCAATATTCATGAAGATTAATTGAAAAATACCCCTCATCGATGTGGGTTCGAAACCTCATTTGGGGCGTAGAATTCTTCACGTGAGGAAGCCATCCAGCTGGATTACGGAAGGTCGGTGGTTCTACCCGGGTGCCCGCTCGTGATGAAATATGCACGGAGGGGCACCTGGGGTCTTCCTCCACCATTAAAGCTGGAAAGTCGCCATATGACCTAAGATTGTGTCGGTGCGACAATAAACCCAACAAAATAAATAAATAAATAATTGAAAAATACAGCCTCTATTGCATACACAAGCTAAATGTTGACAGACGACAGACGACGGACGCCGGACATCGAGCGATCAGAAAAACACCTGAGCATTGCTCAGGTGAGCTAAAAACGAATTGTGGAGCATTCCTTTATTTATCGGTTCAGTTCGAGTTTAAATTTGTGAAATGTTTATAAACAAAGCTAATGGTTGCTTTGTCGTTTTGTTTACTATTCTAGGCAAACCGCAAGAATATTTTTTTAATCTTCTTTTACAGAACAAAAGGGGAGACAAACCACGCCTACGATTCGAGCTCTAATGACCATTTTAGAAGGTGTGTATTCTTAGTCTACAGCCGCCATAAAGGTTCTAAATTAGATCTCTCTTCCTCGTAAAATAGGTTACATACATTTTAAAAGTAGCCACACAGAGCATTTTCTGTCATTATTTTTACATGTCACATACTACCAAATTTATAAAACACTTTATTAACATCTTTTAGTCGGAATCAAAATAGTACGTATACATATTCATGACAAATCGAATCTATTGTAAACCAGGTGGACCAGGTAGAGCAAACTGTGACTCTATGCTGGTCATGAGCTGCAGGTGGTGTGAAATTAACTGCCTAAGAACAACAAAAAACACTAATATTTTTTTTTGGTGATTTTCTGAAGTTAACATACAGATACATCGCGGACTTTAGGTCCTCAGCAGAGTGAAAATATACAGGAATTAGATTTTGCCAGTCTGGCTCAGAAAAGGTTACACAGTAAAATGAAAAGGATGAGATGTTAGTGTATATGTCAGGAATTTATGCAAGTATGCGAACACAGAAGTATTTGATAATTTAAAGTTCTACAATAGTATGTAATTCATGTCTTTTATTCAACCGTAATTTCCTGTAATAAATAAATAATGTAAAATTAATGTTATATATTATGACTTTTTCAGTAACAAAGTTGGACACAAGGACATACCAGACAGCCAGTACTAGAATCGATGAAAAGGATAAATGTGCATTCTAACAAGATTTTAATGTCTACGGTTTTCTTCTCTGTTTGTTGCAATCTGTCGTAGTTTTTTTTTTTTTTTCAATGTCTCCCAATAGGAAGATGAAATGCAAGTTTCGCTCAAAGGAAATACCGAAGAAGTACTATTATAGGGTAAAAAATAACTGTGATAATGTCATGACTTGTACCGTACAATTTACAGACTCCAGACAGACCGGTTAACTAAATTGAACGAAAATCATAAATGTGCATATTGTAACTAGGTGATATAACGCTAACCTTTATCAGTTTTTATGCATTGTAACTAATGCATCGGATCATGCAAAAATTATGCATATTTTTTGCAGTTGCTCCTACAATTGATAATCACTTTCGGCATGCGCAGAAACCGCCAAGTCTGCAATGAGTTACAGCGAAAAAATAATCGTGTTTATTTTTTCATATCTGTGTTATCGTACATTTAGCGTCCAGAAAGAAGGTTATAACAGAGTCCAAAGACGCTTTCTTCGTAGTTTGATTTGTACTCACAGCAGATTTGATGTACAGCACGTTTTATCAAAGTTTACATTGACGTACATGTTTCTTATATATTGCTTGAGGTTTTATTTTTATTGAAGAGTTGCCTGCAGATCTATCACTATTACACCGTCATACACATACCACGTGCGTCTTTACTGTTTATGTAACAATTTGTTTGTTTACACATAATATGTTTTGCGTACATTTTTTGCTAACCAGAGCACAAAATACTAAATGTGAACTATTGTGACCACACACAGTCCATCGCCCATCCGTCCTTTTAACCTACATGATTTTCATTGAATGATCCTCTACCAAATTTGTAAGAATCTATTCCTTAACCGCTAGTGCAACTTTAACTAATTTAATAGAAATTATGTCTCCCCCCCCCCTCACCTCTGGGGGAGACATATTGTTTTTGCCCTGTCCGTCCGTACGTCACACTTCATTTCCGATCAATAACTGGAGAACCATTTGATCTAGAACCTTCAAACTTCATAGGGTTGTAGGGCTGCTGGAGTAGACGACTCCTATTGTTTTTGGGTCACTCCGTCAAAGGTCAAGGTCACAGGGGCCTGAACATTGAAAACAATTTCCGATCAATAACTTGAGTACCACTTGACTCAGAATGTTAAACTTTCGTAGGATGATTGATCATGCAGAGTGGATTACTCCTATTGATTTTGGGGTCACTCTGTTAAAGGTCAAGGTCACAGGGGTCTGAACATCGAAAACCGTTGCCGGTCAGTAACTTGAGAACCACTCGACCCAAAATGTTAAAACTTAATAGGATGATTGGTCATGCAGAGTAGATGACCCCTATTGACTTTGGGGTCACTCTTTTAAAGGTCAAGAAGGTCACAGGGGCCTGAACATTGAAAACCATTTCCGATCAATAACTAGAGAACCACTTGACCTAGAATGTTGAAACTTCATAGGATGATTGGTCATGTAGAGTAGATGACCCCTATTGTTTTTGGGATCACTCCATTAAAGGTCAAGGTCACAGGGGCCTGAACATTGATAACCATTTCCGATCAATAACTTGAGAACCTCTTGATCCAGAATGTTGAAACTTCATAGGATGATTGAACATGCAGAGTAGATGATCCCTATCGATTTTGGGGTCACTCTGTTAAAGGTCAAGGACACAGGAGCCAGAACATGGAAAACAATTTTCGATCAATAACTTGAGAACCACTTGACCCAGAATGTTGAAACTTCATAGGATGATTACACATGCAGAGTAGATGGCCCCTATTGATTTTTGGGTCAGTCTATTAAAGGTCAAGGTCACAGGGGCCTGGTCATAGAAAATCATTTCCGGAAAATAACTTGAGAACCACTTGACCTAGAATAATGAAACTTAATAGGATGATTGGACATGCAGAGTATATGACCCCTATTTTTTGGGGGTCACTTGATCAAAGGTCAAGGTCACAGGAGCCTGAACAGTGACTTGAGAACCACTAGGCCAAGAGTGTTGAAACTTAGCGGGATAACTGGACATGCCAAGTAGATGATCCCTATTGCAGCCAACCATCAGTGTCTCTTTGACTTTCGCTCCTGACCCCTATTGACTTCCTACTTTGCATTTGGGGAGACATGCGCTTTTTTACAAAAGCAATTTCTAGTTGTCTTTATGTGCTCCTTTAACTAGGTTATACCTTCTTCCGAATGTGTTTAAAACGTTAAAACAGAAACATTGGACCGATAAAACTTGTTTCACACTAAAAGATCCTTTGATGATCTGGCAAATTAGTTGTCACTTATGTATGTATGTGGTTGAATCTTTAATTAGAAACTGGGTTTCCATTTTAAAACGTTGAAACAAATGTTCTTTGGGTTGTCACAGGTTCGATATTGAAATAATTCGAAGAAATGTTCTTTAAATGAGCCGCGCCATGAGAAAACCAACATAATGGGTTTGCGACCAGCATGGATCCAGACCAGCCTGCGCATCCGCGCAGTCTGGTCAGGATCCATGCTGTTCGCTAACAGTTTCTCCAATTCCAGTAGGCTTTAAAAGCGAACAGCATGGATCGATGCTGGTCGCAAACCCACTATGTTGGTTTTCTCACGGCACGGCTCAAATGTCCCTCTACAAATACAGAACAATTTAAAACCCTGGCCACTGGAGTAGTTGTCATTTCTCACTACATGGTGGACATATGAAAAATAATTTCCTCGCCTAATTTGTATGCAATTTAACATGAATGCGTTTTTTTCCTTTTAGTTATCTTCTTCGAAGATTATTTACATTAATCCGTTTTGAGTGCCAGTTTTCCCATATACATTTATATATATATATATAAAGTATTGCCGCCAGAGGTCTTGATCACTTTACCCTACATTTATGTAGTGAAAAATATTAAAAATTGTTTTCGCAATTTGACGATAATTTTACACAAAGTTTTTTTGGGGCGAAGTCGTTCCAATTAATATTCTGATGTGTCAGAAAAAACTTGGCTACTTCTAAAACTTCCCATACAGCATCGTCTGAACTGTTGGTCTGACTTTGAAATAATTTCACTAAAATGTTCTTTAAGTAACTTTGTATGAGAATACTTAAATTGTTAAAATACATCTTTACTTTGCAGGGTGATGGTTGAATGAAAAACTATGAAAATCTTCTCCAGTGAATCTGCTTGCCAGTTTTCAAAATAATTTGGCAGAAATATTTCTATCATCCTAAAAGCTACCAGGTTTTTGAAAATGATTTCACAGAAATATTCTTTGGGTGACCCTCTATGAACCCTTTAATATGAAAGTATTCAAAATGTTTACTGTTGCTTTTGATTTCTAAATTTACATTTGCATTTGATAGATAATGGAATATTTCAACAATATGGACCAACTGGCAAGTTCTGAAACAGTGTGTAACTGCAAAATCTCGTGTTTTTTTGTTTTTTTTTTAAGATAAATTCAAAAGTAATCAAAATATTTTTTTTTTAATTTAAGAAAGATCTAAGTACCACCATTGTCCATTGTGGTTCTTAAGAATCATGTCTTATAATTCATGACAATCAAGGAAACCCCTGTTATGGAAAATGTGCATAAAATAGTAATTAGTGTTACAACATTGTCACCATATTTAGCAGTGTGAAAAATAGCGAGGCGTTTGTTATGTTTTTTAGTATAGTTTTGAGGCTAGTTAGAAAATTGTTATATTTGATTGTATATTAAATGCTTTATTTAAACAGTTCTATCACATCTGCCACATTTTGATCACCGTGACAGTTCTATCACACATGTTGCTTTTTTGTGTACTGTAGTTGGCAAAATATACTTCTCTTTGCACATTTTTGAGATTTTAGACGTCCGTCCATTTTGTATTATTTTTTTTATACAGAATACTTGATGCACTAAATACAAATATGAAACAA